>NC_064924.1:572113618-572786118 GCF_023897955.1 Schistocerca gregaria
GGACCTGTCCCTTTCCCTTTCTGTGTATCTTGTCCTCGAGTGTCTCATTGGTTGCAGATTTTAATGTTTGTATTTGGATGGTTGACTCTTTCCAAATTTTTGTTCCCATGGTCAGTCAACCAGTCTCCGGCCCTCTTCTTTTCTTCCGTTTCTTTCTGTCCAGTGTTCGTCTGTACTCTTCTTATCTCTAGTGTTCGCTGCCACATTGGTGTTCTTTCAGTGACTGGGGGGAGGGGCGTCTCCTCCCCCCTTGGGGTTTTACTTGTTCTGTAAATTTTGTTTCGCCTGTTTTTGGAATGGGGGACTGATGACCTTAGCTGTTTAGTCCCCCTTAAACATCCCAACAACAACAACAACCTGCCCATTCTCCATCTCTTGGGCGAGGACACCTTCCTGGTTGCGTTTTCCACCGTGCACTATGCAGTGTTGATTTGTGCGTCGACGATGACCATGGACTTCTTTGCACCTGATATACAATACGGTAGCCAGTCCGTTGTGGTGGAGCCGCCATGTACCCTGTTGGTTGTAGCCCCCTGAGCACACAGGGATCACTCTGGTGATGCCTGTGCCATTACCTCCCAAGGGGTAGATGCCCAGCCACGTGCGGCATCGGTACTCCCGGCAATGGCCATCCTGCCAGGTGGCCTTTGCTGAGGCTGGGTGACGCCTGTGGGGAGGGCCCCTGGTCGGAGTGGGTGGCATCAGGGCAGATGACACGCGATGAAGCATAGTCCATCATCACTTGCTGGAGTGTAGTCCGTCATCTCTTGCTGGTGGTGAAACACGAGCAATCTCTAAGCGACCACTAGCTCAATTCAACGCACAGAAGTGTGACCCCAAATCGTTCCCCGTCCCTGGTCACACCATGGGAGGAACGTCAGGCTAAGAATGGCAGTGGATCTTATTCGCCACGGTACCTTGTATGTTCGCGAGCTGATGGGGAATCTTTCATGACGATGAAACCTCAGTTTTTTGTTGATCATTTAGAGGACAAGTTCAGGGAGGTGGAGGGCTTGTCCAAAATGAGATCTGGGTCAGTCTTGATCAAAACAGCATCCTCTGCCCAGTCACGGGAGTTACTCACTTGTGACAAGCTGGGGGATGTTTCTGTAACTCTCAAGCCCCAGAAGAGTTTAAATATGGTCCAGGGTATCATATATCACAGAGATCTTCTTTTGCAGTGTGATGATGAGTGGCACGCCAATTTAGAGTGGGGAGGTGTACATTGTGTCCAACATGAACTCCACCGACCCAGTTCACCTCTCAGAGCTGGAAGACTACATGTGCCCCCTTAGACTGCTGCGGTGGCCCGGTGTAATGTTAAATGTTTTCGTGGACTTACTTGTTGAAGAATGCTGGTTCTGCTTTCTTTCAGCGCCAATATCTTCTACTAGCATCAGATGCTTCTCTGAAGATTTCACTGCTAGGAAGGGGAAATTATCTCTCTCTCTCTCTCTCTCTCTCTCTCTCTCTCTCTCTCTCTCTCTCTCTCTCTCTCTTCTTATTTAAAAAATACGGTACTCTTGGAATATCATCAATGCACCAGAACATATTTATTTCCACTTTGTACAAAAAAAAAAAAAAAAAAAAAAAAAAAAAAAAAAAAAAAAAAAAAAAAAAAAAAACTACTAAACTTTATGATGTCAGCCCACACATTACTGGGCCCCCAGAATCAGATAATTACACATTTTTGAACACAGTTAATACATAACCTTTTATCATGGCTGACTATCCACGTCCAGTCCACGTACTCTCAACAGCAGTTCAACGTCTAAAAAAACTCCATTTGTTTTTCAGCAATACAAAGTTACATTACTCTTTGCAGCTGGCCACGGAGCTTCTGGGCCGTATTTAATTATTCTTGGCAGGTCGCGCTGAACACTTGCCAGCGCTGACGAATTATCTCCTTCCAGTTTAGCCTGCACAGGCAATAAATGGGTGCAGTATCCGATGCTCATCCTTACACCCTGCTTTAAAATAATGTGTGTTCGAAACGGCTGGAACACAAGTGTCTCCAGACTTTCGTAAAAATTCTGGGGGCTCTACATATCCCTCCCCTTAGCTCGAACACTCGTTATTTTGCACACAACATGTATTTTAATAATTTTTTTTTCATTTATCTTGTTACTTTGTACTACATAAAAACATCAGGTACAAAAACACTCCTCCATCTCCGATATTTCATTAAGCTGTTGGTAACATCTTTCATAGACATAGTAGAATGATAAACTAATAGTACAACAAGTATTAACTATTTCCAATAGATTTATTTACTCTTGCTTCCAGGATTGAGCCAATATAAATCCCTCCCCTTAGCCAGTTTCAAAGTTCAGGCGTTATTCTGAGTAGAGTCTTTACTTTTATTTTTTAGAAGCTGTTGCAATGATAACCACTGGTTTTCCGGGTCCAGGAAAAATTAGTTATACTGGGGGTTTTCTCTTTTTTCTATCTCCACGCGCAGGACTCGTCTTTTCTATTTAAAAATATTCAGAATTAAAATTTACCAGGAGAAACTTTCCACTACTATCTCAGGTCCCTATACCACCCTTTCCCTTTGGGTTCCAATCTACGCAAGGGTTGATACTATGAGAACATCTTCTTCCTCATCCTTGGATAGGTACGCCCCTTCCATTAATACTAAACTATGGTACAGATCAATTCCGTTTTCGGTGCCCCTGCCCGCACAGTATAGGTCAGCCTCCTCTGGGTCTGCCTACCTGCCTCTGTTTCTCTCATTTCCTCTACATCGGATGTGCCCTCCCTATCTTCTCCAACAATGATTCATAGTCTTGCCTCTTTCATACTCCTCTGCACACTATTTTATTTAAAATTTCCTGGTAAAATTTCTATCTACCTCTCCTTTTCTCCTCCTGAGTCCTTCATCCTACCTGCATAAATTCTTCACTTGTTCATTGCTTACAGCTCACTTATATAGCCTTAATAACTAAATATGTTTCGTCCATGGTTGTAACTTTATTTCTTTTATCGGGCTATTTGGTCTGCACAATCCTATTATTCATCAGGAGCTTATTTGACTCAATACCTCTGGCTTAATATCTATTTCTTTTTATCTCCATTCATATTACTTTGTACTACTATATCTATGAACACAGGTGGATATACACTTCTTCCTCCCTTGTTTCTTTAGCTTAAGCTTATTATACCATTTCACTTGAGATGTGTAACCTTCATTACTTAGCACATGTGCTCGAGCCCTTCCTGAGCACTACCTCCCCCCTTATCTGTGACAGTTGTTACATCTCCCTGTGTATTACTTGTCTGTGTCTTTGTATTTAATTGTTTGAGTGTGGGAGTGTGATCGTGTGTACTGATTCTTCGGCCCACTAAGGTTCTTAGTTGAAGATTTTTAGAAATCACGGAAAAGAGAAGGACTTCAGCGATAGAAGTATATGAATGTGGACAGAGGGAAAGATAGATTGGTACTCTTAAGAGAAGTAAGAGAGGAAATAAAAGAATTGGTTGCTAAGACCGAAGAAAGAAAGAAGACAGCCCCAAAGACAAGAAACCCTTCCCATCCCCCTTCCCCAGGATCCCCACTTCGCCGGTACTTAAGTGAGAAACTGGAACAGGTATGATGTTCGATGTCTCCTGCAGAATGGACATTCTCACCATCACCTTTGAAGTCCCCAAAGAAAAGATCTTAGCAACTCCTCTGGAATGGCCTGCAAGGTTTGTATGAAGGGCGTGGTGTGTAGGTCGTATCTGTGCCTATGCTACCCACCCCTTTCAAAATTAGATATAAACCCTCCTCAATCACATCACACTTTACAAAAAATATAAAACATTCTATAAAAATAGAAATCATATACACTATAATCAAACAGTTATTCAGTTAGTCACTTCACTTTATATTTCATATACATGTTCAGTGTATGCCATCTAGGTATCATTCTTCCTAAACAGTACCACCATATTATAGCTCCTGTTAGAATGTTACCCTGTTAGTTTTATCTCATGCTTAGAGGTTACTTTTTATTGTGACTCCTTAAATTAGTCATAATCGTGTAGTCATAATTGGTCTCTTTGAATACTAATATGATAGGATAGCTTAAGGGCTCTAAATAGATTACAGGATAGTCGAAGATTTGAAGAGAGTTCGGTGTAAGAAAACTAATGTGTAAGTAATACCGAACCCAACTCGGGAACCGGCGGATGTCACTCCGTCCGTTGACACAGAACGTCAATGTCCCTGGGGTTTTTGTACATATTGTTTTATATCCTAAACATTATTGGCTAGGTTAAACTGTTTTAAGAAATGGGTGGGGTGTACCTCCCCATCTGGTTTGAATTTAGGAAACTGTCTCAACAAGCCTGAATTTGATCCCCATTGCAAATCAGTTATCATGTCCTTATTTACTATAATGTTTTGGGAAACTGTATCTTTCTCTAGTTTCTGCTGCATAAGCTTGAATTCTTTCTTCAACATTTCTAAGTCTTTCTTGGTGTTACCTAAATTGGAAGTTACTATTGGCGAAGAGATATCAACACTTAGTTTCTCTTCAACCTTTCGTTCTATTAATTCCTCTACTTGTTCTTCTAAGCCATTCAAATTTATAAGCTATGCAGTCATTAACCTTTCTTTGAAGTTCTGTTCTGTGGTTTCCATTTGTGATTTGACCCCTGGAATTTGGGCTTGTACTAGGGGGAGCAACTCGTCTTGTTTCTGGACATTGGTTTTTAGCGTAGTTAATTCTTGTTCGACCACATCAAATGTAACATTACATACATTTTGGCATATTTTTCATTAAATTGTGTTTCCAAATTACTACATTTGCAGTCTACATCACACTGTAATTCTTGAACTAACCCTTCAGTTTAGTTTCATTTCTTTGTTCTAAATCCTTAAATAAAATATTTGTCTGTTCACTCAGGGAATCGGACAATTCTTTTTTCCATTCTTGCATTTGATTACTTAGGGTATTAACTTGAGTCTCTAGTTTTGTGTTTTGTGATTCAAACTGCGCTTTGATAAACCTCATTAATTCGCCTAAATCTGGCCCGTGTTTTTCAATCCCCATAGCCCCAATAGACTCTACGGATTGTGGTTCGTCTTCCATTGTGTTTTGTTTTGCCTATAATCTAGTTATCATTAAAAGTACATTCGCTTATTTCCACAACACCCCACACTTCATAAACAATCAAAGGTTAGTAGTAGCTCACCCGGCATCAGTGGAAGGCGATGTTGGCGTAGGTGGACGACGGCGTCGGCTTTTGTGGACGACCGCGTCAGTGTTAGTGTGATGCGATGTCGGCGTTGGTGTATGTCGGCGGCGGCGGCGTTTGTAGACAGCGGTATCGGCAATTTGAGACTAACTGCAGTGTTGTGCGATTTTCTTGATTCCCTTAAATCATTTCACCATTTATCAACACGATATATCTGGATAAGTATCGTGGAATCACTCTTCAGTCTCTCTGTTATCGGTTGCTATGGCAACTCCCAACTTTTTTTTCTTTCTTTTCTTTTTCTTATAACTTCTTAATTTTTACTCTCTCGCTCTCTCTCTTCTTATTTAAAAAATACGATACTCTTGGAATATCATTCAATGCACCAGAACATATTTGTTTCCACTTTGTACAAAAAAACAACAAAACTTTATTACGTAAGCCCATACATTACCAGGCACACAGAATCTGTTAATTACAGATTTTTCTACATCTCTCTAAATCTACACCCATACTCCGCAAGCCACCTGATGGTGTGTGACGGAGGGTACCCTGAGTACTTCTATCGGTTCTCCCTTCTATTCCAGTCTCATATTGTTCGTGGAAAGAAGGATTGTCGGTATGCTTCTGTGTGGGCTCTAATCTCTCAGATTTTATCGTCATGGTCTCTTTGCGAGATATACGTAGGAGGGAGCAATATACTGCTTGACTCTTCGGTGAAGGTATGTTCATGAAACTTTAACAAAAGCCCGTACCGAGCTACTGAGCATCTCTCCTGCAGAGTCTTCCATTGGAGTTTATCTATCATCTCCGTAATGCTTTCGCGATTACTAAATGATCCTGTAACGAAGCGCGCTGCTCTCCGTTGGATCTTCTCTATCTCTTCTATCAATCCTATCTGGTACGGATCCCACACTGCTGAGCAGTATTCAAGCAGTGGGCGAACAAGCGTACTGTAACATACTTCCTTTGTTTTCAGATTGCATTTCCTTAGGATTCTTCCAATGAATCTCAGTCTGGCATCTGCTTTACCGACGACCAACTTTATATGATCATTCCATTTTAAATCACTCCTAATGTGTACTCCGAGAGATCCATTGTTACAACCTCTCGATACACCACAGCATCATCCACAAAAAGCCTCAGTGAACTTCTGATGTCATCCACCAGGTCATTTATGTATATTGTGAATAGCAACGGTCCTGTGACACTCCCCTGCAGCACACCTGAAATCACTCTTACTTCGGAAGACTTCTCTCCATTGATAATGACATGCTGCGTTCTGTTATCTAGGAACTCCTCAATCCAATCACACAACTGGTCTGATAGTCCATATGCTCTTACTTTGTTCATTAAACGACTGTGGGGAACTGTATCGGACGCCTTGCGGAAGTCAAGAAACACGGCATCTACCTGTGAACCCGTGTGTACGGCCCTCTGAGTCTCGTGGAGCTGGGTTTCACACGACCGTCTTTTTCGAAACCCATGCTGATCCCAACAGAGTAGATTTCTAGTCTCAATAAAAGTCATAATACTCGAACATAATACGTGTTCTACAATTACAACTGATCGACGTTAGAGATATAGGTCTATAGTTCTGCACATCTGTTCGACGTCGCTTCTTGAAAATGGGGATGACCTGTGCCCTTTTCCAATCCTTTGGAACGCTACGCTCTTCTAGAGACCTACGGTACACCGCTGCAAGAAGGGGGGCAAGTTCCTTCGCGTACTCTGTGTAAAATCGAAGTGGTATCCCATCAGGTCCAGCGGCCTTTCCTCTTTTGAGCGATTTTAATTGTTTCTCTATACCTCTGTCGTCTATTTCAATATCTACCATTTTGTCATCTGTACAACAGTCTAGAGAAGGAACTACAGTGCAGTCTTCCTCTGTGAAACAGCTTTGGAAAAACACATTTAGTATTTCAGCCTTTAGTCTGTCATCCTCTGTTTCAATACCATTTTGGTCGCAGAGTGTTTGGACATTTTGTTTTCATCCACCTACCGCTTTGACATAAGACCAAAATTTTTTAGGATTTTCTGCCAAGTCAGCACATAGAACTTTACTTTCGAATTCATTGAACGCCTCTCGCATAGCCCTCCTCACACTACATTTCGCTTCGCATAATTTTTGTTTGTCTGCAAGGCTGTGGCTATGTTTATGTTTGCTGTGGAGTTGCCTTTGCTTCCGCAGCAGTTTTCTAACTCGGTTGTTGTACCACGGTGGCTCTTTTCCATCTCTTACGATCTTGCTTGGCACATACTCATCTAACGCATATTGTACGATGGTTTTGAACTTTGTCCACTGATCCTCAACACTATCTGTACTTGAGACAAAACTTTTGTGTTGAGCCATCAGGTACTCTGTAATCTGTTTTTTGTCACTTTTGCTAAACAGAAAAATGCTCCTACCTTTTTTAATATTTCTATTTACGGCTGAAATCATCGATGCAGTAACCGCTTTATGATCGCTGATTCCCTGTTCTGCATTAACTGTTTCAAATAGTTCGGGTCTGTTTGTCACCAGAAGGTCTAGTATGTTATCACCACAAGTCGGTTCTCTGTTTAACTGCTCAAGGTAGTTTTCAGATAATGCACTTGAAAAAATTTCACTGGATTCTTTGTCCCTGCCACCCGGTACGAATGTTTGAGTGTCTCAGTCTATATCCGGCAAATTAAAATCTCCACCCAGAACTATGACGTGGTGGGGAAATCTACTCGAAATATTTTCCAAATTATCCTTCAGGTGCTCAGCCACAACAGCTGCTGAGCCCAAGGGCCTATAGAGACATACAGTTACCATGTCTGAGCCTCCTTTAACCATGACCTTCACCCAAATCATTTCACATTTCGGACCTCCGTCAATTTCCTTCAATACTATTGCACTTTTTATCGCTATAAACACGCCTCCCCCTTTACTGTCCAGCCTGTCTCTGCGGTATACATTCTAATCCGAGTTTAGGATTACATTACTGTTTACGTCTGGTTTCAGCCAACTTTCTGTCTCTAGTACTATATGGGTGTTTTGACCGTTTATTAACGAGAGCAGTTCAGGGACCTTTCTATAGACGCTCCTGCAGTTTACTATTAGCACATTAATATTGTTATTCCCTGTTGCATTTTGCCTACTCCTATCTTGCCGCGTCTCCGGAGGCGTCTTGTCGGTCCTAGGGAGGGAATTCTCTAACCTAAAACACCCCCATGTGCACTCCACACGTACTCCGCTACCCTTTTAGCTGCTTCCGGCGTGTAGTGCACGCCTGACCTATTCAGGGGGACCCTATATCAGCCTTCCGCACACTCAAACAGCGGCTGGAAGGGAATGTCCTCTCATTCACTACACGCTGCAGTGAATCCTGTAACACCCCATTTACAGAGTGAGAGCTCCTCAGTGCCTTTGCACATTGCCCCGACACAGTTCCTGGGCCTGATACCAACCACAGCCAGATGATTAAACACCTCTCATCTGACTACAAGTGACATCTTCTCGTCATCTTCAACTGGATCTGGTGTGATAGCGTCTTTCTGTCGCGATGTTGGGAGAGCACCATCATTCCGGTGCTCAAACCCAGTAAAAACTCGCTTGATGTGGATAGCTATCGGCCCATCAGCCTCACCTATGTTCTTTGTAAGCTGCTGGAACGAATGGTAAGTCGGCGGTTGGGTTGGGTCCTGGAGTCATATGGCTTGCTGGCTCCATGTCAGTGTGGCTTCCGCCAGGGTCACTCTACCACTGATAATTTTGTGTCCGTCAAGTCTGCCATTCGAACAGCCTTTTCTAGATGGCAACCCATGATTGCTGTCTTTTTTGACTTATGTAAAGCATACGACACGACTTGGTGTCATCATATCCTTGCCACATTGGATGAGTGGGGTCTCTGTACTTTCCGTGTCCAAGTTGGTGACTACCATAGTTCTATCCATATCCAAGAGAATTGAATCCCACAGGGCTCCGTATTAAGTGTGTCTCCATTTTTAGTGGCTATTAATGGTCTAGCAGCAGCTGTCGAGCCCTCCGTCTCATGTTCTCTGTATTCAGACACGTTCTGCATTTCGTACTGCTGCTCCAGTACTGTTGTTGCTGAGTGGCACCTCCAGGGAGCTGTCCACAAGGTGCCGTCATGGGCTCTAGCCCACGGCTTCCAGTTTTCGGCCGCAAAGTCGTGTGTCGTGCACTTCTGTCAGCCGTTCATCCATAACCTGCACTTTACCTTAATGGTGATCCACTCACTGTAGTGGAGACATATCAGTTCCTAGGACTGGTTTTTGACACCCGATTGACTTGGCTCCCTCATCTTCGTCAGCTTAAGCAGCTCCTCAATGTCCTCCGTTGCCTGAGCAACACCAATTGGGGTGCAGATTGCTGTACGCTGCTGCAGCTCTACAGAGCCCTTATCCAATCCCGAATTGACTATGGGAGTGTGGTTTATGCTTCAACAGCACCTTCAGCATTGCATTTACTCGACACTGTGCACCACTGTGGGGTTCGATTAGCGACGGGAGCTTGTAGGACAAGTTCAGTGACCAGCGTACCGATGGAGGCTGGTGTCCCTCCACAGCAGATCAGACGTGCGCAACTGCTCGCCACTTATGCAGCACACATTCATAATTCCCCTGAGCATCCAAATTACTGTCTCCTTTTCCTGCTTGTGGCATTCCATCTGCCGTGTCGGCATCCCATCTGCCGCGTCGGCATCCCAGATCGAGGCTAATGATTGCGGTTCGCATGTGGTGCCTTCCCTCTGAACTGAAGTCCTTCCCTTTACCACCTCTACTTGCTGTCTGTTCGCGTATGCCTCCATGGTGTACGCCTCGGCCGCAGCTTTGTCTGGACCTTTTGCATGGCCCCAAGGCTCTTGAGTACATATGCTCATGCCCTGGCGAGCCATTTCTCACTGAGCAGCCTACAAACTATCGACCAGTGCTATCCTCACCACCCTCTGGTAGCGTCCATTCAGGAGTCAACCTATGCCCTGTAACAGTCCTGCCATTCCGTGGTGTTTGTGTGGACCCCAGGACATGTCTGAATCCACGGCAAAGAACTTTCCGACAGGCTGGGCAAACAGGCGACACAGAAACCGCTTCTGGATTTAGGCATCTCCGAAGCTGACCTGCGTTCCATCTTCACCGCAGGGTTTTGCGGCTTTGAGGGACGGAATGGCATAACTGCATGCACAAAAAACTGTTTGTCATTAAGGAGACTATGAATGTGTGGAAGTGTTCCATGCAGGCCTCTCGCAGGGAATCAGTTGTCCTCTGCCGGCTCTTCATTGGCCACACATGGCTAACGCATGGTTACCTACTCCATCGCGAGGACCCACCTCAGTGTCGCTGTGGCTCCCAAATGACAGTTGTCCACCCCTTGCTTGATTGCCCACTTTTGGCCGCTCTACAGTAGACTTTTAACTTTCCCAGCACCCTACCTTCGGTGTTGGGCAACAATGCCTCTACAGCAGCTCTAGTTTTACGTTTCACTCATGAGAGTGGGTTTTATAGTTCTCTGTAGGTTTTAGCACATGTCCTTTGTCCGTCCCCCTGCGTCCTCCACACTAGCGTTTTTAGGGTGGAGGTTTTAATGTGTTGCAGAGTGGCAGGCTTTCCCTTTTTATTCTCGTGGTTGGCCAGCCACTATATTCAGCTTTCATGTTTTACTCTCTTCTGTTTCTAGCATCTCTCTGTTGTTTTCTTGTCCTCTTTTATTCCTTTTAGTGTTCGTTGCCTTCCCTTCATTCTTGTGGCTTTTCCTTTCTTTCTGTTTTGTGTTATATGCTTTGTCCTTTTTATTCTCACACTTGTGGCATTGTTTTATTAGGAACAAGGGACTGATGACCTCGTAGTTTGGGTCCTTTTCCTGCCTTTAAACCAACCAATGACCCTCATCAACTGTCAGCGGTCTCTGTGAGTCAACAGAAGAAGTCGGCCTCTACACTTTTGTGCTGTACATGTCCCTTCACATTTCCACTTCACTATCACATCAGAAACAGTGGACTTAGGGGTGTTTAGGAGGGTGGATATCTTGTATACAAACGTATGACAAGAGTGATACCCAGTCACCTGACCACGTTCGAAGTCCGTGATTTCCGTGGAGCGCCCCATTCTGCTCTCTCACAGTGTCTAATGACTACTGAGGTTATTGCTATCTAGTACTTGGCAGTAGGTGGCAGCACGATGCACCTAATATGAAAAACGTATGTTTCTGGGGTGTCCGGATACTTTTGATCACATACTGTAGCTCAGTCAGTAAGAATAACACCTGTGAAAATGAAGGTCCTTGGCTAAAGTCTGAGTCTGGCACACAGTCTTCAAAACAGCACATATTCTGCTCCAGATTTTGATGTTCACTGCAGCACATGTTGTTCATCATTTAGCCAAACATCGTGTATTAATGTGCAATGTGCAGGTACAGAACACAGAAGCTCGGGACACCCACCAGTCACTAGGACCTCTGACAAAACCTACTCATAGAACACAACCACGCTTGGGCTTGGATGGTGATTCATAAAACTTTCAGTCAATAGTATTGCACTCATTGTCCCACAAAGCTGTTTGCAGAGTGGTTTTGTTAGCAGCCCATTCATATTTATTCCCAACACAACTATCTTTGAAGATGCTTACCTTAAGGACACTAATAGCTACATAGTGTAAACAACTGGGTTGGATATTCAAATGTACCCTGATCAGGTTCCTCATTGTTACTAAGATGTAGTTAGAGGTAATTATATAAAGCAGAAGTTGATCCGTTACTGATCTGTGTGTTATAGTCACAGCATTTATTACTCCACTCTGAAGGCAATGGCTCGGTATATCCCCTCTAGCTTTTTAACCGGGTGTCTTCTAATTTAAAACATAAATAAAAAAAACCTGTTTCTGTTACTCATGTAAAATGTAAACCATCTGCAAGGTACATCACCAATACTGCAATACCTAAGCTTCTCTAAAAGAACAGTGTCAGCTGTAAAGTCATACACATTGTCGCAGGTGCCGATTCCATGGGGCCTGAGTGCATGCGAGGCCCCTCAAAAATTCCTTTTTTTGGGGGGGGGGTGCTAGAGGACCCCCCCCCCCCCCCCCCAATAATTTAAGAAAATTATTAGTTATATTATGCTTTGTAAAATCACAAAATTATTTTGGAATTTTTTATTTTCCTTGTTTGATGATAGTTACCTTTTAAAATACCTTCAGTAATGAGTTAAAACAAATAATTATTATGGTAGTAAGCAGGTTAACTGAAAAAGAGTGATGTGAATCATGATAGTGTTACGGTGCTGCGGGCACACTTAAAATTTGTCCTGGCTTGTGAACCTTCGGGTAAGCCCGGCGCAGGCGACATCAAAAGGACTGGAGCAGAAGTGCCTGGAACCCTCTGTCTTGCATCACCTTTATGCTTCGAGACATTACGATGCCACGCTCTATATAAACCCCACCCAGCTGTCGCAGTCATTTAGTGTGGATAGTTTCGTTCAGTGCATGCTGCAGACATGTTTAGTGTTCGACTTTAGTGCCTAGTGGACTATTTTATATTGACTTTAGTCTCTTAGTATTGTGAATTAAGTTTGCAATGGATAAATTTGTTACCAAAAAGCCGCACTTGGAAGTTGATGATACTGCAAGTCAGCCTCCAACAATTACTGTGTCATCAATTGCTTTGTCATCTTCAGGCGAGAACTGTTCACAGCCGAAACGTGGAAAATCCAGTAAGGGAAAATCGTCTCAGCAGTCTTGGTGGATCAAATATACATGGCTAGAATATGAAGCACCTACCAAAAAAGTTTTCTGCAAAACCTGCAAAGAGGCAGATGCTAAAGATCTATTACAATTTTCTTCAAAAAAAGAAGACTTTATTGGCTTATACGAGGCCCCCAACACTGAATCACAAACTCTGTTTAGTATTTTAAAAGAAATTTTTGCTCGTCTTCGTTTGTCAATGGATAACTTAAGAGAACAGTTCTATGAGGGTACCTCGAATATAAGAGGTAAGTTCAAAGGATTAAAAAAGTTGGTTTGGGATCTACAACCAAAAGCATGTTATGTGCACTGCACTGCTCACTGTTTAGATTTTACGTCTATGAGGGATATTATGGCTTTAGCCAAGAACTTAATAAACACTGTAAGGGAGTCCAACAAAGGGATGGGACTTTTTACTTTTCAGAAGCATACGCTGTGAGAGTGCCAATGATCAAGCTGGTGTACGACCCCTTTGCCCGACTCGATGGAATATGCGAGCTTGTAGTATCTTGAGAATATTAAAAATCTTTGAAGAACTTCTAGAGTTTTTTGTAACATTTTCTGTAGAGGACAAAACAGTGGCAGGTTACAAATGTGCAGGTTACCATGAGTCAGTGTTAGAATTGAAGACTTATTTCTTTTTACGTCTTTGTTGCCATGCGATGAGCCCAGTAGAGGATGTCAGTGAAAAAATTCAATGTCCTTGTCTATATGTTGTTGATCTAGAAAAATATATGAGGGCTTGATTTGTAAATTGAAGGGAAGGCATGATAATTTTGAACACTTTTGGGAATTGTGTTTAAAACAAAAACCTTCATAAGTTGATGATTTTTCACTTCCTCGGAATCAAAGTATTCCAAAGAAGTATGAAAACAACGAAGCCAGCTCATCGCACACTTTCAAAACCCCAAAGGAATGCTACAAAGCTATTTACATTGATGTGTGTGAAATAGTGCAATCTTGCATTACTGAGCGGTTTGCTTCAACTGGACTAACACAGGTCATTGCAGTTGAATAAGAGTGCTTCCTTTTAGTAAACAGAAGTAAAACTAATTTGGAAAAATCAACTGAGTTTTTCAAAAATGACCTAGACATTGAGAAACTGCACCTACACTTGAATATGTTAGCCGATATCGCTAATAAAAAAACAACTAGTCTTAAAAAACATGCATGATTTAGGAAAGTACATTACACAAGAGCCTGCAGTTGGAGAAATGTTATGTGAAGTAGTGAACTGCATTAAGCTTCTGCAAGTAGTTCCAATCACGACAGCAACAGCAGAATAGTCATTTAGCACCTGTAGACGTCTAAAGTTATGTATCCTATCAACAATGGGACAGAAGCGATTGAACAACTTGGCTGTTCTTCATGCCCATTGAGATGTTTTGGAGGAATTGGATATGTGACAAGTCATCAATGACTTCATATTCAGTGATCCAGTCAGATGGTCAACATTTACACCTTTCTAAAGACACTCTAGCCCTAATAATGGCATTTAGAGCAACATTAAAAATCTTAATAAAATAGAGAATTAAATACATACATAATGTTAAATTTTCAGTTTCAAAATATTAGTACTAGTTTAGTACTGTATTACTATAATACTGTATTAGTTATTTTCAAATACTTAAATATTTTTAGGGTGTAAGACCCAATTAAAACCTGCTATTTACATACTTTTTGACTGAAAGTATTAGACATACTGCACTAACTTTATTAACTGTATTAAAGCATTAACTTTGAGATATTGTTTTTATTTAATGAACCGTGAGCCTTATTCAGAGTAAGCTTAAATTAACTGATTAATAAGTGAAATAAAGTGCTATTACTGTGTAGCAGCAATATTTTATGTTTTATTCTTTTAATGATAGTTTAGGATTTGTTTAAATATAATTTCAGTCTCTTCGGAGCTATTTATTCACTGCTCTGTAATAGTCTATGAGCATGATTATTACTGTAAATTAAATTAGCTTTTTACAAAAATAACATGGGTTTTGTTTTGTTTCTTTTTTCAAAGCCAAAAAATGTGTCAGGCTTGTCGAGTTTCCGGGACTGTTGAGTTATTGAGAGTCCAGTTTGGATCTAGCGCTCTCTCTCTCTCTCTCTCTCTCTCTCTCTCTGTCTCTCTCTCTCTCTCTCTCTCTCTCTCTCTCTCTCTCTCTCTCTCTCTCACACACACACACACACACACACACACACACACACACATTGGTCTATGCTTAATTTGGTGTAGTTTCTTTATTGTGTCACGTGTGTAGTCTCTCTCTGTGATGTGGAATGTGCCAATTACTAATATAAATAATCATTTCCCATGCTACTTTTTGATTCTGAATCAGATATTTATTTTGTAAGCCAGATTGCATAATCCACATAAATATAAAAAAAATCTGTAATCACTTCATATTTTGTCTAATCAAAGATTATTCTTCTAAAATGAAACATGAATTTAAAATTGTTCAATATATTATTACTATGATTTGCAACTAAATAACATGCACTTTTCTGCCTGCTGTTCAGTGCCATTGTCATGGCTAAATGTGATGTTATGTGCATATAACAGGTTTTCATGTGGGTTTGGTATTGCACTCCATTTCTGCAGATGAAGGACGAACATTAACTGAAATGGAGACTAGATTTTTGTTTCCTTATTATGTGATGCTCTTTATCTTCTATGTAACATTAATCTCTATTATGTACAAATAAGGGAATCTGAAGTGTATTTTTAAGTAAGATAGAGGATTTTTTGTACTCTGTGGTACAGTTTGTTAATTGTTCTGTTAAAAACATATTGATTATCTCCTTTCTCTCTCCCTCTATCTTTAGGTTTATTGTGGAAGCAAGAGGAACTTGGGGTATTTCACATACTAGAGTACCAACAGAGACTAGACCAGGTCATGTTGCAATTATTGCTGGACTGTATGAAGATCCTTCTGCAGTAGCAAGGGTAAGAAAAATATTTCGTCACTAATGCTTAAGAATAACTCCAAAAACAGTGAGGTGACAAAAGTTTTGGGATAGTGATATGCACATATATAGACGGCAGTAATATCACATACACAAGGTACAAAAGGGGGCTGCATTGACGGAGCTGTCATTTGTACAGGTGATTCATGTGTAAAGGTTTTCAATGTGATTGTGGCCACATGATGGGACCTGAAAGACTTTGTGCAATTAGTGGTAGTTGGAGTTAGATGCATGGGACATTCCATTTAAGAAATCCTTAAGGAATTCAATATTCTGAGGTCTACGTTGTCAAGAGTATACGAAATTTCAGTCATTATCTCTTACCGCAGACAACAAGATATGGCCAACATTCCCATCACCTAATGACTGAGGGCAGCAGCATTTCTGTAGAGTTATCAGTGCTAACACGCAAGCAACACTATGTGAAATAATCACAGAAATCAGTAGGAAATGTGTGATGAACATATCCGTTAGGAAAGTCTGGTGAAATTTGGCGTTAATGGTCTATGGCTTCAGACAACAGATGCATATGTCTCTACTAACAGAACAACATCACTTGCAGTGCCTCTCCTGGGCTCATGATGATATAGGTTGGACCCTAGATGACTGGGGAACAGTGGCCTCGTCAGATGAGTCCCAATTTTAGTTTGTAAGAGCTGAAGGTAGGTTTCAAGTATGGCACAGACCACACAAAGCTATCTAACCAAGTTGTCCACAATGCACTATGGGAGCTGGTTGTGGCTCCATATTGTTATGGACTGGGTCCTCCAGTCCAACTGAATGTATCATTGGCTGGAGATTGTTACATTTGGATGCTTGGAGACTGTTTGCAGCCATTCATGGATTTCATGTTCCCAAACAACGATGGATTTTTATGGATGACAATGCGTCATGTCGCTGGTCCGCAAATATTCGCAGCTGATTTGAATAATATTCTGGACAATATGAGCGAATGATTTGGCCAATCAGATTCCTGACATGAATCCCATCGATTATTTATGGGATGTAATCGAGAGGTCAGTACTTGCACAGGAATCCTGCACTGACAACATGTTGACAACTATGGATAGCTATAGAGGCAGCATTGTGCAGTGTTTCTGCAGGAACTTACATTGACTTGTTGTGTGCATGCCATGTCGAGTTGCTGCACTACGCCAGACAAAAGGAGGCCTGACAAAATTGGGAGGTATCCAATGACTTTTGTCCCCTCGGTGTATAATCATCCTACAAAAGCAAAGAACGGCCATGATTCCAAGAGTTCACAAGATATTCAGCATAACAGTAACTACAGTTCTGTGGTTCTAGACATCGAGCTGAATCTGAAAGGTAAATTCATAACTATGTACTATTGATATCCCACCATGAACCATGGATCTTGCCATGGTGAGATGGCTTGCGTATCTTTATGATGCAGATTGCCAAACTGTTGATGCAGTCACACTGAAAAGGGGGGGAGGGGGGGGCAGTTATCTGTGGAGTCACCTGACTAAACATATGTTCTTTGAAAAGGGGCAGCAGCCTTTTCAAAAGGGGGAAACAGTGTGGATGATTCACTGATCTGACCATGTAACATTAACCAACATGGTTTTGCTATTTTATTACTGTGAACAGTTGAAAGTATGGGGAAATTACGGCTATTATATTTCCTGGGGACACGCAGCTGTATAATGTATGATTTTATGATTATGTCCTTCCCTTGGGTAAAATATTCCTAAAGTAGAACAGTTCCCCACTTACATTGGAAATGCAGCTCTGCTACGTGATATTATGATGATGGCATCCCTTTGGATAAAAGATTCCTAGAGTTGAATAGTTCCGTACTCAAACCTCCAGGTGAGAACTACTTAGTAGGTTGTTGGCGTTAGGAGAAACAAATCAAGCATTGTGGGGATTGGAGTGTATGAAGTTCTCATACAGTTTTAAAAAAATATGAACTGTTAAATATTTGATTGTTTGTCACGATAGGTTGAGTAAAAGCTTGACTTGTACAGAACACATTTATCAAAACACGTCAACCAGTCTCTCACTATACAAACATGTTACCCTCATAGCCGGTAACAACTGAATGTTTGCTTCTTGCTGTCAGATTCCCTTCTTTACCCCTCACCTGATGTCAGACTACAGAGGGTGCATTCACTACACAAATACAATGAAAAACATATCTCTGATAACGTATGTAATTATTTATTGTATTTAAATGGAGGCTGTGACTCGCATTGTAACAGCCATGCAGTGTTAGATCCCTTGATCAGGTAGGTAGGCTGATTAGAGAAATTATGAAGAGAAATGGGTGGATTGAAATTAGATATAGTAGTGAAGGAAGTGCAGTGGGAGGAAGAGCATAACTACTGGTCGGGTGAGTACAAGATTACTGGCAGTAGGTCAAGTACGGGCATTGCAGGAGAAGGGCTAGTAATGAATAAGAAAATAGGAGTGTAGTATAGCTACTGCAAACAGCATGCTGAATGGCTTATGATTATTAAGCTAGACGAAAAGAAAACCTCCACTACATAGGAAAAGTTTTATTTCCATGAGAGCTCTGCAGACAAAGAGATTGGAAGAATGTGTAATGAGTATTGAAATAGTTAAGGGAGGTAGAAATTTAATTTGATAGTAGGAAAAATGATAGGAGGACCAGAGCCGTACCAAGGTGATCCTGTGTTTCTTAAAATGAGCTATAAAGTTCAATCGATACGGGTAGCCATACCATAGATGCAACCACAACAAAGGAGTGTCTGTGAAGAAGCCAGGCCTTTTCAGAAGTTTATTGATTGATCTACCCTTGTTTTTAGTAGTTGGATTGATCTGCCCTTGTAACAGCAACCACCATGGCCTTGCTGTGCTGAGCTATGGCTTTTTTCTTCCAAGGGAATGCTGGTGCACTGAATGGGAAGGATCCCTGGATGGTGACTACTTAGGAGGATTTCATCATCAGGAGAAATAAAATTGTTTTTCTGTGGGTTGGAGCATGGCATGGTAGATATCTGTCAGGTAGGCAGATTAGAGAATTTAAAAAGAGAAATGGATAGGTTGAAGTTAGATATAGTGGGAGTTAGTGAAGTCCAGTAAGAGGAAAAACATAACTTGTGGTCATGTCAGTACAAGGTTATCAACACAAAATCAGACTGAGATAATGCAAGAGTAGGTCTAATAATGAATTAAGACAATAGGAATGTGGGTAAGCTACTATGAACATCATTATGAATACTTCATTGTAGCAAAGATACACACAAAGCTAATGGCCATACAACTTTATATATGCCTACTATTTCCATAGATGATCAAGAGATTGACAGAATGCATGACAAGATAAAGGAAATTGTTCATATATAATTGTGATGGGTAGCTGGAATTCAGTAGTGTGAAAAAAAAGAGAAAAATAATAGCACAACGTGTGCTGGGGGAGAGGAATGAAAAGATGAAGCCACTAGGTAGAATTTTGCACAGAGCATAATTGAATCGTCGTCGGTATTTGATTTAAGAATCGTGTAAAATGGTGGTATATGTAGAAGCTACCTATGGACACTGGAATGTTTCAGAGTGATTATGTAATGGTAAGACAGAGATATCAGAACTAGATTTCAATGGGTAAGACATCTTCAGGGGCAGATGTGAGCTTGGACAATTTATTGATCATCAGCTGCAGGACAGAACTAAAAAAAAAAAAGTAGGAAATTAAGATAATGATGACACTAGGATAAATTGAAAGAACCAGGGGTTTTTGAGAGTTTCGCAAGGAGCATTAACAACATTCAGTTGAAACTGGGGAAAGGAATGCAATAGAAAATGAATCAATAGCTCTGAGAGGTGAAATGGTGAGACAGCAGAGGTTTGCATAGGTAAAAAGACAATACTTAGTAGAAATCCTTGAATATCACAGGAGATATTGAATTTATGTTGATGAAAGGAATAAGTATAGAAATGAAGCCGGTGAAAGGCAATACAGATGTCTAAAAATGAAATTGTCAAAAGATTAAGCAGGAGGGGGTAGGCCAGTGTGGTATAAAGAAGGGAAAGCTGAAAGGTGGAGGGTTATGGTCCCTACAAGGGAAATGAACTTGAAGAAAATAATATAAGAGGATTCTTGTTAAACAGAACTGCGGCAGATGTTGAATATTCCTTGTTTAACAAGAATGCATTCTCACACTCTTGGTTATCCACAATATAAAGTGTGTTGATTATAGCAGGGGAAGAGGAAGTAGGTGAAGTTGAGCTGGAAGACTTGCTGATGCGAGAAGAATTTGACACAGCACTGAAAGATGTAAGTGGAAACGAGTCCCCTGAAATAAGGACGTTCCCTCAGAATCCTTGGGAGAGCTAACCATGAGAAAACTATTCCACTCAGTGTGCAAGACATATGACACAGGTGAAATATACTCAGATTTCAGGAAGCATATAATAATTTCAGTTCCAAAGAACCCAGGTGTAGGCAGGGGAGGAACGGTTTGAGTTGTACAGAAATGTAGAAACGCGTGAGGCAGTACTGACCCTACGACTTGTCCAAGAAGAAAGGTTGAACAAAGACAAACTTATGTTTACAGCATTTGTAAATTTAGAAAAAGCTTTTGACAGTATGGACTGGATTTTAATCATTGAAATTTTAAAGATAGCTGGGATATGATACAATGACTGAAAGGTAATTTACAACTTCTAGAGAAACCACATGGCAATTATAAAACTGGAAGGAATTGAAAGAGAAGCAGTTGTTGAGAGTGGAGTGAGACACGTGCATCCTATCGTTGATGTTATTCAGCAAACTATGAAGGAAACTGAAAGGAAATTTTGAAAGGGAATTAATATTTAGGAAGAAGACACGAGGACTTTGCAATTTGCATAATTCTGTTAGCGATGGCTGAGGTCTTGAAAGAGCAGTGAAATTGATTGGATAGTGTCTTCAAAATAGATTGTGAGATGAGCATCAGTAAAAGTAAAACAATGGTGATGGAATGAAGTCGTCATGGTAATAGATTTAGATTATGAAACCAGCCAGTGAAAGTAGTAGGCTGCTGATGGCCAAAGTACAGAAGAAATAAAATGCATACTGGCAATAGTATGGAAAGCTGTTCTGAAAACATGGAGTTTGTTAACTTTTAATATAATCAGAAGTCATAGGAAATCTCTTCTGAAGGTATTTGTTTGGAATATAACATTGTATGTAAATGAAATGTGGATGAAGGGCAATTCTGACAGAGAATAGAAGCTTTTGCAATGTCGCACTGCAGAATAATGAATGCTGAAGCTTAGATTGGCAAATGGAATAACAAATAAAAATGGGGGGGGGGGGGGGGGGGAGGGAGAAATTTAGGTACAACTAGACTGAAAGAAGGAATCAGTGGGTAGGACATATACTGAAACATCAAGGGATTACCAATTTGGTAATTGGGGGAAGAGGGGGGTTGGGGAACTTAGGGGGAACCCAAGATATGAATACAGTAAGCAGGTTCAAATTGACGCAGGTTGCAGCAGTTATACAGAGGTTGTTAGGCTCGCACAGAATAGGCTAAAGTAAATAGTTGTATCAAAACAGTCTTTGGGCTGAAGGTAACAACAGCAGCAGATTAAAAATACTGCAGAGAACTAATTAAATTCATCGTTGTTGTAAATTAATGACAAATTGTATAAACTTTCTAAACAGTGACGTATCTCTTATATTTTTATATCGGCTACTGCACGCTGATTTTAATATGATGTAGAACAAATAACCAATTTTATTTGTTCCTCGTAAATTATTAATAGTGCATAAATCATTAATTGGAAATAAAAGAGAAAGGGCTATAAACAAGTATTGAGGACATATTCTTTTCGAAAAAATATTTTTCATTTTAGTTTCTATTTCTTTTTGTTGTATTTGACAACAAAATCTACTGCAAGTATTTCAGTATAAAATAAAGAGCATCTCCTTTGAATGGTTGCTAACAGAAAATTAAAGTAAAATGAAGTAGTTTGTTATATTTAAGAACTGTTTGCCATTTTACTTATTATTCTGTTAAAATAATTTTAAGCATCCCAAAGAGTTTCACTTCAGTCCTCAGTTTCACTTCAGTCCTCACTTGGCAGAAATCTGCAAAAATCAGAAGCCTTTAGTCACATAGCGTATCTGCTTCATTGCCCACTTGCCAACCTTTAAAATCCGACAATACCACAGCAGATTTGCAGCAAATACTCCAGTGCTTAACATGAGCTTGCTGTACAGTCAGCAGCTGTATGAAGTAAGTGTACTATTCAGGACCGGTTCGAGAACATTTTTCAACACAAGTAACTTATCATTTGGCACCTCTCCTCTCCTGCTTTTTCCATTGTATTCTTCCCCCCCATGTAATTTTTTGTTGTGGTACACACTGTTTACAAATCTTGCACTTGGCACCTGGCTGTCCTCTCATTGTGGCACCCCGAGTGGCCACTACTAATTGCAATACATCCTGTGTAGAAAATTTACAGTGTGCGTCTCCTGGTACTCCTTTTGCCTTGGTGCCCCAAGTCTGTTTGGTAGTAGTTACTTCTTTATGATGTTACTTGGAAGAACTGACACTGTGACAACAATGTGCGTTTATAGCCCGGGTGAGGGAAAGACACCATTTTGCCGGCAGGGCGATTGAAATCATTTACTGCTCTTTCCCTACCCTCTCTGTGTGTGTGCACCATTCACAGAGGCCAATCTTGCCAAGGCCTCAATACATTTCTGAGGAGGACATGGGCTGGGGTAAAAGACTGGAAGGGGAAGCCATCTGGTATAAATTTTCACAGAGCAGAATTTAATTATTCCAGACACTATATTTAACAACCATTGAGTCCGGACTTGGCTGCAAGAGACAGTGATAATATCTTGTGCAAGCTACGTTTGCGTGAATGTGTTTATGTTGTCTATTTCAGAAGAAGACCTTCTGGCTGAAAGCTAATGTGCCTAGTAATCTTTTTGCTGTGCCCGTCTGTGACGTCTCCCCTGTAGCGTGAGGGGATGTATCCTTATCGTAATGTCTTCATTGAAAAAGGTTGTATATGTGGAAGGGACATATAAACACCACAATATTTTAGATCAGTTGTGTAATGTGGAGACAGATTTTGAAACCAGATTTTAAACTGCTACTGAGTCTCCTTGTCTAATTTTTATGCTGCACTTTTGTGACAAAGCAACATGCGTAAACCGTTTTTCAGTGAGCAGTAATAATCACACATAAGCTTGTCAGAGCACTAGAATCTAGAGAAAATATGACAGTACTATGGATGTATGGAAAAAATCAAATTTTTCTGAAGGAAAATGTGTTGGCCAAGGTGTCCACTTAAGACCATTGCAATGAAGTAGAAGTTTGTTATCTATTTGGGGCTGTCGTTGCAAACGTTGCAGTTGAAATTAAGCCATTTATTTCACAGGTAAATGGATGAAAGTGTAAAGCCAAGAATAAATATTATATTTTTATATTAAAATAGTCTGAATTGTTCTGGTTTCTGGCTGCGTGCAGTGTTTAGCGCAATAATTGCTATTTATTTTTAGTGACATCATTTTAATTGGAAAACAGAAGAGCTTTGAATATAATTACCTGGATCATCTTAAAATCAATTAAACATATTTTTTCCACTTTCACCAGAGATATTTTTATTTTATTTTATTTTATTAATTTAATTTTTTTTAAGGGAACACCAAATATGACAACAATTAGCTGTTAAAGTTGAGAGGGTTATGTCAAAAATAGCTCCGCAAATTAATGCGTTTTCTTTTTTGGGGTCATAAAAATTTGCTTATATTCTGTAAAGTTGCTGAAACAGATCATTTAAGCAAAAGTAAAAATTCTGATTAATTTCAGTAATTTAAGCAAGAGGTAGAAATGATGAGTGACCAAAAGTATTTAGGCTTATAGTTAGTACCAGTGAGAGAAATTCATTGCAACTATGGTCTATGTAAAACACTTACTTTTTCTCTTTGAACATTAGATCAATATTTTCTGTTGTCTTTTAGTTACAAATGACACCAAGATTTTCTTATTCGTTGAAAATGACTAAACACCTGCACCCTGCTTCTAGCTGTGGAAAATAGTGAAAAACAAAACTAAAATAAAGTTTGACTATTTTCCACTGCTCTTAATTAATATTTACTGTTCAAAAAGAAGGAAATAAGTCCTACTTCTGGCATTTACATTAACTAATCTATATTACCACTAATGTTGTTTCATCAATAAACTTTCAGCTCCGTAGAAACTTTCTGTGACTCTGGCAGTAGGAAAACTTTTTCAGCTTTCCCTACTCACAGATTATTAAGACTGTGTTTTATGACCTCTGCCCAATTCAAGTAAAATGTGTTTGCTCCATAGTGACTCTAAATAGGAACTGGGACAAACTAGAAGCATTCTTTACTACCACCAAAATTATAACAAGGCCTTCAACTATGCTGTCACATTGGAGTGTTCTTAGCAATTATTGTTATCTGGAACCAGACACAGATCTTGCTGGCAGTTTCAACTTTGTTGATGCTGGACACTCTCGGTGTACTTGCTTTTTAACGTCTCCAACCCTGGCTAAGGTACAATAATATGTGTATATCTATACAAATAATAAAACTGCAAAACCATATCATCTATACATTGAAAATGGTTGCCAACAACTGATTGTGGGTGATGTAGGGAATGTAACAATATAATAAGACTACTCTTAAAAAGTTGGACTGTCTGTCTCAACATGCTAATCTACAAAACTGCTAGTTGAGCTGTCAAGGGGTTGTCACAGGTAACTTGTGACAGCATACAGACTGTATTTCATGAATGTCACATTATCGGAAAATTTTTTAGCCTAATTTAAAAATTTAGCAGTGTGCTCAGATTAGTAGTTTGGATGCTGACCTACTTCAATGACATGATCATCACGGCATAGTGTACCAAAGACCCATTAGATGTTGGTGTTACTCCCCGCTCCCCCCCCCCCCCCCCCCCCTTAGTGACAGAATTATTTTCAGTGTTTTTTTAAGTTTACATCAGTGACAGAACTAAGTGCCACGATCTTATCTTTATGAATACAGACTAACATGTGGTTCATCCAAACAATGCCAGATGTTCTACTTGTGCTTGTTTTTACAAACAAGGAGCGGACCTACTCCTCCTGCTGATATACAGACAATTATCAGAATATCCCCCTCATCAAGATACTTGCTGAGAACGCCACTTACTTGATGATAACAAGCACTGAGATGACACTCTGGCTGAAGTAGGTGTTAAGGACAATCTGCATTGATTGCATCATTTCTTTGCCATTTCGCTGGTATTTTGTGCCCTTCCTGACACTGCACTGTTTTGGCAAAAACACCAGGCTAAGATGGCTGAAGACTTTTATAGGAATTTTGGACTAAATATTGTAAGGAAACATAACTGTAGATTGTGTGACTGTGCTCTTAATGCTTGGTGGCTATTCAAATTTTGGTTACGTCTGTAGGAAGAAATCGTCTCCCTCAGCTCGGTTGCCAGCACCTTTAGTAGAAGATGAATTCATCGACAGAGAGAATACAGTGGAAATAAGTTACAATCCAGCAGAACATGTGGAAAACTTGCAAAATGGATCCAGAACCTAATGGAAGAACGGCGCACAATATTCAGATGCATTTATCGGTGTGTTGAAAGTAATATGGGAGAAATTTTTTTTCTGGTTGCATCTTGTGGGACAGGGAAAATGTTCCTCACTAAAACCATATTGGCACAATTACGAGCCCAAGGACAATTAGCTGTTGCTTTATTGGGAATCGCAGTCGCTTTGTTACCTGATGGTACAACTGCTCTTACAATGTTTAAACTCCTGATAGATTTGGATATCAGGGAACACAGTTTGTGACACCTCTAGGGACAATGACAAAGTCAGGGTTCTATGTGAGTACTGCTCAATAATATTGGATGAGTACTTCCCTGCTGCTGTTGGATGATGCAGGAATCCACTTGTTCTGACTTCTGAAGCCCTATTCCCGCATGCAGATGCCCGCCCAGAATTGCGGAGACAGCACTGCAGATGGCCCCACAGGTGTTGGTAGCATGGGATGGAGGAGAGTATGGGGCTTATGCCCATTGAGGAGTTCCGCGAGACACTTTTCCCTGTCGGCTTTGACCTGTAGGAAAAAAGTGTTAATGCTTCACTGTAGGAGCAGCTGCCACATATTCCTTCATTTGTGTTTTAAAAATTTGGACAAGTCTTTCAACCTCACCATTTTTGGGGGTGGAAAGACAGAGACAGCAGGTGTTAAATGCTATTTCTGTAGCAGAACTCACCAAAAACCAGGTAACCAAAAAGTGCCATTGTCCAACAGTATGAGAATAAGTCCTACAGTAGTGAAAATTGTGCTGCACCCTCTGACCTTAGCCCAGCATGTATGGACTGACAGTTGACCACTTGTGGAAAGTTGGCGTATGCGTTGAGGACAATCAGCCACGTAGTATCCAGGAAGGGACCCGCCAAGTCAAGATGAACCCTTTCCCAGGGGCGTGAGGGTATTGGCAGGGGGTAGAGAGTGTTTGACAATGTGCTAATTGCTATGGTTCACACTGATGACATTTGTGAACAAGATGTTCGGCTTGCCAGCCAACGCCCAGCCAGTACACATGGCATCAGGTGAGCGGTTTAGTTCCCAAGATTCCCTAACAACTATGGGTGCACGAGCCATAAGAATGTCAGGCGCAGAGGTTCCAGTGGAACTGCCATGAAAGACCCTTGATGTTTGGTTTGTAAGATCACTCTGTCGACCAGTATTAGCAGGTGTCACAAGTGGATGTAATGCCGCAACGGATTGGGGTCCAGACCTGTAATGTTGTCGGGCCAGCCCTGTTGTATGTACTGCCATGTCAGTTGTACGAGTATGTCCCTGGTTGTGGCCGCAACCACAAGGTCCTTCATGCTGTCAAAAGTGCCCACTGCCTGTTGAGCCTCTTTGCCCAGCAGGAAGCACAAGATCTCATCTTAGTCAAACTACAGGTCAGGGGATGGAATGGCATGTCTGCATAGGCATGTTGAGTGGTATTGCAGAAGTGAATTTCGTAATTGTACCTGCTGAGAAAGAATGTCCAGTGCTGGAGGTGGTGGGTACTCCTCTCAGGTATTATATGCACAAACTAAGTTGACACTCAGCTCGATGGCTTATGGGATTGACTGTAAATGGGAAATGTCTTTACGGACACTCCCATTGGCTGGCGCGCTGATTGTCGGCTTAGTCATTGTGCATGTAGAAGTTTCCTACAGGACTTAAAATGGATATCATGGTCTTATAATCCTTAATGAGGTGAAACTTTGTTCTGTATAGGAATCCGTGGAATTCCTTCAGCGCAAAGATGATCATGAAGGACTCTTTCTTGATTGCCTCTGCTGTATGGCATTGAGCATCTTCAAAGCAAATGCAGTCGGATATTCAGAGCCATCCTCATCTCTCTGTGCCAGGACAGCCCGCAAGCCCCGTTCAGAGGCGTCTGCTTCTACCACTACCTGGTTGCCCTTCTGAAATGTGGTGAAACATGGTGCTGGCAGGAGGGCCTGCTTCAGGGTTTTGAATACCTGTTCTCATACCTCCAACAATACAAAAGGCACACCCTTCTCCTGCAGGTTGTTGAGTGGGTGCACGATCAATGGCACACCTGGGATAAATTTTCCATAATTAGATTTTTTCCCAGATAGAATAGACCTCCTTTGAATTTGTGGGGTGAGGAAGGGCAATGGTGGGTTCGACCAGTTTCTGTTTGGGCATAATACCTTCGCAGAACCAGTGTTCGGAAAAAAAAAAAGACAGAGAGAGAGAGAGAGAGAGAGAGAGAGAGAGAGAGAGAGAGAGAGAGAGAGATAGTGTGTGAGATTGCATTTAAGGCCTGTGGACTGGAGTGTGCAGAACAGCTACCACATGTTTCCTAAGTGTTCTTCCGTAGTGATCTCAGTCACCACAGTGTCATCTAGATAATTTATACAGCCTGAACCTTCCTGCAACAGCTGCTCGGAAATCTTTGAAAGGTTGCTGGTGCACTGGCCACCCGAAAACTAAGCATCTGAAATGATGTAATCCATGCGGCCTGTTGACTACCAAGACATCCTGTGATTCCCCATTGAGGGGTAGCTGTAAGCAAGTTTAGGAGAGATCGATCTTTGTAAACTACTGGCTTCTGAAAGTGCAGAGAGAAGCTCATCTGGGATACATATCAATCTCTGACTGGGAATTGACATAACCTTAAAATCTCCACACAGGTACAGTTTTCGTGATGTATTTTTCACAATAACAAAAGATGTTGCCCTCTCGCTTGCAAACATGGATTCAGTGATGTCAAGGTCTGTCAATCTATTGAGCTTATTCTTGATACTGTCCCTCAATGCCACAGGCATGGTTGTTCACAGAAGAAGCAAGGGTGTGCCAACATATTGATATATTGTACACTGTAAAGTTCTCCGCTTCTCATAGACTGTCAGAGAAATTTCAGCGTACTCATTATGGAAGGTTTTCAATCCATGAAATGATATGTTTAAAAGTTTAACAGGGATGCAGAGGCCCTGGTGTCAACATATAGTTGAAATTGTTTATTGCGCAAAGTGAGTATGGTCAACAGTTTCCTGGTGACACAACTGTGATGTGGGACTCTGACAAAATCACATTAGTGTCCATTAGTTCCTGTCAAGGTGAGTGTGTTTTGCCCAAATCATGGCAGACAGACACGAGATGTCCTTACACTGTGCTTACCTTTCGGAGCAGTCCTCTCTGACATGTGTTCAAACACAGTGCGGTCACAAAGGAAACAAGTTCAGGTCAGGGGAGTGAGACTACTTTCCTTGTTTATGAGACAGAGTCAGAGTGTTGTGATGTTTGCGCTCTACTGTAGATGCATTTGTTGTGTTGGAAAAATTGGAACACTTTTCTTGGTTTGACATGACATCCACCACCTTGACCAAGAATTCTAATTGATTGCCTGTAGTCTGTAAAACTTCAAAGGATTGGCCCTGTTTTAAAATATCCTTCAAAGTAGGGTCCTTAGTTTGTAGAGCTTTCTGATGCACCTAAAATTCAGAGCCACTCAAATGATCATGTCCCTAATCACTTCTGCGTACGATTCCTTATTTACTGCAGTCATAAAACAGCATTTCCTGCTGAGTTTCTACAGTTCAGTCACCCATGCATGGTATGACTGATTAGGCTGTTTATGACACTGATAAAATTCCACTTAGGATGCAATGACATGCCAGAGTCAGTGAAATTAGGTAGATAATAGAGCACACATTTTGTCAAAGGTCAAATGTGCCAGTTTGCACAAAATCTGGTTCATATTGGGTACAATCCACAGTAGGAAAACTGACTTTACAATGGCTGGATCCATTAACTGAAATGCGATAAAGTGTTGCTGGGGGCACTTTGCTTAAGCTTCCCACTCTTCCATCATCTTTCTGTAAGATGGGAATCGTGGCGGATTTGTAGCTGACTGCTAGGAGGACAACAAGGCTTCCCGACTTTTTTGTCCCCCTAATTGCTGTACCACAACTTCTATTGACACATCCAGGAAAGTAGCCTGTTGCGCAGGAACTATTGTGGTGTTAACAGACATGGAAAAATGTACCTAGTCAGTACCAGTTATGTTGTAAATCAGAACATAAAAAACACAAGATAACACTTCCAGAACAAATATATCCAATGATCTCAGAGGACAATAGTTCACAACAGATACAATATATGGCATAGCCACTTGGCAGGACAGGTGCAGTACAATTATAGCTAATGTAAATAGCGTGATGAGCATGAGCAGACTGAGGGGATCGCAGGGGCAGCAGTCGCATACATAGACGGCGTGGCACAAGCGGAGCTGGAAAGTCCCCACGCAGCCATCATGCTCAGTCGCTTGGCCACTTTGTGTCTCCCTGATGGCCACACTTCACAGTAGTGGACACAGAGTGACTGTTATGTCATACTTGCCAGTTGTGTGATGACAGCTGGTGTAGCCCATTGGGTATGGTACAAGGCTTAAAGTTACTTCCCTCCAACATAACATCATAGAAGCAGAAATTTTGATGAAAAGTGGTGCAGTCAAGTGAGATTTTATACCCCAATCTGCTTATTCCTAAAGATTTCCCATTTCACTTTAAGTTTTTACAATTCCTAGGGAGCTTACATTATGCCTTGACCATGAACAAAGCTTGAGTCCAGACACTGTGAGTTGCAGGCATGGACCATAGTGTCAGTTGCTTTTTGCACTGCCAGCTCTATGTGGCTCACTCCCACGTTACTGAAGCAAACAAGCTCTCAAGCTCTTTGTCCACACCCCAGTCATACTACTACAAACATTGTGCACAAAGAAGCTTTATAAGACAAAAAAAAAAATATTTCCACACATACAAATTCTCAGGCATAGCTATAAATAAATGCCCAGACAGTGCTGCCTTTCTAAGCAGGTATAAAAATAAATATTTGAACTAATTCATAAGTAAGGGGTAAATATACCATAACCTTTTAGGCTCTAATACTTGTTTTTGATAACTTATACCCAATTGTATCTGTACACTATAAACCATTTCCATTGGCAGATGTGAACCATTATTTATTGTTTATGAACTGAAGAATCTGCAGAATGCTATGACATTCAGTTTTTTCACGTTTCTACTCCAGAAATAATCACTTGTTGAGCATTCCAAAATCAGCATTAGGCAACAACTGACTTGTTGTTGTTGTCGTCTTCAGTCCTGAGACTGGTTTGATGCAGCTCTCCATGCTACTCTATCCTGTACAAGCTTCTTCATCTCCCAGTACTTACTGCAACCTACATCCTTCTGAATCTGCTTAGTGTATTCATCTCTTGGTCTCCCTCTACGATTTTTACCCTCCACGATGACCTTCAATGCTAAATTTGTGATCCCTTGATGCCTCAGAACATGTCCTACCAACCGGTCCCTTCTTCTTGTCAAGTTGTGCCACAAACTCCTCTTCTCCCCTATTCTATTTAATACCTCATCATTAGTTATGTGATCTACCCGTCTAATCTTCAGCATTCTTCTGTAGCACCACATTTCGAAAGCTTTTATTCTCTTCTTGTGTAAACTATTTATTGTCCATGTTTCACTTCCATACATGGCTACACTCCATACAAATACTTTCAGAAACAACTTCCTGACACTTAAACCTATACTCGATTTTAACAAATTTCTCTTCTTCAGAAATGCTTTCCTTGCCATTGCCAGTCTACATTTTATATCCTCCCTACTTCGACCATCATCAGTTATTTTGCTTCCCAAATAGCAAAACTCATCTACTACTTTAAGTGTCTCATTTCCTAATCTAATTCCCTCAGCATCACCCGACTTAATTCGACTACATTCCATTATCCTCGTTTTGCTTTTGTTGATGTTCATCTTATATCCTCCTTTCAAGACACTGCCCACTCCGTTCAACAGCTCTTCCAAGTCTTTGACAGAATTACAATGTCATCGGCGAACCTCAAAGTTTCTATTTCTTCTCCATGGACTTACTCTGAATTTTTCTTTTGTTTCCTTTACTGCTTGCTCAATATACAGATTGAATAACATCGGGGAGAGACTACAACCCTGTCTCACTCCCTTCCCAACCACTGCTTCCCTTTCATGTCCCTCGAGTTTTATAATTGCCATCTGGTTTCTGTACAAATTGTAAATAGCTTTTCGCTCCCTGTATTTTACCCCTGTCACCTTTAGAATTTGAAAGAGAGTATTCCAGTCAACATTGTCAAAAGCTTTCTCTTAAGTCTACAAATGCTAGAAATGTAGGTTTGCCTTTCCTTAATCTATTTTCTAAGATAAGTCGTAGGGTCAGTATTGCCTCACGTGTTCCAACATTTCTGCGGAATCCAAACTGATCTTCGCCGAGGTCGGCTTCTACCAGTTTTTCCATTTGTCTATAAAGAATTCACGTTAGTATTTTGCAACTGTGACTTATTAAACTGATAGTTCGGTACTTTTCACATCTGTCAACACCTATTTTCTTTGGGATTGGAATTATTATATTCTTCTTGAAGTCTGAGGGTATTTCGCCTGTCTCATACATCTTGCTCACCAGATGGTAGAGTTTTGTCAGGACTGGCTCTCCCAAGGCAGTCAGTAGTTCTAATGGAATGTTGTCTACTCCTGGAGCCTTGTTTCGACTCAGGTCTGTCAGTGCTCTGTCAAACTCTTCACGCAGTATCGTATCTCACATTTCATCTTCATCTACATCCTCTTCCATTTCCATAATACTGTCCTCAAGTAAATCGCCCTTGTATAGACCCTCTATATACTCCTTCCATCTTTCTGCTTTCCCTTCTTTGCTTAGAGCTGGGTTTCCATCTGAGCTCTTGATATTCATGCAAGTGGTTCTCTTTTCTCCAAAGGTCTCTTTAATTTTCCTGTAGGCAGTATCTATCTTACCCCTACTGGGATAAGCCTCTACATCCTTACATTTGTCCTCTAGCCATCCCTGCTTAGCCATTTTGCACTTCCTGTCGATCTCATTTTTGAGACGTTTGTTTCCTTTTTGCCTGCTTCATTTACTGCATTTTTATATTTTCTTCTTTCATCAATTAAATTCAATATTTCTTCTGTTACCTAAGCATTTATACTAGCCCTCGTCTTTTTACCTACTTGATCCTCTGCTGCCTTCACTACTTCATCCCTCAGAGCTACCCATTCTTCTTCTAGTGTATTTCTTTCCTTCATTCCTGTCAATTGTTTCCTTATGCTCTCCCTGAATCTCTGTACAACCTCTGAATCTTTCAGTTTATCCAGGTCCCATCTCATTAAATTCCCACCTTTTTTCAGTTTCTTCAGTTTTAATCTACAGTCCATAACCAATAGATTGTGGTCAGAGTCCACATCTGCCCCTGGAAATGTCTTACAATTTAAAACCTGGTTCCTAAATCACTGTATTACCATTATATAATCTATCTGACTTAAACAAGACAAATCAAAACAACGAAGAAATGAATGAAGAGTTTTCAGAGGTGAAATTGTAAAGGCAGCAGGAAACCAAGTGAGGAAAAAAAAAAAAAAAAAAAAAAGGCTCACTTGAAAACTTTGCATAAGAAATGATATATTCACTTTATTTGAGGAAAGGATAAAACACAAAAATGCAGTAAATGAAGTGAACAAAATGAAGTCCTTCAAAAAATGTGATTGACAGGAAGTGTGAAATGGTACAGCAGGCATGAGTAGAGAAGAAATGGAAAGATGGCTATGAGAAAGATTGGTGATGTCTATAGGAAAATTAAAGAAACCTTTAAAGAAAACAGAAGCAGCTGTATGAAAATCAAGAGAGGACTGATAGGTGGAAGGAACATGTAAAAGACCTGTACAAAGGAAAAGAAAGCTCCTCAGTAAGCTTTAATCCTAGAGGACACGTCCACTGGTGGCGGATATGGGAATGCTCATAAGCAGCAATTGCAGCTGAAAGGTGGGGGCAAAATAAAATGCCACCTGTGGACCAACAAGGCTGTAGAGAAATCTTTGATATCAAGCCTACCACCGGAGCTTCTTTGAGACCCAAGGCTGTGATGAGCACTTAGGTCAGAGTGACACTCAGAACCAGTGGTGTAAGAATTGAATTGAATTGACCATAATAGCAAGTCTTCCAGGAAGATACTGACCTTGGTGTCACGTGGCAACCAACCATAAAATATTTAAGCAAAAAACTGATGCAATTATGTGGCACACACAATCGAAAGAGTAGTATAATGTTAAGATGACCCCCTCAAGTGATAAAAATATGAGGGTGTTTCCCACAAGTGATAGAACATCTAAATAATTGTTCATTGTGCAAAGGTCAGAATTGTGCATTTCTGTTTGGAACATCATCACTAGGACAGGACACAATGCTGAATTAAGTGCTGTATAGAAAGACGCTGTATCAAAAAAATTGAAGGGGACAAGATGATGACAGATAGGGAGAGGATATAAACTTCTGTATATAATGGTACAGAGAATACCAGAAATGTAGTTGGGATAATGTTAGATTAGTATGTGGACCAAAATGTAATTGAAATATATAGACGAAGTGATTATAATATCTCAATACTATCTCGACAAAACTAGGTAGGGAGTGCCTATGTGCAGCAAGTGTGATGTTCCAAAATGAAGAAAGAAGAATTATGGGGAAGAAGCGTATCCTTTGCTAACTGCTCATGCTGCATATATATTGATGTAATGTTTGTATCAAGCAGTCTACTTGACAGAAAGCCTGAAGGTGTAATGAAATAGCACTTCTATATTTTTTTTAAATATAATTTACTCTAATCAGATAGCTGTTCAGAAAAGAAGGTTTGTTTATTGGCTACATGAACCCTAAAACAGTTAAGTTTGTTTGTAGATGGTACAATAATTTATGTTAGTGATGATCCTCGAGAAAGAAACATGGCTTACCAGCATTGCTGAAAAACAACACTAATGTTGTTCAGTGCGCTGCTACATTTTTGCCTCGCAGAATTTCTCACAGCAAACGGAATACAAACAGAATAACTCTAAACAGGTGTTGTAATTTGGCATTTCAACATAAACTCACAACTATTCCATCCATTTAATGAGGACCCATGGTGTATGGCTCCAAACAATTTAACTATTTAATAATTTGAAACACTTTTATGAATCCAAAGTATTGTTAAGGCTAGACACATTTTCTGTGTCAAATATGTCTAAAACAGTTCATACTGAAAAAACTTCTCAATGAATACTATCAACAAACTACTTAGCTCAAAACTTCAAACAGCAGACTAATGCTCCCAATGTATATAACACCATCTTTTTGTGACCAAAAACTACCTTCTCATGCCTTTGTAGTGATTTGGATAGGCTATTAAAGATAGATGATCCAGTGGCCTATTACTCAAGCTGACCCAAACTAGCTCTCAGCTACATATGTGGGGAATCTCCACTACAGACTGTTAACAAAGATACACACATTCAGAATAGGTTCCCAGGTATGTGAGTCACTCGAAGACTTAAGTAAGAGAACATGGTACATTGTCCTGAGCACCGAGTGTACATGATAGGGTGGGCTTCAATGTGCAACGGTTTTTTTTATGACACTGTAGTGTACAGGAAAGTCCCTTCGTTTAGTGACTGTAGGACAGTATACGGTGACTTAGAATTTCAATTGGGTTGATGAATAGCAGATCGTTGTAATTGTAGAACAATACAAGTTAATGCAGGTTTTAACGGACCTCTTCCTAGGATTTCCACAGTCTATAAGTTGTCCTACTCCTTTGTCCACCTGGTGACTTCAGGCACTAAAGGAGATTCAAATTTATAGGCCGAGGTCGTTAACAAGTACGAACAGTTTGGTACTTAACTCATATCGATGGCTGCGTTGTTGTCTTCGTGAAGTCTTAGAGGTGAATCCACTGCGATGTTCCCGCAGTTTTCTTTGTGTTTGGATGAGACTAACTGGTTTGTAGGGCGCCTTGGTATTTTGGATTTAGAGAGCAAACGTTACATTATTTTTGCACATCACTATTTAATTCATTTATTCACATTTAACACTTCTACAATAATATGAAATAAGACATTGTTTTACACCACATCTGTATCGCCACCTCCTCCAACCCACACTCCCGATCCAAAGACCTGCAACCACCTCCTTCCAAGCTCGACCTCCTTCCCCCTTGACCAAAGATAACCGTCTCTTAGTTGTTACACTTGCAGTCAAAGGCTATATTTACATAAAACATTACATGTAAAGAAATTACTGACATACATGATTTTACATTCTGTTATAATACCCCCCCCCCCCACACACACACAAGTCCATGCATGGTATTGTGTGTCACTATGGAATACAATAATCTAATACACACATAATGATAAAATTTCCAGTTCCGAAAGTTAGTAATAAAATTGGTTTCCCAAGTGATCTTAGTTATATATATATTTGAAGGTTAACATTGGCCGTATTGAGTAATAAGTGTAATGAGTTTATAACTAACAATAAAATATGGCACCTTAAATTTAATTGATCATGGTAGCTGCAGTGCCGTGTTAAGATGGGTACATAATTAGATAGTATATGTATAAACTCAAGTTTACTTCAATACTGACTTAATGCATCTTAGTTAAACTCACTCTTCTAATAGCAGGAAACATTATCAGTGGTTTCTTTAGAATGTATTAAGTGAACTATGAAATGATGCACCTCTCACAATCTTTTAATATTAGTGCTTCAATAAAATACCTTATGGCATGGCTTGTGCCCAAAACAACCATTAAATCTAAAGAAATCATTATTCTAAAATAAACAGGTTCTTTTAACCAAATACATAAAATAGACATAGTTCATAATATTGTAATACTTATACACAATGTTAAATGGTTAACTCTTAGGGAAAATTCATGTATATGTGATGGATATAATCACATGGTGGATCCAGTGCAAATTCGATTATGTGTGATCAGCACTGTATTTTCAGAGTCATATTGGTTTACATATTTATGATTTAATGTTCCTTTATAATGAGGTAGCTGAGACATCCCATATATGATTGTGACTATCATTGCAGTATCCTCACATTGTACATCTATGTCAGCTTTATAGGTAAAACTATGACAAACTCTACACTTAAATTGTGGAAGATTGTTAGTATTTATACCTTAACTTTACATCATTATTAAACAGTGTTTCATTTTTATTTACTCTCTTGTGCTCAAATAGCATATTGCCATGAATAGAAATTATTTCAAATTGTGTAACAGCTCTTCATTCACCTTAGCATTAAACTATTACAAAATATTCTCCCACAATATAAACTTCAAAATTAGTATCACATAATCTTCAACCCATCACAGGGGTTTCAAAAGTAACACACAAACATCTGTCTCCATAATGCTCTAAACCTCAATATATTCTTAATTTGCATAATTAAATTTCATGACAATCCACTAAATTTTTAACACACTATAATATGCCTGGTCTTTCAATGCACACTCTCATAATATGACAAGTACCTCCAGTTTGCTTTATCCATTAAATAATCTTCCATCTGACATAGCTTACAAATGACAAGGTTTTGTCTTCTTACACACAATCATTATTCATATCTTATTACTTTAAAAGTGTCCACATCATTAACTTTGGTTTCTGTTAAGAGACATTACTATGACACTGTAGACTGGTTCATAGTCTGACACACTGATCTCATACCAAATTTAATGAATGGGTATATTAGAGAACAAAGAGACATTAGTACAGACATAATTCACATACACAAAATCTACTTCATACTTTTAGTTGACATAGTCCCACACTTTGACATGACGTTTTCCTTGAATGATAAAGCAATAAAGTGATATAGTTGGGCCAGTCAACTAGTTCTTTCCGAGCAGCATTTTACTTATTAATGACTATTTTATGGGTCATGTTTGTAGAGTTTTAACTCTGTAACATTGCGCAGTCCAAATAACTTCTTGGATTTTGGGTAGATTAGCCTATAGGTATTAGGGTGTGAGTTTTCCTTGATTTCAAAGGGACCTATATAGATGTAGAAAAATTTCTTTATTTCAGAACTCATCAATTTAGATTTTTCCTGTGTTTTTACTAAAACCAGATCCCCCGTCCTGAACTGTACTCCTTTACTTGCATCATGTCTCCGTTTTCTTACCTCTCCCAGCCTTTTCATAGTATTCCTAACAGCTGTCTCTATTTCCTGGGGTGTCATAGTTTGACAAGGTGGGAAATCAACATTCTCAGAAATCAAATTTGCAGGTTGTCTATTAAACATTACTTTATAAGGTGAAAAACCAGTGGATGAATGCTGTAGGCTGTTCATTATATTCTCGAAGTCAGTAACATTTTCAATCCAATTAACATGACTTTTACTACAGTATGTTCTGCAGAGCCTTCCAATTTCCCTCGTGTACCTTTCTGCTGGGTTACTTGATGGGTGACAAACCGAAATCAAAATATGTTTTATTCCTGTATCTTCAATAAAATTTTTCCATAATTTAGATGTAAACTGTGACCCATTATCAGACATGATGGCCTGGGGTATACCAACATTTGTGAAATAATGATTCTTCAGCTTGATGATAATTTGTTTACTGGTTGCTCTCTTTAATGTATACAATTTTATAAATTTAGAGAAAACATCAACTATAATGAAGATGTAACTGTACCCTCCCCTTGATCTTGGTAGTGGTCCATATAGATCAATAGCTGTCAATTCAAGGTTTTTATTTGGTAAAATGTTTCGCATCAATCCTTTAGAAGTCTGGTTACTCACTTTTACCCTCTGACAACGATCACAGGTTTCAAGTTTTTTCTTCACTTTCCTACTGATATTACAGAAGTATACATTTTCCTGTATCTTCTGTATACATTTTGTTGCTCCGCAGTGTCCGAAGCTTTCATGTATGTACCTGATTAACGTGTCAGTACATTGCTCAGGCCAGCATAGTTTCCAATTGTCTAAGTCAGGTCTAGGTCTCCTAAACAAAATCCCTTTTTGTACTTTTCTCCTCCCTTTTTCCCTATATAACTTTTAACCAACTTCCAATTTTCATCATAGTTTTGGTTTCTATGAATATCATTACAGATTTTCAGTATTTCAGCTTCATCTTTTACACCCTTTAAGTGCATAAGTTTGAACTCTTTCTCCTCTTTTCCATAAGTATTTTCAACATCTGCAATGGCATTATGTTTACCCTGAATAAATTTGATCTCATAGTCAAACTATTGAAGGAATAAAACCCACCTTGTTATACGGTCATGATAGAGTCTGCACTCCTGAATGTAAGATAGAGCTTTATGGCCAGAGAAAACAATTACCTTGTGCCCTAACAGATAACTTTTAAACTTATTAAATGCCCAGTGGATGGCAAGTAGTTCCTTCTCTGTGATTGTATATGATTTTTCATACTTTTGTAAAACCCGGCTAGCAAAAGCAATAGAATGGTGTTATAATTTTCCTTCTACTTCTATGTTTGAAACAAGTGTGCCCCTACAGCTGTCTAACTACTATCTGTCATTATACAGAATTGTAACGACATAACAAGTCTATACAACATCTGACTTTGAGACAGTTGTTGTTTTATTTCCACAAATGCATCCTGACATGCTTGTGTCCAATCCCAAACAGTATTCTTTTTTTAGTAAGTTACATAAGCAGTTTGCATTCAATGCTTGGGTACTAAGAAATTTTCTATAGAATCCAGTGAGACCAAAAAAGGACTTAAGTTGTTTTTTGTTCTTGGGGTTAGGGAAGTTTACAATGGCCTCAAGTTTATCCTTATCAGGTAAGATTCCCTTTTCTGAAATATTATGCCCCAAAAATTTCAGTTCGTTAACTCCAAAACAACATTTTTCCAATTTTACAGTCATTCCCCCTTCCCTCAATTTTGAACAGACTTGTCTCAGAAGATTTAGATGAACTTCCCAGGTTTTTCCAGTTACAAGAATGTCATCTACATATACTATTAATTTTGAGGACAATTCATCACCTAATACAAAATCCAGTGCTCTGATAAATTTAGCCACAGATACATTCAATCCAAAAGGGACAACACAATATTGGTAACTTTTGCCACCATACAAAAAGGCAGTATACTTCCTAGAATCAAGTTCAAGTGGTATTTGGTGAAAATCAGATGTCAAGTCTAGGCTACTCATAAATTTTACATTATCAAATTTGTGCAGAAGTTCATCCATATTGTCAGGATGGTCATTTTCTCTAATCAAGAACTTATTAAGGTGCCTAGAGTCAAGCACAAGTCTAACCCCACCATTTCTCTTAGACACAACTACTAATGGGTTGTTGTAAGCACTTCTACTTCTTTCTATAATTCCCCAAGTTTCCGTTTTTTGGATTTCCCTTTCTACATCTTTTTTCCTGGAGAATGGAATGCCATATGGTTTTAAGAAGAAAGGATGATGATCTCTGAGTTGAAGTCTGCACTGATAGTCTTTTGCCTTCCCTGGTCTCTCACTAAATGTATCCTGAAATTCCCACAACACTTCTCTTAACTGATTTTTCTGACTTTCACTTAGATTTACAGCTTCCTTCAATTTGACTTCGACTAATTCTTCGAAATTTTGTTCATTTATAAGGTCAAAGAGTGTGTTATCACTTATGGGTTGATTATCTACCTCGCTTAAAACAGCTTTGATAAGGTTGCAAGAATTACTACAGTTAAGGATGAACATTTCTGTTTTCGGAATACTATTTTTCTCAGGTTCAGTAATTATAACACTCTTATCTTCCCAAGAGAAGCTTACACCCACTTTTAAGACCCAATCCATGCCAAAAATGATATTTTCTTCTAACCTTGGGACCACAAGGCAACCCTGCTCAAACTCCACATTTTCAATTTCAGACGTTAACAATACTTGACTCTTAACTACCTTACTTTGCCTACCAGTGGCACCTCTGATTTTTACCCCTACAACCGGCACTTCTACAAAGTTCTTACTATCTCTAATTTTATCTCTAAATTTTTCTGATATTGCACATATGGGGCTTCCTATATCAATAAGACAGTGTCCTTCCCATTGATTGTCTCTTATTTTAATGTATGGACAGCCTAATTCCTTTTCATCTGCCGTCGGGACTTCATATAATAAATCTTTTTCAATTTCTTTATAATTTCCATCTACTTCCTCCCTTTCAGTCTTCATCAGGTTTACCTGAGTTTCAGATTCTAAGTTACTAGTGTCAAGTTTACACTTTGGCTGCACACAAAATATCTCCCTACTGTTTATGTACCTTTCACTCAGACTCTTTCTTTTACTCTCCCACCAGCGTGGGCATAAAACTCTACTAATTATACTTAGATGATACCAAAACACTTTGCTACTACAACTCTCATTATACTGGTTCCACAGGATTTCTAAAAATTGGCTTCCTTTACTTTCAATAATATCACGCAAATCTAATTCTTTCACAATATTTTCACTTTTGTTATCACCACTTTGATTAACCATGAAATCATCAGGACAGGCATGTAGCAATTGATTTTCAGTCGTCACTTCATTATTCGTGTCATATTTCTTTGATTCATCACCACAACTATCATCAAGTTTCAACACTTCATTATTTATTTCAATAAAAACATTGTACTCACCTTCTGGTTTGCTTACCATACTTTTCACATCAATAATACTAACATCATCACTACTATGGTATACTTTACTGCCAGTTTCATCTATTTCTCTCTGTTTCTCACTTTCTATGGTTGATTCTTTTTCCCATTGCTTAAGTGTATCGTCAGCTGATTCACTATTACCTTCTTGTGTGAACAACCCCCCCCCCCCCCCCAATTCTGAACTAAAACATTTATTACTCTCTTCATCAGTAGCTTGCTCTCCCCTTTTTAACATCTCCTCATCCAGAATTGACTCAGAACTTTGATCTATCCTATGTTTATTTTGTGGTGGTCTACTGTGCCACATAGCATCCCAAAATTTTTTATCAAAATTTATATAATTCACTTGATATTCCTGGTTTTTAACCTGTTTGTTAATGGTACAGTTATTTACACTATTGGGTTTTGTGTGAACTTTAGTGGTCCTATTATGTTTAAATCTGTTCGCCCCAAAGCTGTGGGCCCTCATTGAGGCGGACCGGAGTTTTCCGGATGTCTACCTCTGTTGTCACTCCTCCAATTTGTATTCATTCTGTTGTTACCTTCCCATCTGTTGTTCTCCCCCTGCGGGTTCGGGAGTTAGAATAGGCCCGCGGTATTCCGGCCTGTCGTAAGAGGCGACTAAAAGGAGTCTCAAACTTTTCAGCTTTATATGATGGTCCCTGTTGGGTTTGACCTCTATCTCTCAAAATTTTCCGAAGAGCGAGGCGATTGGGGAAGGGCGCCTTACTTGGTGCATTGTGTCCATCTTGCGATCAGACCTTTCGCCAGCTTATACACTGTTGAACTGCAGTCCTGTCCACTCTCCATCTCTTGGGCATGACTCTGTTTCTGCGTGCAGATTACACCTTGCACTGTGCAGTGCCTCTTTCTGCACCGACGGCGACCATGGACCACATGTTACCTAACATCCAGCACGGTAGCCAGTCCGTTGTGGTGGGGCCGCCATGTACCCTGTTGGTTGTAGCCCCCTGACAACACAGGGATCACTCTACTGATGCCTGTGCCGTTAACTCCCCACGTATGCCAAGGAGTAGATGCCTATCCTCCTGGGGTATCGGGACTCCCGGCAACGGCCATCCTGCCAGGTGGCTCTTGCCGTGGCTGGGTGGCGCCCGTGGGGAGGGCCCTTGGTCGGAGTAGGTGGCATCAGGGCGGATGACCCGCAATGAAGCGTGGTACATCGTCTCTCGCTGGTGGCCAGCCGCCAGCAGTCTCTAAGCGTTCTCGGGCTCAGTTTAATGCTCAGATGTACGATCCGAAAACGTTCCCCTCCCTGGCCACACCGTGGGAGGAGTGTAAGTCTCAGGATGGCAGTAGCAGTTATTCGCCCCGCTTCTTAGTTTGTACGAGGGCTGATGGGGAGTCTTTTCTCTCCACAAAGTCTCAGTTCTTCGTCGAGCATTTAGAGGACAAGTTTGGGGAGGTGGAGGGCTTGTCAAAAATGCGCTCTGGGTCAGTCCTGATACAAACGGCATCCTCTGCCCAGTCACGACGGTTACTCGCTTGTGACAAGTTGGGGGATGTTGCCGTTACGATCACACCCCATAAGAGTTTAAATATGGTCCAGGGAGTTATTTACCATAGGGATCTTCTTTTGCAGTCTGATGAAGAGCTGCGCGCCAATTTAGAGCGCCAAGGTGTACATTTCGTCCGGCGCGTTCATCGGGGTCCGAAGGAAAATCAGATTGCTACCGGTGCCTTCATCTTGGCCTTTGAAGGGGATACATTACCGGAAAAGGTCAAGGTGATGGTCTACCGATGTGACATTAAGCCCTATATCCCTCCCTCGATGCGGTGCTTTAAGTGCTGGAAGTTCGGCCATATGTCTTCTCGCTGCACTTACAGCCTCACACGTCGAGATTGCGGACCCCCATCACATCCCAATACTCCATGTGCCCCGCCTCCCATCTGTGTCAACTGCAGGGAGCACCATTCATCTTGCTCGCCAGACTGCCGAATTTTCCAGAAAGAGCGTAAAATCATGGAATACAAGACCCTGGACCGACTAACCTATACTGAGGCCAAAAGGAAATACGACCGACTCCATCCTGTGAGAATGATATCTTCCTACGCTGCTGCTACAACACCTGTGCTAGCCCCGTCTGTTTCTCCAGTTGTGGCCGGATCGATGAGTAGTACAACTCCTCTTGCCCCCACCGGGTTGCTCCTGCGCCACCTACCTCAGGAGCAACACCATCCCACCCATCGGGGACGTCCGTCCCCACTTCTAAGCCGGAGAAGAGTCCAACTTCTTCGGCTTCTCACGCTCGCAAGGGGTCCCTTGGGTCCCTCCCTTCCCAGGTTTCTGCCAGCGAGAAGCCTGACGACCGACAATGGCATAAGTGCCCGAAATCAGCTGGTCGTAGGGCTTCACGATCCTCCTCCGTCCCGGAGACTGAATCGGTTAAGCCCTCCCAGTTGGTGCGACCCAAGGAATGGCGTGAGAAACCCAAGAAGAGATCTCAGCCCAAGGAACACGCGGTGGCAGCCATCCCACCGCAACCTTCCAGCTCTGCGTCTGAGGATGCGGTGGAGATTCTGGCGTCCGCTGAGGACCTCGATCTCGCCGGTCCATCAAACGCCATGGAAAGCACTATCACAGGTGCTAAACCGGAGGCAGCAGGTGACCCAGCGGCGTAATCTCCCTTCCCAGTCCCGTCACGCCTTTCTCAGCCATGGACAACACCATCCTCCAGTGGAACTGCAGCGGTTTCTTCCACCATCTAGCTGAGCTCCGCCAACTTATCAGCCTTCACCCTTTCCTCTGCATTGCTTTGCAGGAAACTTGGTTTCTGGCAATGCGAACCCCCGCCCTCCATGGCTATCGGGGTTATAAGAACCGGGCAGCTTATGAAAGGGTGTCTGGTGGCGTCTGCATATATGTCCTGAACTCTCTTCACAGCGAGTCTGTACCTCTCCAAACAACTTTAGAGGCTGTCGCTGTTCGGGTGTGGACGCCACAGGCTGTTACCGTCTGCAGTCTTTACCTTCCACCGGATGGTGATGTCACGCAGCATTTCCTGGCTGCTCTGATAGCCCAATTGCTGCCACCTTTCTTGTTACAGGGCGACTTTAACGCCCATAACCATCTGTGGGGTGGGTCGGTGGCAACAGGTCGAGGCGCCATCGTTGAGCATTTATTGGCGCAGCTCGTCTCTCGATATTAAATGATGGTGCCTTCACGCACTTCAGTGTGGCGCATGGCACATACTCCGCCATTGACCTTTCGATCTGTAGCCCTAGCCTCTTTCCGTCTGTCCAATGGAGAGTGTATGACGACCTTTGTGGTAGTGACCACTTTCTGACCTTTCTGCCACTACCACAGCGTCAGTCTTCTGGGCATCCTAGCAGATGGGCTATGAATAAGGCTGACTGGGACGTGTTCTCCTCCACTGCTGCTATTGAGCCTCTCTCTAACGATGACATTGATGCAGTGGTTCAATCGGTCACCACTGGCATCATTACTGCCACCGAATCTGCCATTCCCCGTTCTTCTGGGTCCCCTCGGCGGCGGACTGTGCCTTGGTGGTCGCCTGAGATCGCTGAAGCGATTAAAGCTCGCCGGCAGGTGCTCCAGCGTTACAAGCGACATCCCTCAATCTAACACCTTATCGCCTTCAAACGGCTGCGTGCGCGAGCCCGCCGCATTATCCGCCAACGCAAGCAGGAGTGCTGGGAGCGGTATGTGTCCACCATTGGCCTCCATGTCACTCCATCGCAGGTCTGGGCCAAGATTCGCCGCCTCTATGGCTATCGGACTCCTGTCAGCATCCCTGCGCTCTCACTGAATGGAGCAGTTTGTATTGACTCCGACGTCATTGCAAACCCCTTGGGAGAGCACTTTGCTCTGAATTCCGCTTCTGCCAACTACCCCTTGGGCTTCCGCTCCATTAAAGAGCGGATAGAACGTCGGAGTCTTTCTTTTCGCACCCACCATCCTGAATTGTACAATGTTCCATTCAGTGAGTGGGAAATCCGCAGTGCCCTCGCCGCTTGTCCTGATACCGCTCCTGGCCCAGATAGCATCCACTCTCAGATACTGAAACACCTTTCAGTGGACTGCCAGCGACGCCTCCTCAACCTTTACAACCGCATTTGGGTCGAGGGTGAGTTTCCGTCGCAATGGCGGTAAAGTCTTGTTGTCCCCATTCTGAAACCGGGGAAGAGCCCTTTGGAGGTGGACAGCTACCTTCCCATTAGCCTCACCAACGTTCCTTGCAAATTGCTTGAATGGATGGTGAGCCGGCGCTTGAATTGGGTACTGGAGTCTCGGGGCCTTCTGGCTCCGTCTCGGGGTGGGTTCCGTAAAGGCCGCTCCGCCGCCGACAATCTGGTGAGCCTGGAGTCGGCCATCTGTACTGCCTTTGCCCGCCGTCAGCATCTGGTCGCTGTCTTTTTCGACACGCGGAAGGCGTATGATATGACATGGCGTCATCACATCCTTTCTACGCTTCATGGATGGGGCCTTCGGGGCCCTCTGCCGATCTATATTCGCAATTTTCTGTCGTATCGTATCTTCCGCGTGCACGTCGCGCCCTCATATAGTTCCTACCAAGTCCAGGAGAACGGTGTGCCACAGGCTTCTGTTCTAAGTTCTGTCTCTGCTTCCCTGTATGCTGACAACTTCTGCCTTTACTACAGCTCTATTGGCATTGCAGCTGCTGAACGTCAGCTACAGGGCGCAATCCGCAAGGCGCAGTCTTGGGCTGTAGCCCATGGTTTTCAGTTTTCGGCAGCCAAGAGCTGCGTTATGCATTTCTGCCGGCGATGCACTGTTCACCCGGAGCCAAGGCTTTATCTTGACGGCGAGCTTCTTACAGTGGTGGAGTTTCATAGGTTTTTGGGGGTGGTTTTTGATGCCCGGTTGACTTGGCTGCCTCATATTCGGCAGCTTAAACAGGCGTGTTGGCGGCATCTAAATGCTCTGCGATGCCTGAGTCACACCACGTGGGCCGCTGACCGAACCACTCTCCTACGGCTTTACCAGGCGTTAATCCAGTCCCGTCTGGACTACGGGAGTCTGGCTTATGGCTCAGCATCTCCATCTGCATTGCGGGTGCTGGACCCAATCCTCCACAGCGGGATACGCCTTGCCACTGGTGCCTTCCGAACCAGCCCTGTGGACAGCATACTTGTGGAGGCAGGTGTCCCTCCACTGCGGTTACAACGCCAACAATTACTGGCTGCTTATTCTGCCCATGTTTTTAGCTTGCCCGGGCATCCAAATTATCATGTCCTGTTCCCGCAGTCAGTCGTCCATCTGCCAGAACGTCGGCCCTGGTCGGGTTGTCCGATCGCCATACGCGTCAAACAGCTTCTCTACGGGCTTGGGTGTTTCTCTGTACCACCTCCTTTCCGGGCCTCTCTGCGTACACCCCCCATGGTGTGTGCCTCGCCCTTGCCTTCGGCTCAACTTGGCACAGGGCCCAAAGGACTCAGTCCCTCCGGTGGCCTTCCGACGCCGCTTTTATTCCATCCTGGCCACGTATCAGGGCTCTGGCGTTGTCTATACCGACGGTTCGATGGTTGCTGGTCTAGTCGGTTATGCACTAACTCTAGGGGACCATTCTGAACAACGTTCGTTGCCGGCTGACTGCAGTGTTTACACTGCTGAGCTTGTCGCCATCTTTCGTGCCTTAGAGTATATCCGCTCCTGCTCAGGTGAGTCTTTCGTTATCTGTTGCGATTCCCTGAGCGGTTTACGAGCTCTCGACCAGTGTTTCCTTCGTTCTCGTCTGGTGATGGCTATCCAGGTGTCCCTGCATACTCTTGCCCGTTGCGGCAGATCTGTGGTCTTTGTTTGGACCCCGGGCCATGTTGGGATACCCGGAAATGAAACTGTTGACCGCCTGGCGAAAGAGGCCACTAGTGCACCATCTCTAGAGATTGGCCTCCCGGCGACTGATTTGCGGGCACTATTACGCCACAAAGTTTTCGATTTGTGGGACACTGTTTGGCGCAACCTGCCCATGCCAAACAAACTCCGCCGTATCAAGGAGACGACTACTATGTGGTGGTCATCCATGCGAGCCAACCGCAGGGAATCAGTCGTCCTTTGTTGGCTCCGCATTGGCCACACCCGACTCACACAGTTATTTACTGTGTCGTGAGGATCCCCCTCTTTGTCGTTGTGGGGCGTCCTTGACGGTGGTCCATATTCTGTTGGAGTGCGCCCTTTTAACTGTGCTCAGGCAGACTTTTGCGCTGCCTGATACGCTCTCTGCACTTTTATCTGACGACTCTTCCATAGCGGACATAGTTCTGCGTTTTATTCGGGCAGGGGGATTTTATCGCTTAATGTAAGTGTGTGAGTTTTTGTGTTGATTCTGGCCTATGGCCTACGATTTGTCTTATTATTATTATTATTATTATTATTATTATTATTTTTTATTCCCCCCCCATGTGTTTCTCGGTGGTTGGCTTTTCCCTTTTTGTTTGTATGGTCGGCCAACCGCCGTCACACTCTGTGTGATTTTAGTTCGTCTTGTCTGGTCTTTGTCTACGTTTCTCTTGTTCTGTGTCGTCTGTCTTATCGTCTGTTGATCGTTTTTATTCTCTGTGGGTGTTTTTAGTATTTGGAAAACGGGACCAATGACCGTAGCAGTCTGGTCCCTTTAACCCCCACAAACCAACCAACCATCTGTTGTTCCTAGTTACACCACTGTTTTCCCAGTTACACCCTCTCCCATTAGCATTGTACTCTCTTGTTCTATCATATTGGTGTTCATTCCGAAAATCTCTAGCGTCCCTTCTAGTGTTCTCCCCACGGTAATCAGAATTCCACCTCCCACTGTAATGGTTTCCATTACTAAACTGTTGCACATTTCTCTCCATTGCCCTGTCTAATTTGTCTATATATTTTAGAAACTGGTCTAAACAGTCATCAGGTCCATGCACTAATTCCCACTGTATTCTTTCAGGTAACCTCCTTTTAAGGGCATCAATTTGCGTCATTTAGTCGAAGGGTTTATCTAGATGCACCAATTTCTTAAGTTGATCCCTGCAAAAGTCTTTCATTGAGTGGTTTCTGCCCCTGAAACTTGGCCCATTTAAAAATTCACTTTTTTCTACCCTGTTCAGTCTCAGACCAAAACTTATTTGAGAAACTCTTCTTAAAATCATCAAACGTTTTCCACTCATCAAAATGTTGGTTTGCCCAAGACAAAGCTTCTCCCTCAAGGAATTTTTTTACAAACTTAATCTTTATATTATCAGACATGCCAGGAACAAGGTTGTCAGAGCAGTGTTGTAAAAAGTCTACAGGGTGTAAATTATTACAAGGATAACTTTTTACAGGTGAATTACTCCACACACTCCCACCATTCATACATAAATTTCTAGACACAAAATTATCTTGCATTTCAGTGAATCTCTTGTCTATTAACTTAAGATACAAGAGTTTGTAACATGTAATTTATTTAATTCAGCATTTAAGGTGTTAATTTTTGATTCTGTATCCAGACTTAATTTGTCTACTCTCTCCTCCACAGTTCTTTGAGCTGCAGTTAACCTTTCAATCTCTTTTCCTTGACTACTGTGGCCAATTTATTTTCTAAGGTCACAAACTTATTTTCTATAGCCTCAATTTTGGAGTTCACGCCCTTCAAACTTTCTCCTAATTGAAGTTTTAAATTTGAGATCTCTTCTTTCAGGACATCACCATTGCTTTTCATTTTTGCTTCCAGTGATTCACTAGTTAAGTTTAATTTCGCTTCTAGCGACTCAATGGATGCATTTATTTTTGATTCTAGGAATTCACTATTTGAATTCATTGCCATTGTTAATTCGGACTGCATTTGTCCCATTCTGGCAAAGAGTAAACTTACCCAGTCCTGAAACTTCCTGGCAGATTAAAACTGTGTGCCCGACCGAGACTCGAACTCGGGACCTTAGGCTTCCGCGGGCAAGTGCTCTACCATCTGAGCTACCGAAGCACGACTCATGCCCGGTACTCACAGCCTTACTTCTGCCAGTACCTCGTCTCCTACCTTCCAAACTTTCCAGAAGCTCTCCTGCGAACCTTGCAGAACTAGCACTCCTGAAAGAAAGGATATTGCGGAGACATGGCTTAGCCACAGCCTGGGGGACGTTTCCAGAATGAGATTTTCTCTCTGCAGCGGAGTGTGCGCTGATATGAAACTTCCTGGCAGATTAAAACTGTGTGCCCGACCGGGACTCGAACTCGGGACCTTTGCCTTTCGCGGGCAAGTGCTTTACCATCTGAGCTACCGAAGCACGACTCACGCCCGGTACTCACAGCCTTACTTCTGCCAGTACCTCGTCTCCTACCTTCCAAACTTTCCAGAAGCTCTCCTGCGAACCTTGCAGAACTAGCACTCCTGAAAGAAAGGATATTGCGGAGACATGGCTTAGCCACAGCCTGGGGGACGTTTCCAGAATGAGATTTTCTCTCTGCAGCGGAGTGTGCGCTGATATGAAACTTCCTGGCAGATTAAAACTGTGTGCCCAACCGGGACTCGAACTCGGGACCTTTGCCTTTCGCGGGCAAGTGCTCTACCATCTGAGCTACCGAAGCACGACTCACGCCCGGTACTCACCGGGCGTGAGTCGTGCTTCAGTACCTCAGATGGTAGAGCATTTGCCCGCGAAAGGCAAAGGTCCCGAGGTCGAGTCCCGGTCGGGCACACAGTTTTAATCTGCCCGGAAGTTTCATATCAGCGCACACTCCGCTGCAGAGTGAAAATCTCGTTCTTACCCAGTCCTGTTGATCCAGTTTTCTTTCGTTTCTTGATTCATCTAAGTCGTCACTTACACCACACACGTTCGAGTCTAACATTTCTCCCACTTCCTTTTTAATTTCTTCTGGTAGCGTCATGATGGCACCATGTGTTTGGACACAGTTTTGACTAAAAGTTTAAAACAAAGCAGAATTGTACTTATCTTTTCGCACCACAACGTGGATCATAGGTCCACCTCTCCGATAAGCCAGCACTTTCTTGGTTCTCACACTACTTTTTCTGGTCCAGGAAACATGTACAATGTTATTCATGTTTTACGAATTATAAAATTTATAATGTTTCGCAAAAGAAGCACAATTAGTCTCATCGCATTTAACTGTAATATCTCGGATGAGCCCCCAAGTTTAACGGACCTCTTCCTAGGATTTCCACAGTCTATAAATTGTCCCACTCCTTTGTCCACATGGTGATTTCAGGCACTAAAGGAAATTCAAATTTATAGGCCGAGGTCGTTAACAAGTACAAACAGTTTGGTACTTAACTCATATCGATGGCTGCGTTGTTGTCTTCGTGAAGTCTAGAGGTGATTCCACTGCGATGCTCCCGCAGTTTTTTTGTGTTTGGATGAGACTAACTGGTTTGTAGGGCGACGTGGTATTTTGGTTTTTAGAGAGCAAATGTTACATTATTTTTGCACATCACTATTTAATTCATTTATTCACATTTAACACTTCTACAATAATATGAAATAAGACATTGTTTTACACCACATCTGTATCGCCACCTCCTCCAACCCACGTTCCCAATCCAAAGACACTCAACCACCTCCTTCCAAGCTCAACCTCCTTCCCCCATGACCAAAGATAACTGTCTCTTAGTTGTTACACGCAGTCAAAGGCTATATTTACATAAAACATTACATGTAAAGAAATTACTGACATACATGATTTTACGTTCTGTTATAAGATGAGTAGGTAAAACAATTGGGTAATGTTCGAATACAGTATTAGTAGTATGCTGCTCAACACAGCCACATTTGTTACATATCTATATGCCTTTGTACAAGCCTTAATTTTTCTTATCTTGTCTTTGTGGTCCATACCCAAAATGTATGTTTGCTGCAGTCAGCTGCAAATGCCGATTCTCCAAATTTTCTCAGTGGTGGCTTGTGAAATGGTCATCATCTTACCTCCAGGGATTGATATCTGATTTCATTATGCATCTTCATAATGTGTTCCTAAACCTACCAGCAATAAATCTAGCAGCACATGTATATTGTTTTGATGTCTTCCTTTAATCCAACTTGGAATTGAATGGCTATTAATCTCACTATTTTCAATATTTAGCTCCCCGTCAGACTGGGAAATACAGTACCCTCAGTTACTTAATCTGATGCAGTAACTCCGCCAACCCTTCTTCCTCCCTGAGGCTTTTAATGTGCATAACACCTTTCGGGCAGTCCCAGGCAATCTGCTAGGAGTCTCCTCACTGAATTGTTGGTTGATGATTTTAATCATGTTTTCCCAATGACAGATTCCCTGCCCCCTTCAGTGCAGCACACAGTTCATCCTTGGCCATCAGTCTTACACTTTCCTTAACTAATGTAGTCACATTATTACAATGGGCCATACATAATTATCTCTGTTACATTTACCCCTTTCCAGTGGTCCTGTTGATAATTCCAGAGGACAAACTGGTTGACCATCTGGACTGCTTGATGATATTCTTAGAGATGTAACAACTACAGTTATTGATGCCACTGAGGTAGCAATCCTATACTCCAAGGACCATTGACACAGATGGAGGGCTGGGGAAATTGGGGAGAGAATGCAAGGCCATCAGCGAGCTCATGAATGACTCAAATGACATTTCGTGATGGTCAATTTCATAATCTTCAAATAGCTGCAAAAACAAAGAATGCTGGGAATAATTTACATCCTCCCTGGAAATGCATACCCCCTCTGCTCAGGTGGGGGTGAAACACTGTGGGTTATTTGACCACCAATGCCCAATGACTATTCCCAGCCTTCACCTTTATGGTATTTCCACTGATCCCTGTGACTTCTTGGAGCATTTTGTGATCAACTTTGCAGGCACATCAATGGTTTACTCGTACCGCCCTTCTTTCCAGGCACGAAACAATGGATGAAGGACATTTTTTCTGTCTTTTACTGTACACTGTTCAGAACCATACAATGAACTATTCACAGAGAGGGAACTACTTGTTGGCCTTGACTCACAACATGACGTAGCACTAGGTCCCGACTTGCTCCATAATGAACTGCTCCAAAACTTTAATGTATATCAGAAAAAATAATTTCTCAGAGTTTTTAATTGTATCTGCCTCAGAGGTGAATATCTCACACAGTGGTGAAATAGTATCATTATCCAAATCCTTAAACCAGGAAAGGACCCATCCTCCATTGACAGCTACTGACCAGGCACCATTACTTGTATGCTGTTTAAATCACTTGACTGGATGGTGATCCTTGGATTGTGCTGGTCCCTCAAGTCATGTGGCCTTTTGCCCACCTACCAGCATAGTTTCTGGAAGAAACAACCAACCACTTGGTCAGATTAGAAACAGCAACATCACTTCACTTACCTTTTACTAAATACCACCATCTTATTGAAGTTTCCTTTGACTTGCATGAAGTGCATCACACTGCCTTATACTATCATATGTTGATCATACTCTATGGCTAGGGTTTTTGTTGCACTTTACCAATATTTATTTACAACCTCTTGTCCTATTGATCATTCAGGGTTAGTTGATAAACACCTCAACTGGCCCCACAGTTGCAGGAGAAAGAGATATTTCAGGCCTCTGTCCTCAGTGTTGCCTTTTCCCTTGTAGCCATCAGTGGAATAATTGACTCTGTGGGACTGACCATTACTCCTACCCTCTATGCAGATGGCTTTTATATTTAGTGTAGCTTTCAGTCCATGGCTCTCACTGAGTGTCAATGCCAAGAAGCCGTATGAAGGACCTCTCTTTGGGCCACAAGCGTGACCTTGCTTTCTATCCCACCAAAATGCAGATCATGGGCTTTTGTCATTGCATCATCATCCGTCGAGATACAGAACTTTTCCAAGTAATCCAACACCTCAAAGAGGTTGTAAAAGCCTACTTCCTAGGGCTGCTCTGATAATAAATGGACGTGGCTTCCCCATATCCATTAAGTTGTGTACAGAAACTGAATGATGCCGATTTGTCTGTCATACCTTTTAGGGCGCTGACTACTTTACTCTGTTGGTGTTCATTAGGACTGTAGTTGTATCACATATAAGCTATGGATTCCAGGTATAAGATTAAACAACACTGCCATTGTTGCAGCAGAGGCCAGGTTTGTCACCAGGGCTTTCCAAAAGAAATCACTAGACAGTTGTTGGCTGAGTCTTGGGATCCTACTGCTGCAATTTTGGCTTCACCGACCATTACTTTACTATGCCTTCTTTGTCTCTCAATTCTTTAACTATCCCAACTATCAGATCCTTTTACTCAGCCAGGAATTCTGATAGTTGACACATGGCAGGACTCCAGATTGGAATTGAATGGGAAAACCTTCATAAAGATCTGTCTCTCCCTCAATTGGCTGTATCCATCAGGTCACCTCATGCAACCTCCTAGTTTATACCTAAACCACACATTCCGCTTGGAGTGTAATGACAATGGTTGGTTGGTTATGGTGTGGCACACTCCATTTATGATCTGTCACCCTGATGCATGTGTGTCAGCTTTACCTCCTAAATAACTTCCAGTTACTATTCTTGAAGTGGTTCCTTTTGTGGTCCTGATATGCTGTTCCATGAGACCGTGACGTATGACTTCTTCACCGTCTGGAGTGAGGTGGATGCTGGAAGAGCTTCAGTCAGTTTCAAGCTACTAAATTACATAAACCAGTTTTTACAACTCTTATTTCTTGTACCAGCAATGGTTTTCATGTACATTTCAAATTACAATGATGGGTAGACTGATCTCTCTTACTTCATAGCTAATGAAAGATTAAAACACCTATACTTGTACCCCAGCACATAGCCGACTGACAGTTGTCATAATGAAACTTTGTTTGTTGCATCGTCTACATACTTGGCAGCACCCCTTTGCTTCTTTATCTCCAGGCCACTGACAAGCCGTGACATCTAAGCATTAGAGGATCTCCACAGCAGGTGGAAATAAACATTTCTCATCATGCGTTGCCAGTGTGCCAAGGTAACTCCTTTTTTTCATCTATCTACACATATGTAAAATAAGTGCAAGCACAGTGGGGTGTTCTACTCTTAACAACTACCTAAACTATGAACATCTTTCATCGGCCTAAGAGGATGAAAGCGGAACTTGTTATTCCATGTAATCCCATGTTTAGAATTATGATGGAAACCATTGCAACTGTATAAATGAAGATTTGTATTCACAGTTGTAATGTATGTATCTGATCGATACTGTTTTCCTGGTGCAGTGGATCTGTTACGCAGTTTGGTGCGGTGGATCTGTTACACAGTTTACTTGCATCAATGTTATTGCTGTGCCTACTAGTAAGTGCTGAGCTTTCCTGAAGCAGTCTACACCATTTGACTTCACTTATGAAAATACAAGCATACAACCACCTCTGTGGATTCACTCATACCTCCCGAAACACAGTGCGTACAAATTCTAAGTGTCCCAGTAGCAACTGCATGTTAACACATACAGTTTAAGCTATCAAGCAGCATAGAAAAAAATGAGCAACTTTGACTTAATCTAGTGTCTTGTCGATGTAGTTGCTGTTGGGTAAACTGTTTTGTGAGAGTCTTTTATATGTTTTCTAGCAGTTGTACTTCAGATGTGGCAAATTTTCTTGGCTAATTGTAAGTCACCCATTTGTGCTACATGTCCATAACATTTCAAATGTGTTTTTGTGCAACGGAACTTCTCAATCAGCTATGCATTTCGTTTTCAGGGATGGAAAGAAAATCCTGTTGAGTTTGATACTGTGTTCAATCAGAGCCGCTTCACATGGTCCTGGGGAAGTCCTGACATTCTACCTATGTTTGCAAAAGGTATGTATACTCATTAATCATTAGATTAGCTACATTGTTAAATAACTACAGACAGTATTTTCATACAGAGTGTACAAAGAGAAAACACCAAAGACATGTTGTATGTTATGATCATTTTTTAAGAAGGAACCCAGTGTGGAAATGCATAGTTTCGGCACTGTGGGCCATCAGAGTTTGATAATGATAGTGTTGAAGCTTCTTTGGATTGTGTTTGGTATCTTCCCTAGTTATGCATCCCCATTAGCTATCAGATTGAAGTGGACACTTATGACACCACAAACAGCTCTCCAATGGATTACACTGAATACAAACCCTGACTGGGGTGACAAATCCTTTCCACCTGTGACCAGATGCAGTATGCTTACTTCTTACAGGGTATTGATAATTATTGGTAATGATCCGTCTAATCATGTTACAAAAATTGAATTTTAAAATCCTTTTGGCTCACGCAGTAAATATAGAAAAACATTACCACAGACTAGTACATAAAGTAATATGCTGTAACTTCCAGTGTTATGCGTGCACCGTTTCATAGTTCGTGCATGAAGTTTGTGCTTGATTTGGCCTCTAGAGGACACCCAGCCTGCTAATAAGACAGCAGATGCATGTGCAACCTGCAAGCTGCATCACCTATTGTAACTAATTTCTTTATAGGTCGGAGCACAAAGCTCCACTGGGCACTTGTGTATCACTCATTGTTTGTTACTCTGCTTTCCATATATGTGAACAGTTTGAGCAATAAAATACAGTGTACTTTGGGTCAGAACACTTTTCGCAGATGAATACGGTATTTGTCTCCACATGTCCCACTTCAGTCATTAGTCCTTTGAGTTTAATTTCCATGGAAGCAGTGTTTAAATCTCTTCTTGATCAGCAGCAGGCACTGGCAGTTGCTATTCCCAGTTTAATGACTACATTGGCACAACGTGCAACGCTGTCAACAACATATCCACCACAATCTGCTGCATATGATGGTGCAGCAGAAGAATGGTATACTAATGAGAAATGCCTTCAGCAACATTCCAGGCATTTGAGGTAACAGAAGTAAACTTGCGGAAGGGCCTGCTTTTATCGTGAATTTTGCCCCAGTTGTTGTGTGAGCTCGCTCCCTTACAGGAACCTCCAACTTGGCCAAAAGTTATCAAAATGGTCATACAAGGCCTGGGCACCAGAACTATGTGAACTTAGCCATCGTTGTAATTTTGTGACAAATGTTCATAAGGAGTCCTACACCAATCTTGCGGTTCGTGATGCAATTGTATGTTTTGCTTCTGATACGGAAGTTAGTGAGCAAACTCTGCAGTGTGAAAATCCTACACTTACAGAAGTTTCAAATGTAGCTCATTTGAAGTTTCATGAGCTGCAGGTAGTCAGACAGAAGCCTGGTTCGGCATTTCAGAAATCAGTTCCTCTCACCCCTCTCAGTCATCGGTTCATTCGCAAGGGAATTTGGGAATTTAGACACTACAGCAGCAGTCCAGCTAGTGTCTCAGTGTATAGGTAACCATTGTTTATGACAACAACAGTCCACATCACAACAGCGACAGCCTCATGCTCCGCCGCCTTCATGCTCATACTGCTTCATTCAAAACAAATGGACTGCATGTATCAAGTGCTGGGCTTTGTGTAATAGGTGCCATAAGAAAGGACACATTGTTTCTGTGTGTAACTCCTTTCCAAACCTGAGTGAGGATTAAATGAACATGGATGTGACTATTGTGTCAGCAGTGACGGTGTCTCAAGGTAAGTTGTATATGAAGTGTGTGTGTTTAACAAACCATTGAGAATGCTGGTGGACAAAGATGCAGCAGAAAAGTTGGTGAATTCTCAGACTAGTGTGGATTTGGATTCTTTCCTTTTGACTCCAGTGTACCAGAGGCTGGTGAGTTATAACAAACAACATATTCCCATTCTTGGACAGTTTTCTGCACCTACTGTGGTCTGTTCATTAACATTCCTAGTAGAAGACAATGCTTACACTGCAAACCTGCTTGGTTTGGACACTTTCAAACCGTTTGAATTCTCCATTGATGCTGAAGTGCGTTTGGTTTCTAATCAAGTTCTCTATCAACAGTGGCAGGCTCTGTGTGCTGGATTTCATATCTATTTTCTCCAGGACTTAGTTGTGCAACTGAATTTCAGGCTCATATTATGATGAAACAGTCTGCCTGCCCCTGTTTTTCTCTGTCCCAACTGTTACTGGTACCCTCTCAGGATGAAGTAAATGTAGAATTTGATCATCTTCAATACCTTCATGTTAGTTCTCTTTCTTCTAGTGAATGGTCAAGTCCACTGGTGATATCCAAAAAAACTACCGGTAAAATACACCTCTTTGGTGATTTTAAAATGCCTATTATGCACAATCAATCATTGATACCTACACTTTGCTGTGCTGTAACAAACTGTTCACAAAATTATCAGGAAGCCATTATTTTTCAAAGACAGACTTGGCAGAGGCATACTTACAGTGGCCGCTCGGCGAGGAACCTATGTCTTCTAGTTATCAGTACCCCATTTGTGCTTTATCAGTACCATCATTTACCTTATGGTGGGGAAACACACCATTATTTTTCAGTGCTTTCTAAAGCCTCTTATTGTATCACTTCCAGGCTGCATCAGCTATTTAGATGACATTGCAGTGTGTGGTGCCTCTATAGAGAAACATTTGCAGAATGTTCACGCACCATGTCCTGTTTTACAGCCTGCAGCATTAAAGTGCAACTTGGATAAGACCCAGTTTTTTCAACCATACAGTATTTATTTCGGTTTTGAAGTGTCGCATGCTGGCATTAAACCATTGAGGCAGCATATTGATGATATTGTTGCGTTCCACACCTCCTGTACATCAATGAATTAAAGGCATTTGTAGGCAAAACTGTGTACTACCACAAATTCATACCAGATGCTTCTACTGTGTCACAACCATTCTATGCATTATTATGTAAAGTTGTTCCCTTGCGCTGGTTCCCGCTTGTGACTGAGCGTTTAAGTTGCTGTAATCTGACCTCCAGGCGATGCTCCTGATCCTTTGAGAAATTATTTTGTATTACAAAATTGTCTTTCTGTTTGGGTTGGCATGCTGCTATTAGCTGCAGATGACACCACTCCACCGTCTGTAAATCCCATCCACCCTTCAGTGTGAGATTATGCGTTTATTACATGTGGACCACTGCATTGTGTCACATACAAAAGCAGACATGTTTTTTGGTGAGGCTTTGATTGGGAAATGTGTGAATTGTTGCAGCCTGCCCACAGTGCGCCACCCATCAGGCAGTTCTCCTTGCTTCTTTGTCACTATGGCCAGATCCATAGCAGCCTTGGAAATGAATTCACATCGATTACTTTTTTGAAATTTCCACTAGCTTGTAATTGATGTTTATTCTAAGTTTCTGTACAGGGGTGCATTGTCTGTCTACTACTGCAGTGGCAACAATTTCAGCTTTGTCCAAAATTTTTGGAATGGAAGTTGTATACTTTAGTTACAGGCAACCGTGTCTAGTTCATATCTCAGGAATTTGAAGATATTTGTAATCTGCCCTCAATCAAATGGAGAAACAGAATGACTAATATGAATAAGACTCTGATGGAAAAAAAAATCTATTTTGGATATATCGCCAGAAGTAACTCTTGACCGATACCTCAGTTCTTGTAAGTTCAGTCCTTTTGACGATAAGAATCCAGTAGAGTTGTTGCATGGTCGTCAGCCACAGACTCTGCTACATCAGCTTCAGCCAACCCCATGCCATCCATCAGCACTGGTGCTACAACCTTCTGGCCTGGCATGGCTGTTTGGGCTCATAGGTATGGCCGCTTGCCAAAATGGGTGTCGGCGGTAATTGAGAGTATCTGTGGCTGACACCTGTGTGTTGTCTACATGACTGAGGGGGGCATCATTACACATTGACCAGCTACACTGAAGCGCCAAAGAAACTGGTATAGGCATACGTATTCAAATACGGAGATATGTAGACAGGCAGAATACAGCCTATACAGACAACTAGTGTCCGGCGCAGTTGTTAGATCGTATTCTGGTGCTACAATGCCAGGTTATCAAGATTTAATTGAGGTCGAACCTGGTGTTATAGTTGGCACATGAGCGATAGGACACAGCATCTCTGAGGTAGCGATGCAGTGGGGATTTTCCTGTACTATCATTTCATCAATGTACCGTGATTATCAGGAATCCAGTAAAACATCAAATCTTCAACATTTCTACAGCCAGAAAAGGATCCTGCATGGACAGGACCAATAATGGCTGAAGAGAATCATTCAGTGTGACAGAACTGCAACCCTTCCACAAATTGTTGCATATTTCAATGCCGGGCCATCAACAAGTGGGCTTTTGGAGCCAGAGGCCCACTTGTGTACCCTTGATGACAGCATGACACAAAGCTTTACACCTCACCTGGAACCGTCAATGCCGATATTGGACTGTTGGTGATTGGAAACGTGTTGCCTGGTCAGAGAAGTCTCATTTCAAATTGTATGAAGCAGATTGATGTGTACAGATATGGAGACAACCTCATGAATCCATGGACCCTGCATGTCAAAAGGGGACTGTTCAAGCTGGTGGAGGCTCTGTAGTGGGGTGGGGTGTGTGCAGTGGGAGTGATATGGGATATGTCTAGATACGACTCTGACAGGTGACATGAACATAAGCATCCTGTCTGATCACCTGCATCCGTTTGTGTCCATTGTGCATTCTGAGAGACGTGGGCAATTCCAGCAGGAAAATGTGACATCCCACACGTCCAGACTTGTTACAGAGTGGCTTCAGGAACACTCTTCTGAGTTCAAACACATCCGCTGTGACCCAGGCTCTCCTTCCTCTGGTGCATCGCCAGAGGGGTTCATTGTGCAATCGCTGGCGGCTTTCAGAGAGAGAGGATGTACTAGCGTATGGGCAGTTTGTGGTAGGTGGCCTGCATGGATGGCTGCGTTTTGTAAGCGGGATTTTATTGTACGGTGAGCTGTTTTGAGGTGGGAAGCCACGCCCAGACTTGTTACAGAGTGGCTTCAGGAACACTCTTCTGAGTTCAAACACATCCGCTGTGACCCAGGCTCTCCTTCCTCTGGTGCATCGCCAGAGGGGTTCATTGTGCAATCGCTGGCGGCTTTCAGAGAGAGAGGATGTACTAGCGTATGGGCAGTTTGTGGTAGGTGGCCTGCATGGATGGCTGCGTTTTGTAAGCGGGATTTTATTGTACGGTGAGCTGTTTTGAGGTGGGAAGCCACGCCCCGTCGCAGTTTGTGTTGCGACTCATCCAGAAAGGAAGTGAGGCGATGTGCCTGGAGGTGTGATGTTGTGCCGTGTGTATTATCAAGTTCCTGGCTTCTTGTGGTAAGATTGCTCTTCCTTATGCATTGTACCCTCCCTTAAAGGGGAGCCTTTCGACAGAGCGACATTGAGTGTTCAATGAGCATACAGTTGAAATTACTGTTATTACCAAATATGGCATTGCTCTGTGATTATTAATAACTTGTCAAGATTACTGCCTTTCGACAGTGTGCCGTCGATATTTCCTGTTGTTATTAACAAGCGCAGTTGAATCACAATTTGTTTAATGGCAAGCCACAAGAAGAGCCTTTCGACAGAGCGCCGTTAAGTGCTCATTCAGCGTACAGTTGAAAATACTGTTATTACCAAATGTTTTACAGCCACTAGCAGTTGTACTCTGGGCTTGTGACTTGGTTGATTACATAGTGTTTTTTTAAAAGCCCCTTTAATGTATGTGTATGTTGGGTCACAGCAGGTCTGGTGACTGATTATTAGCGTTGTCAGTAAGATAACATAGTTCTAGTTTTTTTATATATTGTTGTTTAAACTTTCTTATTTTTAATGTATGTATATGCCGGGTTGCAGCAGGTCTGGCGATTAAGTATTACTGTTGTTAGTAACACCTGCTACTTGTTGCTCGAACAATTATTTTGTTGTAGTCCTTACCTATGTCTGTTAATATTTAAAAGGTAAAATAATTCTGGCCGTTTAATAGTCTTATCCGCAGCAGGTTTACCTGGTAGCTTACGGCCATCAGCTGTAGTATTCTGGGGTTGTTCCTTGGTTGATTACATTTTTCTGACTAATGACCTCAGTAATTCAGTCGCATAGTGCTCAGAACCATTACATTTTTCTAGTTTTATGTACATATGTACTGTTTAAATAGTGTGTGTGTGTGTGTGTGTGTGTGTGTGTGTGGTCACAACAGGTCTGGGAATTAACCTATCATTATTGAGAAATGTGCCCCGGTTGTTGGTTTGATTGCGTAGTGACAATAATTTTGGTATATCATTTTATATACATTCTTCCAACTTGAGGTTTGGGAAGGCAAGAAACGTCTGTATTTACGGTCATTGCAGGATCAACATTGGTTTTTGATGTTCCGCTCCCAACTGTGATCCTGTACCCTGTACCTTGGGCACATATTTGGGTTGAGAGAGTTGCCTATTCTGAGGCATGCCACTTGCTATATCTGTCGGAGCCTGTATTGCTCGATCTCCCAGAACTTGGTCTAGCCCTCCCATTCCCATTCCTATTTAACGATAAATCCAGACTTGAGTAAGACCATATCATGCTGACAACCAAACTCCCCAGACATGAATATTATTGAGCATATCTGGGATGCCTTGCAAAGTGCTGTTCAGAAGAGATCTCCACCCTCTCATACTCTTATAGATTTATGGACAGCCCTGCAGGATTCATGGTGTCAGTTCCCTCCAGCACTACTTCAGACATTAGTCGAGTCCCTGCCACGTCATGTTATGGCACTTCTGTGTGCTCATGGGGGCCCTACACAATATTAGGCAGATGTGCCAGTTTATTTGGCTCCTCAGTGTATGACCCCGCACGGATGGCTGTGCACCGGGTGTGCCTCTGACTCCCCCCCCCTCCCCCTTCCCCCCTCCCCCATCCTCCATCTGCCTGGCTGTCTCCTGCATCGCAGTAGGCACCCTCGCTTTCTCTGCCACTGCTGCTGACATCTTTACCGCTGTGTCCTCTGCAGTAGATCTCCCCTTCAGCTGTCGGGAGCCACAGCAGGACCCAGGTCCCGCACTGTCGCAGCCAGCGCCTCCACTGCTGCCACCTCCATCGCAGCCAGTCCCACCTGTTGTGCTGTCTTCACTGCCGCTTCCTTCCCTAGGGTCTGATTTGGACATGGAAATGGAGGCTGCACCAGTGTTGCCTGCCCTCCTGTAAGACCTTTCATGGGGTGTGGGTGCTGCACCTGTCTGTGCTCAGACCATTTCTCACCTGGTGGCAGCACATCTCATGACTCGACAGCCTCCGTCAACCACAGAAGAAATGGATGTGAGCACAGTGGTCACTACTTTGCAAAGGAAGAAGAGTGCTGTAACTACCGATGTTTTGTCTGCAGCGCTTCATAGTTCACGTTTGAAGTTTGTGCTTGAGTCAGCCACTGGAGGCTACCAAGCGTGCTAATGTGACAGCAGTTGTGTGTCCAGCTTATTTGCTGCACTGCCTGTTGGCTCTAATTACTGTATAGGGTGGAGCCCAAGACTCCATCGAGAACTTATGTATCGTTCATTGTACTGCACTTGCCTTCCATGTGTGTGAACAATTCAAGCAGTGAATTACACTTCTTTGCGTTATATCAGAATAAACATTGCATCCTTGTTAATATAAATACAGCAGTAATTGTGATTATGAGCATTTAAAACTCAGTTCATACTAAAAGACATCTGTACAAATTAAATACATGTTCCCAAAACATCTTTATAAGTTGTGTTTACTAAACTGAACATAATTTCACTGGTTCATGTACTACACAATACGACAAGATTTACCTGGATTTTCAGGGACATCACTTGTGGTATGATGAAATGTGGCCAAATCTCATTGGACAGAAAAATGAGAATAACTTCTCAGCCCCTTTTTAGATTATTTCTTGTTGCAGATAATTCATTTAATGGAATGTGACATAAAAAAAGACTGGGTGTCATCAATATTGGAAAAAGAATGCAATTTCAGGCAATAAACATAAAAGTTCAGTTACATGCAGTGAACAATTTATTATTAAAATGTAATCAGTTCTTTGGTAGAGAAAGCCATTCTCATCTGAACTTTCACATTGGTGCAATTTGATTATTTCTTTATTATTCAGGCCAACACTGTAACCATCTCAGTCTTCATCAAGAAGAGTTCTTTATTCTTTTCCCTTTTTTCCTCTTTTTAAAAGTTTGCAGAGTGGCATAATAATACAAGAGGTAACCTTTGGTTTGTAGTCTTGGTTCAAATGGCTCTGAGCACTATAGTCATCAGTCCCCTAGAACTTAGAACTACTTAAACGTAACCAAGCTAAGGACATCACATAACACCCAGTCATCACGAGGCAGAGAAAATCCCTGACCCCGCCGAGAATCGAACCTGGGAACCTGGGTGCGGGAAGTGAGAACGCTACTGCACGACCACGAGCTGAGGACTTTGTAGTCTTCTTTGTGTACACCATCATTCAGTTTGTCCTATATTCCTGTTTAAACTCCCCATATCATTGGTATATTTTGGGGTCTTGATTTCATTAGTCATATGTATTACCACCATTACTTTCTTTTTTTCATATCAGCAACCACACCACATCTCATCATCCACTTCTCCACAATATATACATTATTTTTATCAATAATTATTTTGGCTTCCACACCAGTATACAAAGGCGAAATTTTTTACAGTATTTTTACAGATCAGAAATAGCTCTTTAAATATTTTAATATCCAAAACATATATGTAAAAATAGTGTATTGTACTAAATAATAATTATAATAATTTATTTAAGTCAATAAGACTCTTCGATACATATTGCTATCAATACAACCCTTACACATCCATGTTTCCCTCACAACCAATCCACTGTGCCTGTGGAATGCTCAGTATGTTGAGTAGCAAGACAAAAGTGTCAAAGTGGAGCCAATGACTGTGCTTTCCGTAGTTTCTCATAGTGCATTACAGACACCCTAGTGTCTTCTGCTAACTTTAGTTTAGCTACACCTAATAAATGCTCATTACTCCAATTTTCCAACATGGGAGCTGTAGCCAAATTTTCAAAAAAACACAAAGACATCTTCCCCCAGTTTCCCGCAAAGTGGAGTGACTGACGAAGTGGTGTTAATATTGAGGATAGATACGCTAGGGTGTGACAATTCCGTCCTTTCCTCCCATTGTTGTCCTAATTCTGTCTGCAACTGAGCTACTTATTCTGTTCGATGCTGAATCGCCTTGTGAACCGAAATTTGTTTATCCATATTGCCTACTTATTACCAAATCAAGTATACAATATACTCAAATGATAAGGCAAAAAAAGGACTAGTGAAACGGCCTACAGGCCCCAAAAAGCTCTAAAATAGGGACTTACTTATACAGATGCATAGGAAATCCGTGCTGCGAAAACACACAATTGGCACTTGTGTTGCACTTGATGCCCGTCTTCATATTTTGTAGTGGCACCAAATATAATGGTGTAGTAGAAGACATACTTCTGATACCAATTATAATGGGATCTCTGGGATGGCTGGGCGTGGCCGCAATTATCTGCTGAAGATGGGTGCAGGTGCAGCAGAATAAGGCAGTGAGTGTGGTTTCAGTTGCCTGAGACTGCAGTCCTGTGTGTGTGTGTGTGTGTGTGTGTGTGTGTGTGTGTGTGTGTGTGTGTGTGTGGTGTTGTTGTTGTTGTTGTTGTTGCCATTGGCCGAAAGCTTTAAGTGTGAAACACTTTTTGTTGTGCCTGTCTGCGACTCAGCGTCTACGCTATATGGTTGAGTAGCAACTTTCCTTCTCATAATATTGTTACATTCCATCCTGGATTTTCCATAGTTTGGGAATAAAGCAGTATGTAGATACAAGACCCTCATTATTGCTGTTGGTTTACATTCATTATACTTCGATTCTGCTGGTGTTTATGGTGAGCAAGTCAAATACTCCTTCATGGCTTCTCCAATGCACAGACTTCCTGCCCATAGTCAACACTAGAATGGACTGAGTGCCACTGTGGCAGCTGTTGTGTCAAGGGAAGTCTCGGATTAGATGACCTGTAGCTGTTGGCTGACATCCCTTGCTGCGGCCGCGAATGCGGCAGACTGCTTCTCACCCCAGCCTCACAGAGTAAAGGAGTTCCCTGTTTGAGCCTCGGCAGATGCAGGGATGGCTGGACACCAGCTTTGTAGTTCTGTGAATGCCCAAACACTCAGGCAGGGGACAGAGGTTCAAGGCTTGATGACAGTAATTGTGGCAGTGGCATCTGCATGCTGCCTACAGGCAGAGCCTGTACATCATATTAGTGCCCAGCTGTTCACTGATGATGTGCTGGTACAGTGGGGTTTAATGCAGCTGCTCCAGGCTAACTTTGTGTAAGAGACCGCATTTGCATATCACACGGAAATGTGTTGAACAGAGTTGGTGACCAAAGTCTGGCTGTTGTCGTGAGACTGTCGATCAAACCACAGAAGCTTGTTTTGGCTATCCCACTCACTGGCCACTGACATGTGAAAGCTGGCCGCGGTGGTCTAGCGGTTCCAGGCGCTCAGTCCGGAAACGTGCGACAGCTACGGTTGCAGGTTCGAATCCTGCCTCGGGCATGGATGCGTGTGATGTCCTTAGGTTAGTTAGGTTTAATTAGTTCTAAGTTCTAGGGGACTGATGACCACAGCAGTTAAGTCCCATAGTGCTCAGAGCCATTTGAACCATTTTTTGACATGTGAAAGTCTGACGACATGGGAAGGGCAGCTTCTGCTGGGGTGCTGACCGTGCAGGTTGACAGCCAGTGGTGACCAGTGTCCAGTCCCTAGTGGTCTGCTCTTCCACTCAAAGCACTACTGTAGTTTATACCAGTACACCTCCTTGCTTCATCTTTGATATTTTATTTTGCTTCCAGGGTAGCAGAATTCCTTAACTTCGTCTACTTGTGGTCACCAATTTTGATGTTAAGTTCATTACTACTCTTATTTCTGTTACTCCTCATCTTTCCTCAGTTTACACTTAATTCATATTCTATGTGCACTAGACTGTTCATTCCATTCAGTATGTCTTGTAATTCTTCTTCGCTTCCACTGAGGATAGGAGCATCATCATTGGTATCCTCTCACCCTGATTATTAATCCCCTTTTGCATTTCCATCATTACTTCTTTGATGTATAGATTGAATAGCAGAGGCAAAAGACTGCTTCTCTGCCCTAAATCCTTTTTAATTTGAGCACTGTACTCTTGGATTTCTGTTCTTATCGCCCTTCTTGGTTCTCATATGTGTGATATATTGCCGTTCTTTCCACTTAGCTTACTTCTACTTTTCTCAGAATTTCAGAAATGTTGCATCAATTATATTGTCAAATGCTTTTTTTTAGCTCAACAAATATAAAGACTTTACTTGTTCGAGAGCCAGACAGATTTAATCTAACACGTCCTCAGTTTTCTTTTACATTCTTCTGTATTTTCATCTAAACCTCCTGGTGTATTTGATAATAAGTCTTCTGAAGCTCTTTTAAAATCTTTTGATTAATACAGGATCCATATGTTTCCCAGGCTGACTAATTTCTTCTTCTATCACATTATCAGACAGTTTATTCCCCTCATAAAGGCCTTTAGTGCTATCTGCTCTGTGTTTAAAAGTGGAAGTTCTCGTTACACTGTCAACAGAGGTTAACACTATTTTAATTTAATCGAAGCTTGTTTACTTCTCTTTATTCTGAATCAGTCTTTCCAGGCACCATTTCTTTTTCAATTTCTTCACACTTTTCCTGTAACAATTTCACCTTGGCTTCCCTCCAATTCATATTTATTTCATTCCAAAGTTACTTTTATTGCTGTATTCCTGTCTTTTCCTGAACATTTTTGTACTCCTCCTTCAGTCAACAAGTTGAATGCATTCACTATTACTGGCTGAAATTAACTGCAGATTCAGTTACTCTGTCTCCTCCTTCTGCCAGCCCATATTCTCCCATAATTCGGTCTTCTATTCCTTTCCCTAATACCGCATTCCAATCTCCAATTATTATTAGATTATCATCTTCATTTGCATCCTGAATTACGCTTTCAGTATCTTCATATACTTTCTGTATTTCTTCTTCTTCTTCTTCTTCTTCTTCTTCTTCTGATGTTGGCATTTATACCTGAACTATTGTTTTTGGTGGCAGTTTGCTTTTGAGTGTGATGAAACCAACTCTATCAATGAACTGTTAACAGTAATTCACTTTCTGTCCTACCTTCCTATTCATGAAGCATCCTACCCCAGTTATACCATTTACTGCTGCTGCTGCTGATGTTTCCTTGTATTCATCTCACCAGGAATCCTTATCTTCTTTCCATTACACTTTACTGACCCCCACTAAACCTAGATTGAATCTTTGAATTTTTCTTTTCAGGTTTTGTTTCTTCTGTGTCACATTCAGACTTCAGACATTGCACACTCTGACCCAAAGGATTTTACCCTTTCATCAGGTATTCACTCTACTTCTTTTAGAACCTCCCCCTTGGCAGTCCCCTCCTGAAGAGCCAAATGGGGAACTAATTTGGAATCTGTGAGGAATGGAGAGATCATTATTACACTTTTTCAGTTACATGCCACATACCCTGAGGATACATATTGTGTGTCTTTAATGCAGTGGTTTCCATTGCCTTCTTCATCCTCACGTCGTTGATCATTTGCTGACTCTTCTACCTTTTAGGAACAGTTTCCCATCTCAAGGGCAAAATGTTGCGCTGGAATTTTGTCCTCTTCTCTGCCCTCGTTGACAAGGCCATTGGCAGAGCAGGTGTGGTCCCTTGTATCAGAAATCTTCAGCCAGCATTACTGATGATTTTGATTTAAAAATTTAATCAGACTGAACACAGGACATTTTTATTAGTAACCAAAGATGCTATTCCTTGACTACCTTCTTAGTCACAAATAGTGTACGGGGAAAATAACCTTTGGTAAGCCCCAGTCTGAGTAAGAGTCCGAAAATGGCCCTGTAAGCCAAAAACTGGTTCACTTAATAAATTAATACTGCAAATCAAGTATTGTATGTGTTTTTTTATTCATAAGTATGAAGTTTTCGTATCAAGCAGCTGTGGAACAATCCTTTATGTTGTTCATGGCTGGACTATGTTTCCAATGGTGTTTCTCCCCCCCCCCCCCCCTCCCCCCTCCTGCCCCTCAAGTAATCCAGATTGTCACCTGACTTTCCTAGAATTAGTTCAATATGGTTATTCCTCTGTAGATCAATCTGTATGCATACTCCTGGGTATGTGCCTGCTTTCAGTCAATGTTTGATAATTGTGTAATAAAAAATATATAAGATCTTTCTGTCAGCCTATGAACAAACACAACACATGTTTATGTCAAGGATCAACTTCCAATCTTTGCATCAAGTGTTGACCCTCTGCAGATTTCCCTACATATTGCTGCAATTTTCTGAAATTGCACATACCATATATATATATATATATATATATATATATATATATATATATATATATATATATAAAACAAAGATTCCAAGACTTACCAAGCGGGAAAGCGCCGGCAGACAGGCACATGAACAAAACACACAAACACACACACAGAATTACGAGCTTTCGCAACTGGCAGTTGCTTCGTCAGGAAGGAAGGAAGGAGAGGGAAAAATGAAAGGGTGTGGGTTTTAAGGGAGAGGGTAAGGAGTCATTCCAATCCCGGGAGCGGAAAGACTTCCCTTAGGGGAAAAAAAGGACAGGTGTACACTCTCACACACACACACACACACACACACACATATCCATCCGCACATACACAGACACAAGCAGACATATTTAAAGGCCAATATATATATATATATATATATATATATATATATATATATATATATATATATATATATATATAAAATAGCATAATCTACTGACAGCCTCATGGAGCCTCTTTTGTTATTCACTCGATCGTTTATGTATGTTGTGGATAGTAATGGTCCAGAAACACACCCTTGTAGTACACCAAAAGATATTTGCTTTATCAGAAGATTTATCTTTGCTATGATGAACATGCTGTGTTCAATTTGATAGTAACTCTTCAATCCAATAATGGAGCTGGTCTGATATTCCATACGCTCTTAAGTTCTGGTCCAGTGAACATTGCATTGATCTGGGTGCATGTATCTACTACTTTCTGGGTCTCATGGATAAACAAAGTGAACTGTGGTTAACAAGATCATTGTCTGCACAATCTATGTTAATAGCTACAGAGAAGATTTGGTCACCAGAGGTGTCATAATATGTGAGCATAAGATGTGTTCCAAAATTTTATGACAGATCATTGTCACTGACATAGACCTAGAGTTGTGATTGTCTTTTCAGTGACACTTCCTGAAAATGAGAATAAACTGCACATTTTTCCAGTCACTAGGGAAGCTTGTTCCTCCAACTATCTATGATAGACACCCGCTAGACGAGGACTAATTTATTTCACATATTTAATGCAAAATTGCATAGGTATCCCACCAGGTTAAGAACTACTATAAGTACAGGAAAGTGCAAAAAGCACAGAAAATACGTTTTGCTGTACATACATACATACAAACTACAATTTTGGAAGAACTGCATATGGAAAGTATAGTACCTCCATGCAACTAATCAATCTCCCATAGCCTTCTCTCAGGTGCTGCAAACGCTGAGTGGTGTAGAATATTTCTTTTACAAAACCCTTCTGCCTACAATTGTGCATCATGTCTGTCATTGTCATCAATTTTCCCATATGCAAGTAGCATGTCGCTCATTTCATTTATTGTGTACAGACACATATTGTAATACTATTAGCCACAGTCCTTGAATCAATGTACACAGATGGCTAGTGCATTGATACCACCATTCTCAAACTTCGCTGTCCATAGTGCTCAAACTATGTATTTTCAGACCAGGATTCCCTTTTGGAAAATAATCTCTTTGGCCATCCCATTCAGTCCACACCCTGATACACCCTATAGACTATTGCAATTGAACTACAAAATTAGTGCTGGTTTAATTAATCTGGTGTTGTTTATAGTAAAATTCTGTCAAGCAGGTAACTTACCTAAAAAGATTCTGTCACATTGATGTGAAACAGGACAGCATCTAATAATGTAAAGATTTTTTTTTAAATATTTGTTTTGAGAAAACAAAATACCAGTTAATGCCACTTCTAACACAGTGGCAAGTAATGTGAGTGATGATCATATTGTTGTACAGATGCTTGATAAATTCTGATAGAGTGACAGCTGCTACAATTGCCATTCCACTTCTCCAGTTTCAGTACATTTTCAGAAGGTATCTCCTCAAATGGTCCCAGTAACATTAGAGGCCTAAAGAATATAAAGCCTCTAGGCCTAAGAAGTGTATAGTTTCAAAGGCAATTGAGAAATACCTGTGGTGTAAAAGAAATAAATTTATATTGTTGGGTTATTGATGTCTATAGTAGTTTTAGAAAGGAAGAACATGGAATTGTAAAATTTTATGTGCATTCTATTCTGCTGCCAATTTTTCAGGGCCGCAAACAGTGGAGATCAGGTGTTGTTAGCAGTATCACTTCACACCATGACACTACCAATTGTAACAGGAGACTATTCCACAGAGAACCTTGTGTGTGCATTCCAGGCCATGTCTTCATATCTCAAGTACCTGTGGACACTAAACATAGGCTAAATTATATGTCAATGTCACATTGTTTAAAACATGACTGCTTACTTATGACATTAAATATATCTAAATCATGGTCAGTGATCAGTTATGTGGCTGTCAAATCATGAGACACATGTTCATTTTGTAGTATTCTCAACTATCAAATTTTTATCTGATTTAATGGCCAAAATCAATAATTTATGCCTGGTTGATGATGCTTGGCTCAGAGGTAGCTGGAGCAAATCATGGAAACATCAGAAAATTTCAGCAGTATTTGGTCAGCAAGGGGAGGAGAGGTCATTGTGTAAGATTTCTGATCACTAGATTTTGCACCACTATCCTGGATTAAATTCCAAACTTCTCTGCAGCACCTCCTGGTGTCAGAGTATGTGGTACAGTCGATGATGAAATTGTTGCTTGTGCTCCACCCCATCAGATGGGAACATGATACTTCGTGCTATTTGAAAGGAATTGGCTATGTGCTGGTATTGGATTTCATCCTCCATCCTCACCTTTCTCTCAACATCATACATCCATTGTAGCCAGCTACACTTCGATGTATGTACGTAAGCACGATTCCCACACAATATGAGGTAAGGGGCTATTGTGTATAGGGGAGAAAGCACTTCCCAATTAGATGGCTCCATAAAATTCCCATTGTGGCAGAACTGTATAAAACAAGCAATTACCATCTTTTAAATGATATCCCTAAGTCTAATGACACAGTGAAAAATGAAGCCACCTGACAAGCAGACGGATGAAACTAATTCATTGAACATTCTAGATGTTTACTTCTCTCATCTGGCAGGGATGTGGATTTCCATGATGGCTCTTCAACACTTGTACATGTAAATACACTGAAGTACAATTTTGCAGTTTGCCTCATTTTTGCCACTCTTTCAGAAAACAAAAATGTTGTTATGGATACCACTCAGGCATATATAAGATCAGGTAATAATTAGCTTTCAAACTTGGCAAACAGATGGGGCTGAGGGTGAATAGGAGTGTTTGGTAAGGGCTAGTGATAATGGGTGATGGAGTGGGTGGAGACTGGCAGATCTCAGTGACAGAGTTGAAAGTGGAATGTTGGATGGTTCTAAGACAGGGGTAGGTCCCCCCCCTCCCCCCCTACCAACACCCAAAGATGTTCATGAGAAGTGGAACCATAGTTTAGGTAGTTGTTAAGTGTCGGCTATCCCAGTGTGCATGCCATCATTTTATGTATGTGGAGATGAAGTGGGAGTCATATCAGCTCCGGACATCAGCGAGACATGATGGTTGATAAGCCTCTCCACCTGCTGTGGCAGAGCATTTGTCTTTTGGACATCATGGCTTGGCAGTGCCTTGGAGGTCAAGGAGCAAAAAGATGCACACAAGAATGTAAATGATAGTAAACAATTGATGAATTGTTATGAAAAGTGTCATCTTCAATTGCTAATGTCAAAGCAATACATATGTACAGGGCTATTACAAATGATTGAAGCGATTTCATAAATTCACTGTAGCTCCATTCATTGACATATGGTCACGACACACTACAGATATGTAGAAAAACTCATAAAGTTTTGTTCGGCTGAAGCCGCACTTCAGGTTTCTGCCGCCAGAGCGCTCGAGAGCACAGTGAGACAAAATGGCGACAGGAATCGAGAAAGCGTATGTCATGCTTGAAATGCACTCACATCAGTCAGTCATAACAGTGCAATGACACTTCAGGACAAAGTTCAACAAAGATCCACCACTCGGCGATGGTATGCGCAGTTGTAAGCTTCTGGATGCCTATGTAAGGGGAAATCATCGGGTTGGCCTGCAGTGAGCGAAGAAATGGTTGAACGCGTGCGGGCAAGTTTCACGCGTAGCGCGCGGAAGTCGACGAATAAAGCAAGCAGGGAGCTAAACGTACCACAGCCGACGGTTTGGAAAATCTAACGGAAAAGGCTAAAGCAGAAGCCTTACAGTTTACAATTGCTAAAAGCCTTGACACCCGATGACAAGTCAAACGCTTTGAATTTTCGGCGCGGTTGCAACAGCTCATGGAAGAGGATGCGTTCAGTGCGAAACTTGTTTTCAGTGATGAAGCAACATTTTTTCTTAATGGTGAAGTGAACAGACACAATGTGCGAATCTTGGCGGTAGAGAATCCTCACACATTCGTGCAGCAAATTCGCAATTCACCAAAAGTTAACGTGTTTTGTGCAATCTCACGGTTTAAAGTGTACGGCCTCTTTTTCTTCTGCGAAAAAAACGTTACAGAACACACGTATCTGGACATGCTGGAAAATTGGCTCATGCCACAACTGGAGACCGACAGCGCCGACTTCATCTTTCAACAGGATGGTGCTCCACCGCACTTCCATCATGATGTTCGGCATTTCTTAAACAGGAGATTGGAAAACCGATCAATCGGTTGTGGTGGTGATCATGATCAGCAATTCATGTCATGGCCTCCACGCTCTCCCGACTTAACCTCATGCGATTTCTTTCTGTGGGGTTATGTGAAAGATTCAGTGTTTAAACCTCCTCTACCAAGAAACGTGCCAGAACTGCGAGCACGCATCAACGATGCTTTCGAACTCATTGATGGGGACATGCTGTGCCGAGTGTGGGAGGAACTTGATTATCGGCTTGATGTTTGCCGAATCACTAAAGGGGCACATATCGAACATTTGTAAAAGCCTAAAAAAACATTTTGAGTTTTTGTATGTGAGTGCAAAGCATTGTGAAAATATCTAAAATAATAAAGTTATTGTATAGTTGTGAAATTGCTCCAATCATTTGTAATAACCCTGTATATTGTAACCTGTCATGAGCTATGAAGTAAGATAGATTTGTTCATGCTTTATTGTAACTGAAGCAGTGTGAGAAAAACATTTTGTGTAAAGTACAGAAGAGTTGATGCAAAACCAGTTTATGTAACATTAGTAGTTCATCACTGTCTCACTTTCTGTCAATGCCCAAACCTAACAGAGGAGATAACACAGCATTTTGGCCCCTAAGTGGAGGACATGAATAAAAGGTGCTGAAGAAGAGAGCTGTTGCAGAAATAAGAATAATGTTCAATAAATACCAGAAGATAATAAAACATTACACAGAACAACAGAAGTAGACACTTTAGAAGACATAAGTTGGCACATGCTTTAATGTCAGCCAAAGTAATAATTTTCATTTGGTTAAAATTGAAGTAATTTGAATTGTCACAAAAAATTGAATAAAGAAGATTAGTTGACCTTAGCAACTAGGTCAACTGCAACTAACCTTTGGCATGTGAGTGAAGAAAAATGTTAACAGCACAGAAGAATTTTGTGTGATGATTTCGAGGCCACAGGTGTAGCAGTGAGTTTTGACTGCATCTCTCGAGCAGCCAACCATCATAATGGAATCGTAGCTTCGATTCGTAGTGCAGCGGCTGGTCAGCTGACTACATGACAACTGCAGAGCGACACATTGCTGCGTTAAAAACATAAAATGCATCTATTTTCCCAACTTGGGATGAAGTTGAAGTGATTAATGTTGCAAACATCATTGATCATTAGTGATGTTATGTCTTTCACACTATTTGGTACAAGACAGTATGAACTTGGTTTGTTTTGTAAGAGTTTATAATTATTATATTATATTAAATTTCAGCTTCCAGTTGCATAAGCAAACAAACTTTATCAAGGTTTTGGCTATAATAATGTAGCCTCCTTAAGAAATGTCACAATATAAAATTAAAACATGCCAGATAGTGGACTTAATCAAACATAAAATGTTAGTCCTACAGTACATACTCATAAGAATGTGTCACTTCTACTAATGTTTTGCCGATGGGCCACACAAACAGGCCAGACAGGTGGGCCATGGGTGCTGAGTCTTAACTGGGCGACGGGGGCAGCAACGCAGCGAGCTCAGCTGGTGGTTGTGCGCATGCACTTGCTGAATAATACTGACTTAAAACCAGAAAATGTTAACTGAGATTATTATGGAACATAGTTTATTACAATAGTTCAGACTATTAGTGGCATTAAAACCATAAGTCACTGAAATTACCATTCCATAAAAGGCAAAAGATATAACAAGTGTACTGTACATAAGTAAGAATAAACATTAATTGATAACATTATTTGTTACAACAGCTAAAAATGTTACTGGCAAATAAACCATAATAACTGATGGTACAAGTCTATGAGAGGCTGTAGGGAAGCAGCCTAGTCGCGCCATATACGATTCATATGCTTTCCATTGTGTGCCAGTCTAGTCCGCTGTAACTAGCTATGACGTCAGGAATGTTGCACAATACCTTAAAAGTAAAGTAAATAATCTGAGTGATGCTAAAATGATAATGTGTTACGTTTCAGTTTAATAACTTTAACATTTTATTGAAATTTGGACTGTTACGTAAAAATCATCGGCGCAACAGGAAGGAGCTAGAAACTTCCAAATCTATATTTGGATACCTTTTTCATTGTAATTTAATGGAAACAGCATGCTAAATCTCACAAAGTCATATTTTGGTTGAAATCCATGATTTTCAGCTTTTGTGTCCTAAAAGTACAGAAGCAAGATAGTTTAAATAAGTGATGAGATAAAGTTAGGATGTTTAGATTTAGGTAGAATGGAGAAACGCTATAATAACAAAGATGTGAGAAGCTTTCAAAAGGTAGCTATAAAACTACAGCTGTAGCGTCTCTCCAAAGGGAAAGTTCAGAACTCATCTATTGCGTGCAGTGCAACTAAAATAATTCCCTCGCCAAAAGTATTTAACCTAGCCACATCAGAATTTTATTATAGATACTTACCTGTGTGCTGATTGCACGATTAAATTGAGAGCTTCATCGGCCTTCAGCAAATGAAGCAATTAATTATTTAGTAACTTGAAGTGGTGCTCTACTAGCCACAGCGACTAATCAGGAAGGCAAATTTTGTCGGCTGCGCTTTCGGCAGTCCGCACCGCAGCTATATAAATAAGAGCGCTGCGAGCTGGATTTAGGCCCCAATTCTCTTCTAGATTCATATCAGCATGCACTCCGTGTCAGAAGCCACGTTGTGTCTGTGCAGTTGCAAGGAACAGCCTTGGATGCAGTATTACGTAATTCGGTATGCATGTAACAATGAGTTCGTATTGGGGTAAAGTGTTAATTGCGGAATGACTTCAGTGACTTGTTCGTAGTTTGCATGTGTCGTATTTTCATGTGTCGCTGCAGGAGAGACCTTCTGTTTGATGAGTATTAACATCAAATTTTGGTGAGCATTCAGTTTGAACATTTACATTGACAATGATTATTGAGCAGTTTTGTTATCTGGGGATAATAGGATGAGCGCAATAGACTCTGAACAGCTCTGATAGTACAAGAGCTGATAGTAGCATTGCTTGAGTAAACTTTTGTCTGGAACTTTATGCTTTATCATTTTCAGAATATAGTGAAAATTGTTATATTAAACTGCATTTTCTATGAATCCCAGACATCATCCTAAATCCTCTGCATAATGAACTTCAGTGATCAATAATTTTATTTCTCCATCAGAGTGGGCACAGTGAACTTTAATTACAAAAACCATGTTTTTGCTAATCACTTCCTGGTTGCCATCATTGTAGTTACAGAGCCTGTGTTGAGAACGGCAACAATAAAAAAAAAATTTTCCTCTTGTCGCCCCATAAGGCAATGACACTATATAACGTAAAGGAACCTTTTTACTAAGAAAATTCCATAAGTTAAGGTTAACAGTGCCTGAAATATGTGGAACTTAGCTAAGAATTAACACCTGTAAATAATAATGACAATTGTCCCATACATCTTAGGGCTTTGATATACAATATGTAATCAGCAATTAATACATAATGAACCAGTAGGCTGTAAGTCATAGCCAGATACTGACGTTGGTAGAAGATCATATAAAGTAATGGATTTATTGGATAATAGGTGCGTGCAACGCCACAAAACATTACGAGGACAGTATATCCAGTGGATTTATACGCAAACTTTATGAATCTCTTAAATACACTCCTGGAAATGGAAAAAAGAACACATGGACTCCAGTGTGTCAAACCCACCATACTTGCTCGGGACACTGCGAGAGGGCTGTACAAGCAATGATCACACGCACGGCACAGCAGACACAACAGGAACTGCGGTGTTGGCCGTCGAATGACGCTAGCTGCGCAGCATTTGTGCACCGCCGACGTCAGTGTCAGCCAGTTTGCCGTGGCATACGGAGCTCCATCGCAGTCTTTAACACTGGTAGCATGCCGCGACAGCGTGGACGTGAACCGTATGTACAGTTGACGGACTTTGAGCGAGGGCGTATAGTGGGCATACGGGAGGCCGGGTGGACGTACCGCCGAGTTGCTCAACACGTGGGGCGTGAGGTCTCCACAGTACATCGATGTTGTCGCCAGTGGTCGGCGGAAGGTGCACGTGCCCGTCGACCTGGGACCGGAGTGCAGCGACGCACGGATGCACACCAAGACCGTAGGATCCTACGCAGTGCCGTAGGGGACCGCACCGCCACTTCCCAGCAAATTAGGGACACTGTTGCTCCTGGGATATCGGCGAGGACCATTCGCAAACGTCTCCATGAAGCTGGGCTACGGTCCCGCACACCGTTAGGCCGTCTTCCGCTCACGCCCCAACATCGTGCAGCCCGCCTCCAGTGGTGTCGCGACAGGCGTGAATGGAGGGACGAATGGAGATGTGTCGTCTTCAGCGATGAGAGTCGCTTCTGCCTTGGTGCCAATGATGGTCGTATGCGTGTTTGGCGCCGTGCAGGTGAGCGCCACAATCAGGACTGCATACGACTGAGGCACACAGGGCCAACACCCGGCATCATGGTGTGGAGAGCGATCTCCTACACTGGCCGTACACCTCTGGTGATCGTCGAGGGGACACTGAATAGTGCACGGTACATCCAAACCGTCATCGAACCCATCGTTCTACCATTCCTAGACCGGCAAGGGAACTTGCTGTTCCAACAGGACAATGCACGTCCGCATGTATCCCGTGCCACCCAACGTGCTCTAGAAGGTGTAAGTCAATTACCCTGGCCAGCAAGATCTCCGGATCTGTCCCCCATTGAGCATGTTTGGGACTGGATGAAGCGTCGTCTCACGCGGTCTGCATGTCCAGCACGAACGCTGGTCCAACTGAGGCGCCAGGTGGAAATGGCATGGAAAGCCGTTCCACAGGACTACATCCAGCATCTCTACGATCGTCTCCATGGGAGAATAGCAGCCTGCATTGCTGCGAAAGGTGGATATACACTGTACTAGTGCCGACATTGTGCATGCTCTGTTGCCTGTGTCTATGTGCCTGTGGTTCTGTCACTGTGATCATGTGATGTATCTGACCCCAGGAATGTGTCAATAAAGTTTCCCCTTCCTGGGACAATGAATTCACGGTGTTCTTATTTCTATTTCCAGGAGTGTATAAATACACAATTTGGTGTGTAACAAATTGTGAATCAGCATGGAACATAGGTTAGTGTATTAAATATGCAGTGTACAATCTTGGAATACCCCAAGCTACTAATAAGGACAAAAAAAGCTCTATGTCGTAGCCAGATATTGGTGTGGGTAATAAGCAGTATACGGTATTAGATTTAACAGGTTAATAAGTAGTATGTAGGGGCATACCACGCCACAAGTTATTATAAAAGCAGTTATAAGAAGTCGTATATGCAAACTTTACGAAGTTCATAATTAGAGATACACCATTTGACGTGTATCAATTATGAAAAAGCTTTAAACTTATAGAAAATAACAAAGATTGCATGAAATGCGTATGTAAACATAAAGATAAGATGGCACCGGCATCTGGTGCTGTAGAAAGTCCCGCATCATCATGGTAGACGAAGCAAGGACTGAAATCCTTTGAAGAAGTTCTTATTTTTCAACTGCAATTGGTCATTAAGCAAGTTGTCTTTATCGTAAAGGAGGTGTTTGAAAATTTGCATTTCTTCGAGTGTATCTAGCCTGGATCCTTTAGCTTCTTGGTTTAAGAGCTCTGTGTTTGTAAGTGGCTTATGGGCATGGGCCATTTGGATTAGATGTTCTGCAGATGTCGAGCCACGGGTGCCATCTCCACTTTTTGTGGGTAAATGCTCTTTTGTATCTAGCCGATAAAGGTCTTCCTGTCTGACCTATGTAATAACTTGGGCAATCGCTACAGGTAATTATGACCGTTTATCATTAGTGTTACTTAGAGAGTCATTAATCCGTCTTCAATAATGGATCATTTTTGTAAAAATGAAAATTGGCTTCTAATATATCCAAGGTGTGGTCTACTGGAAGGTTTGTGTATAAATTTGTGATATTGAAAGACACGAGTTTAGACAAATCAGAACAGGTTAAAATTTTCAATTTAGCTAAGTCCAGGGAGTTTTTAACTGTGTAATTTTCCTTAAACACAAAATTCTGTTTTATTTTATGGTGTAAGAACCTGGGTAATTTGCGATATGCACTGTTGGTACTATCCACAACAGAACGGATGGGGTGATGAATCTTGTGAACCTTAAATTGACTCCTCAAAACAGGCGGTTTATGGTTCATATTTATAAGCCTTTTTTTTTACGAAATTCACCCTTTAGTTTTTTAGTGTTGTGGAGTCCTGATCTAATCTCTTTTTGCAGTGCGGATGTGGGGATTATCTCGATCGGGACGATGCCATTGTCCTCAAAAAATTGCAGTTTTCTCCACATATTCAGTTTTACTAACAATAGTTAGAGTTGCCCTTGTCAGCTTTTGATATAAGGGTGTCACTATTTTTCAATTTATGATAAATGCTCTTTAAAGTTTGACATATATGTGAAATTGTATGTATAGTAGAACATTTTTTTTTCTATAATTTTGCAGGTGTCATAAGCTACTCTAGTTTGAACATTCTTGGCAGTTTTAGTACAATCAAGGTCCACTTTAAGATCAACAACTAACTTCTCTATAACGCTAACCTTAGGTTCTACGTTAAACTTACACCTTTACACAACAGTTCATTTTCAGAAACACCAAAATTAATATCTGTCTTATTCATTACTCTCTTGTAGAATTGAGAAGCGTTCTTAGAATTATTACAAGAGCTCTGCGCAATACAGGTGTTAACACAATTTGAAAATTTGGAACGTTTTTTTATCATGTCTCTTAACAGTTTCGTCTTTTTGGCTAGCTAACCAAAGGGTAACCTGAGCCCAAAATAAATCTATTTGGTAGTTGAAAGCATTCTTCACTGTTCCAGAAATCTCAAGGTGAAGCCTGTGGGCTACTTCATTAAGGCTATCTTTCTTTGCTTATAAATCAGCAGTTCTACTGTTTAAAATCTGACATGCCAACTTTTTCAAATTCGGTGACTTATTACAGAGCTTACCGATATAACCACTTACAAAGTTGGGAATAACATTGAATTGCTTGCACTGATTAATATAAGAGATTGCCATACTTATTTTAAGAATTTTATATGAAGTGTATACATACTTATGAGCTGCTTTAGTCACCTGGCCAGGTACAAATTTGAATATTTTTAGCATGGTGCAGCAGAATCAGCAACTGTAAAATGTAATTATATCAAATTTCAGCCTCCAGTTGAATAAGCAAAGAAACTTTACCTAGGTTTCACCTATAAGAGTGTAGCCTTCTTCAGAAATGTCAATATAAAATTAAAACATGCTAGATATTGGTCTTATCAAACTTAAAATGTTAGTACTACAGTACATAGTCATAAGACAGCGTCACTTTACTAATGTTTTGCCAATAGTCCAAACAAACGGGCCAAACAGTTGGACCGCAGGCACTGAATTGTAACTGGACACCGCGGGCAGCAATGCAGAGAGCTCAGCTGGTGGTCGCATGCATGCATGTGTGGAATAATACTGACTTAAAATCAAAAAAATGTTAACTGAGATTATTATGGAACATAGTTTACAATAGTTTGGACTATCAATGGCATTAAAACCATAAGTAACTGAAATTACCATTCCATAAAACGCAAAAGACATATAACAAGTGTATTGTACATAAGTAAGACTAAACATTAATTGATAGTATTATTTGTTACAACAGCTAAAAATGTTACTGGCAAATAAACCATAATAAGTGAAGGTACAGTTCTATGAGAGGCAATGACATCATATAGCATAGAGGAACCTTTTAATAAGAAAAGGCCATAAGTCATGGTTAACAGTGCCTGAAATATGTGGAACTTAGCTAAGAATTAACGCCTGTAAATGATAATAAGGACAATTGTCTCATACAGCTTAGCAGTTAGATATACAATATGTGATCAGCAATTAATACATAAGAAACCAGTAAGATGTATGTCATAGCCAGCTACTGACATTGATAGATCATATAAAGTAATGGATTTATCAGATAATAGGTGCATGCAACACCACAAAACATTATGAGAACAGTATATCCAGTGGAGTTATATGGAAACTTTATGAATCTTTTAAATATAAATGCACCATTTGATATGAAACAAATTGTGAAACAGCATTGAACATAGGTTACCGGTAGTGTATTAAATATGCAGTGTATAATTGGGGAATACCCAAAGCTACTAATAAGAACAATAAGGCTATATGTCCTAGCCAGGTATTGGCGTGGGTAATAAGTAGTATACAGTAATTGATTTAACAGGTTAATAAGTAGTATGTAGGGGCGTACCGCTTATAAAGATCACTCCATTAATACTATTTCTATCCCATTTATAGGCAAAGCATCTTACACAGTAGGGTGCATCTTAAAGAGTCAGGACTTTAAAGTCACCTATTCCACTAATAATAGCCTTAAAAAGAACCTAATCCACTTTCTAAGTAACACTAATGATAAACTGTCATGATCAGGTGTTTACAAAAATTACCTGTAGCGATTGCCCTAGTTATTACATAGGTCAGACAGGAAGAATTTTATGGGCTAGATATAAAGAGCATTTACCCACAAAAAGTGGAGATGGCACCCGTGGCTCGACATCTGCAGAACATCTAATCCAAATGGCCCATGCCCCTAAGCCACTTATAAAAACAGAGCTCTTAAATCAAGAAGCTAAGGGATGCAGGCTAGATACACTCGAAGAAATGCAAATTTTCAAACGCCTTCTTTATGATGAAGACAGCTTGCTTAATGATCAATTGCAGTTGAAAAATAAGAACTTCTTTGAAGGATTTCAGCCCTTGCTTCATCTACCATGATGATGCGGGACTTTCTATGTTGCACGATGCCAGTGCCCTCTTATGTTTACATACGCATTTCACGCAGTCTTTGTTATTTTCTATAAGAGTAAGCCTTTTTCATAACTGATACACATCAGATGGTATATCTCTAATTTTGATCTTCATAAAGTTTGCATACATGACTTCTTATAACTGCTTTTATAGTAACTTGTGGTGTGGTACGCCCCTACACACTACTTATTAGCTCATTAACTCTAATACTGTATACTGCTTGTTAATGTTCAATACTGTTTCACAATTTGTTGCACATAAAATTGTGTATTTATATTTAAGAGATTCATAAAGTCGGCGTATAACTCCACTGGATATACTGTCCTCATAATGTTTTGTGGCATTGCACTCACCTATTATCCAATAAATCCATTACTGGTTTCTTATGCATTAATTGCTGATCACATATTGTGAGCTGAGAGAGAAGTTCTACTTGGTCGTAAAACTGCGAAGGATGATCGCGGGGACTGACACGTACAAGAATAGAGCAGAATGCATGGAGGACCATGTGAAACTCATGCAGCTCTGGGAAACCCTGAAGTGGAACTGCTTCACACAGAGCACTGAAGCAGCTGAAGTTCGTCTTTCGCCACCTGCCGCTAAAGATGGAAACGGCATTCCTACGGCAACAGCTGGAGGAAATTGGCTTCCAGACCAACCACGTTGGCCTGATGAGGTCACCCAGGACCCACAGGGACATGCCCGTGTTCCTAGTGGTATTGGTTTACAACGTTGACAACTGGAAAATTTTTCAGGTTGAGAACATTGCCGACTTCGACGTAAAAGTCGAACCACTCCGTGCGAAAGGCAGGCGAGCCCAGTGCTTGAACTGCCAGTGCGTGGATGATGTGGCAAAATATTGCAGGATGCCTGACTGCTGCTGCAAGTGCACCGAGGAGCACTAGTCATGGTGCTGCCCGAAGAAGAAAGAAGACCAGCCGAAGTGCTGCAACTGCAATGGGGACCATGTCGCATGTTATCGAGGATGCGACGCATTCAAGTACGGGAAGCGCACCAGCCGTGTAAACCTGAGTCGCAGCTTCATGGATGTCGCTAAGGGGAAGTTGGCCGTCTCCTCTGAGAGGCCAGAGTTGCTCACAGGGGAGTCCACACTGGCACCACAGCCGTGACGGCTGCCTTCGCCAGCGGTACCGCCTGCAGTCGATGGGGCCGGCTTGCCGGCACCCCTGGCTGCGAGGAGGGTTGCCGCCCACGCACGGCGTTCCCAGCACACTGCTCCGCTGCTGACTACGGGAAATGTTGCAGTGGAGTCAAACCTTCCCAAAACAGTGAAGGAAGACACCACCGAGCTGGCTGCACTTCCGCGGTCGCTCAACCAGCTGATGGCTCAGCTCCCGGTGCTCGTGGGAGCAGTGACAACGTCCCTCCAGGCCACTGCTGGGAGAAGCCAGCCTTAAAATGGATAACAACCATATTTATGGGTTAACTATTTGCACGTTCAGCGCTAGGTGCCTCCACCCCCAGCAGGGCGAATTTCGCCAATTCCTATGGGACGAGGTAGTCAACACCTGTCTTGAGCAGGAGACCTTCCTCAAACCCGGAGTTGACGTGTGAGCAGCAAATTTTTGCTGCTACCGAGATGACAGGCGCGGACGGCACTGCCATCTACGTGAAGAAGTCACTGTGCCACCACCAGCTCCAACTGCTGGCGCTTAAGGCGCTGGAGGCCACAGGAGTGAGCGTCAACACCACCGCCGGAAAGATTCTTTTTATGTCGGTGTATTGACAGTCTGACAGACCACTAGACGAAACCAACTTTGATGCCCTGCTGTCGTTCGAGGGCCAGCTTTCATTGCCGGGGATTTCAATGCGAAACGCACCGAATGGAACTCGCAAACTGTCAACCACAGTGGGTGCTGCCTCTCCCGTGCTGTTCACCATAACACCATGATCACCATGGGGCCATTTGACCCCACGATCTTCCTTGTATGGGGACAACCGGACGTGCTTGATATTGCTCTTCTCAAGGGCATCGGGCTATTCGCAACTGCCAGGACGCAAAACGTCCTGTCCTCTGACCACGTACCAGTAATTTTTGGCCTTGGCGTGGTTGGAGTTTCTCTTCCAGAGAGCCGTCCAAGCTATCGCAGGCTGGATGCCGAGCACTTTTGGACGAAAGCACTTGAACTGCTTGAGGATACGCTATACCCCACAGAGGTAGGGGGCAGACGCCACCCTAGCATTCTTCACCCGAAGAATACTCTGAGAAACAGATGAAGCCACGCCGAGACATTGGCTAAGGGCCATGAGACTTCTCGCGACAGCTACTGTGCCCTATACTGGACGTGATCACCGAGAAGCACTGACTGTTTCGTGAATGGCAGCTTACTCGCCAACCGGACACGAAGTGCCGCTTAAACCGCAAGAGACAGGAAATTAAGGCAGCAGTCGAGCAACATCAGAACCAGGAATGGGCAGACCTTGTGTGTACCCGTAATCCTGAGGATGGTAGTGTATGGAGGGTGAATAAATACTATCAAGAGAATAAATACTATCAAGACAACATACAGAAGTGAGTTACTAAAAGTTACCTCATCTAAAAGAAGTGGAGCTGGGGCTGATGATGTTTATATGCCGAAGCTATCTTGGTTCTAAACAGCTGACACGTTTCTAAACCATCATTGTAATTCGAGACTCTCAATCAAATTTGGTAAGTTAACGTATTCTATTCTATGGCTTGAAAATTACTAAATATAGAAATAGCTGAAATTGCCTTTTTAGAATTCTTAATAATGTTTAATCGTATTTTCCAATGTAAGTAAACAATTTAAATGGCAAAATGAAAATTTTTTTTAATAACATGAAAACTAATTTTTATTATTTACAAAAAAAGTATTACAAGCTTCTGAACTGTTTATTAGAGATTGTTAAAATTCTAATTTTGTAAGAGTAGAAAAGCTAAATCGTTGAACAAAAGTAGATACAATCTGAAGTTTGATTTAGTGATCGTCTTGCACCATATTTATATTCCGATGGCATTCATATGCCAAGGAACTTGTCCTTCATTGTTGAAGTAAGCAGCCATATTATTCCTCATTTCTGATGCTTGCTTTTAGTAGGCGTTTACTGTACAAACGCTACTTATGGATGGTAGATCACTTTCAGCTGTGCGCCATAGCCCTGGATGCAGCACTCCTCTTTCTTTGTCTTCATAATCAGCCCATCTACTTTCAAAGTACGTACCTGGCAATACTGTACGTAACCAGTTGTGAATTGTACACACAGCTTGCACTATTACATCAACTGTGGATAAATTAACTTCAGTCTCTTTTCGAAATCTCTAAATCTAGCTGCTAATATGCCGAAAGCATTCTCAGCAACTTTTCATTCTCTTGATTACCATTAGTTGAACATACATTCTTCAAAGGACAAGTTTCTTCTTGAGAATAGTTTCATTAAATTTTTAGTCAGGGGAAATGCGTCATCTGCCACAATAATGTAATCCGAAGCAAATTCAGGATGTTGTTGTCAATGGCTGTTTAGTAGCCAGCCGAAACATACTTCCATGGTTAGCCCTTCCATTTGTACCAACATCTACATAAATGAATTTACAGTCGGCGTCAACCAAAGACAAATGTATTATGCTGTAACCCCCTTTGTAGTTGTAAAATTCTGCACAACTTCCATGTTGCCATTTGATGGAAGTATGCTTACCATCCAATGCATCACAACAGGATGGAAATTCCATTTGATCTCAAAACTATTTTGCATAATTTATTGATTGTTAGTCTATATAAAGACCAAACAATGTACTATTCAAATAGGCAAAGCGCTGCAAAATTTCCATAATGTCCCATTTGTATCTTTCAGAAAAGTCCCACTGAAGAATATGATGATGGACAACAGGAAGCCATTAGTCTCCTTACTGAAGATAATACTCAAGACATGAATGATGACAGCGCAAGAGAACCAATTTGAGACGCCAGTTTCAAAGAAAAGATGCATTTCAAAACTTTCCAAAGTTGAATGTGCAATTAATAAATTACAAAAAATTGCTATGGAGAGACCATCATATACATAAAAAGTTGTGAACGAGTATGACCTGTTTGGCCAACACATTTCTGGCCAATTGTGAACACTTCCTACCAGAAACTCTGCAATCTTGCAAGAAAAGTTCCAAAACCTTATCACCAAATAAAAGCTAAACTACTTGCCGCCATATTCACCAGTTACTTCCGCATCACCATACGGAAGTACATCTCATGTGGCAGAAGAAGAAGAAGAAGAAGAAGAAGACCTTACCAGTTTGAACTCAGACGTATTCACAGTTGGTGAATAATTACTGAGTTAATGTTTGTATAATGTTTATATAAAGTACTGTTTCATTTGTAGAAAACTTTGGGTCAATTATAATACATGAGAAAAAAAGAGATGAACTTTTTATTTGCCTTGTCAAAGTTTCATAATGAAATGATCGTGTGGCATTTTATTGCCTAGTGCAAGTCTCTTTAGTTGAAGCCACTTCGGTGACTTGCAAGTCAATGATGAAGAAATGATGATAGCAAACACACAACACCCAGTCCCCTGCCGGGATTTGATCCTGGGCCCCCTGCCTGGTAGTCAGCAACACTGTCGACTGAGCTACAGAGTTGGACAAAGTTTTGTAATAGTAGGTTATGGATGAAGATTTTTTGTTTCTAAATAACAGTGATAAAATAATCAGTTAAATATTTACATAATTAACAGAAGGTATGTCTAGATGACTGTCTAAACATCTACTTTTATCAAATTACACAATAATCAACTAGTAAAACTCACCATTAAGTAGTGCCGCAGTCCACTTATGATTTCTTGGAAAACTTCAGGAATGAACCTTGAAATTGTGGTGGCTGGTATGCGAAATAATAATTCCAGAGACTGAAAACTATCACCACTTGCTAAATACTGCAGCATAACCTCTAGTTTCTGTTTGGGAGTTATTGCCGTTCTCATAACAGTATCTCTCTTGGCTATCTGTGGCTCAATTATGCTCAAAAGCTCATTAAATTCTTCAACAGTCATTCTCAACTGTCTCTTATATTCTAAAGGATCTTCCACTGACAGTTCACAGAACAAAGTGGACGATACTCCAAGGGTTTCTCTTCTACCTACCAAGTCTTTTACCCCCACTCTATGTTGATTTAAAATGGTTCTCAGCTCCTCACTTAAAGTTACAACAATTTCACCCACCACTTTGTCAAAAGCCGCCTCAAACTCTCTGTCACTGTCACATGCCATATTTTTCACGAAGGAACACGTAACAGTGTATACTTCACCACCTCTAATGACACACTGGCAGCCACAAATGAGAAAATTTTGAAAGCCATTATTGGCTTCGTGTATAGGCTTACTGACTGGTAAAACTGGTGGCGTCCACTTCTGACCGCCACAACTGGCTACTAATGCCCCATGTACAGCGGCATTTACGACTCAGTGCCTGTGGCTCACCTGAGTGGCCTGTTTGTGTGGCCTATCAGCAAAACATTAGTAGAAGTGATGCAGTGTTATGACTTTGTACAGTAGTACCAACATTTTAAGTTTGATAAGACCGATATCTGGCATGTTTTAATTTTAATTTTATATTGTGACATTTCTGAAGAAGGCTACATTATTATAGCCAGAACATAAGTAAAGTTCCTTTGCTTATGCAACTGGAGGCTGAAATTTAATATAATTACATTTTACAGTTGCTGTCTCTGCTGCACCATGCTAAAAATATTCAAGTTTATAATTATGTTTGGTTATGTTTATTATTTTATTATCTTAGTGATTAAATTTACCACTTACCTGAGGCTCTATAGCCTTATTACTTAATTATGTAATGCTTGATCAAAGCGGAATGAGTTTTTTTTAAATGACATGATGAATGAAGTAAGGATCTTCAATTGATAAGTCAGATGTTAACTGAAGCTGCAAGCTTAATGCATGAATACTGTGTAATTTCCAGACTGTATTGATTATATCACATTTTCATAATCTAAATATGAAGAAAGAGATTAGTAAAACTTTGTTTTCTAAAATACTGTGGACCATTTAAAATAGTGTGTATTCCATGTTCAAAAGTAATGTTTTTAGTAGACTATAAAACAATTGCAAAAAATTGAAAGGGGTAGTTTAGAGGAAGAGTGGAACCGATTTAAGACATCAATAGTTAACAGTGCTGTGCAGATATGTGGCAAAACAAAGGGTAAAGTGAAAGACAAAGAAAACAGTTGGTGGAATGATAGAGTAAAAGACAATTAAAAAATGTAATATGACAAAGAAAAACATGGAGTTTGAAAAAAGAAATCAGAACCAGAGACTGGTGCCAAAAGATGAACACAAAGCGACAACACTGGAGAAGGAATACTGACAAAAGAAACTCCAAGTAAAGAGAATTATGAGAGAAGAAAAGGAGAAGAATTGGGAAATATTTACCCAGAAACTAGAGCAGGATAGCAAAGGGAACCAAAAACTGCTTATATGGGTTACTGAAAAGTAAAAGATCTGATAGAGAAGACATAAAAGCAATTGAAACAGAGGATGGGGATATTATCAGGGACATGGAAGGTATCAGAGAAGAGATGAAGAATTATTTTGAAATCTTACTGAATGGGGAAGGTGAACAAGAAAGTGACACCAAAGTCCTTGAATTAGAGGAGGAGCAGGATCCAATCTCTGGGTTAGAAACTGAGAATTCTCTGAAGTGGGAAGGCGGCTGGAGTAGATGAGCTGACAGTGGATATGATTAAAACCACAGGAATTTATGGAATACAGCAGTTAGACTGGGTGCTGGGGGTGATATGGAAAGAAAGCAAAGTGCCATATGAATGGAAAAAAGGAATTATAATACCATTGTTCTAGAAAAGTAGTAGAAAGAAATGCACCGACTACTGAGGAATCTTACTGTTATCACACTGTCTTAAGATAATGGAAAGGTCATAGAAAAAATATTACGGAAAATTCTAGAACCCCAATTAGGGATTCAGAAGTAATAGGGGAACAATAGATCTCATTTTATCTCTTTACCAGGTAATGGAGAAGTATTAAGAAAAAGGTAAGGACTTGAAAGTAGTATTAGTGGATTTGGGGAAAGCATATGACAGTCTACCAAGGGATAAAACATGGGGATGCTTGAGAATACATAATGTTCCCGATTCAGTAATTAAAAATATGCTGTACGATGGTTGTGAGAGCAATGTACAAGTCGGAGGTGGAAGATTGAAATTGTTTAAGACAAAGAGAGGTGTTCAGCAAGGCAGTTTGCTCTCCCCTCTACTCTTCATTATACTTATGGACACAATCATGAAAGAAATCAATTAAGAAGAAAATGAAGATATCAATGCTGTTGTTTTTGCGGATGACATTGCCATTGGGGGAGAGATGGAAATGGAGGTTCAGAGGAGACTAGATTACTGGAACGTAAAATTTAAAAAATTCAAGTTAACTGTGAATACAAATAAGACAGTGGCAATGAAGATGAGCAGGACACCCACACCTTGTAACATCATACTGGAGGGGGAGAAGGTTGAATGTGTGAAAAGCTTTAGTTATCTGGGTAACATCATATCACGTGATGGAAGTTCCCAACTGGAAGTCTTAAAACAGAATAACAAAACGATCTAGCTTCTTCCACCAAGTACAAAATCTAATCAGGAACAAGGAAGTCCCTCTAAGAGCCAAACAGACCATGTATAAAACTTGTCTCCTGCCATTAATGATGTATAGTCTAGAGAGAAGAGAGAAGTTAGTCAAATACAAGCATGTGAAATGAAGTTCCTTAGGTCAGCTCTACGAAAAACTAGGAGAGACAGAGTCAGGAGTGATTATGTAAGGAGAGACCTGCAGGTGACATTGGCTACAGAGGAGAGGAAGAGAGACTGAAGTGGTTCGGTCATGTGAAGCGAATGCAAATGCCAGTATTTGGAGGTGGAGGTACCAGGAAGAAGACCATTGGGCAGCCTAGAAAGAGATGGACAGACCAGGTTAAGGAAGATCTCAAGAGGAGAGGGGGATGTAGCGGAGAGGGGAAAGCTATACCTGGACAGAAATCAATGGAGGCATATCGTTCACCAAGTTTCTACCTGGCTCGCTGGAAGGAAATTCTGATGATGATGATGTAAAACAGGACAAGATAAAGAATTATATAATATTGGTATCTTAAAGAAATTCAAATCCTCAGGAGAATCTGCGGGTTTTGCATAATCGGCAGGTTGACACCCATTGGGTGCTGGAGTTAACTGTTTCAGTATTTCACATTTCGTTTTCTCTGAAGCAGTGACCTTTAATCTTGCTATCATGTTCTTTAACTTGAATGGATCTGTACTGTTCTATCCTAATTTTAATTGTTGAGTGACATGTCACAGAGAGACCTGACATAATTCTCTCATAAGTATAAGAAATAAGAAACAGATATAATAATACAGAAACCATTACAGTTATTGTGTATTACATGGCAGAATCACTGTATACATTATGTGTAATGATGTAAGAAGAATTGTTTACTTTTCTTCTACTATGACATATTATTGTTGGGTCTCTCTCTCTCTCTCTCTCTCTCTCTTTCTCTCTCTCTCTCTCTCTCTAGCGAGGTTATCTACCAAAAGCTAGCAATGTAGGGAGACAGAGACAATAAACAGACTTAATTGTAATAATGGCTGCTTGATTAATTATGAATGTTTGTTGTTAGTGCAAACCATCATGCTTACATTGGGTTGGTGGAGAACTCATCAGGGAGGGGATCCTGGGTGGGCTGGGGGGGGGGGGGGGGGGGGGGGTGGCATGTGGTTCTGACTGTGGGGGTTCTATCTTCTTTATTCCTCTGATACTAACAAATTAATTCTCAATTTCCTTTTCCTTACTTCTCCATCTGGATAGTCTGTTATATCATCGCTCTTTCCACATTCGTATGTTTCCATTGCTGAAACCTGTCTTTTACACAGACCACATTTTGGTAATTACAGCCCACTAAAGTGGGATAGCATGGGGCAGTAACACATGTACAATCATAAGACACACATACAGTTTACTGACATAAACACTATTATTGGTAGTAATGCACATGTTAGCCCTGTCACGAAAATGGGGGAATCATGATAACAGGAACCATTTCCTGTAGGCATGATGGAGTAATGTATAAGCAGTGTGCGATTTGCAGGGTGGGATGGGGGGGATCCCCCCCCCCCCCCTCCTCTTCATCAGACCATCCCCTCCTCTGGTTTTATTTTATGCATCCCAACCTGGGATGTTTATTTCCCACGCACTGGAGTAAAACTTTACATATAATTTAAATTTGTGGAGCCGAACACTGAAAGTTTTTAATAAGTCTTAGTATTAATACTATTAATATGTTTCAGTTTTCTATCATCAGAATAAGTACAACTTTTCACAAATGTGCCTCTACTTTTTGAATTCCCCTCGTATATCTGTACCCGTACGTTGATGAATAGGCTTTACCTATAATGTACTTTTAAAGATATAACAAGGGATGGCTTTTCTGATAGTGCATACGCGCCAATAGTGAGTTTCGGCAATAACATCTATTTATAAATAGCTGTTTAACCATGCGTAACGCCACGGTCCAAGCTAGTAACATATATAATTCTACTAACCCCCTAAGACTTCCCCCCCCCCCCCCCCCCCCCCCCCCACTGGTAAAAGGACAAATCGCACCCTGTGTATAAGTAAAGGTAAAGCAGCACTTCAGAAAGAAAATTGAGGACAAAACAGAAAGAAAATTATCTGATGGACATATTTGACCATGTAACTATCTCTGGAGAAAGAGCATTAATGAATTGAGTAACAGATTAGCAGCGAATAGATATAGGAGACTCAAGTTACCTCAGAAGAGAGAGTGCTAGTATGTAGATGATTTCAATCAATGCAATAAAAAGGGGAATAGTTATTAATATGTTACCTGTTTTAACATGAAATTGATGAATTGACAAGATATTAAGTAGATGTGTCATACTTTATAAATATGGAGAAGAGTAAATACAGTGTAAGAGCAAACTTAAATTTATTTTCAGTAGGACTCGAGAAGACGTTTCAATATATAGTGCCAGTATGCTTCTCAAGAAGTGAAGCATATATTATTTTATCATTAAACTGCCCTCTTGCAGGACCTTGTTTTTTAGTGTGAGCAGAATGTGACTGCTGTGGTAATAGAGAAAGATAAATCATGTAATTTAGTAGTCATGAATAGATCCTGGGAGATCAGTAATTAACAATTGGTATCTATGCATAAGTAATTTATAACACTGCAAGGAGAATAGGTCAGAGTTGTAGAAAAAAAGTTGGGAAGCACACATTTGGAATAACTGGGTAGTGTCAATATATTATGGAGATACTTCATCACTCAGATGTATAAAGAATAGGAGTCAGAGACTGTGTATACTGTTAAATGTTTAAAATGGGATGTGCCTGATTTTGGGTAGGTATTGGAGATTAAAGAGTAGGCAAATCCATGGAAGGGATGGCCTATGCCTTGGCCTGGTAAATCCATAGAAGACCTGTGCAGTTTCTTTTATGTAGAGGGGTGAGGAGAGGAACACTCACATTGAAGAAATTAAAAATATTTGCACATTATCTCTCCATAGAGAGAGTGTGAGTGCAGCTCCTACAGAAGTATGAAGCTATACAGTGTTGCTTAGCCACACAATCAAAGTGTTCTCCAAATCGGCTAAAGTATAATAGATGTACATGGGCACTGATGATTCTGTGTATTCACATTTCCACATGGGTTGACTTATCACAAATCTGAGATCTGAAGATTTAAAGAGGGTGTAGTTTAAAATGTCAACATGTAACTCCTTACGGTATAGGTGAAACTAATCTTTCTCTTTTCTACCTCAATAAATTTGTGAAACCTAACACTCTTAAGGTTAATTATGTAAAACCAAAAAAGGACAGTAACATGTGAGGAATGAAGCTAAGAGGTGAAAACAATTTTCAAATTTTGTGTCGTATTGGCACACATTTTGTGATGTATTTTTGCGTTTTCAGCTGTTTTGGATGTTTAGTTTACTGTTGACAGTTGAAAAGGTTATACATGTTAGTGTGTGATCAGTTTTAGTTTTGAAAAAGAGGCTCAAATAGTTTGCATTAAATTTTGCTTAAAAAATGGAATAAAATGCTCATCACATTTGAAATGTTGACTGTGGCTTGTGGTGAACCTACCATGAGTAAGACAAGAGTTTACGAGTGGTATAAATGATTCAAAAAGGGTTGAGAAGATGTTGAGGGCAATGACAGCTCTGGGCACCTTAGTTGCAGACGGCGATGTAAAATAAAAAAATAAATAAAAATAATATAAATTTTAAAAGGGGGGGGGGCAAGAAATTTTTTTTTCGTGGTTTGGGCATGAAACTTGTAGCAGCAGAGTTTGTACCAAAATTGCTGAATTTTGATGAAAACCAACATTGCATAGACATCACTCAGGAATTGCTGAATGAACTCAACGACAGTCCAGAACTTCTAAAAAAAAAAAGGTTGCAACTCCTGATGAAACATCGATATATGAGTATGCCATCAGAAGCAAGGTCAAAGTGTCCCAATGGAAACTGAAGAGGTAAGACCGAAAAAAATTCAAGAAGATGGACCACAGGTGAAGGTTCTTCTGTTTTCTTTGATTACAATGGGAGAGTGTATCATGTGTCCCTTCCTTATTGTTGTATGGATGATGAGGAGTACTACCTATAAGTTGTGCACCATTTGCGTGAAACAATCCAAAGAAAAGACTAGACTTGTGGCTAAACCACTCATGGAAATTGTGTCAAGATAACGCTCCCACTCACCCCTGCAACTTCTTTCTATTGCCGAGGCTGAATAGAACCGTGAAAGGACACCTTGTTGCCTCCAGTGATGAGATAAAAACAGAATAACTGAAGCAGTTGAACACCATAATGAAAAGCAATTCCAGAAGTGCTTCCAAGTTTGGAAAAGGTGCTGGCACAAGTGTATTGCATCTGATGGGAATTACTTTGAAGGGGTACAAATTTGCTGTTGATGAATAAACAAAGATTCTTCAAGAAAAATGAAATTTCCCATTACTTTCTGATCACACTGCATGTAGTCTGGATAAGCAGACCTACTGTTTCTCCTATTCTTTGCTACAAAATGGGAACAATGTACGTGTAAATCCTGTATGAAGAGAGCAATAAAATACAAATGTTATTTACTGGAATATAGGATGTGATGGAAAAAAGGAATGTTCGATTGAACATGCTTCATAGATATTCCCAATTGAATAAATTAGGCATGACTTGATCCTTTATCTGACCAAATTTGATTAATTGATAGGGATTCGTCAAAAATATAAATGGATTATATTTTAAAAGATAAAGTGCAGAATATCATGATAATAGAAATAAAAATAAACCTGTTATTATTTAAAGAAAATTTTGTCATTATGAGGTGTTGTAATTGAGTATGTTGAGTTACACAACGTCTTTTGTCTGAGTTGGGGAAGCAGGGCGATGGGGGAGGGCTGGATCTGTGGTGTAACATGGGATTCTTAGCAATAACATGTTGCACTTTTTTCCTCTTTGGCTGACAAAACGTGTTCATGAGAAGTGAAAATATAGCTTAGGTAGTTGTTAAGTGTAGAACATCCCACTGTGCGCACTCTCATTATATGTATGTGCAAATACAGCATATGTCATGTCACCTACGAGTATCAGCAAGGTGTGATGAAGAGTAAACTGCTCAGCCAGTTGTGGAGGAGCACTTGTTCTTCGGACCTGATGACTTGGCAGTGCCTTGGAGGTCAGGAAGCAAAAAGATGCACAGAAGAATGCAAGCAATCATAAACAGTTGAAGAATTGTTATAAAAACTGTCACTCTCTTGATTGCTAATGTCAAAGGAGTACACATACATGTTGTAATCTGTCATTAGCTATGAAGTAAGATAGATCTGTTCACCTGTTATTGTAATTGAAGCTGTACAAGAAAAACATTACATGTAAAATACAGAAGAGATGTCACAGAACTGTTTACGTCATTAAGTAGCTTGGTAGGATTGGAGCTCTCTTCCAGCACCTGCACATCGCAAAAAGGCAAAGAAGTCTAATGATATAGCTCCATGGCACGACATAGCATGACTATGAAAGGGATTACATCCAAGAACATTTACTGGAAATTATTTACGAGTTTAAGTTGATGTATACGCATCAGTGTGACAGATTGCACGTGAAGTACAGTTCAAAAACCATGTAACCCCACAGAGTATACATCCTTGCAATTCTAGACTCTTTGTAGGGGAGTTTGACTTGTTTAGTATCCGTGTTTTCCATAAATTTATTTCCTGGGTTACGCATTGTTATTAATATGATGTTGCACAAAATTTTTTGACAATTTGCATATGCTTAGGCATGGTTCTGGTGTTCTATGTGTGAAGTATGCAGGGATGACGAAACATATAGATCACTTGGTTTGAAAGGAATTAATTAAAGTGATGGTTTAAAACTGTGACTAAGTCATTCTGTTACAGAGACATCAGTGAAAATAATTGTGAGTTGCAGAAAGTAATACATTCATAAACACACATGTGGGAGAGACTGATGTACAGGCTATAAAGTGTTCAACATTGTTACTGCCATGAGATTGGCACTAAAACCTGAGTGAAATATCATTTTGACACAAAGGAGTTACATATATTGGCTGTGAATGGACATTGATTGGAGTCAATGGGGAAAGTTGAAAATTAGTGCCAGACCAGGTTCTAAATCTGGGTCTCATGCTTGCTAGACAGATACTCTCACCACTAAGCCATCTGGACACAGCAGTCATCACAACTGCCAACACTCCACTAGCACACAGTGGAAAATTGTAGATGGAATAACAATTTGAAATAAAATAGAATGCTGTTCTTTACCTACAAGAGGTGTTTAAGCAGCAGACAGATACGTTTGAAATTAGAATGTGGGGTAAGCTATCGGACTGAAGGCCTTTGTAAGATGTATATTGCACGCGCTATCGCCCACACACACACACACACACACACACACACACACACACACACACACACACACACTGGTGCCTTTCCTTTCTTCATATTTCTAGTGATTTTGTACGTAGATATTACTTCAGGAATGTCATTGTTTGCATTATTACCTATCTGAGTTTCTTATTCATCTCTTGAAATACACAGAAATTAAAGAAGTCTTTGAATGTCTGTACAATTTCCCCCCAATGGCTAGCTGCAGTTCTGCCTGCCATCTCAAATCATGCAATGGGATGTCTACCCATATAAGTTTCCATTTTGTGTTGTTCATATTTTTATTGTTTCCAGTTGTTTCTTTTATCAACATACAATTGTGCCTGCTCTGCTCTGAGACATGAGATGTCTGTACACCATTGTATGACATTCTGTATTGTTATCTGGGATTTCAAAGTATTATTTTTTCCCCTACTTGTATGTGGAAATGAGGAGTGTTGTGACAGACATGTGCTGTGCTTACCCCGAATGCACATGATCTGTTGCTTTGCAAACCCAATCTGTTATCATGATACAGCTTCCGGCTATATAAGTCTCTTTAGTTTCTATTTTTGAGTCATTTGCATAATAAATATATCAGAGGCATAATACATAGTCTTTGTTAATAAATGTTTGTTGTGCTCATATGTATTCACTGTGTCAATCATTCACTTATAAATTCATTCACTCATTAATTCATTCTTTCATTCATTGTGTTCCATAGATGGCATAAAAGAGCAAAACATCAAAGAAAATGAATCAAACAAGATAAACATTAACAAATGAGTGGCAACTCTTAGGAACTTTACCTGTACTCTGTATTAATAACAAACAGTCACTATAATGCATAGTGCTATCTGTGCTTACACCAGCTAGTTGTAACTTTCTAGAACTTAGAAGCAAGCTGTTGCTATCGAAAGAACTGAAGCTTCCTCAGTTCTATGAAATATCTGCTATTTGACATAAAGAACTGAGAAGTAATACAAATGTAGACTTAATGAACTACGTAAAATGCTGTAAGACTGTATTTAGAAGATTGGTGAAGCCAGCAAAAGAAATAGCACTCAAAAAATTCTTTCTGGAACGAGCTAGTAAAGCAAACGCAGTCTGGTCACTTATAAAATCTGAACTTGGTATTATGGCTGGAAGTTTTTAGAACATGATCAGACAAGGTGTACTTCCATGGCTCATACAGAACAGTGAAAATTAACATGCCTTCCAGCAACTGTGTTCACAGTAACATCCAGAGGGGGAAAAAAATTGACATCTGAAATTTCATGAAAACATCTCCCTCTTTATTTCACAATAACACAAAATGAATTGCCCTTCTTTGATCTTTATCACTGTTCTCCATCAATCCTATCTGGTAAAGATCCTATACTGCAGAGCAGTATTCCAGAAGAAGATGGACAAGTTTATTGTTGCCAGTCTCTTCAGTAGGTTTGCTGCATCTTCTAAATATTCTACTGTGCAAAGTGGCATAGTGGTTAGCACAGTGGACTCACATTTGGGAGGATGAAAGTTCAGGTCCTGTTCCGACAATCCTGGTTTAGGTTTCTGTGACTTCCCAAAATTGCTTCAGGCAAATGCCAGACGGTTCCTTTTAAAGGCCACAGCCAACTTCCTTTCCCATTCTTCCCTAACCTCGTGGAACTGAAGACCTCACTGTTTGTTCCCCTCCTCCCCAAATCAACCAACCAACCAACCAACCAACCAAGCTAAGTGTTCTGCCAAATAAAACATAGTCTTTGGGTCACCTTCCGTACAACATTTTCTATGTGACCATTCCAGTTTCAATTGTTTGTAATTAAGTTACTCTTGTTGGCAGCATTCGTAATTTGAAATCTGGGATATTACTTCATCTTCTTTGGTGAGGGATGTTCAGAAACCATATTTAGTATCTCCACTTCAGTGACATTACAATTGCTGTCATGCAGTCAAAGCATTGATTGTATCTTGCCACTGATGTATTTTACATACAACTAGAATCTCTCGTAGTTTTCTCCATTTCATTAGGTATCAGATTCCAAATTTCCATTGCAAGCAGTTCCCTTTGTAATACTCTCTTCTAACTGACTGAGACGGACCTGTATTCTCTGGCAGAACCAATTCCTGCCAGGTTTGAAACCAGTTGTCTTGACAGGGCATGACACTCATCTTTGTTGGTTAGAAGTTTTTTATGACCATTGTTTGGACACCACATTACATGGCTGCAAGTGATCACCATTTGTTGCAGACATGTTACACAGTCCACATTGATACCCCAACAAATAGGCATGGTGTTTTGCCACAACTTACATCTGTGGTGGAGGGTCATGTGACCACCTGGTACCACTTCTGCACCATCAATAGCACTCCTAAGCAACCAGCATGGTGTTTTAAGAAAATGACTGATGTTTTGACCAATGAAGCTTAGGTTAGATTCATTAACTGTTGCAGCAAACAGAAAGTAAAGTTATTCAAATAAAACCGGGAATGGGGGTGGGAGAGGGGAGAGGAGTTGGAGGGGGATTGTTAGAACCTCAACATATTGAATCACCCGTTGTGTACCAGAGAAAGTATACTGAAACTCTGAAATAGAACAATGTATGTTTGCAAACAGACAAGACATTATCATGTAACCAGAAAGGTCAAATGAAGACACACACTATGTGATCAAAAGTATCCAGACACCTGGCTGAAAAAACTTACTTAAAAACTTACAAACTTACTTACAAACTTAAGGTTTGTGGCGCCCTCCATCGGTAATGCTGGAATTCAATATGGTGTTTGCTCACCCTTAGCCTTGATGACAGCTTCCACTCTCACAGGCATACATTCATTCAGGTGCGGGAAAGTTTCTTCACGAATGGCAACCCATTCCGCACAGAGTGCTGCACTGAGGAGAGGTATCGATGCTGGTTGGTAAGCCCTGACACGAAATCAGTGTTCCAAAACATCCCAAAGATGTTCTATATGATACAAGTGCAGGTGCAGGGCAGTCCATTGCAGGAATGTTATTGCCGTGTAACCACTCTGCCATAGGCCGTGCATTATCAACAAGTGCTCGATTGTGTTGAAAGATGCAATTGCCATCCCTGAATCGCTCTCCAACAGTGGGAAACAAGAAGGTGCTTAAAACATCAATGTAAGCCTGTGCTGTGATAGTTCCAGACAAAATACCTAGAGATGTAAGCCCCCTCCATGAAAAACAGAACCACACCATAACACCATCGCCTCCGAATTTCACTGTTGGCACTACACACACTGGCAGATAACGTTCACTGGGCATTCACCATACCCACACCCTGCCATCGAACCGCCACAATGTGTAGTGTGATTCGTCACACCCCACAACCTTTTTCCACTGTTCAGTAGTCCAATACTTACACTCCTTACACCAAGCGAGTTTCGTTTAGCATTTACTGGTGTGATTTGTGGCTTATGAGCAGCTGCTCGACCATCAAATCCAAGTTTTCTCACCTCCTGCCTAGCTGTCGTAGTATTGCAGTGGATCTTGAAGCAGTTTGGAATTCCTGTGTGATGGTCTGGATAGGTGTCTGCCTATTACACGTTACGACCCTCTTCAACTGACGGCGGTCTCCGTCAGTCAACAGACGAGGTCAGCCTGTACGTTTTTGTGCTGTATGTGTACCTTTACATTTCCACTTCACTATCACATTGGAAACAGTGGACCTAGGGATGTTTAGGAGCATGGAAATCTCACATACAGATGTATGACACAAGTGACACCCAATCACCTGAGCACGTTTGAAGTCTGTGAGTTCCGTGGAGCACCACATTCTGCTCTCTCATGGTGTCTAATGAGTACTGAGGTCGCTAATATGGGATACCTGGCAGTAGGTGGCAGCACAATGCACCTAATATGAAAAACATATGTTTTTGGGGGTGTCCGGATACTTTTGATCACATAGTGTACGGTGCAAACTAACTTTTACTTCAAAACTTTCCTCTCATTAAAGTAAGGATTAGGAGAACTTTAACGAGGGTAGACATTTCTGTAAATACGAAATTCAAAATTTTTGTTTGAATAGCCAATTGGTAAGGTCTTCATGTGTCTGCTAAGACTTTTCACTTCTCGACGCCTTTAGTTCATTATGCCTAGTAAGCAAACACTTGCATCTAATACGAAATAGTCTGAATGAAGGTAACTATCAAAGATATATTGATTATTGTTGGTGCATGCATTGATTAAAATCGTGGGACAGATTTATGAGCATTGTTAATTACACTATGTGATCAAAAGTATCCGGACACCCCCAAAAACATAAGTTTTTCATATTAGGTGCTTTGTGCTGCCACTTACTACTAGGTACTCCATATCAACAACATCAGTTGTGATTAGACATTGTGAGAGAGCAGAATGGGGCACTCCGCAGATCTCATGGACTTCAAATGCGGTCAGGTGATTGGGTGTCACTTGTGTATACGAGATTTCCACACTCCTAAACATCCCTAAGTCCACTGTTTCTGATGTGATAGTGAAGTGGATATGTGAAGGGACACATACAGCACTAAAGCGTACAGGTCGACCTTGTCTGTTGACTGACAGAGACCACTGACAGTTGAAGAGGGTCGTAATATGTATTAGGCAGACATCTATCCTGACAATTACACAAGAATTCCAAACTGCATCAGGATCCACTGCAAGTACTATGACAGTTAGGTGGGAGGTGAGAAAACTTGGTTTTTAGGGTCGAGCGGCTGCTCATAAGCCACAAATCACACCAGTAAATGCCAAACGACACATCGCTTGGTGTAAGGAGTGTAAATATTGGACTATTGAACAGTGGAAAAATGTTGTGGGGTGTGACGAATCACAGTACACATTGTAGTGGTTCGATGGCAGGGTGTGGGTATGGCGAAACCCTGGTGAACGTCATCTGCCAGTGTGTGTAGTGCCTACAGTAAAATTTGGAGGCAGTGGTGTTATGGTGTGGTTGTGTTTTTCATGGAGGGTGCTTACATCTCGAGGTGTTCTGTGTGGAACTATCACAGCACAGGCTTACATTGATGTTTTAAGAACCTTCCTGTTTCCCACTGTCGGAGAGTGATTCGGGAATGGCGATTGCATGTTTCAACACGATCGAGCACCTTTTGATAATGCACAGCCTGTGGCACAGTGGTTACACAACAATAACATTCCTGCAATGGACTGACCTGCACTGAGTCCTGACCTGAATCCTATAGAACATCTTTGGGATGTTTTGGAACACTGATTTCGTGTCAGGCCTTACCGACCAGCATCAATACCTCTCCTCAGTGCAGCACTCTGTGAGGAATGGGTTGCCATTCGTGAAGAATCTTTCCAGCACCTGAATGAATGTATGCCTGCGAGAGTGGGAAGCTGTCATCAAGGCAAAGGGTGGGCAAACACCATATTGAATTCCAGCATTGCCGATGTAGGGCGCCATGAACTTATAAGTCTTTTTCTCCCAGGTGTCCGCATACTTTTGATCACATAGTGTAGCAGTTCAGTATTCCACGGATCATATTTATGATAAATGTTATAATAATATGGAATGTGTCGGTTGAACAAAAGATTGCAAAGACTATTGGCGTGTGCTCGTGCGCCCACGCGCCGTGCTTGCATGCAGGTGTGTGGGAGTAATTTACTGATTTGTAATTGACTAATATTATTTATAAGATTTTCTCAAAGTGATTGATGATTTCATTTTATGCACAATTTGTTTGCAGTCCACGTAACATATACAACACAACTCAGAGCATTGAAGAAGACAACCGAGTGGCTCGTCAAAATATTATGCATAAAATGGAATCAAGAACTGAGCTGAACATGCCAAAAGCACACATTTAATTTCAGTGGGCAGATTATCAGTTTTATAGCTAAGTATTATATTGCTTTCTGTGTGAGAGTTAGATTCGCTGAGGAAGGTGCAGAATCATTTTTCCATCTAGTATTTTATTGGTGAATCTCTCTCTTATTCTCAAACTGAAATGGATCTGTAGATAGGCTTTGTACACCATGTAAAATGGCATACACAGCATTTAACAGTACGGAATTACTGTTTTTTAATCAATGCACAAAGACACATTTGTAAACAACCCAGGATAACTGGAAATAAAGAGTAACTAGAGAGAGAAATTATGCTACAGTTGATTACTGGATGGATTATTTCCAAATAGCCATCCCCGTCCTCTTCTCCATTTATTATTATTATTATTATTATTATTATTATTATTATTATTATTTTCTTTTTTTAAATGAAGAGGTTTAGCCCCTCCATGCCCACATCGGTATGATGGCCAACACAAAAGGTCTGCTGCCATCTCTGCATAATGGTTAGTTTTCACTAAACTAAGGTCTCACAGGATTTGCGTAATGCGATGTTTGCATGCATCTGGTTAAGTTTAACCATTAATATGCACTCATCTGGAGATAGATTGGGTCAAAAGTTGAATGAAGGGTATTGGTTTGAAGGACAGAGGAAAAAAAGTACCCAGGCAAGAGCCAAGGGAAAAAAAACATCAGTGATAGTTGGATCGGGTTGTAAGAACAGTAGCAATTTTCTTGCTGCGACAGATCATGAAAGTGTAAGCTTTGTTAGTGGTGGATATCATGCAGATCAATAACTTTGTCGTTGTTCTGTGGTGTTACTCTGCGGCTGCCGCTGGATGCCGGTGTTGATTTCTAGGTCAGTCTCAGCATACCCATAACAGTTAGGTTCATCATCGTTTTGGGTACGATACGCCATATATCAGATTTACAATGTAGTGTAATGTTGGCGGTTTGTCTATGCATCAGTGTACGAGCTTGTCTGTTTCCCTGCTGTAGCCTGTTGGTTGCCTTTAATAGCAGCTGACATATCCATTTAACATTGCTGTTATGCAGGGGCTTGCAGATGTTGTTGCTTACGGGTGTATCTTAGCATGCCATAGATGGTTATGCCCTAGCTAGTAGAGTGTTTGCTCACTTTTGCTTCCACCTATGGTTGTGATCATAGTTTCCCTGAGTAAGGATAAGAGGATTGTTCGAGTATCTCGAGTTCCTGTATAGTCATATGGCGTGTTTTGTGAATACTTCCTTGAGGGTTTCAACGTGGTATTCACTGTAAAGATCCACGGTGCATGTGTAGTGTGGAGTGTTGCTAATTATGTGTTGCACTTTGATCTGTATGATCTGTAGGCGGTGCTGGCGTGTAGGAGCTGCATATCCCCAGACGGGAGTTTGCATGTCATCAGACGTCTACTCAGTGTCATGTATATGGACCACGATGCCCTCCTATTCTATTTACTTTCCCTGCTGAGCATTTGGTAGAGTTGGTTGAGCCTTGCATGCACTCTGTTGGCAATGTATTCGATGTGGTGCCCCCGTGTAAGTTTCCGGTCCAACCAGACACCGAGATGTCTGACTTTCTCTCTTAAACATATTGGGCATGCATCAAGTGTTACCTATCGACAGTGTTGATGTTTACACAGTAGCTTCAGTCTGTGTGTGAACAGAACTGCTTCACACCTGTTGACATTTACTTTAATACACCATCGTTCCAACCAAGGCTCGGAAGTTCTGAGTGCTGTCTGTATTCGTGAATTTATGTTTGATGGTTTCCAATCTTGCCCAAGGATGGCTGTATCATCTGCATAGATGACTAACGTAATGTTTTGTGTTGCTGGGAAGTCTTTAATGTACAAGTTGAACAAGATGGTCCCCAATATGCTTCCCTGAGATACTCCAGCTTGGCTACCATGTTATGTGTCTCGAACCTTAGGTTAGTTAGGTTTAAGTAGTTCTAAGTTCTAGGGGACTGATGACCACATTAGTCCCATAGTGCTCAGAGCCATCACTACCATGTTGTGTCAATTGTTTGCCCTGCACATAAAACAATTGGTCGTGAGATATGAGTGTTTGAGATGTACGAGTCTGTCGGCGAAACCAGTATCATTTAGTCTGTGTATAAGGCTGTTGTGCCAAAGATGATCAAAAGCTTTTTCAATGTCCAGGAACACGGCCCCTGTGGCATTGTTCATGTTGTAGTCATGTGTTAGATTTTTCGACTACGCAGAGGAGTTGTGTTGTTGAATGGTGATTCCTAAAGTCAAATTGCTCCGGTCTTCAGGTGTCACTCTGGGAGAGCGGTGTGCTGACCACACTCCCCTCCTATCCTCATCCTCAGTGAGGATGACACGGCAGTTGGATGGTCCTGATGGGCCACTTGTGACCTGAAGATGGAGTGCTTAGGGTGTCATTGATGATGCAGTGCTTGGTGATGCGTTTATGTATTACCTTCCCAACAATCTTGCTGAGCGAGCACAGCAGACTAATGGGTCAGTAATTTTGTAGGAGCAAGTGGCCTTTCCCTGGCTTCCTGAACATCAGGCCCTTGGCTGCCTTCCAAAATTCAGGGAAGTGTTGGTGTTTTAAGATGGCATTCATTATGTGTACTAGGTATTCCAGTACTCTGTGCGTGAACTCCTGGAGGACACGATTTTGAATGCCATCAGGTCTAGGGGCTTTCCTAGCATTGGTATGCTTGATAGCCCAAGTAATTTTGTTCATGCTATTATGTCTGATTTCATTGTGCAAGGGCTGGCCTACAAGTCATGTAACTTTCTGGTCCATTTCAAGTGTGAATACTAGATATGAAGGAGCCAGATATGGCATGAAAGACATTGCAAGTGTTGTGAACATAAGCACTGCCTTCTGCTTCGCGGCGTAGGCTGGGCCGTCTGGTCCCTGTAGTGTGGGAATGTAATGTTTCTCTCTGGCTAGCTTCCACATGCCAGGACATGTGATATCTAGCACTGAGAGTTTCTGCCCCCATTGCCCATTTCGAAATGTTTATAGTTTATCCGGTATTATACTTGGGTATCTGTTGACGCGCAGTTTATAGAATGGGCACTTGGTATGCAGCCAGTATCTCCTGTGGCAGTTCCTCATTGAGATAAGGCCAAAGATTTCCTGGGGCGGGGCCATCGAGTATTATTTTGGTGTTGTACATGAAGTGGCGTCAGTCATCGCGTCTTGGACTGCAGTAGTAAGAGCCTCCACTGCCTCATCTATTTGTTGCATGTTGTTAATTTAGTGGATGTCTGGAATACAACTATCAAGCATTTCATTGAACAGAGTCCAATTCGTGCATTAGTAGTTCAATATTCTGTGTCCTGCAGTGTTTGTTTCGTGCTTGGTATTACAGGCATGTGGTCTGAGGCCAAATCGTTTTCAACCGTAAGGTTGAGTGTGCATGTGATGCCCTTGATGAGGGCTATGTCTGACATGTCGGTCCTGTGCAGGCACATATGTGGGAATGCGTAGCCTAAGTATAATGTAGTTTCAGCCTAGTTCATATTCGTATAGTTTCTTCCCATTGGAGCTACATAGTCGTGAATTCCAGTCCGGGTGATTTGCATTTAGACCTCCAGCGGCAATTACCCACCGTGCTATGTTGAGAACTGTGCTGATATCACGTGTTACTATGTTTTTAGGAGGGTTGTACAGCAGCAACAGTGGATTGTTGACTCCATTGAACTTGATCCTGATAGCTGTGGCTTCAAGTCTCTCAAGCACTGGAAGCTTGATGTTCGTGTTTTCTATGTCTTTGTGTCTTATGATCATTGCCCCCCCCCCCCTCCCCTCCCCTTCTGCCGTCCGCTCAGTCTGTACTATAAGTGCAATAACCTGGGATGTTTAGCTGTTTGTGTGGCATAAGTAGTGTTTCATTCACCAGAGTGATTCGGATATCCTTTCACTCCATGAACGCAACCATATTGGCTGTTTTGTTTGCAATCCCATTGGCATTCCAAAACAGGGTCTGTCAGTTTGTGTCAGTGTTTGCATTTTGGGGCTGGTGTGGTGTGTTATCCATGTGTAGGTGTAAACAGTGATGTGATGATAGTTTCTATGCTAGTCCAGTTGAGCGAGTCTGATCTGAACTGTGTAAAGAGTTGTGCGACACACCCCGTAATCTTCATGACTGCATTGGTGGTCAAGAGTCCGCGGAATACTGTCTCCATTATTCTTCAGAGTGTTGAGTTTATGTTGGGAGTGTCAGGCTGTGGATTGTTGGTTGTGTCGGCGGCCTCTTCTCCAGTACACTGCAGAGTACCTGAAATGTAAGGAAGTTTAAAATTTATTATTTGCCGACCAGCTCCTGTGTGGACTGCTTGCCATGGCATTGGTTCAGCTGCGAGCTGTGATGACGATGTAAGTGCTATCAGATGGAGGAGGATGGTAACTGCAGTTAAGGTCTCCTCAGGAGTTTCCAGGAGTGGTAAGGCTTGCAACATTGACCTGGGGTATGCTGAAGATTGTGGTGTGACTTGCTCGGTAGGGACTGCAGTTTTGCAAACTCTCCATGGTGGGGTATTCTCATCACAAATACGGAAGGGGGTCCACTGCACAGTGGTTGGAGCAGCAGTCTAATGAGACCTATGTGGAGCATGATGTAAGTACAATTGTCCAAAGCTTTATGGATGGATGTGAAGTGGCAATTAAGTCTATGAGCTGGTGTCACCTAAGATAGGTTCAGCAGTGTTGGCAACTACAAATGTCCATGTGAAGGGGGTGGTGAGGTGTACATCAATAGTCAGTACTTTGTGGCCATAGGTGGAGACTGCTGATTTGTTTACTGCTTACAGGCACAAATGTTCTTCTGGCTTGTTGTTATGTACCACATGACAGCATTCCACTTATTGATTATTTTGGATCCATGGCTGGCCAAGCTTTTTGTTCTACTTGCAATTGTCATTTGGGTAGACTCATGCTTTTGTGCATTTTAAAGTTTGTCAGCCAAAATACCAGCAGCCATTACTCAAGTTGCCACAAGGTTATGGGTATCTTAGGGTTGTGAAACTGTATTTATTGGAAGCACATTAATATTCCAGATTACTTCATACAGATGTCTGCAATATATGGTGCCAATTCCAAAAATAATACTAAATGATTAATGGAAAATCTCATATAAAGATGTGAAACAAATACTAACAAAGAGATAGAGGAGCTGGCCAGTACTTAGCTCAGTACAGCCGATAGATACACAGAAAACAACCAAAAATATATGTTCCTAGCTTTCGGAATAAATGTTCCTTTCCCTGTTGCTTCATAACCTGGGTTGAGAGTAACTAAATCCACTTTCCCTTGTTCCCTCTCTTTCCCCTCTCTCCTCCCTGATGAAGGAACATTTATCCCGAAAGCTAGGAACGTATATTTTCAGTTGTTTTTTGTGTATCTATCGGCTGTACTGAGCTGAGGTAAGTACTGGCCAGCCCCTCTATCTCTTTGTTAAAAATAATACTAATTAATTTATTTTGTGCAATGAACACTTTTTGCCTAAGTAATGAGTTATCCCAGAATATTGGTTCATAGGACATCAGTGAATAAAAATATGCAAAATATGTCCAGAAAGTTGTCAGTTATTCTCATGGCAAAAAAAGCTGGTTCTAAACATTTTAGCAGGTCTTCTGTATTGTTTTTTCAATTTAAGTTTTCATGAATATGCACACTGAAGAATTTACCCAGTTTATTAAGTTTTCTTGATAAACTACATTCATTATAGGTGGGGTATCTTGACTGTACAAAACTAGAAGAGTTGGGAGTTTTTTGTTTACTTATTTTTTCAAAGTATAAATCTTGTCCATTTGTGCAAAACCAGTTAATAACTTAAATAAAAACAACATTTACTATTTTCTCTGTCAATGCTACTTTGATTGGCTTGGCAATAATGCTTGTATTGTCTAAAAAAAAGGACTAATTCTGCCTTCTGTTCAAATAAATTGGTAGTTCATTTACATAGTGAAAACAATAATGGGCCTGTGATCAAATCTGGCAGAATGTCTGTTGTGATTTCTCCCCACGAAGATGTAAGTCACTGTTTGTATTATTCTAACATTTCAGTATAAATGTCTACATTCTGTTTCTTAAACATGAAATGTGCTGAATGGTTTCCAGACTTCCCAATTATTGACAGTGTGTGCTGCAGGGGGGTAGAGATGTCCATAAAACTGTGCTGAGTGCATTGTTATGAGATTGTCTCAAAAAGCTTATTAAACAGTTGACTCAAAATATCAGCGTGAGGGATGTACTGATTGCTGAGTTACTCAACATCACTGACACAATTTGGGTATGTGTGGGGAATAGTGACCACAGAAACAATGTTACCTAGCTAATTATTTATGTTTAAAATGTAGATGAAGGAAAGTGTGTATGTGTAAATAATCTGGTTAATGGAAAATTACAAATTGCTTGTGTACTTAATTACGAATATTTAATCCTGAGGAAGAAATAGCAGATGATCTCTGCTGTAAGTTAATAACATTATTAGACCCTTGTTGAGTGAGTATTTGCAAGCAAGTTAGAGGAATGTAGTTAAGTTGTACCATGATATGATAATAGCATCAGGGATTTATAAGGAAGTAGAGAGAGCAGCACCACAAATTCAGGAGGACTCAGAATATTGTGGACATACAAAATTGAAATGTAATGAAAAGAGTTGTCAGGAAGACTTTGTGAGGAGCATTTTACAAACTCGAAAAAAAAGTCTTTTCACAGAACTGTCAAGAAATTCCAAGAAGTAGTGCACATATATGAAGTCAGTCAACAGAATGAAATTTGTGTCTGCTTCCTTATTCATGATAACGAAACAAAGGCTGCCTTTTTGGAATCTGTAACTGAATAGGGCTGTTTTACAATTCGATGGACCTGAAAACAACATAAAGGTATAGATACAAGTGAGGCACCAAAATCCAATTAATTTCCTGTCAATTGTAGTACCTGATATGGACCAAAGCTGTCCCCACTTGAAGCAAATGTTTACAGAAGAATGCTCTGTGTGGTTGGAAAATAGCTCTACAGAACAAACAAGTGAGCTATAAATATATCATCACATTTAGAGATCAGCTCTGCAACATCCTGAAATAACTAGTTTTACCATAGACAGATCACTAACATACAAAATCCATTTCCGGAATGTGGCAGCCAAAATTAAGACTTGGAACAACAAAATCCAGAAGCTAATGGAAATCACATGGGTCATGGCAACACTCCTCAGATCATTAGCCTTAACTATTTCATACTCAGTCACTGAATATGCTGTTCAACCTGACTAAGTTCTGCTCACACTAAAATAATCAACACACAGTCGAGGAATGAGCCATGACACAGGGTGCATCACTTCCTCAAACACACACTGGTTACTCATTCTTTGTAATACTCTACCACCATTCACAAGAAAACCACAGTCATCACTGAATATGTGAACAAGAATATAAAAAACAATCCAGAATTACCGATACATTCAGAATTTTCATTATCAGAGTCCCAGTGATTGAGATCAGGAATACCTTGCTGGCACCCAAGAATCATTCCACAGAATAGTCATTTCAACATGTAAGATGCTTGGAGCAGTCAGTGGTAGGAGCAAAATCCCTTGATGTATCACCAAGTAATTAAAACTCCCTCAATGATACTGTTGCATGATGAATCGAATCAGAACTGATGCGGACAGACCTAGAATATTGCTACAGCAAAGGGGATGGAATTCCATTCATCAGTGTGACTGTGGCAAAGAGAAGCGAATTGCATATTATATAACATTTGAATGTTCCCTCAGAGCATTCAAAGGAACAATGGAAGACATTCAGAATTTGTCCACAGAAGCTTCTGACTGGGTTTCAAACCTGGACTTAGGGCTATCAACACATTGTGAACTTGATATTGTGTGTATCTACGTAGAAATATAACAGTATGAAAATGATAGGTTTGCTATTCAATACATAGTGAAGTCATTGACACCCAGGCAGGCACAATGAAAATGACTGCAGTCAGGCTTCATCACCCAGTGACAGTGCTCATGTGCATGAGCTGTGCTTGTGTGAATGTGCTTGTGTTTTCTTCTATTTCAAAAGAAGGATTTTTTCTGTAAGCTTAATATTTAAGGAGTCTTTTTCATTGTGCCCGTGTGCAACTCAATACCTTCCCTCTGTGATGAGTACCAATTTGCTCTTTTCATATCATTATCATCCCATGCACGACTTTCCATGGTTTGTATAGAAATGTATATATTTATTGCAAATATTTGTCTAGTATTTTTTTCTCTTGCCATCATATAATAAATAAAATAACTGCTGTTTTAAAGTTGGGTAGTTAGTCTGATTGAAAGAAATGCATGGTGTGTCATAGAAGGCTGTTTGCGTAGTATTTTGAGAAACACTTATTGGTTGGGTGTAGTGAGTTTCTTGATTTTAATCAGGTCTGTCATCAGTATTTAACTGGATTTTGCAAGCACTCATTTCTGAAATCCTATTAATCTATAATGGAAAGCGTTAAAGTAACTCCTTGCCATATACACTGCTGGAAAAAACACAATACCCTCAAGGATGAGGTCAACTCGTCTGGCAGCAGTACAGACATGAATTCTCTCATGCAAACTGTCGTTAGGTGCTGAATGGCATCCTGCAATGGATTGTCTCAAACCTCTTCTGCATTTTGTTGCATTTCAGCAACGGTTCTTACAGGCTCTGGAGAAGTAGTAAGTTCTGACTTCATCATGTCCCATATGCATTCAGGTGGCAAGACATCTAGTGATCTTGCTAGCTAGGGCAGTTGTTGTATACCATGAAGAGCATGTTGTGTTAAATGTGGATGTGCATTGTCCTGCCTGACAAAGCATATCACCTCCCTGTCAAAAAAATGCAGTAGCACAGGGATAACACATTGTGCTATGTGACCACAAGTTGTGTAACTGATGGGCCCCCATACCGTGAAGTGTGGGATGGGATCTGTGTGTCGTGGGTGAATGCACTGAGTAACAGGCAGCTCACCAGGAGTACACCATACACTTGTATCTTAATCACTTGCATACAGACAGAACCTATTCCCATCACTGAAGGCAACACATGCCACTCCATTCTCCAGTCAACTCTTTCATGCTTTCATGACACCAGAGGAGCTGTGCTTGATGGTGTTGTGCTGTCAGTGGTAGCTTGGCCAGATTACACATAATTTTAATCCTGCTGCAAGTATATGGCTCCCAATGGTCTATGATTACGCAGCTGGTGCAATGTGTTACTGGACTTCATTCCTGGATTATGTCCTGTCGGCTATTGCTGCTCTCACAATGCGTCAGTTTGGATGCGTATCTGTGTTATGTGGATGTCCAGAAACTGATCTACAGGTGCGGGATCATTTCTGAGACCACTGTTGAAAGAAGTCACACGCCACCAATACAGTGGGTCCATTTTTCCAATAAGTTAATCCACCTTCCCACAGGCCCACAATGCAACCCTCTTCAAATAACTGACCCTGTTTGAAGGGAATACATACTCTTCAGTGGGGCATGGTTGTACCCTAGAATGCACTTGCAAACACAGTTCATCTCTAAACTTAATTGAGTTACTGCCAGTAGAGTCCAAACAGAGGGTGCACAGTAACAGTCAGTGAGTGTTATCTAATAGCTGATCACCGTGACAAATTAATCACTAACTGTAAAACCCCTCAGTGTGCATATATTATACCCTGGTGTCACTGTACACAGTCCTTGAGGGTGTTTCATTTTTTATTTCCGACAGTGTAGTTGATGTGTTGAGCAGTGAATAAATACATACACAAGTTTGAAAATACACAAACATATGTACATGCTTTCCTGCATTGTCTTAGCTGACTACATTGTCCTCGTACTGCAGATGCATTCACTGCCATGCGTTAACTAAAAGAGTTCTCTTTGTTGTGACTTATTTGCTGATTTCTCTCCCTTACTGCCATGAAATCGCTGGCTTTTCCACCTCACATTTTTGTGTTCTGTGAAGCAGAAAAACCTGATGGATGAAGTCATAAGTAAGACAAAGTTGACTAGGGTAAAGTTTGATGCTGTGGGAATAAGTGTAGTAAAATAAAAAGATTATTTGTGAACAGACAGCAAAAGAGTAGCAATGAATATTGCTTTGAGAATTCTTGTGCTCACTGAGAAGTAAAGATAATTTCTGTGAATAGCACAATTCACTTAGTTCATTGTCTTCCTGCTGTTGTGTTGCACAGTTACGCGAAATTGCTGTCTTGTGTTACATGTATTACTTCCTTGTGTTCCCAAAGCACATTTCATGAAAACCCACATGATCTGTGAAACACTAAAATGAAAGTCATGAAATAATGATGTCTGCAAAACAAATTAAAATATTAACACTTGATACAATTCTTATTTTTAAAGTATATTAATGTTTGTACTACAGCAATATAAAAAAAATGACTGTAGGTTTACAATTAGTTGTTAAAACAGTTGTATGATGTTAGGCATGTATGATTTTGTCTATTATATACAGCTTACATTGGAGAATTGTTGGCCTAGACTGTAGTTGTCATGAGACTTAACATTGGCTATATTGTAATTGCAGGTGCTAGTGGTGACCATGTTTTCATGGACATGTATGGCTCAGAACTTGAAGACTTCTCAGGAATGGAGAGCACTATTCATTTGGACACATGGGTGTTTAATAAAGTTTCTAATTTTATAAAATCAGCACAAAACAATCCGGAACTATTAAAGAAACTTCACAGTGATAAAATTATTTTCTTTCTGCACTTGTTGGGCCTTGACACTGCAGGGCATACTCATAAACCAGGGTCAAAGTAAGTAGGTTTTAAATACTTTTAATTGCAGTGTGTTCAATCTTAATGCAAATGATGACCTTTGCCATGATTGTTTAGATTCTGCTGAGGTTCTGGATAAATTCTTTTGATTATATTCCTGATGTGTGTGCAATTTTCTGTGTGAATGTACGTAACTAGTCAATTTTAGTTTGTTTCATGTCTTATCTTGAGGTAATATTAAATTTGCCAACCCAGAAACTGCTCATATCTGCTTTGAGTAAGATTTTAATCCTCTTATTTAGGTAGTCCTGTACATCTGTGGTTTCTGTTAACTCGTCATCATATTGTTATGGACATATTTGTAGCAAGTTAATGAACTGGGAAGACACTGGATACACATTGTGGAGGACAGTCATTCAGAACCCTGTCTGAGCACCCAGGTGTAGGTTTTTTTTTTGTATTATCCCTAAATTCCCTAAATCATTTAAGGCAAAGGATGGAATGAAAAGGAATGGCCTGTTTCCTTCCCCAATCTGAGCTCATGCTAAATCTCTCATGACCTCATTGTTAACGGTATATTAATGCCAAATCTTACCTCCTTCCTTCCTACAGTCATTTCTTGTGTACCCTAACTTATTGTAATACAGAGTAGAGTATTCACATTACCTGCACCATCTTAGATGGCATAGCAGTGGTAGAAGTTTGGTGTGTGACTGCTGACATGTGATTTGAGGTATCCCCACAAACAAAAGTGGTCAAGGGCTATGATGTCACAAAAATGTCAAATGGCTACTCCTGGAAAATTGGTAATGAGATCCATTGACAATAATGCACTGCTTGGGGTTGTATCATCCTTTTGTAAAGAAAGATTTTGGAGTAGAGTAGATGTAATCAGGCAGTTGAGAAACTGAGGAAGTCTTGAGCATATGGCTGTAATGTTCAGCAGTATCTGTCACAGTATCATTTTAATCCTAACAAACTATGGGATTATGATGGTAAAACTGCAAATAGCACACCACAGTGTTACGCTTTTTGAATGGAGATGTTTTTTTTTTTTTTTTTATTTTAATAATGATTCTCATTGACGCAATAGGCAAAAGTCTGTTTACTGATTTTTCCACTCAAATGAAAACAAGCTTCCATTATGCTTTCTGTTCATAATCTAATGTCTTAAGATGTTGAACAATATACATCATGTATGTATAAAATTTTTAATCATTTCTCAAAATTATGTGTACTAACTTATGACTTAACCTTAGATCAAACAATGGCAAATCCAAGATGGAATAATGACAGTATTATGAACAGGATAGATTGCTACTCCTCCCCACGAACCATGGACCTTGCCGTTGGTGGGGAGGCTTGCGTGCCTCAGCGATACAGATAGCCGTACCATAGGTGCAACCGCAACGGAGAGGTATCTGCTGAGATGCCAGACAAACATGTGGTTCCTGAAGAGGAGCAGCAGCCTCTTCAGTAGTTGCAGGGGCAACAGTCTGGATGATTGCCTGATCTAGCCTTATAGCACTAACCAAAACGGCCTTGCTGTGCTGGTACTGCGAACGGCTGAAAGCAAGGGGAAACTATGGCCGTAATTTTTCCCGACGGCATGCAGCTTTACTGTATGATTAAATGATGATGGCGTCCTCTTGGGTAAAATATTCCGGAGGTAAAATAGTTCCCCATTCGGATCTCCGGGCGGGGACTACTCAGGAGGACGCCGTTATCAGGAGAAAGAAAACTGCCGTTCTGCGGATCGGAGTGTGGAATGTCAGATCCCTTAATCGGGCAGGTAGGTTAGAAAATTTAAAAAGGGAAATGGATAGGTTAAAGTTAGATATAGTGGGAATTAGTGAAGTTCGGTGGCAGGAGGAACAAAACTCCTGGTCAGGTGAATACAGGGTTATAAACACAAAATCAAATAGAGATAATGCAGGAGTAGGTTTAATAATGAGTAAAAAAATAGGAATGCAGGTAAGCTACTACAAACAGCATATTGAACGCATTATTGTGGCCAAGATAGACACGAAACCCATGCCTACCACAGTAGTACAAGTTTATATGCCAACTAGCTCTGCAGATGACGAAGAAATTGAAGAAATGTATGATGAAATAAAAGAAACTACTCAGGTAGTGAAGGGAGACGAAAATTTAATAGTCATGGGTGACTGGAATTCAAGAGTAGGAAAAGGGAGAGAAGGAAACATAGGTGAATATGGATTGGGGGGAAGAAATGAAAGTGGAAGCCGCCTGGTAGAATTTTGCACAGAGCACAACTTAATCATAGCTAACACTTGGTTCAAGAATCATAAAAGAAGGTTGTATACATGGAAGAATCCTGGAGATACTGACAGGTTTCAGACAGATTATATAATAGTAAGACAGAGATTTAGGAACCAGGTTTTAAATTGTAATACATTTCCAGGGGCAGATGTGGACTCTGACCACAATCTATTGGTTATGAACTGTAGATTAAAACTGAAGAAACTGCTAAAAGGGGGGAATTTAAGGAGATAGGATCCGAATAAACTGAAAGAACCAAAGGTTATACAGAGTTTCAAGGAGAGCATAAGGGAACAATTGACAGGAATGGGGGAAAGAAATACAGTAGAAGAAGAATGGGTAGCTTTGAGGGGTGAAGTAGTGAAGGCAGCAGAGGATAAAGTAGGTAAAAAGACGAGGGCTGCTTGAAATCCTTGGGTAACAGAAGAAATATTGAACTTAATTGATGAAAGGAGAAAATATAAAAATGCAGTAAATGAAGCAGGCAAAAAGGAATACAAATGTCTCAAAAATGAGTTCGACAGGAAGTGCAAAATGGCTAAGCAGAGATGGCTAGAGGACAAATGTAAGGATGTAGAGGCTTGTCTCACCAGGGGTGAGATAGATACTGCCTACAGATAAATTAAAGAGACCTTTGGAGAAAAGAGAACCACTTGTATGAATATCAAGAGCTTAGATGGAAACCCAGCTCTAAGCAAAGAAGGGAAAGCAGAAAGGTGGAAGGAGTATATAGAGGGTCTATACAATGGCATTGTACTTGAGGACAATATTATAGAAATGGAAGAGGATGTAGATGAAGATGAAGTGGGAGATATCATACTGCATGAAGAGCTTGACAGAGCACTGAAAGACCCAAGTCGAAACAAGGCCCCAGGAGTAGATAACATTCCATTAGAACTACTGACAGCCTTGGGAGAGCCAGTCCTGACAAAACTCTACCGTCTGGTGAGCAAGATATATGAGACAGGGGAAATACCCTCAGACTTCAAGAAGAATATAATAATTCCAATCCCAATGAAAGCAGGTGTTGACAGATGCGAAAATTACCGAACTATCAGTTTAATCAGTCACGGCTGCAAAATACTAACGTGAATTCTTTATAGACGAATGGAAAAACTGGTGGAATCCGACCTTGGGGAAGATCAGTTTGGATTCCGTAGCAGTATTGGAACACATGAGGCAATACTGACCCTATGACTTACCTTAGAAGGAAGATTAAGGAAAGGCAAACCTATGTTTCTAGCATTTGTAGACTTAGAGAAAGCTTTTGACAATGTTGACTGGAACACTCTCTTTCAAATTCTGAAGGTGGCAGGGGTAAAATACAGGGAGCGAAAGGCTGTTTACAATTTGTACCGAAACCAGATGGCAGTTATAAGAGTAGCGGGACACAAAAGGGAAGCAGTGGTTGGGAAGGGAGTGAGACAGGGTTGTAACCTCTCCCCAATGTTATTCAATCTGTGTATTGAGCAAACAGTAAAGGAAACAAAAGAAAAATTCGGAGTAGGTATTAAAATCCATGGAGAAGAAATAAAAACTTTGAGGTTTGCCGATGACTTTATAATTCTGTCAGAGACAGCAAAGGACTTGGAAGAGCAGTTGAATGGAATGGACAGTGTCTTGAAAGGAGGGTATAAGATGAACATCAACAAAAGCAAAATGAGGATAATGGAATGTAGTCGCATTAAGTCGGGTGATGCTGAGGGAATTAGATTAGTAAATGAGACACTTAAAGTAGTAAAGGAGTTTTGCTATTTTGGGGAGCAAAATAACTGATGATGGTCGAAGTAGAGAGGATATAAAAAGTAGACTGGCAATGGCAAGGAAAGCGTTTCTGAAGAAGAGAAATTTGTTAAGATTTAGTATAGATTTAAGTGTCAGGAAGTTGTTTCTGAAAGTATTTGTGTGGAGTGTAGCCATGTATGGAATTGAAACATGGACGATAAATAGTTTGGACATGAAGAGAATAGAAGCTTTTGAAATGTGGTGCTACAGAAGAATGCTGAAGATTAGATGGGTAGATCACATAAGTAATGAGGTATTGAATATGATTGGGGAGAAGAGAAATTTGAGACACAACTTGACCAGAAGAAGGGATCGGTTGGTAGGACATGTTCTGAGGCATCAAGGGATCACCAGTTTAGTATTGGAGGACAGCGTGGAGGGTAAAAATCGTAGAGGGAGACCAAGAGATGAATACACTAAGCAGATTCAGAAGGATGTAGGTTGCAGTAGGTACTGGGAGATGAAGAAGCTTGCACAGGATAGAGTAGCATGGAGAGCTGCATCAAACCAGTCTCAGGATTGAAGACCACAACAACAACAACAACAGATTGCTACTGAACATTTAGCAGAAATGCTGTGTCACAGATAGACGCAACAAAAAGACTGTCAAACAAGTAAGCTTTTGGCCAAAAACACCTTCATTGGTTTGGACAAAAAACACACACACGTGACCACAGTCTCTGGCTGATGATGCCAGACTGTGAGCAGCAGTGGATGATGGGAGAAGCAATCTGGGTAGTGGGGGTATGGAGGAGGCTGGGGCAGGGAAGGGGAGGGATTGCAGTGTAAGGTTGAGTGATGGAAAACAGTCACTTCTTTGAGCATACAATGACAAGGCGGAGACTGGGAGCATACAGGGACAATGTGGAGGGAAGGCAGGGCAGCTAGGTGTAGTTGGGAGGTCAGATGGAGGGTGCGTGTGGGGCAGGGATGCAGTGGAAAAGGAGAGAGGTAAAAAGACTATGGCTCCTTCTACCAGTGCCTTTTTGTTGTAACTATCTGTGACTCAACGTCTCCGCTATAGGGTGAATAGCAGTGTATTCTTTTCATAATAATGCCACCTTAATTCACGTACTTGATGCTATGCAGACTGTTCTGGTCTCCAAATTGGCACTTGACTTAACCTCTCAGAGTTTTCCAAAGCCCATACCATCTTGAAGACACATGTCATCCCTTGGCATGATTCTTCACATGAAAATAGAATAACAAATGTGCAAAATATTTGTGTTCCTCTCTACAATAAATTATTTTATGGTTTTCATTCTTAAGTATAATTCGTCGGTAAGATGATGTAATGATACACATCACTCCTCAGTAGTGGTATGGCTGGGCTTCCCATTCTGGCTGATTACGGAGTTCCCAATGAGAAAATCTTCAACAATGCCATTTTCAGTACTTGGCCGCAGTTTGACTTAGTAAATTAAGGCTGCAGACCACTTGTTCTCACTGTAATGAACCACTAATGATGCATCACTTTCTAACCCAATATCAGTTTTTAACCCCTTACATTTCAATTTGTGTTTGTCGTCCAGTCTATCTGCATTTGCATAGTTCATATCACATTACCATCAAACACTCTGCTTATCCCTGTCAGTGCCACCTCACTATGTACCAGTGTCTCGCATGCTCATGACCATACTGCAATGGAATATTACCTGTCTTGTGACATCAAACTTACGATGCTGGACTCAACAGTAAATTATCTTCCAATGATACAAGCATTGATGGGGTGTAATAGAAACATATGATAGATAAACAATACAATTAAGTCTGTCATACGCATTGTGATTGCCCATGTACCACCAGGTAGTGCAACAGATCCAGAAATGCCTTCACTTGCTCACTGTGTCATTCAAAAGAGTTCCTGGATATGTTACATCGTGAGAGAACAAGACTGATGATGCTGCTGCCAATGCTGCAACTTTGCTACCCATACCTTTTATCAGTTCTGTCGCCTCAATCAGTCTCCTCATTGTTACTGTACATAGACGTTTTATCACTCTAGCACGAGCACTGGTCATCTCTCTATGGTAACAAACTATTGGAGATTAAACCCTTCCCTACAGCACAGTCAAATTCCTCTTGTCCATCTCGTTACAAGGAGATAATTTTAGCTAGACTGCACATTGAGCACTGTCTTTTTACCCATTGTCACCTGTTACATGGTAAACCCACACCACTTTGTTCTCACTGTAATGAACCACTAATGATGCATCACTTTCTAACCCAATATCAGTTTTTAACCCCTTACATTTCAATTTGTGTTTGTCGTCTAGTCTATCTGAGGTTTTAGCAGATGCAGCAAATGCTGTCGAACACAATCTACTCTTTATGTACCATAGCAACACGGCAAAGGACATTTAATATTTGACCAAAGTTGTAGGAACTCGTACTGGCTGGCCTCTTAAAAAGAGGTTCATTGTCATTGTTTATTTTACCTTTCCACTTTGTGTGTTACTTGTTAACTGTCATTCCTGGTTCACTGGCAATATTCATTATAATATAGACTCCTATGTGTCATCTAACTCCCAGAAGTATAGAGTGTTTTCTGTTGGAAACTGCCCATATTAAGTCATCATTTGGGCACTTAGTGATCTGAAATTTTGCACGCACTTGTGTGTTTGGGGGGCAGGAGGGGGGAGAGGGCAGACACACCTTTCTAACTTAGGTATAGTTTGTTCCCACTTTTAAATACGTCTATCAGTGTTTCTTGCTATTTCACGTGCTGCAGGTAAGTGCTGACTACTCATTTTGTCTCCCTATAATACAGCAAGTAAGAAGTTTGAGACAGTGAAATTTACATTCTGGCAATGACAAATACACTGCCTACTAAAATGGTACAAATCATTGCCTTCTAGAAATGTGTTGAGCTATGATGCAGAGCTACACATTGTTACTAAAAAAACTCACCAGTGCACAGTATTATGTGTAAGATCGAGGACTTAGCATATCATATTTTACTTTAGTGCATTGTGTTTACAAGATGAATTTGATACAGGTGCTAAATTTTATTTTCTTGTGAAATTCATTTGTGAACTGGCAAATAGGCAAATGTGATTCTTTTTTTCCAAATTTATTTATTTTTTGTATGTGGATGTACTTTTATTAAATTAGTTATGGATGTGTGTAAATTGTAATAATCCTCCAATCACTGCACGTACTGCCCACAGCGGATGGAAGTCAGTGCACTATGCCAAGTGTAGTGTGTGCCAGTATTCAAACAGCACACCTGCAACTACTCAAGATGACTGCCAGGGGCAGCCCAATTACCAGCTGCCTCACCAGGTCTGTCGTGCAATGTGCACACAACAACAGCGACACCTGACATGGGTAGCATCTTTATAAGAGCACGCACAGGCCCCTAAGCACTCCAGTGTTAATTGTGTTCGTGGCACGTAAACTACTTCCCTTGTATTCTTGTGTATGTCAATCTGTGACCCAGTAAATTGTATCTCTTTTACAGCTGTGTGTTTCCTTCTGTTCATAGTTAGAACACAAGCGACAACAACAAAGTTTGAATTTTTGTGTGTTTGGACTCTGTCTTTTCTACCATTTGGCTCTCCATAGAGGCTTTACTCCAGTCACTTCTGCAACAACAGCAGGTGCATACAGCCATGTTGGAAGGGTTGTTTGATATGTTAACCTCTGTTCAACCACCAGATGTTGACCCACCACCATTCCCTGCCTATGATGAATCCGGTGAATGCTGTATGATGAATCCACAGAATGTTGGGATGCTTACGAGAAGTGGCTGTTCAAGCATTTGATGGTGGTCAACATAGAGGCCTGTAAGCCTCTTTTCTTAGCTTGTATACCCTCTTACACGTATCACTTACTGTGCTAGGTAGCTCCTCTATAAGAACCAGCATTACTTCCTTTTGGTGATATGTCTCGTTTGCTGTCCTCCTATTACCAAAAGTGAAACCATATGGTTGCTGTTCAAGTTGAATTGTACTACTGTCACAAACACCCACAGAAGTCATATTGAGCTTGGGCCACTGAGATTCGCAGCCTCAGTCATAAGTGTCAGCTTGTCATGGAGTCTACATCTACATCTACATCTACATGGTTACTCTGCAATTCACACTGAAGTGCGAGGCAGAGAGTTCATCAAACCGTTTTCATACTACTTCTCTACCAATCCACTCTCGAATGGTATGTGGGAAAAAAGAGCACCTAAATCTTTCCGTTGAAGATCTGATTTCTCTTATTTTATTATGATGATCATTCCTCCCTATGTAGGTGAGTGTCAACCAAATATTTTCGCATTTGGAAGAGAAAGTTGGTGATTGAAATTTCGTAAATAGATCTCGCCGCAAAGAAAACTGCCTTTGTTTCAGAAAGTAACACCCCAACTCGCATATCATATCACTGACACTCTCACCCCTATTGCGTGCCCTTCGTTGCACTTTTCCAATGTCCTTCACCAATCCTACCTGGTAAGGATCCCACACCGTGCAGCAATTTTCTCTTTAGTGGGTTTGTCGCATCTACTAAGTGATCTGCCAAAAAAGCACAGTCTTTGTTTTGCCTTCCCCACAATATCATATGTGTGGTCTTTCCAATTTAAGTAGCTCGTAATTGTAATTCCTGGGTATTTAGTTAAATTGACAGCCCTTAGATTTGTGCACTTTATCGTATACCCAAAATTTATCAGATTTCTTTTAGTGCCCATGTGGATGACCTCGCACTTTTCTTTGTTTAGTGCCAACTGCCACTTTTCGAACTATACAGAAATTCTCTCTAGATCATTTTGTAATTGGAATTGATCATCTGATGATTTTACTAGATGGTAAATTACAGCGTCATCTGCAAACAATCTAATGGGACTGCTCAGATTATCACCTAGATCATTAGTGTAAATCAAGAACAGCAGAGGGCCTATGACACTACCTTGTGGAACGGCAGATATCACTTCTGTTCTACTCAATGATTTACTGTCTATCACTACGAACTGTGACCTCTCTGAGAGGCAATCACGAATCCAGTCACATAACTGAGACAATACCCCATATGCACACAATTTGATTAATAGTCGGTTGTGAGGAACGGTATCAAAAGCCTTCTGGAAATCTAGGGATATGGAATCGATCTGAGATCCCTTGTTGACAGTACTTATTACTTCATGGGAATAAAGAGTTAGCTGTGTCGCACAAGAACAATATTTTCTGAATTTGTGTTGGTTATGTATCAATAAGCCATTTTCTTCAAGGTGATTCATAATGTTCGAGTACAGTATATGCTCCAAAATCCTAGTGCAAATTGAGGTCAGTGATATGGGTCTGTAATTCAATGGGTTACTCTTATTTTCCTTCTTGAATATTGGTGTGGCCTGTGCTACTCTCCAGTCTTTAGGAACAGACCTTTCATCTTGGGTTGATGTCCACACAAAATTTTGAGCTTCTGTGAAACTTAGCCAGTCTCGGGGATTTTGTGTTCTTCTGAATTTGGCATGCTTTTTTCGTTGCTTCTGCAATGGCGTTCTGACGTGTTTTGTGTACTATGGTGGATCAGTCCTGTGTCTAATTAACTTATGTGGTATTAATCTATCTATTGCTGTCGATACTTTATATTGGAATTTGAGCCATATTTGGTCTACACTTAAATAATTCACTTGGAAGGAATGGAGACTCTCTCTTAGAAAGGCATCAAGCGAATTTTTATCTGCTGTTTTAAATAGATATAGTTTGTGTTTATTTTTAGTGATTTTGGTTGATATGGTTTTGAGCCTCACTACAATGACCTTGTGTTCACTGAACCCTGTATCCGTCATAACGCTCTCTATTAGATCAGGATTATTTGCGGCTAAGAGGCCAAGTGTGTTTTCACAACTATTTACAATTCATGTGGGTTCATGAACTAATTGTTCAAAGTAATTCTCAGAGAAAGCATTTAGTACAATTTCAGAAGATATTTTCTGTCTACCACTGGCTTTGAACATGTACTTTCGCCAACAAATCGAGGGTAGATTGAAATCTCCACCAATTATAACTGTATGAGTGGGTTACTTATTTGTAATGAGATTCAAGTTTTCTTTGAACCGTTCAGCTATTATATAATTTGAGTTGGGGGGGTCGGTAGAAGGAACCAATTATTATTTTGGTACAGCTTTTGAGTATAACCTCTACCCATAGTAATTTGCAGGAACTATCTATTTCAACTTCACTACAAGATAAACTACTACCAACAGATAGAAACACACCACCACCTACTTTATTTAATCTATCCTTACTGTGTCTTATGCAGAGACTGTGGTCAGAGACACATATGGTAGAGGAGGTTTTGAATATTGCACAGTCATTTCAGGTGTCCCATGCCACTGGCTGCCAATTAGAGGCTGTTGTTGACAGCGTACAGCCCTGGTGCGTGAAGCCTAGCATGCTGTGGGAAGAGGTGGTCACCACAGTCAGAGAGCTATCAAAAAGTGTGCAACCCTATATTTTATTGTTGAAACCAACAACGATATAGGGGTGCACATGCTTTGTGTTTGTATGCATACGTAGTGCGCATGTCAGATTTTTTTTTTTCCATGACTACAGAAACAACTAGTTGCTGGCTACACATGTAAGTGCTAATCATCAGATTTTGTGTTGTGGGCAAAATTAAATAAAAAGTGGAACAACAGTTTTGCATCAAATTTTGTTTGAAGATTGGTGATTCTCAAGTTGAAACATTCCACAAGATTTGACAAGTGTTTGGGGATGAGGCAGTGGGTACCACACAAATAAAGAAGTGGTACAAGTGCTTCAAAGATGGCCAATCTTCAGTCATGTGTGAAGCACCTTCAGATAGGATCTCAGCATGTGCAAGTGAGGTTGTTATTGACCACTTAAGGACCCTGATGTCATTAAATAGATGAATCATGATCAGAGAACTTGCAGATGAAGATAAAATTAGTATTTAATCCATTCATTTCATTTTAATGGAAGATTGGGACCCTGGAAAAGTCTCAGCAAAATTTATGCCAAAGTTGCTAACAACTGAGCAGAAACAACTTCGTTTGCAGAGCATGCAGGATACTGTGAACATTAATCCCAGCTTTCTTAACACAGTTATCTCTGGTGATGGGTCCTGGGGTTACTGGTATGACCCAGAAACAAAGCTCCAATCATTGGAATGGAAGCATTCATCATCCCTGAGACCTAAAAAGGTGAGGCAGGTCCACAGCAGTGTAAAAGTCATGCTGATGGTCTTTTTTGACTCCAGTGATGTGATCCATCACGAGTATGATCCTGAATGTACTAATGTCCATGAGTGTTACCAAAAGTTTCTGCGTTACAATGGTGAAGCAGTGAGATGCATATGGCCAGACTTGTAGGTAATGGGCAGTTGGCATCTTTACCATGATAATGCTCCCATTCATCGTTCTCAATTAGATCTGAGTTTTACGTCAAACACAACACAGCTGTGGTGTGTCAGCCTCCATGTTTCCCTGATGTAGCACTGAGTGACTTCTGGCTTTTTCCTAAAGTGAAAGAGGCTCTGAAAGGGACCAGATTTTAGAAGAGGGAAGACATTATGCAGAAATCAATGGAGCAGCTGCATACCACACCAAGAGAGGCTTCCCAGTGATGCTTCCAGAAGTAGTAGCAGCTTTCAGTAATGCGTGTTGAAGTGTAGGAGGACTGCTTTGAAGGTGACTAGTGTTAAGTTATTGTATCAGAATAAAGATTGACTTTATAAATAAAAGTTTGGATACTTTTTGAACAGCCCTCATACAAACAAACCAACTCAGCTGATGCAAACATGTCATCAGCAGCAAGAACAGTGAACACCACTTCCTTCATGCCTCTTTTGTTTCATACAGTGTGAACTGGTAATCTCCTGCCACAAATGTAAAAACAAAGATCACATAGGAGTAGTATGTCTTATCTCTATCCCCCCTTCCCCAGGAGTCATTGAGGAATTGGTGGATACTGCTATTCATACTGTTTCATCATTGTGTTTGCTGTTGACTGCAGGCCAGAACAAACTTTTCATTTAAGTGCAGGTAATGGATAAGCTATTAAAGCTACATGCCACGGCTGCCATGCCCCTACTCAACTCACAGACGTATGCCAGGCTAGGGTCCAACCATTGTCATGCATCAAGCATTGTTTTGTAAACTATTACAGACAGTAGATTTCTGTTTTCTGCCAATTCATGGCAGTTTTCCAATCAGTTATGTACTTGGTGGTCATGATGCAAGCATTGAAAATTTATTTGGGTTAGATGCCTGTACTATCTTTGGTTTTTCTATTCCAGATGTGGTGCATCGGGTGTCAGACCAAGTGCCTTATCATGGATCGGATTCCTTGTGTTCTGAGTTTATGGATCTGTTTGCCCCAGAGTTAGATTTTGCAACAGTTTCACAGCACACCTGTCCTCACATCCTTCAAGAGTGGCCAGTGCCAATAGCTTTATATGACCAGGTTAGGACTGAGCTGGATCACTTAACATCATTGGGATTGATTAGACCAATTGTTTCGAGTGAATGGGCTAGTGATTGTAGAGAAGCCGTCTGCAGCTCTGTGGTGACTTCAAGCTTACTATTAATGCACAGTCAACCCCCTCCCTTGCCTGGGGTAGTTGCTTACAAAGTTGACTGGGAGTCAATTCTTTTCAAAAATCGACTTGGCCGTAGCATACCTACAGATTCCATTGAACAAAGCATTACAACAGTTGTTTCTGGTTAATATGCTGTTCAGCATCTATCAGGATTAATGGCTTATGTTTGGGGTTGCTTGCTAGTGCAATTGCCACCTTTCAACATTTTTGGAACATATTACGATGATTGTCTCTCATTGCATTAACTATCTTGATGATAATGTCATAGCAGGTGCTACCACAGAGCATCACCTATATGACATCCGTTCTTTTTTACTGTTCTACAGGCTGTGGATCTCACATGTAATCTCACTAAATCTCAGTTTTCCAACTTTCCAATGTTTATTTGGGTCATAAAAATTCCCGACATGGCATGTGCTCCATGGAACAACTTGTTGATGCTGTTAAGGCCTTGCCCTATTTGTCTGATCTATGAAAACTTCGAGCATTCCATGGTAAAGTGGCATACTATCATAAGTTTATTCCCCATCATCTACTATCACCCACCCGTTTCATCTGTTGCTTCAGGAAGGTGCCCCTTGTGTTTTGTCTGAAGCCTCTGAGCGTACTTTTATGCAGCTTAAGGACAGTCTTCGCTCCACGCCACATCTTGCAACATTTCAGCCCGGCAAGCATCTGGTCCTGGCCACGTACGCATCCCAGTACTATGTGAGTGCAGTCCTTGCCCATAGTCATTCAGATGGCTCTGAACACTGTATTACCTTTACTTCAGAAACACTCAGCTTGGCTCAGCAACTTTATTCTCAGATGGAAAGAAAGACTTGCTTGGAAAAACAGAGCTCTCTCTATTATCTACACCTTAAAAATTTTCATGTGTTCTTGTATGGTGCAAAATTTTATTTAATTACTGACCATAATCCCATAGTTTCCCTGTTTAGCCTGTCAGCTGCCACTCATCATCTTCAGCATTGTGCTCTGTTCTGGTACAGTTATAAGATCCAAATTTCATCCCATGGCGCAACATGCGAACATGGATGCACTGTCCTATCTCCGCAAGGGCCCTGACCTCTCTTTCGACCATGAGGAGCTACTTTGTTTTCAACTGAATATGGAGACACATCATTGATGGCTTTCCCATCACCAGTTCTTGTATTGCCTCTGCTGTGGTGACGGATCCTATGTTCCGGCAGGTCATAAGCGTGATATAATGTGGGTGGCACAACCGTCCACCAGGTCAGGCATCAGACCTGCTTTGGAATTTGTATACGTTTTGCCATTGCCTCTCTCTCTCTCTTGGCATTATTACCCTGTCAATGGAAGGGCTTAGATCCTATGTCATGTTTCCAGCATCTATGCAGTGGGATGTCCTCTGTTTATCAGGGTAATTGGGGGATCTCTCACACAAAATTTATGGCATGCCACCATGTATTTTGGCCAGGCATAAATCGGAAGATGAAAACCTTGTTGTGACGTGCTGCATATGTTTATGTCAGTGTACAGTGCTGTGCACTGCTTTTTTGCTGTGTCGAGCCATAGAAAAATGTCCACATTGATAATGCTGGTAGTTTTTTTAATAAACTTTCTGGTTATTGGGAATTGATGATTTTCTTATCATCCCTATACCATTCATTGTCAGTCTGCAATGCAGACACAACTGTCAAGGCCTTGTCAAAGATATCCTCCATAGAAGGCTTTCCTTGCATCCTGATTTCAAACAGTGGTCCTCAGTTCATGGTGCAATCTTTCAAGGACTTTTGTACACACAATGGCATTTGACGTGCCACAGTGCCTCCCTTCCATCCAATTTTGGACAGTGAGATGGAGTACCTTGTCAAAATGTTTAAGACAGTGATGTACAAGTACTTAGAAGATTTCCTGGCCTAGGAGGCTCTCAATTTTGTAAAATTCTTACAGAGAGATGCCAATTGGGGCCAAGAGCCCCATCGAGCTTGTGCATGGCCATCACATATGGACACTGCTCAGTCTCCTGCTGGCGGTCAGGCACACATCAGCAGTGTAGGTTTTATTGATGATCGCACCCGACACATCCTTCTGGGCCTGGACGTTTCGACACGGATACCACAGGATTGCAGCCACCATTCACAGCCAGCATGATCACCACGTCTTCATGGTTCACACTGAAGATCAACTCGAGGCATGCCACCAGAACCAGTTGCAACCAGAAGGTTGGGTGCAGACTCCTGTGGTCCATGGGCTCAATACCACATTTTTCGTCAGTCCTGGCCACTCCAGGGGTTGAGCAGGGGTGGTTGTGCCAGCTTCTCCTGGCAGTCGCAGCTTTGTCAGTACTGATAGTGGCTTTGATTCCGTGACTGGTGCCAGGCCTCCCACTATGCTGAGTAGGTGCCATTATCAACAGCCTCCATCGCCAGAGCATCTCCTCCCCAGTCCACCATTGTCACTGCCCGTGCCACTGTTGCTTGTCATGAACTCAAAACGTCCTGATGGCTCCCACCCCCTCTCCCCTCCGGTCGCCAGTCCTTCCCAGCAGTCATTGCACGGTCCGTCGATGGCTGTGTTGCCATTGTCCACTCTCTTTTGCCCGTAAGCACAGGTCTGGGCAGATTGGAAACTTCTTGCACCTTTTGATGTCATCCCCGGCACCATCACAGATGCCGTGGACATCTCTTCAGCTAAAGTATTATGGGTGATAATACTCAGTCTTTCTCCCCGCAAGGAAAGAGAAGTGTAGTAACATGCTGGCTACTGTACCTACTGCCTGCAGCAGATGTAATTCAGGTCACTATGGCAAGTGTAGTGCACTCAAACTTTCTCACAGCATGTCAGTAACTACCCCTAGGCAGCCATCATGTGCAGCCTGGCCACCGACTTCTGTCACCAGGTCCACTGTGCCTGCAACACTATAGTAGCAACACTTGATGTGGATAGTGTCTTTATAAGGATATACACGGGTCTCCAGGCCCTCTGTTGTTAATTGTGTGCGAGACTTGTAAACTACTTCCATTGTGTTCTCATTTATGCCAGTCTGTGACTCAGCTAATTGTATCTCTTTTATGGTTGTGTGTTTCCTAGTGTTCATAGTTAGAACACAAATATGTATCTCATTTTTTCACAGCTGTGTTGTTATTTTTCACAGTGTGTGGAAAAGAATCAGTTTATCCACCACATTTATTAGTTAAAGTAATACCAATACAGGTTTCTGACTGAGCATTTTAGTCCAGTGGTTTAGAAAAAATGTAATTTGTAGCAACGTTTTTTAATTATACCAATGAACTTGGATGTATTGTTGTTTGTAAACATGATAGTAATGTGGAAGTCAACACGTGTTACTGCCTCTTTTATATTTTTTTATTGAACTTTTCAAGCAAATACCGAAATTTAGTCAGAAAATTGTAAGTTGTTGCTTTCTCTAGAACTTAGTAGATCACATTTTCTTAAACTTTTAGGTCCCTTCCACTAGAGCTTTCAAATATACACTTTTCATTCAAATATTTCAAATCATCTTTTCTGCTAAAGCACTCAAACATACACTTTTCATTTAAATAGTTAAAGTACTCCTCACCGCATGATTTCTAGACTGCAGAAATGCACACACTTTATTTCACCTCAACAACTTATAGTAATTTGGATTTTTTTTTATTTCATTAAGCATTAATATTAATGTCAACAAGCCAGAGCCAGAATTCATTGAAAAATTTAGTACTTTTTTCATTCGAAAAGTTATTTGCAATTTATCAACTCTGTAACTTTTGTCTTTTAAGTCAGCACTCACAGCATTAATATTATAGTGTGCTTTTTCTCAGATAGCATGTAGGTCTTACAATTTTTGATACCATACATTGTTTACCATCACAGTCATTCCGTGTTAGTTTCACTCTTACTTGGAATTTTATAGGTATCAGCAGAATTTTTGTTAAGAATTTTGCCTCTTCTCGTGAAATGTAATCCATTTTTACCCAACACCTATTGGTCGAGCTTTTTTGCTATTATAAACACTGCTCCTATTCTGTTACAGTTGTCGTGTATGTCACTGTTGTACAACAGCTCTCTTGATGAAAGGTCTGTTCCTAAAGACTGGAAAGTAGCACAGGTCACACCAATATTCAAGAAAGGAAATAGGAGTAACCCACTGAATTACAGACCCATATCACTGACCTCAATTTGCAGTAGGATTTTGGAGCATATCCTGTACTCGAAAATTATGAATCATGTGAAGAAGATGGATTATTGATACATCACCAACACGGATTCAGAAAGTGTTGTTCTTGAGCACACAGCTAACTCTTTACTCCCATGAAGTAATGAGTGCTGTCGCAAGGGATCTCAGATTGATTCCATATTCCTAGATTTCCAGAAGGCTTTTGATACCATTTCTCACAACTGACTATTAATCAAATTGTGTGTACACAGAGTATTGTCACAGTTGTGTGACTGGATTCGTGATTTCCTCTCAGAGAGGTCACAGTTCATAGTGATAGTAAATCATTGAGTAGAACAGAAGGGATATCTGGCGTTCCGCAAGGTAGTGTCATAGGCCCTCTGCTGTTCCTGATTTACACAAATGATCTAGGTGATAATATGAGCAGCCCCCTTAGATTGTTTGCAGATGATGCTGTAATCTACCGTGTAGTAAAATCATTAGACGATCAATTCCAATTACAAAATGATCTAGAGAGAATTTCTGTATGGTGCAAAAAGTGGCAATTGGCACTAAACATGGGTACTAAAAGAAATTTGATAAATTTTGGGTATATGATAAAGTGCACAAATCTAAGGGCTGTCAATTTGACTAAATACCTAGAAATTACAATTACAGGCAACTTAAATTGGAAAGACCACATAGATAATAATGTGGGGCAGGCAAAACAAAGACTGTGCTGTGTTAGCAGAACACTTAGAAGATGCAACAAACCCACTAAAGAGACAGTCTACATTACACTTGTCCGTCCTCTGCTGGAATATTGCTGTGCGATGTGGGATCCTTATCAGGTAGGATTGACCGAGAACGTCGAAAAAGTGCAAAGAAGGGCATCTCGTTTTGTGTTATCGTGCAATAGGGGTGAGAGTGTCACTGATATGATACACAAGTTGGGGTGGCACTCACTGAAACAAAGGCAGTTTTCTTTGCAGCGAGATCTATTTACGAAATTTCAATCACCAACTTTCTCTTCTGAATGCGAAAATATTTTGTTGACACCCACCTACATAGGGAGAAATGATCATCATATAAAATAAGAGAAATCAGAGCTCGAACAGAAAGATTTATGTGTTCCTTTGTCCCACATGCCATTCAAGAGTGGAATGGTAGAGAAGTAGTATGAAAATGGTTCAGTGAACCTTCTGCCAGGCACTTAAGTGTGAATTGCAGATTAACCATGTAGATGTAGATGTAGATGTTGCAAAAAACATAAGGAACAGATTTTTGCCTCCTAGAGTATAGACAGGCCTTTATCCTATCTACATTGCAGCCATTGTATTGTGACCCTAATAATTATTATGTTTTCAGAAGAGATGTAATGATGAGCAGTAGACATAATGCGTCCCATATAGTAATTGCTCTGTTTTTGTACATGTAGATCTTTTCTCCACTCTTTTCTTCTTTTGACTTGAAAAAAATGTTTTACTATTTACTGACCGTGTTTTTAGGTATTAATGCAATCGTTTGTTAAGTAATGCTGAGAAATTCAATTGACAACCTCATTGTTTTATGTGTGATGTTTTGCTATTAATTAAAAGTATTAAATGTATTAGTATGGTTCTTTTGTTATAGAGAATATAAAGAGAATATTAAGGCTGTTGATGAAGGAGTGAAAAAAATGGAAGAACTCTTTGAATCATTTTACAATCATGATGGGAAAACATCATACATCTTTACAGCTGATCATGGGATGACAGACTGGGGTAAGTGTATAAGATTATTTGCCTTATGCTAATAACAATTTAACTGAAATCAAAATGTTGTTTACTCTGTGCAGAAGTGGAATCATAGTTTACATTATATACATAAGTTTTGTGCAATGCTAGGATTGACACCAACAGAAGTTAAAAGAGAGTGTAACTGCCAAAACATCCCCTATAAAAAGGCAGAAAACCCACAGTCTTTAAGTGTTACATGTATTGTATCATATAATACAGATGCTGATGCAGATGAGAAATCGGATGTCATAGAGCTGTACAAGTTGACAGCACTTGATTCTCTCTGTACACAGCACTTACACCAGGTCAGGTTATCATATAGTGTCTGTGGGTAATGCCCATAATAACCCAAATGCACAGCCGGACAGATATTATCCAGTTTTGTAAGAAGCTCTACGTCACACATCTTTCCGTATCTTGGAACAGACCCTGCTGTGTTTCATTGGTTTCCTTTGGACTTGCTCTTTAGATATTCTACATTTGCCTGACAATGGCTTATGCTTTGTTCTGGTTTCCAATTCATGTGTTACTGCCTTTCATAAATGAAGACATCATTCTCACATCTTCTTGTGATAGTCATAAGCAGTCATAAGCTTGATGGAAACCACAGTGCCCTGAACTTCCCTGTTTATAAGGTGGCACTGCCCCCCCCCCCCCCCCCCTCCCCAGTGCTCAATCTGCTCACAACCACGCTACTGCCATTACTGACCACTTCCATGTGGTATTATCTTGCCAGATACTATAATGTGACCCACCTCCTAGTTCATACATTTTTCTTTGTTCCAGTGTCATGGCTTGTGTCTCGGTTTCACTGATTCAGCTCCAGAGTGTTCGAAGTCAGAAAAAATAGACTTATCCACATTGTCTCACTAGAAAACAAGCCTGTATTTCCATAGCAGTAAATCTTATCATCTTAGAAAATAGCACATGTTATACTGTTGAAACAGGTTCCCTGTCACATTACAAGGCAGCATATTTTCAGAAATCAGTTCTCCTGATTTAAATATTCTCAGTATCCAAATATTTCAGGATTTAACATGTAAGGGATTATGGTGTTTTTTAAAAAAGCATATGCCTCTTCTTATCATCAAATCACTGCTTGGGTTGGAATTAATAGGCACATTATTTCTTCTTTGTCAGTGAATCTCAGTTCCAGTGGGAATATGTATAAAGAGAAATCTTATGATGGGCCGTAGTTATGTATTTCTTCAACTTCTTTGTACAAATATTTTGTTCAACGAAACCAGTTTCTTTTAAATATAGTCTATCTTTTGCGTTCTACTTTTTCTTTCCTTCTCTCTCTCTCTCTCTCTCTCTCTCTCTCTCTCTCTCTCTCTCTCTCTCTCTCTCTCTCTCTCTCTTGTGTATTCATTCCATTTCTGTCTGCCCCCGGTAGCTGAATGGTCAGCCTGAGAGATTGTCAATCCTCTGGGCCCAGGTTTGATTCCCATCTGGGTCGGGGAATTTTCTCTGTCTCATCATCATCCTCATCAACTGCAGATCACCGAAGTGGCGTCAAATTGAAAGACCGGCACCCAGCAAACGGCCTGCCCGATGGGGGGCCCTAGCCATAAGATTAAATAAATAAATTCCATTTCTGTTTCTTCGTAACAGTATACAAAACTTCTTTTAGAGCCAGACACTTGTTGCCAGGGGGGGAACAGGTACACAGTTGATTCCATAGTTTTGTTATATTGCCAGATGCACTTTGTAACCACATTTTTCAGAATAATGATAGTAAACTTCAGTCTTTGTTGTTAACTAATGACTCTGGGATAACCAAATGTTTGTGTATATTTCAAGGCTCTCATGGCGCTGGGGACCCATCTGAAACAGAAACACCACTCATTGCTTGGGGTGCCGGGATAAATACTCCACAGTTAGTAACAGGAACTGAGAATAAATTGGACACATTACGCAAAGATGTTCACCAGGCTGATATTGCTCCACTTATGGCTACCCTTATTGGAATTTCCCTGCCTGTTAATTCTGTGGTGAGTAAATGATGATTATTTTTTATGCTTGTAGTACAGCCAGTAGATTTTCTACTTGAGTCTTACGCACATACTACTGTAGTGGAGGCTACAGCACCATGAAGAAAACATGCAGATACTTTAAAAGTACATGACTTTCTTTTCTGTGCTACTCTGCATAGGTAAAACACCATTTCCAATAACTCGCACTGCTGAGTAGAGACCAGGAGAACAAAACAGTGTGAAGGTTAATGATAGTGGAGTTGTAACCAAAACAAGTCTACAGCATAGCAAAGTCATCTTAAGTGTATACAATGATCCAGAGAGCAATCCAAATCACAAACGTAGATCAGGCAAGGTCAAGACTCGAATACTATTCAGTGTCAAATAACTGAAGGCTTCAAAAACTAGTAAGAGACTGGATAGCAAGAGGTGGGCCATGGTATTTAGAGGTAAACACTTGTCAGAGGTTGGTGCCATCTCACGTGCTTGCTGCACTGCTGCAGCTCACAAGGGCCTAAGCTGCTGTTCCAATCTGTAGCCCTACTATCTCTGACATCTTCTCACTGTCGATGTCGATACTCAAAACTGCGTGGGGAATCTAAATCACCATCTAAATTTCCAGGTAGGATATTTGATGTAATTAGAATTGCAGAGCAGTTAGGCATTTGTATATTAGTCATTGCTGTCTTTAGAGCAAGGGCCATAAGTTGAAAAAAAGTCACCTGTAGTAGATAATGTTCCCTTTGAATTATTGAAATACTTGCAAGAACTAACCATGATAAAACTGCTCCACCTGGTACACAAGATATACTCTCAGACTTCGAGAAGGATATAGCAATCCCAACTCCAAATAAAGTTTAGGTGCAAACAGGAATGAATATTACCAAACAGTCATTTCAGCAAGTTATGGTTGAAAAACACTGGCAGAAATAATTTACAGAAAAATGTAAATCAGTAAAAGCTGACCATGGATACAATTGGTTTGTGTCTTGGAGAAATGTAGAAACACATGTGTAGATAGATTAGAGGGAAAATATTGCACAATCAGAATGAGGAAGGAAATTGGATGTGCCATTTCAAAGGAGCCATTTCGGCATTCAGTTTAAGAAATTTAGGGAAACCACAGAAAACCCAAATCAGCATACCTGGACAGGGATTTGAATTGCTGTGCTCCAGAATAGAAGCCTAGTGTCTTACCGCTGAGACACCTCTTTCAGCTGCAGGAGAACACGAAGCAATACTGACACTGTGACTTGTCTTAGAAGATAGGCTAAACAAAGGCAAACCTAAGTTTACAATACAAAATTGTTAAAGCTTTCTCGGCCACTTGTCGACAAACTGCCTTGTGGCTTATATCTCAGGTTCTTCAGCTGATGTTTGTCTAATGATTTTTCTGATGTTTCACCAGCACGAGTGGCTGGCATTTTCAAAGCTTCACACTCCATTGCTGCTCATGAACTAGAGGTGAGCTTGCATCTGCAGACTATATGTACCTGGCAAGCCAACAGTCAAGGGCTTCTCTGCAGTCATTTCAGGTGTAATCCTCCTCTTGCTATCTGCAGTGGTCATTCATTGCAGCCTGGGAATCCAGGATCCATTTACCTTGAGGCTTTCTTCTTTCTTGTCAAAGCTATTCTTGTTTTTGTGCAGTTCTACAGCTCTTCTCTACGGTGAGAACTTCCATGTCGGCAAATTTTACTATTTGGTCAGCCCCACACAATGTGAGTTCTGCCACAGGTGATTTCCCCAACTGCTCCAACAATCAACACCATGATCACAGAACATAAGCGACATTGCAGGTGGGAGGGGCAGGTGGAGAAGAGCTATCACACTCACTTGTTCAGAAAAGCAATAGAAATACACAAACATGAGAATAGATTCAACAGGAAAGAAGAAAGCCTCAGGGTAAATGGATCTTGGATTCCCTTGCTGTAGCAAATGACCATTGCAGGTAGCAACAGGGGAACTGCACCAGAAATGACTGTGGAGAAGCCCTTGGACATTGGAGCACCTAGTACGTATAATCTGCAGCTGTGTGCTCGGCTCCAGTCCACCACCAACAATGGAGGATGAAGCTTTGACAATGCCAACCATTCATGTTATCAAAATGTGAAAATAAAAGGTCATGAGACAAGTGTTGACTGAAGAACCCAAGAGGGAAGCCAACAGGCTATGTTTATAGCATTCATACATTTAGAGAAAACTCTTGACAGTGTTGACATGAATATAATCTTTGAATTTCTCAAGTAAAGCAAGGATAAAAAATGGGGAGAAAGAAGGTGTCTGTAACTGTTACAGAAACCAGACAGCAATTATATGACTCAAATGTCAGGAAAGGGAGGCTGTAGTTTACAATTGTGTGACACAGTTGTTGCCTATCCTCCCATGTTAAACAATATATACATTGAGCAATCAGAAAGGAAACAAAAGTGAAATATTAAAAAGGAATTGAAGTTTATGGAGAAGCAATTAAAACTTGAATGTTTGTCCATGACTTTGTAATTCTGTCAGAGATGATGGAGGACTTGGGAGATCAGTTGAATGGAATGCTTAATGCATTGAAAAGAGGTTATTATATCAACATCAACAAAAGGAAAATTTTCTCGATAAAACAACAAAATTATGAGACAGGATTGCTGACCAGTACTCCCTCCATGAGCCACAGACCTTGCCATTGATGAGAAGGCTAGTGTGCCTCAACGATGCAGATAGCTGTACCATAGGTGCAACCACAATGGAGGGTTATCTGTTCAGAGGCCAGACAAACATGTGGTTCCTGAAGAGGAGCGGTAGATGCAGGGGCAGTAGGCTGGACGATTGACTAAACTGGCCTTGTGACATCAACCAATACACCATTGCTGTGCTGTTACTATGAATGGTTAAAGCAAGGGGAAACCACAGCTGTAATTTTTCACGAGGGCATGCAGCTTTTACTGTATGGTTAAATGATGATGGCATCCTCTTGGATAAAATATTCCGGAGGTAAAATATTCCCCCATTCGGATCTCTGGGCAGGGGACTACCCAGGAAGACGTCGTTATCAGGAGAAACAAAACTGGCGTACTACGGAACAAAGCACGGTATGTCAGATCCCTTAATCGGGCAGGTAGGTTAGAAAATTTAAAAAAGGAAATGGATAGATTAAAGTTAGATATAGTGGTAATTAGTGAAGTTCAGTGGCAGGAGGAACAAGACTCCTGGTCAGGTGAATACAGGGTTCCAAACACAAAATCGGATAGGAGTAATGCTGGAGTAGGTTTAATAATGAATAAAAGAGATAGGAATGCAGGTAAGCTACTGTGAATAACATAATGAATGCATTATTGCAGGCAAGATAGACAAGAAGCCCAGAATACCACAGTAGTAAAAGTTCATATGCTAACTAGCGCCACAGATGATGAAGAGATTGAAGAAATGTATAATTAGATAGAAGAAATTATTTAGATAGTTAAGGGAGACAAATATTTAATTGTCATGGGGGACTGGAATTTGATAGTAGGAAAAGGAAGAGAAGGAAAAGTAGTAGGTGAATGTGGACTGGGGGTAAGGAATGAAAGAAGGAGCTTTTTGGTAGAATTTTGCACAGAGCATAACTTAATCATCATTAACACTTGGTTTAAGAATCTTGAAAGAAGATTGTATACATGGAAGAGACCTGGAGACACAGGAAGGTTTCAGGTTGATTATATAATGGTTAGACAAATTTAGGAACCAGGCTTAAATTGTAAACCATTTCCAGGGGCAGTTGTGGACTCCGAACACAATTTATTGGTTATGAACTGCAGGTTAAAACTGAAGAAATTGGAGAAAGTTAGGAATTTAAGGAAATGGGACCTGGATAAACTAAAATAACTAGAGGTTTTAGAGAATTTCAGCGGGAACAGGGAAAAGTAATACAGTAGAAGAAGAAGGGGTAGCTTTGAGAGATGAAATAGTGAAGGCAGCTGATGGTCAAGCAGGTAAAAAGATGAGGGCTAGTAGAAATCCTTGGGTAACACCAGAGAAAATATAAAAATGCACTAAATGAAGCAGGCAAAAAGGAATACAAATGTCTCAAAAATTAGATCGATAGGAAGTGCAAAACAGATAAGCAGGAATGGCTGGAGGACGAATGTAAGGATGTAGAAGCATATATCACTGGGTGTAAGATAGATGCCACCTACAGAAAAATTAAAGAGACCTTTGGAGAAAAGAGAACCACCTTATGAATATCAAGAGTTCAGATGGTTAACCAGTCCTAAGCAAAGAAGAGAACATGGAAGAGGATGTAGATGAAGATGAGATGAGAGATATGACAGTGCATGGAGAATTTGACAGAGCACTGAAAGACCTAAGTAGAAACAAGGTCCCAAGAGTAGACAACATTCTGTTAGAACTACTGATAGCCTTGGGAGAGCCAGCCATGACCAAACTCTTCCATCCGGCAGGCAAGATGTATGACACATGTGAAATACCCTCAGACTTAAAGAAGAATAAAATAAATTCATTTCCAAAGAGCACAGATGGTGACATGTGTGAAAATTACTGAACTATCAATTTAATACGTCATGGTTGCAAATTACTAGCACAGATTCTTTAGACATATGGTAAAACTGGTAGAAGTCAACCTCAGGGAAAATCAGTTTGGATTCCATAGAAATGTAGAAACATGCCAGGCAATACTGACCCTATGATTTACCTTAGAAGCCAGGTTAAGAAAACGCAAACCTACATTTATACCATTTGTAGACTTCAGAGAAATGTTTTGACAAAGGGTTTGAGAATGTTGACGAATACTCTCATTCAAATTTTGAAGGTGGCAGGGGTAAAACACAGGGGAGCGAAAGCCTGCATACAATTTGCGGAGACCAGATGGCAGTTACAAGAATTGAGGAGCATGGAAGGGAAGCAGTAAGTGAGACAGGGTTGAAGCCTATACCTGTTGTTATTCAATCTGTACATTGAACTAGCAGTAAAGGGAACCAAAGAAAAATTTGGAGTAGGAATTAAAATCCAAGGAGAAGAAATAAAAATCTTGAAGTTTGCTGATGACACTATAATTCTGTCAGTGACAGCAAACGACCTGGAAGAGCAGTTGAATGGAATGGGCAGTATCTTGAAAGGTGGATATAAGATGAACATCAACAACAGCAGAACGAGAATAACGGAATGTAGTCGAATTATTTGTAAATCAGGTGATGCTGGAGGAATTAGGTTAGGAAATGAGACACTTAAAGTAGTAGATGAATTTTGTTATTTGGACAGCAAAATAACTGATGATGGTTGAAGTGGAGAGGATATAAAATGTAGATTGGTGATGGCAAGGTAAGCATTTCTGAAGAAGAGAGATTTGTTAACATCAAGTATAGATTTAAGTGTCAGGGATTCTTTTCTGGAAGTATGTGTATGAAGTGTGGCCATGTATGGATGTGGGACATGGATGATAAATGGTTTCGACAAGAAGAGAATAGAAGCTTTTGAAATGTGGTGCTATAGAAGAATGCTGAAGATTACATGGGTAGATCACATAACTAATGAGGAGGTACTGAGTAGAAATGGGGAGAAGAGGAATTTGTGGCACAGTTTGACTAGAAGGGATCAGTTGGTAAGACACATTCTGAGGCATCAGTGGATCACTGGAGGGAAGTGTGGAGGGTACAAATCATAGAGCGAGACCGAGAGATGAATACACTAAGCAGATTCAGAAGAATGTAGGTTGCAGTAGTTACTTGTAGATGAAGAGGTTTGCACAGAATAGAGTAACATGGAGAGCTGCATCAGACCAATCTTTGGACTGAAGACCACAACAACAACACTTACCATCAGCAGAAATGTTGTCTGTAGACACACGTAAGGGTACATACACCACTGTAACATTTGGAACTAATTGTTCCTTCCTTAGGGAGGAGAGAGGGGCAGACTGGTGAATGTTAAAAAGGAGAGGCCGATCAGTCACACCCCAGGATGACAGGAGGCCACTTGTTGTGAGGATGAAAGGAGACAAGGGTGCTGCTTCTCTGAGCTATCGTATTTTGTGCCAGCTCCCATACTCTACTGAAACAGCACACAGTGACTTCTGCCTTTTTTCTCACAGGAGGAAACAGTTGCATGGTAGATATTTACAGAATAACAAGATGGTTTTAAAGGTGGAAGGTTTCCAGAATGTCAAAATGCATACTTCTACAATAAAGGTTTCCACCAAGATGTCCATCCTTGAGGAAAATGTGTTGCATTGTAGCATGAATGTGTAGAGAAAAACTTGAACCATCACCAAGTTTCACGGTCATAGCTAGATTTCTTTCTTTCTTTCTTCTTCTTCTTCTTCTTCTTCTTCTTCTTCTTCTTTTTAAATAACAAAAGATTACGACTATCGCTTTTAAGTGTCAACTGAGGAAGACAGACTTTTGCTGATGCCCATGTAATGTACAAGAGCACTGCTTGCTGCCAGCCAACTTGTGGACTGGAGCCCTCTGCAGCTCCAGTAACTCCAAAATGCATCTACAATGTGCTCTGTCCATTACACAAACAAATGGAAATATCATGCACTTTACTTGAGAAATGTTATTTTGTGTTATAGCCAGGAAAGAAGCCGAATTATCATTTAAAAAGGAACTGAATTTATAGGAAGTGTATTGACTTCATGAAGCATACTAATCACAACCATATCAGCATAAGCTCTGATAAAAATACAGTCACAAAGCATGATTGAGAGGTGCTGCCAATAGCTGTTATGCATTTTCATTTTTAACACTCAAGAGCAGTGTTACATAATTGCTGTGTTTTTGTGAAGGTGGCAACAATGTATAGGCTGCTTTTGCCATAATACTGTGTGTCAAATGAACACAAAATACTGTTCTTGCCTCAAGAAACCTGTCACTCTAATAATACAGATTTTGTCACATTATTATTAGCAAAAGCTCGAAACATTCATGTCTTTCATACATACAAACTTCTGCCATGTATTCTGCCACAATACCTTTTATCTGAGATGGGGGTGACATCCCTGTAATCCCTTCCATGAATAACACCTCTTGGCCAGTTGCTTTTAATTTTAAAAATGTATCACTATAATTTAAGACAGTTCATCTGAGTACATTGTCACCCATCTTGTTAGTTTTTTCCTCTTGCTTGGCTAAATAGACAGTCCCATTCCTGTGCCCAAGGGGTGTCCTTGCAGCTCAGTTATGAGTAACTAAACAGTTCACCTCAAGTATGAATGCACTGATGTGCTAGACCTTCTGAGACTGAAAATCAAAACTGCAACTGATGCCACACTTACCACAGAAAGCAGAGCTCAAACTGATGCCTTCCCTGCTGTATCAGCCAAGAATTTTGCACAATACATATTTCCAGCAAGAAGCAGCATATGGTGGCAACTTTTCCTCTCCATATGTTAATGCTATGTTCACACCTTTGTGCCCAGGTCATAAAAAAGACAAATGAATTAACAAGAACAGCTTCATTAATGTAGCATAATATTTTTATAATTCTATTTAGTAGTTAAGCTTTTACACAATAAATTTGTATTAAAATGAAATGGAATGAAGTGGACTATGAACTTGTGGCCAGTGCCATGCTACAAATGTCATTGTTAATTCACACTGTTTTCCTTTTGATAGATTGATTATACATTGTGTGTTTTGTTAAGTTCTTGTATTCGTTGCCAAAGGTGAATTATCTCGTGGTGCAGCCCTTCTGGAAGGACCCATGCCTTCACATCTTACCACACTGTTGTTCTGAGTCCATTTCATTACTACTCCTGCAGCTGACTGTGCACGGCTGACTGTGTGATCTGTCCCCGTGTCCTTCATGTCAATAATTTAATCTTTGTTCATGTCATCTGGGTGTGTTGTGTTGTGCTTTCCATCTGAAAAGTTTCTTTAACATTAGAAACATGAAGTAGCCATTTATACTCAAACCATGTTTCATCAGTAAGAATGTCTTTTCTACATGACTGGCTCCAGGGATTTTGCCACCCAGGCACAATTTTCAAGTTGAGTCCACTCTCATTATTGCCAACAACAATAGAGCACAGAAAGACGGCAGTATTTACACCTATGATTATAAATTGTGCCTGTGCTTGTTAATAAAGGCTTGAATTCAAATTCGTGCATTGTAGATCTTCTTCATGCTTGAATTTCGGAACTTTTTTTCAGTTCTTGCTAGCTATTTTAGGGTGACCATAATGTGTCAGTTATTTTCCTTTTCATACTTACATTCCAGATTTCAAGAAGAATATAATAATTCCAATCCCAGAGAAAGCAGGTTTTGACAGGTGTGAAAATTACCGAACTATCAGTTTAATAAGTCACACCTGCACGATACTGACACAAATTCTTTACAGACAAATGGAAAAATTGGTACGAGCCGACCTTGGGGAAGATCAGTTCGAATTTTCTAGGAATGTAGGAACATGTGAGGCGATACCGACCCTTCGACTTATCCTAAAAAATAGAGCAAGGAAAGACAAACCTATATTTCTAGCATTTGTAGACTTAGAGAAAGCTTTAGACAATGTTGACTCGAATACTCTCTTTCATATTCTGAAGGTAGCAGGGTTCAAATACAGGAAGCGAAAGGCTATTTACAATTTGTACAGAAACCAGATGGCAGTTATAAGAGTCGAGGGGTATGAAAGGAAAGCAGTGGTTGGGAAGGGAGTTAGACAGGGTTGTGGCCTATCCCTGATGTTATTCAGTCTATACATTGAGCAAGCAGTAAAGGAAACAAAAGAAAAATTTGGAGTAGGCATTAGAATCCGTGGAGAAAAAATAAAAACTTAGAGGTTTGTCGATCACATCGTAATTCTGTCAGAGACAGCAAAGTACCTGGAAGAGCAGTTGAACAGAATGGATAGCCTCTTGAAAGGAGGATATAAGATGAATATCCGCAAAAGCAAAACGAAGGTAATGATATATAGTCTAATTAAATCAGGTGATGCTGAGGGAATTAAATTAGGAACTGAGATGCCTAAAGTAGTAGATGAGTTTTGCTATTTGAGGAGCAAAATAACTGATGATGGTTGAAGTAGGGAGAATATAAAATGTAGACTGGCAATGGCAACAAAAGTGTTTCTGAAGAAGAGAAATTTTTTAACATTGAGTATAGATATAAGTGTCAAGAAGTCTTTTCTCAAAGTGTTGCCATGAATAGATGTGAAACATGGATGATAAATAGTTTAGGCAAGAAGAGAATAGAAGTGTTTGAAATGTCGTGCTGAAGTAGTAGTAGAGGGGTTTTGGGCACACGACAGCAAGGTCTTCAGTGCCTGTCGTGCTAAAGAAGAATGCTGAAGAGTACATGGATAGATCACATAACTTATGAGGAGGTACTGAATAGAATTGGGGAGAAGAGGAATTTGTGGCAGAACTTGTCTAGAAGAAAGGATCGGTTGGTAGGAAATGTTCTGAGGCATCAAGGGATAACCAATTTAGTATTGGAGGGCAATGTTGGGGGCAAAAATTGTAGAGGGAGACCAAGAGATGAATACACTAAGCAGATTGAGGAGGATGCAGGGTGCAGCAGTTACTTGGAGATGAAGAAGCTTGTGCAGGATAGAGTAGCATGAAGAGCTGCATCAAATCAGTCTCTGGACTGAAGACCACAACAAAAACAACAGCAGTGACAACAACGATGACTTATATTCATTAATGCCGCAGGAAATAATATTGTTGAACAGCAGTACACTTTCATACAAAGTATTTAATGCACGAAGCTGCACAATAGAGGTTGTATGTAATGTACATCCAAAGCCACCATTTAAGCATCTAAATAAAAGAATTGCAGTATCACACTGTATTTATTTCTTTATGCTATCTCTCATTAACTAGTGGTTGCAATTTGAATCTGTCATTAGTATCCACAGTTAAAACACTAGGAATGAAACTGTCACCCACTGTTCATTACTTAACCTGCTTCTGGCACAGAAAAGGACAAACATACAAACTTTAATTGTGGAATAAAACATAAATGACGAAAAGGGATTATAAATTTTTTTCTGGCCAGCTTTTTCTCTATAGAGAAATTTTTATACATATTATTTATATGTTTTTTTTGTGTGTGTGTGTGTGTGTGTGTGTGTGTGTGTGTGTGTGTGTGTGTGTGTAATTCACATAAACAATCACTGTAAAGCCATACATTCAATGAGAAAATGTATGACTTTCATAAATAAGGTGACACAGTCCACATTATTGTGAGATATCATTAACATGATGTAATCAATATGAAAATTACTAACTGCATGTGGGTCATCAGTATATATAAGGGCACTGAGTTTTATGATAGCAGAAGCCCTCAACCATATTTATTATTTCAGGGTTTAATTCCAAAAGAGTACCTCAACTTCAGTAGCTCTGATTTATCTCAAGCAATGTTTGCCAATGCACAGCAAATGTTGGCTCAATACAAGATGAAACGTCAGTCAGTAGAGACAGGAACACTTTCTTTCCTGTACCGTCCATTTGCACCTCTTACAAAGGATAAAGAAAATGAGTTACTGGATGAGATCAACAAAAATATAGTGGAAAAAAATTTTGAAAATGTGGTAAGTACAATTCTTTTCTACAATCAGGACATTTAGAAGCAAAAGCAAAAACCATAGTGTTTTAATGCACAAATTTTTTCCTCAAATAGTAATCCTTTTATTTTTTAAGTATGTGTGTTATTAGACTTCGTGTGTATACATTTTTATTCTGTGCTTGTAAGCAGTTAAATGTTATTTATCAAAAAAATGGAAAATCCAGGATGATTGTAACAATATAATGAAAAGGATAGTTCAACTCACCATATAGCAGAGATGCTGATTTGCAGATAGGTGCAGCAAAAAGATTGTCAGAAAGTGAACTTTGAGTCAACTAGGCCTCCATCTCACACTCACTCACACACACACACACACACACACACACATATGAAGTCAACTAGGCCTCCATCTCACACACACACACACACACACACACACACACACACACACACACACACGACCGCAGTCTCTAGGAGTCTGAGTCTGGCTTCAGAGTCTGGTTTCAGCAGCCAGAGACTGTGTGTGAGTTGCATTTGCACATGCACCTGTGTGTGTGTGTGTGTGTGTGTGTGTGTGTGTGTGTGTGTGTGTGTGTGTGTGAGAGAGAGAGAGAGAGAGAGAGGGGGGGGGGGGGAGGGATGGATGCTGGTGGTGGTGTGTGGGTGTGTGTGCGCGCGCACGCACGTACGTGCCTGTGGGGGTGTGTTGGATATTTCCGATGAAGGCCTAGTTGGCTGAAAGCTCTCCTTCTGACAGTCTTTTTGTTGGTGTTGCACTGAAACATCAGTTACAAAATTATTTTAATGAAAGTATGACATATTAGTGTGCCATACCCTTAACAGTTAGGTAACTTGAGATACATCTTATAAATCAGAGCAATTGTCTACATGTATTAATTTAAGAAGAAGTCCCTGGAGCTGTCAGTATTGAAATACTTGTCCCTTAAGGTATGATGAAAATATATTGATACATTTCCTGCATGACTGAATAGATTTAATTAATTTTCAGTTCTATAACTCTTGATAAAAACCCTAGATATACGGAAACTTCCCAAAATTTGCTTTCAAACAATGGAAATGTTGGATTGGAATATCAGTAATATTGGGTAAAGGATAAATAGCTACTCACCCTAAAGATGACACATTGAGTTGCAGACAGGTACAACAAAAACACTCTTACACATTTAGCTTTAGGCCAAAATCTTCTTCAGAAAAGAAGAAACACTCACATTCATACAAGCAAGCCCACCTCATGACACATGACCACCATCTCCATCAGCTCATACCAGAATGCAGCCATCATGTAGAATGAAAGGAGCAGGCTGGAGTGAGGTAGGGAAGGAGGAGGGATAGGCAGGGTATGGGAGAGAAGAGTATTCTCTGGCAGAGCCTGCTGGTACGAGATAGAGGCATGACAAGACTGCCAGGCATAGCATTCGGAGGCTGTGATGTGAGTAGTGGGAGAGGGGTGGAGCAAAAAATGTAGAGGAGAGGAGAAGGGAAGGGGAAAGACGGCTGGGTGCATTGACAGTGGGCTACACACAATAAGAGTGAAGGGATGTGAATAGGGAGGGGGTGATAAGACATGGAGCGGCGGGAGGGGGGATTGTTGGTTAGAGGGTGTGGGGACATTGGTTGGAAGTCATGCCAATGTAAAAATTTATGTGGTGATTACAGCAGGGCTGGTATATGGCACGGCTGCTTTCACAGGTGGCCTGGCCTCTGTTGGGGTAGGCTATGCCTGTGACAGATCTGGAATAGGAAATGCTGCATTGGACAGCTCTTGCACTTTTGTCTTCCTCAAGGATGTTATCTGTGTGGCAAAGGTTTGGGATTGGGGGTGGCATAGGGATGGACTAGGATGTTGTGAAGGTTGGGTGAGTGACGGAGCACCCCTTGAGGAGGGATGGGAAGGAACTTGGATAGGGCATGAGGATAGATAATCAAAGCTTTGACGAAGGATGTGGTTGAGATCTTCCACTTTGGGGTGGTGATGGGTGATGAAGGGTGAACTGCTTTGTACCTGGTTCTTGGGGTTGGTGAGAGGATTGGGGGTGTGTGGGGGAAATGGCAGGGAGGATATCTGTTCGTTGATTAGGTCTGGGGGATAGTGTCTGTGTGTGAAAGTGTTGGTGAGTCCATCAGCATACTTTGGGTGTCCCTGCAGAAATGCCATCCCCAGGTGACCAGGCTGTATGGGAGTGATTATTTGGTGTGGTAGGGATGGCAGCTGTTGAAATGCAGGTTCTGTTAGTGGGTTTAAAGTTGACAAAGGTGTGGATGGAGCCTTTGGGGAGGAGGAGGAGGTCAGTGTCCAGGAATGTGCCATGATGGATTGAGGAGGACCAGGTGAAGTGGTTGGGAGAGAAGGTATTGAGGTTTTGAAGGCATGAGGATAGGGTGTCTTGGCCCCGACTCCAGATCATGAAGGTATCATCAGTGAACCTGAACCAGATCTGGGATCTGGGATTTGGGAGGCTAGGAAGGTTTCCCCTAATATCTCAAATGGGTTGGCTTAGGAGGGTGGCATGTGGGTGCCTATAGCTGTGCTGCAGATTTATATGCATATCTTCCCTCCAAAGAAGAAGTAGTTGTGTGTTAGGATTAAGTTGGTAAGGTGAACGTGGAATGAGGTGGTGGGTTTGGAGTCTGAAGGACATTGGGAAAGGTAGTGTTCAGTAGTGGCAATACCATAGACATGAGGGATGTTGGTGTATAGGGAAGTGGCATAAACAGCGATGGGTAGTGATCTACTGCGTAAAGGGACGGGGATGTTGAAGAGTTGATGAAGGAAGTTGTTGGTATCCTCATTGTGGGAGGCTAGATTTTGGACAATTGCTTGGAGATGGTGGTCAACTAAGGCCAAATTTTTTGAAGTGGGAGTGCAATAAACAGCTACAATGGGGCATCCAGGATTGTTGGGGATGTGGATTTTTGGGAGCATGTAGAAGGTGGGTGTGGGGTGTCAAAGGGGTAAGGAGGGAAATGTATTCAGGGAGAGGTTCTGGAAAGGACCAAAAGTAGGCTTTAAGTAGAGATTGGAGGTTATGTTGGGGGTCGGGATCACTCTGGCAGAGTTTATAGAAGGCACAGTCAGATAATTGGCAGAGGCCTTCTGTCAGGTAATCACTGCAGTTTGTAATAACACTGGTGGAACCTTTGTCTGCAGGTAGGATGATAAGGTTGGGATTTGTTTTGAGGTTGTGCATAGCTTCATTTTTTCTGCTTAAGGGTTAGTGTTCTTAGGAAGAGATCTGGGGAACGGTGGTGAGGCCAAGTTGGAGATAAGGATTTCCTGGAAGGTGATTGGGGGATGGGTAGGCAGGTGGGGTAGGAGCATGGTTGGATGATGGTATGAATTGGGAGAGGCAGGGTTCTGTGTTGTGATTAGGTTGACTTCGGTTGGAGGGATTGGTGGTAAAGAAGGATTTCCATTGCAGGGATCGGGACAAAGAGACTGGGACCATGACAACTCCAGCATGGTTAAATTTGGGTGCAGGGATGAATGTGTGGCCTTTGGATACGAGTGAAACTTCTGTGCAGCTGAGAATTTTGGTAGATAGGTTAAACAGTGTTCTGGGATTGTTTCAGCTCCAGATTTAGTGGAGTGTTAATAGGAAGTTTTGGGGGATGTGGCAAGTTGAAAGGTCAGCTAGGCATGACCTGGGTGGCATGAGGGGTTGATGAGGAGAAACACTGGGGATAGAATAGGGGTTGTATAGGGGTGCCTCAAGGTGGCAGTAGGATGTCAGCAGGTTGGATAACTTATGGAGATGTGGTCTGGAATGTTCCTCCAGGTGCTAGAGAGGTAGGAATTCAATTTCAGATGTATGATGTATGTAGGTGGAATTGTACAGTAGCAGTATCTTGCAGAAGGAATAGGTGTGGTTCTAGGATGCCTATGCCATTGAGATGTGTTTTTGCAGTACCAGGTATGTGAGGGGCAAGGGTTTGCTGGATCTAAAAAAGCAAAAGTAATTGTGAAAGGACGAGAGGGATCCACAGAAAGGAATTTTTATGGTTAGGCCATTTGGGATGGGGAACATTACATGGTTTAGGCAGCATTTAAGGAAGAGAATAAGGGACTGAGTTTTAGCAAGAAAAAGGGATACTTTTCTAAACTGGTGCAAAAAGATGGAACAGAGGTCATTTGTAGAGTTGGGAAAATAAGAATGACACCAAAATGGACAAATGAAGGTGTTAGGTGATGAGGAGGGGAGCTGGATAACAGAAAAGAGGTTTATATTAAAAACAAAGATTCCAAGACTTACCAAGCGGGAAAGCGCCGGCAGACAGGCACATGAACAAAACACACAAACACACACACACAGAATTACTAGCTTTCGCAACCGATGATTGCTTCTTCAGGAAGGAGAGGGAAAGACGAAAGGATGTGGGTTTTAAGGGAGAGGGTAAGGAGTCATTCCAATCCCGGAAGCGGAAAGACTTCCCTTAGGGGAAAAAAAAAGGACAGGTGTACACTCGCGCACACACACACACACACACACACACACACACACACACACACACACACACACACACACACACACATCCATCCGCACATACACAGACACAAGCAGACATATTTAAAGGCAAAGAGTTTGACTACCTACTCCTTTTCGAAATTCTCAAATGGTTTCACCATTATGTGCCCATCACAGCCTATTCAACCCATATATATCGATTCATTTGAGAAATGTGTTAGAATACTATTCACAACAATCATTAATTCCATCCATACGGATGGATATGTGTGTGTGTGTGTGTGTGTGTGTGTGTGTGTGTGTGTGTGTGTGTGTGTGTGTGTGTGTGTGCGCGTGCGCGCGCGAGTGTACACCTGTCCTTTTTTTTCCCCTAAGGGAAGTCTTTCCGCTCCCGGGATTGGAATGACTCCTTACCCTCTCCCTTGAAAACCCACATCCTTTCGTCTTTCCCTCTCCTTCCTGAAGAAGCAACCATCGGTTGCGAAAGCTAGTAATTCTGTGTGTGTGTTTGTGTGTTTTGTTCATGTGCCTGTCTGCCGGCACTTTCCCGCTTGGTAAGTCTTGGAATCTTTGTTTTTAATATATTTTTCCCATGTGGAAGTTTCTTTCTATTTTATTTACATCATCAGAAAAGAGGTTTAAAAATATGTGCAGGTGCCTAAAAACAAAAATTGCAAAAACATTTAAAAATATGCACAAGTACATAAAAATATGCAGAAACATTTATACAATGTAAAAATTTGCAGAAAAAAACACAGATACTACGTTAGAAATATGTGAAAATGGGGGATGAAAAGGAACTGATGAGGTATTGGGAGTATGAGCGCATTGGGATAAGAGAAGATAGGAGGAAGGGGGATTGGTGAGGTTTACAAGTTCATGTGGCACCGGTAGGTGTGGAAAATAAAATATGAAAATACGTGAGAATGAGGAAGGAAATATGGACAACAGGTATAATTATAATTGTCAGCGGGAAGAATTTGAGGCATGAAATACTGTACCAACTTCATGTATGGTCATGTGTTATGCACAGATGAGATTGTCGATACAGTTTGGCTCAGAAATCAGTGTGTATGGTTTGGAAGGCATAAAAACCACAGGAAAGAAGACACAGAGAATGGACACTGAAAAAAGCAATGTTGTAGGGAATAGTAACAAAGGAAAACATCACAAAGTTGTGGAGTAGAACAAAGCCATTAGGCAAATCACACAATGGAAACTCCATTAGGAAGAGGATAAATTGCTACTCACCATAAAGATGACACACTGAGCTACAGACAGACACAATGAACAACTGTTACACACTTAGCTATTGGCCAAAGATTTCTTCACACACACACACACACACACACACACACACCTCATACACACATGACTGACAAGTCAGGCTGGAATGCTACTGTCATATAGAATGAAGTAAGCACTCTGCTACAGAATCTGGTGTACATGAAGCTAAATATGAACCCAACACCAAAAGTGACAAGAAAAAGAACAGCTGTGCTTCACAAGTCTGCTCTAGTGAAAGAGGGTATGAAATGCCTGTATTCAAAGACTCCAGCACCACCATGCTTTTGCGGACTGCCTAGAATTCAGAAATAAGATGTACCATAGTGGGCATTAGCCAACTCCATTATGCACTCATTTATGGAATGACATCTGGCCTCTCTCCTGAAACCCACTGTAGGACACTGCAGTCACCATATAAAGAACATTGTGGATTTTGTGACCATGCTGAAAGGGATGTTGCTGCAGAAGGATGTCCTGCATGTGAGTGTAGACATAACTTCCTGTTGTAATTAGGTATCAGTACAACACAACAAGTAGACTGAGCACAATATTCAGCAGGAAGCAATTACGCACACAAAGACCTGTAGCAATACACATGGAGAACTGAGGCCTAGTGTAGCTTGGCTTACCTTAAATAGATGGGACCCGTGGTGGGCTCTGACATTGATTTCTCTCTCTCTCTCTCTCTCTCTCTCTCTCTCTCTCTCTCTCGGATTCCTGAAACATTCATACTCTCCTCCTCATATGCTGGGCTCTGAATAAGGTGACATGCTGCATCGGGAGTGTATGGTCTGAAGTGCTTTGAGTGCGCACACATTCTGAGCTCACCTTCCTGTGTCAAACCATAAGGCTACACCATTGTTATCGGAACTGTTTCCGTGTCAACCTCGGGCATTGGCTCTGGTGACAGTAGTCACAGTGCTGACGATATTGGTATATGTGGTTGCTCAGGAGTGGGTGACAGAATCCCAGATGATGGTGTCGGAAGCAGTAGAGGAATTGCTGGTTTGGCCACCAAGGATGGAGGCTCTCGCCCATGTGGGAGTGGAGACATGGCAGCAGCAAGTGATGTGATGCCCATTGTGAACAGGCTCAAAGGTGGTGTGACATCAGGAAGTGCCCAGCCCTCCACACAAAGGCAGAGGCCATCCCCCATGTGGATATTGCAGAGATGCCATCCCCCAGGAATCTGTCAATGACAGCTGAAATCCATTTAGGTCGATATCCGAAACCACATGTCTGGACAGCCAAAGCCAGCTGGAAGAGGCATAGTGGCTGCATGGGTTGATGTCCAGGTGGAGGACACAGGAGGTTTAGTGGTGTCGTCTACTTGTGCTGTGGAGTAGTTCTGCCAGGCTCTTCTCTCTGAACAGCATGAAACAGCACGAGGAGAGAAATCAGTCTAAAGCATCTTCTGACAAAGAGTTGGTAACATTCTTTTTCATTTGGTTTTTGAACATTCACACTAGGTGTTATGCATCATCATTAAATTGTGGATGGAATGGCATGGTGAGAATGTGACAGATACCATGGTAATTGCAAAATGTTGCCGGCCAGAGTGGCCGAGCGGTTCTGGGCTCTACAGTCTGGAACCGCGCGACCGCTACAGTCGCAGGTTCGAATCCTGCCTCGGGCAAGGATGTGTGTGATGTCCTTAGGTTAGTTAGATTTAAGTAGTTCTAAGTTCTCGGGGACTGATGACCTCAGCAGTTGAGTCCCATAGTGTTCAGAGCCATTTTGCAAAATGCTGCAAAGTCTTGCAATGAAAATTGTGGACCATTATGAGACACTACCATCATTAGCAAGCCACTGAGTGAAAAATTTTTAGACAAGGTTGCGACGTTGGCAGTTATGGATGTGAAAACACAATGAATGACATACAGAAAACAAGTATATGTGTCAACTACCAACAGTCAATAAGCATTGAGGGAGGGGCCAGTGAAATCCACATGTATATGGTCCCATGTGTGTGATGTGGTCAGTCAAGGAGCCGATGACATCTGAGGAGTTGCATGGTGTGTCACACACTGTGAACAGGAGCCAAGCAGGTGGGTAACATCACCGTCTAAGCCAGACCAAAACACATGTCAACGGCCAAGGCTTTTGTTCAGTCTACACCCCAATGATCTGCATTCAGTAAACAGAGAACCTGCAAATAAAGCAGTGAGGGGATCACTACGCTAGCGGCTGGGTCTAATAGCAGAACACCATCCACAATGGAGAATCGAAAGATGTAATAATTACGAATGGGGTCAGACACACAAGAAGTCGGTGAATCCAGGCAACCATGCTGTATGAATGGTATGACTTGCCGCAAAAAGGAATCCGAAGCTACAGCCTTCACAATCCTAGTGCTAGTTATAGGAAAACCATCAACTGTCCACTGTGCAGTGACTTCAGTGTGGAAAGAAAGCAATTACTCCTCATCAAATCCTGGGTCCGGGATAGCTGGCGGGCGGAACAAAGCATCAGCATTTGCGTATTGATTCATAGGGCAGAAATGAATATTATAGTTGTAATGCAAAAGGAAAGAGCCCAGTATTAAATTTCATGTGCTGCTCTATCTGATAATGACACAGAAAGATGGAATTACCAAATATGCAGCAACCAGTCGCAAAATCATGTTTTATTTATTCACTTTTGCAAATCGATATTGGTTGAAAGCACTGATGATGGCTCTTAATCAGTTGAAATCGATTTGCAAAACTGAATAAATAAAACATGATTTTGCGACTGGTTGCTGCATATTTGGTAATTTTATGGTTTACGGTCGCTGCATGACTTAGGAACCACATGGAGCTCATCATTCACAGAAAGATGGAACAAAGAAACCAATGGTTCGTGATCAACGACCAGGTGGAATTTGGTACCATAGAGAAAAGTGTGGAATTCCTTCATAGGATTTACAGTGGTCAAAGCTTCCTTTTCTATCTGAGAGTACCTAGTTGGAGCAGCACTCAGCATTTTTGAGACAAAAGCAATAGGCCACTTGGAGCCATAAGGATAGAGCCAGTACCTCCCCCAAACCATACTGTGAAGTTGTGGCAGGTTGGGTTGCACTCTCACTATCCTTTAACCCTGCGGCAGGCGTGCTTAAGATTGTTGCGTCAGGGGGCGCTTGCGGCACTCAGTGCCGCCTACATTTAATTACATAAAAAAGCAGTTTTTTTTAATATTTTGGTGGAATTAATTATTTATTGTCTATAACATCATTCTTAACATCAACTTTTAATATGATCTGTATACATATATCCAAGGTGCATGGGATAATTAAAATTGTTACAGAATATCTGACATACAGTTCCAGGGTATTTCCTAAGCGCTACTTTAATAACAAATTCTAATTAAATTACAACCACAGATATGATTTGATAGTTTACAATTGTTAAAGCAAATTTTACAAAAACATGTAATATGTATAAAAACTTTGTAGTAATAATAAAGAACAAGGCAGTCAGTAAAAACATATCAAGAATCACACACTTTCTTCCTCCAGAGAAGCTCTGCAATCATTAATATGGTTCAAATGGCTCTGAGCACTATGCGACTTAACTTCTGAGATCATCAGTCGCCTGGACCTTAGAACTAATTAAACCTAACTAACCTAAGGACATCACACACATCCATGACCGAGGCTGGATTCGAACCTGTGACCGTAGCGGTCACTCGGTTCCAGACTGAAGCGCCTAGAACCCCACAGCCACACCGGCCGGCCAATCATTACATGTGACAACATTGTGGCAATGTTGCTTGCAAATGAATCTTTTGCAGCTATTGCAAGTGACAGTAGTTTTATTATTATTATTATTATTATTATTATTATTATTATTATTATTATTTTTACAAAGATGGCAACTCTCACACCTTCTTACAGTCTCATCGTGATTAGTGGGAATTGATTGATGAGGTGACATATATCCTTGAATATCTCGTGGTAGAGTAGAGAGCTGAGCCCTTTCTTTCAAATGGCAGTCCATCAGAGCCAAGGCCAGGTTTGTGTTTGCAACGACATAATCAATTATCTCAGGTTCAAACAATTTGAGAAATTTTTCAATTATGTTTTAGCTTCTCTACCAATGCATTTCGGGCCAGATAGGACTTTGATTATATTCTTATGTTTTGGTTTCCCTGGTAGTGCTAACGGATTATTTATCCACAAAGTTTCTTGGTCCTTACCAATATAAAAATGGCTGTCATCATGTGGCTTTCCTTTCACTCCATTCCCGTCATTGCATGAGTGCTCAGATTCACTGGAATGATCTGCAGTTTCAATTATTTCTGTTTCCTCATCGCTGTCAGAGAAATCTGCGTAGTTTTCTTCAACAGGTGATTGCAGAAGAAGACACTCAATTTCTTCTGGTGTTAGTCCTTTCCTTTGTGCGGACCTGGGAGACAATAAAATAATTCTAATACCAAAGCAATATTAATAACTAAATTATCATTCACCCACAGAGTTGTAAAACAAAGCTTCTAATAATCAAAACATTCAACAGTGGTATGGCTTCATGTGCGTACTTAAATTACCGGTCGCGTGCAGTACGCAGTGCCGCCTCGGTGCAATCGTCCACTTCACAGGTGAGTCACAGCTGTTATGGTGGGTATAATGACAGCTCAGCAATGCAGTTTGGTGCGTGACTAAACAATCGAAGCATATCTGGCACCACTATTGTGTGGTTGGCGAGCTGACATAATTATTGAAGGAAAACAAAATTGGCGGCACTGTATGCCGCCACGCGCCTGCTGCAGGGTTAAACAGTCAGTCCACCAACCTGAAAATTCAATTAAATACCTACCACACAAAGGCCACGTAACTCCAGTCCATGGGTAGTACCTGAAAGTTAATTAAATTATTGAGTGTTCAGGACTCTTCCATAGCTCATTTGAAAACATGTTTAAAATTTCCTTTAAGTTGGTTTATTGTCTTTAAAACAGAGAAAATAGCCTTCAAGCTGTATATAATATCTCAATATCAATTATGCAATGTTACTGACTGTCTCTGTTACAAGTTCACACCTGAAAGCAGCCAGAAGCTGTTTAATCCTATCCAATATTTTGAATGTCCTGAACAGTTATGACCCACGACTACTTGCGAGTTAACAGATTCAGTTTTTCAGTAAGCTCCTTCTAAAGAAGTGCTTGCCACAATGTTTTGTTATCTGCAAAAAAATTAATTTAATACTCAATGCCCCTTCTGGATGCCTTACTGCACAACTTTCTCATGCATACATTTACATAGTTTTAATAAAGTGTCACATTCTCAATATGCATATGTCCTCCATTTGCTCTCTCGGTCTCTCCAAAACACCTTTGCAACAAAAAACATGATGAAATAATAATTTTCCAAAGTTATCTTAATTATCTCGGAAATCAGTGGTAATGAAACTAAAGGAAATTCCAGAAAATTACATTATGTGAACATATCCTCTTGGTTGGAGCTTCAGTTGATAGTATAGATGAATATAATACTGTCACTAACTCGGTTTCACATTGATAGCACAGCTATGATGTGTTTTAGGTAAAAATCTATATCTCCAAAAGTATTAAAGTTATTGATTTGAAATTTTAACTGTATGACTGTGTTAGCCATAGAATTTGGTATGTTAAGTATGAAAAAGAATGATTAATATTTAATAGTACTTCTTCAGATCCATACAGGGACATGTAATGTATTGCACACAGCATTAGTCAAGCAAATGCTCTCCTCCCAGTTCCACAGCAAGCTATGCTTTCACTTCAAGACAACAACTCATAATAATTTACTATGTTGCAAAGTGTCTGTCGCAAGGACCAAGTGGAGTTCTGGTTGGTACGTCACTAAGAAGGGCGCAGACTGAAATGCGGTCTTAAGGGTGGAAAATGCTGTTTCACAAGCCAGTGACCACGAAACTGACTCCCTTTGCATAGCAACACTAGTAACAGGTGCACAGTTGTCTCAGCCCCAGAGAAAAATTTATGGTAGTAGGTGACTTGGCCTAGTAAAACCCTATATTCATTGACTGGCTTAGTGTGTGGAAGTGACACAAGAGCTGAGACACGTTGATACAGGGGTTTGAGACCCTCGCAAAAAACTTCAAACCGAAGATAAATGATAGAAGGTTGAAAAAATTGCCATTTTCTAAATTAGACTTCAACTCAGCTGCTTGGAGCACAGAAAAAAAAGAGTACAGAGATTGGGTAGATGTTCTTCAGTGGAAGCACCGGAAATTACAGTGTCACCCAGGTAGTTTGCACAACCCAGCACAAGCACTGTAAGTTGTTCCAAAAAATAGTGAAAAACAGTGAGAGTGCTGGTGACGCCAAAAGGCAACTGCAAGTATTGGTGCAGTCCAAAGAGGGTATTTGCAACTAATATACATAGTGACTCTGTATCTAGAGGGAGCTGTAAATCGGCATCCAACAGTTCAATTTGTGAGGAATATTGATCATCTGATAACTTTTCAAAGAGTTCTCCCAAGCACAGTATTGTATCCACTATAGATTATGCACTCATGGAAACTTTAAAGTCGCAGTATAGGGTAACCGGCATGACGGTTTCCTTACATTAACTAAGGGGGTAGGCCATTCACTTGATACAATAGGCCGAAATGTGCGGGATTCCATGAGGTGCTCTAATTCATCATTGACTTGTTCCCTGAGTGCCACTGGAACCAGAAGGGCTTGGCGAGAGAACAAAGAGAAAAACTCAGAACATAATGCACATAACTGTGTGTACGGCACTTGTTCAGACACTAAATTCACTTCTCTGAATTGGTAAAACCAAACAACTTAAAGGTTTAGAAGACTCTCCATATGCGCTTTATCTACAACAAGAAGTGTAAGTGACCAAACTACTGACTGACAGGTCACTGGGGCAGAGTGTTTGGTAAGAATAGGAATGTTTGTTGTAATTTACTAACTTTTGTGACAGGGAGAAGCAGAGGGGAGCCCAAAACTATAAAGTTTGTTAGTTTAACAAGGTTAATGCAGCTCCTGTTTCCATTTGCATGTGTAGTATTTTTCAAAAAAGCATAACATCAATGAAAAGCTTGTTTGGCGCAACAGAAATAGCCGATACAATGTTTATGACCATATCCACATGAGGATCATTCGGAGATAGATGGGTTTGCACACTAGAAGGCATGCTCTCACACCTCATGATCTGGAACTAAACAAATTATAGCATCTCTCACGGTCTGATCAACATATGGTTCTTTATGAGCAGAGGGCACGAAATCACAATGATAACGTAACTCATGGGGTTCAGCTGCCCATACTTGATGTGATTGAAGTGGTTGCTTCCTACAGCGGTAAAACTCAGCCTGGGATCGCAATAGCACGGGTGCGCTTAAGGTGGTATTTTGAAAGAAGTTCACACATTTGGTCAAACATTAAAGAAGACAGAACCTGCAAAGGGGTGGATTGACATAGGACGTGATACATTCCTGGCAATATCCATCAAAGAAACAAGGCACAACATAAAATAGCATAAGTAATCCCAAAACCTTGAAAGTGTTGTCGCAGACATTTCTCATATGCGTCCTATTCCTCAGTGGCCCCATCGTGTAGAAATGGGAGGCGGATGAGCCATAGGGGCCATGGAGGGCAAAACAGCATGCGACACAGGCTGAGGAACATGCTTACTAGACAAAACAGAAGAAAATGATTTAAGTACAAGAGTTTGATTATCCAGCACCTGTGATTGGTGATGCTACACTGTGGGGAATGATTCTTGCTCTTCAACCGACTGACTTAAAATGTCCTCTGTAGCACCATCAACCATCATGAGAATAAATGGAGGACCAACCAGAGTAGAAATTTGCATAGAGAACAGGACCACACTCGTTGCTAGTTGTGTTGTAATTAGGTATAAGAGCAACACGACCAATGGACTGAACACAATTTCATTCCATCGAAGCATTAACAACTTGAACGCATTATTTAAGTAACATTCAGTGGGAACTAATTACGTACACTGTAGTAGTCTGTGGAGAACTGAGGCCGAGCATACCTCATAGCTCGGCTAGACTCAAATAGACTTCGGCCCGTGGTGGGCTCTGACAGTCTGTGTATGACATAGCACTGTTGCAAGTGCAGCCCTTTTGAAAGTACGCCCACACGTCACTGCAGTATCAGTTCAGCGTACCATGGTACTCTTAGCAAATCTTTTTGAGCCCCAAACATTGAAACTGTTAGAACATTTACTCACCACAACCTATTTAAAATGTGATGAGGAGTTCTATGAAGAAGCTGATGGAATAGCCACGGGCTCATTATTTGGCCCTGGGATTGCCAGTCTCTGTACAGAACACTTTGAAGAGATGGTACTAAAAACTGCATGGCTCAAACCAAAAATGTTTCTTCTGTTATGTGGATGACACCTTCATTGTCTGGGAACATGGCAGAGGGGCCATGAATGAGTTCCTGGACCACCTGAACAGCATCCATCAAAACATACTGTTCACAAAGGGGCAAGAACAGAATGGATGTGTTCAATTTTTAGGCATTCTAATAAGAAGAAATTCACTGCTAAAACCATCAGAAATCTCAAGAAGAAATATTTGAAAGAAAGTTTAACTCAAATAGAAGAAGACTTCCAGAAAAACAACATGTGAGACTTCTATAGAACATTCAAGACCAACTTAAGTAGATATAATCTGCTAAACCTCAGCTTTAAGAATAAAGAAGGAAAGACAGTGTCTGGAGATGTCAGATCATGGTGGAATACTTTGAAGGCCTCCTGAATTGTGAAGTGCCATCCAAGACATTCAACCACAGTGAGAAAGAACCAAACCCTGACTCAGAACTGCCAACCATAGGATAGGTTAAGAACATAATAAGAACCTTGAAAAATAACAAAGCACTTGGAGAAGACAGGATCATTGCAGAATTCTTAAAGTATGCAGACGAGAATGTGATCATAGAACTAACACAAATTATATGAAAAATCTGGGAAGAAGAGCAGCTTCCAGAAGGTTGGACATCACCACTAATACATCCTATACACAAGAAAGGCCATAAGACAGAACCTGGGAATTACAGGAGAATTTCTTTAATACCTCTGACCTATAAGGTATTCTCTCAAGAGCACTGCTAAATAGAGTGGAAGAACAACTAAATCCACAAACTGATGAGTACCAAGGAGGCTTCAGAAAGGAAAGATCATGCGCAGAACAGATCCTGAATCTAAAACTGATGATCGCTTATCAAAAACAGAGAAGCAAAAAGTTCATGCCTACATTTATAGACTTCAAGAAAGCCTATGATTCCGTAGACAGACACACACTGTTCCAAACTTTAGGGGAGATGAGTTTGGATAGAAAATACAGCAACGTGGTTAAACAGACTCTAACTAACACAACATCCACAACATACAAGGTCAAGTTCAGAGGAGAGCTGTTGGAGAATACGACTGGGGTGTAAGAATAAAGGAATACGGATAGATTGTCCAGCATTCACAGATGACATTGTGCTCTTGTCCAAATCACTGGAAGAGGTGATTAACCAAACCACAGAACTGCAGAGACAGGCAGCTAAAGCAGGCCTACAGATCTCTATCGAGAAGGCACAAAATATGACAAACACCACAACAGCTCCTAGATGGATGACAATAGGAAAAAGGAAAATTCAGAAGGTGGAGAGATTCAAATACCTTGGACAATGGATAGACATATAAACTAACTATTGACACCTATAATAAGAAAAATGTTTGATAAATGCGAAATTGAAACATTACCAAACAGTGATCCACCCTGAATCTCTATATGCAGCAGAAACTCTCAGCTTAGCAAGAACCAGAGTGATCAAGAGACTTAGAATTGATAAAATGAAAGATTCTCAGGAGAATATTAGGACATCAAAGAACATAGATGGTCAATTTAGAAACCGAGCCAACTGGGAACTGTATACCAAGAGAGAAAAAATTTTTGACGTCATCGGGAAAAGAAGGAGCGTGCTCTTCGGGCACATCCTCAGAATGGAGCAGGGGAGGTTAACACAGTGAATCACACAATTTCTAATGAACAAGAAAACCAAAGTACGATGGATCCAAGAGATACAAAGACGTCTGGAAGAAATAAGAATACAGGAACCATAGATATAGAACAGGGTGATTTTTAAATAAAAAGTTCTGGCCTTCGAAGCTTTCAAGGATAGAAAGAGACTCAGAACAAAATCATCTATGACAGAAGAACAAAGAAGGTTGCAAAGTAGGAAAATGAAAGAATATTGGGAAAGAAGAAAGACCAGAAGAAATGAAGCTGAAGCAAATTAACATGGTCGTAAGATGGCCAGAAAGAAAGAAGAAAAGGAAAATCAGAAGGAATCCAAGGACACACAATCTACAGATAGAAGCTCCTCACAGGCAATGAGCTGTCATCATCCGGTGCAGTGGTCCACTGTTCCAACAGCTCTAGTTCACAGGGACATGCCATTTGTGACAAAGACTGCCTCCCAACTTAGAGGCAACACCTTAAAGATGTGTTTCCCCAATATGGATAGAGCAAAACACAGATTAGATGTGTGTTGAACAAAATAAGTGATACAGTCATGTGCAAAGTAGGTGTAGAGAAAGAGAGACTTGACTTATCCCTCATATTTGAGCTTCCTTCAGCCAAAACTGTGAGAATCCTTGGAAAAAACCATCATCAAAGCCATAGTTTGACCACGACAAAAATTGAAAGGCATGCTTGGCTCACTAAAGGACATGCTGCAACAGTAAATACCTGTTATATATAGCATCCCTTGTGAGTGTGGCCTCTGGTACATCGGGTAAACACATTCTGGGATCTCAAATGCTGCAAGGAATACATTACACGCATGTGTTTGGCGCATAAAGGTAAATCACCAGTGATAGAACACAGCCTCAGTGAAGGACATACATTTAAATTTGAGAAAATAAAAATGTGCTGAGCTAATGGGTTTTGGAACTGCGTTATTAAAGAATCCACTTGGATAAGGCTCCATGACAGACTCATGAACAAGGTCATCGCTACAGCTTTCAGCATGGCACTGTGTGAAACTTCCTGGCAGATTAAAACTGTGTGCCTGACCGAGACTCGAACTCGAGACCTTTTCCTTTCGCGGGCAAGTGCTCTACCATCTGAGCTACTGAAGCATGACTCACGCCCGGTACTCACAGCTTTACTTCTGACAGTGTCTCGTCTCCTACCTTCCAAACTTCATATCAGCGCACACTCTGCTGCAGAGTGAAAATCTCATTCTGGGAGGCACCGAGTGTTAGCACATATACGCCAAGACTGCACCCATCAGTTGACACTTTACAATTCTGGATAAGACAGAATGTACTGAGAGTTGAGGGGTGGTCCATGTCCCTACCCCCACCTCAGGATGGTGACTGTGCTAGGGTGGCACCGGTCAGGTATGTACATGGGATGCGCTCGTAATCTCAACATTTTTCCGGCAGGTTATGAGAGTGACATACACTGAAACATAGTGGAATTTCAATATAGCCACCCTTACGGAAGACCAAGAAGATTTTGCCATGAATCTCTTTTACAATTTAGACAATAGTTGTACTTTCTTTTTTGGAATAGGACACAGATGATCATGTTATTGAATTTATAAGCAACCAAACAAAGGTGAAGGATGGGGAAGGAGAAAGAGGACAGAAGGAGACAAGGAAGGAACCCATGGATAATGGCAGCTCCCACAGTTGCAGATTGTATCCCAGAGACATCCTATCCCATTATAGTTACAGCCACTTGCTTAAACAGTCATGTCATATATCAGCTGTTCACCCACATGACCAGCCATCACTCAATAGTGGCAGAGAGAGAGTGAAACCAGCCAGTTGAGGAGCATGCTCCACAGTACTGTATGGTAATATAGTAAAGCTGAATGACTGTTCCTCAGATTATGCCCTCTGGTCTTCACTATCAACACCATTGTTTCTAAATTGTCTATGTGGAAGCAGATCCTTCAAAATATCCTCAGCACCACAACTCCAGTTACCCTGCCCCAGCTCCATCCTGCAGCCACATTCCAATACAGCTATCAGCAACCATCCAATCTGTTACTGACTTTTCCCCCTATCCCCCACCTATGCTGACCACCCATTTTCTTACTCTTCATCCCTTCTATATCAGTACATACATTTACATCCATACTCCACAACCCACCAATATTGCATAGTAGAAGGTATCTTGTACCACTGATATTTATTCCATTTCGTGCTCTATGGAGTGAGGGAAAAATGACTGTCAAGCTATATGTCTCATTATGAGTACTATTTTTTTCTTATCTTGTCTTTGTGGTCCTTATGCAAGATGTATGTTAGTGGCAGTCGAATCATTGTGCAGTTAGTTGCAAATGCCTATTCTCTAAAATTTTCCAATAGTGTTTCACAAAAAGAATGTTGTCTTCCCTCCAAGGGTCATTTGAGATCACAGAGCATTTCTGTTACACTCACTTGTTAATTGAATCTACTGGTAAGAAATCTAGCAACAAACCTCTGGAATGCTTCAATGTCTTCCTTTAATCTGACCTGGTAGTGATGCAAACATTCAAGCAGTATTCAAGAATGGATCACACAAGTGTTCGATACACGGTCTCCTTTCTAGATGAGCTACACTGTACTAGAATTCTCCCAATAAACCAGAGTTGGCCATGCCTTTCCTAGTACCGACCTTATGTGCTTGCTCCATTTCATACTGCTTTTCAACATTGCACCTAGATATTTAACTGATGTGACAGTGTCAAGCAGCATGCCACTAATACTGTATTTGAACGTTATAGTATTGTTTTTCTTACTCATCTTCATTAGCGTTTTTTTTTTACATTTGCAGCAAGCTGCCACTCATCACACCAAATAGAAATTCTGTCCTGTTCAACCTTTGTCCTCCGACAGTCACTCAAAGATGACACTTTGCTACACAATCCAGAAAATGGTCACAGATAGCTGCTCACCATAACTATCAGATTATTTGTTTGTATAGAGAACAAGAACAGCTCCATCAGTTTTCCCTGGGTCACTCATAATATTACCCTTGTCTCTGATGACCACTTCCAATTCAGGACAATGTACTGGGTTCTATTACTTAAAAACTCTTTGAGCCATTCATACATCGGAGACTCTTTTATGCATACTCAGGCTTTCATTAACATGCTGCAGTAGAACACAGTATCAATTGCTTTTTGGAAATCTAGGAATGTGGAAGCTGCTTGTTGTCCTTCACCAATGGTTCACTGGATATCTTGTGAAAAAAAGAGTAAGCTGAGTGCACATGGACAAGGATTTCTAAATTCGTCCTAATTTATGGACAGAAGCTTTTTTGTTTCAAGGAAATTTATTATAGTCACATTTACAATGTGCCCAAGAATTCCGCAACAAAGTGACGGAAAGGGTATTGTCTGTAATTTTGCAGGGGCATTCTTTTATCCTTCTTAATATACAGGTGTCACCTGTGCTTTTTTCCAGCTGCTTGGCACTTTGTGCTAGGTGAGAGATTTGCAATAAATGCTAGCTAGGTAAGGAGGCAGTGCTGAAGAGTACTCCCTCTCTCTCCAGATCTGGTGACTTGTTTTCAACTCTTTAGGTTGTTTGTCGGTACCAGCAGTATTTCTTTCTATGCCTGCCATAGGGACGTCTGTTTTACAGTCAAACAGTGGTATGTCTATATGGTCCTCTCATGTGAAAGTTGTTGTTTTTTTTTTTTTTTTTTTTTTTTTTTTTTTTTTTTTTTTTTTTTTTTTAAAAAAAGAGGTTGAATAAATAATACTTCAGCTTTCCTTTTGCTGTCTTCTGTCGCCACGCCAACCTGGTTGACAAGTGACTGAATAAAAGCCATCGACCCATTTAGCAATTTTATGAAGGACCAGAATTTTTTCAAGTTATCGGCAAGGTCCTTTGTTAATGTAGGACAATGTATGTTGCTGTTTGCTGTTGCATCAATCTTTTTATAGACACAATGTAATGTAAATGGAGAGATAAAAAAATCTGCTCACCAAGTGGTGGCAGGGGAACACACACTCAAAAGGATGGAAATTCCTCAAGCTTTCAGAGCCAGTGGCTCCTTCTTCTGCCAGACGAGTTGAAGGGGAAGGAAGAGGGGTGAAGGAAAAGGTCTGGAGAGGTTTAAGGAAAGGGGTACAGTTTAGGAAAGTCACCCAGAACTTCGGGTCAGGGGAGATGTACCAGATGGGATGAGAAGGCAAGACTGGTTGTTGTGCTTCTGTGATTTGGAGCTGAGTGGAGCATCTCAACCAAAGGCATGTCAATTCTGTGATGGTCTTGGCTCCAGATTTATGGACCTGCATTATGGGGTGAAGATATGTAGGATTCTCAGTGATATATCAGGGTTGCAACACACAGAAGAAGCAGCTACTTTGGTAGCAGAGTACTTACAGAGTGCACATAGGGGTATTTTTTAGGCTGAGTGATAGTTTGAGGTCCTCTGACGAACGCTCACCCACTGATATGCAGAGACTGAATCCAGGTACAAAGTATGGAAAGTTTGTCAATATTTTAACAGTAAATTGCCAAGTCCCTGAATTTACTGCCCTCTAGCAAAACTGTCATGCTCTAATTGTACTTGGAACTGAAAACTGAATAAAACCTGAAGCAGAAAGTTCTGAATTATGTAATGTGGTGTGGAACATATATCAAAAGGACAGATTGGACACTACAGGAAGGGGAGTATTCATTGCAATTGATCAAATTATTGTGTCTATTAAGGTCAAAATTGCACCTGATTGTGAAGTAGATGCGAGTAACTGGCCTACATGAACTCAAGTTAATCATCAGATGTTCCTACCGGCCACCCAATTCCACTGTAACAATTGTAGCATCAATCAAAGAAATCTAGACACAGTAACATGGAAACACTCCATTAATGCAAAGTTTGTTGTAGGTGAAGTAGCTTGCCGATGTTAGAAGGGGAACTGTGGATTCATTGCAGAAGATGTGAACAGACAACCTTGTGAAGTAATTTTGTATACATTTTATGAAAACTGTCTTGCGCAGCTAGGTCAACAACCCATATGCAATGGAAATATTTTAGACCTTGTAGCTAAAAACAAGCCTGATCTCGTCAACAGTGCACTTACAGAGACAGGAAGTGATGATTAGGATTTTATCATAGTTATGATGGTTACCTACATGTACATGTACATCTACATCTGCATGGATACTCTGCAAATCATATTTAAGTGCCTGGCAGAGGATTCGTCAAACCACCTTCACAATAATTTTCTATTATTCCACTCTCAAACAATGTATGGAAAAAACAACATGTATATCTTTCCGTATGAGCTCTGATTTCCCTTATTTTATTATGTTGATCATTTCTCCCTATGTAGGTTGACATTTTTTAAAATATTTTCCCATTTGGAGGAGAAAGTTGGTGACTGAAATTTCTTGAGGAGATTCTGCCACAACGAAAAACATCTTTGTTTTAATAGTGTCCAGGCCAAATCCTGTATCATTTCTGTGACACAGTCTCCCTTATTTCACGATAGTACAAAATGTGTTGCTCGTCTTTGAATTTTCTCGAAGTTTAGTCGGTGGTGCGGGTCTTCTGCATTGTCCCCTACTCTCCTCTGAGTATGGGACCTAATCATCATCACTCTATTAATCCTGTCTGGTAAGGATCCCAAAAGATGATGGGCAAGCATAGTGTAGGCAGTCTCTTAAGTAGATCTGTTATATTTTCTAATTGATCTGCTATTGAAACACAGTCTTTGCTTTTGCCTTCCCCACAACATTTTCTTTCCAATTTAAATTGTTTGTAATTGTAATTTCTAGGTATTTAATTGAATTTACAGCCATTAGATTAGACTGATTTATCATGTAACTGAAGTTTAAGAGATTCCTTTTAGCAAAATTTTCATTATTTAGGATGAGTTACCAATTTTCGCACCATTCAGATAGCTTTTCTAAATCATTTTGCAATTTGTTTTGATCTTCTGATGAGTTTGACAATAAATGACAGCAGCATCTGCAAATACCCTAAGATGGCTGCTCAGATTGTCTCCTAAATCATTTGTACAGATAAGGAACAGCAGAGAACCTGTAACACTACCTTTGGGAATGCCAGAAATCACTTCTGTGTTACTCGATGACTTTCCATCAGTTACTACGATCTGTGACCTCTCTGACAGTAATCACAAATCCAGTCACATAACTGAAATGATATTCCATAAGCATACAATTTCACTATGAGCTGCTTGTGAGGTACAGTGTCAAATGCCTTCTGGAAATCTAGAAATAGGGAATACATTTGAAATACCTTTTCAATAGTATTCAACAGTTTGTTTGTGTAAAGACCTAGTTGCATTTCACAAGAACAATATTTTGTAAATCCATGTTGACTGTGTGTCAATAGGTAAGGTAATTCACAATGTTAGAATATGTATCTGTTCCAAAATCCTGTTGCGTATTGACGTTAATGATATGGGCCTATAATTTAGTGGATTACTCCTGCTACCTTTCTTGAATGTCGGTGTGACCTGTGCAGCTTTCAAATCTTTGGATACAGATCTTTCGTCATGTGAGCAGTTTTATATGATTGTTAAGTACGGAGCTATTGCATCAGCAAATTGTGAAAGGAACCTGATTGACATACAATCTGGTTCAGAAGAGTTGCTTTTATTAAGTGATTTAGGTTTCTTCACTACTCCGGGGATATCTACTTGTGAGTTACTCATGTTGGCAGCTGCTCTTGATTCGAATTCTGGAATATTTACTTCATCTTCTTTCGTGAAGGAATTTCAAAAGGCTGTGTTTACTAACTACGCTTTTGCAGCAATGTAGGTAATATTATTTCCTTTGCTATCATGCGGAGAAGGCATTGGCTGTGTCTTGTCACTAGCGTACCTTAAGTATGACCAGAATATCTTCGGATTTTCTGCCAGGTTTTGAAACAAAGTTTCGTTGTGGAAACTATTATAAGCATCTCGCATTGATGTCTACTTTAAATTTCAAGCTTCTGTAAAAGATTGCCAATTTTGGAGATTTTGCATTCATTCAAATTTGGCATCATTTTTCCTTTGTTTTTGCAACAGTATTCTGATCTGTTTTGTGTAACAAGGGGGATCAGCTTCATTGTTCGTTAATTTATGTGGTATAAATTTCTCAATTGCTGTCGATACTATTTATTTGAATTCAAACCACATCTGGTCTATACTTTCATTGTTAATTTGGAAGGAGTAGAGATTGTCTCTCAGGAAGGTGTCAAGTGAATTTTTATCTGCTTTTTGAATAGGTATATTTATTGTTTATTTTTGGAGGATTTGGGGGTTCTCAGGCTTATTTGTTGCTAAGGGGTCAAGTGTGTTTTCACAATTATTTACTATTCAGTTGAACCCATGAACTAACTGGTCCAAATAATCTTTAGAGAATGTTTGGATGATGTTTTATGCATACCTCCGGATCTAAACATGTATTTTCACCAACATGTCGAGAGTAATTTAAAGTCATCTCCAATTATAATTGTACAAGTTGGGTATGTATTTGAAATTAAACTCAAGTTCTCTTTGAACCTTTCAGCAGTTGTATCATCTGAGTTGGGAGGTCGGTAAAAGGATCCAATTATTATTTTGTTCTGGTTGCCAAGAATGACCTCTGCCCATATTAACTCACAGGAAGTATGTGCTTCAATTTTGCTACAAGATATTAACAGCAACAAACAAGGGCGTACCCAGGATCTGAACTGGGGGGAGGGGGAGGCAGGTCATACTTGTCTCAGGAAATAAGGAGTCGAGACAACATACAGTACTTCTTACTAAATAAAACAGTGAACCAGTGAAATCTGCTTTTAATAAACGTTTTAAATACAAGAATGCACTTGTACAATCCAAGAAAACATGCAGCATTTCTTATTAAATAAAACAGTAAACTAGTGAAAAACTGCAAATATCTCCGGGAGGGGGGGGGGGGGGGGGGGGGGAGTGTCTTTCGGAACACCGTTAGGTTCTTCACAACAATTTTGGCTGAACTTATCTCCCGCTCTAGCCAGCTTTCAGTGCCTATAACAATTTGAGCACCAGTGCTTTCTATTAGCGCTTGGAGTTGTGATACTTTTCGAACACAGCTATGTTAATTTAAAACTGTTATACCAATAACAGTAGTTAATCAGTTCATCAATAAGGCAGGAGAGTTTTCCTGTTGGAAAGAGCAGATAGCCAATTGTTAGTGTCCTACTTAGACAATAAACGGACACCATTTAGTTTAGATATGATGATCATGGAGGAATTACGGGCAGAGTTCAAACTAACTGTAAATCACACTCTTCAGAAAAATATGTGCAGAGTAAGTGGAAAAGGCCTGCCATTAGATTAGATTAGTACTTGTTCCATAGATCATGAATACGGCACTTCGTAATGATGTGGAACGTGTCAGGTTAATAAAAGGTGTCTACACAAGATATTACATTACACAAAATATTACGTGACACTAAGAAACATTCCACGTGGGAAAAATATGTCTAAAAACAAAGTTGATGTGACTTACCAAACAAAAGTGCTGGCAGGTCGATAAATACACAAACAAACACAAACATACACACAAAATTTAAGCTTTTGCAACCAACGGTTGCTTCTTCAGGAAAGAGGGAAGGAGAGGGAAAGACGAAAGGATGTGGGTTTTAAGGGAGAGGGTAAGGAGACATTCCAATCCCGGGAGCGGCACACACACCAAGTGTGTGTGTGTGTGGGAGTATATACCTATCCTTTTTTCCCATTAAGGTAAGTCTTTCCGCTCCCGGGATTGGAATGTCTCCTTACTCTCTCCCTTAAAACCCACATCCTTTCGTCTTTCCCTCTCCTTCCCTCTTTCCTGAAGAAGCAACCATTGGTTGCGAAAGCTTGAATTTTGTGTGTATGTTTGTGTTTGTTTGTGTATCTATTGACCTGCCAGCACTTTTGTTTGGTAAGTCACATCATAGAAAGAAACTTCCACATGGGAAAAATATATTAAAAACAAAGATTCCAAGACTTACCAAGCGTGAAAGTGCCGGTAGATAGGCACAATAAATAAAACACACAAACACACACACAGAATTTCGAGCTTTCGCAACCGGCGGCTGCTTCGTCAGGAAAGAGGGAAGGAAAAGGAAAGATGAAAGGATGTGGGTTTTGAGGGAGAGGGTAAGGAGTCATTCCAATCCTGGGAGCGGAAAGACTTACCTTAGGGGGAAAAAAGGATAGGTATATACTCGCGCGCGCCCACTCACACACACACACACACACACACACACACACACGTCCATCCATACATATACAGACACAAGCAGACATCACGAAATGTTTGTAAACTTGGAACAGTGGATTTTATAGCAGCGGTTATGTTGAAAGCGTTAAAAATGTTTAGGTTATAGTTTGGAAGTAAATTACGTATTATTGAATATAATTAGGCAGGATAAAATGTATGGTAGATTACGGAAAAAGGGAAGATGAATACAAAGTGAAACTACTTGTACAAACAAAAAGAGAAAGTAAGATGATAGAGAAGATTTCGAAATGCAACAGAGACAATAACAAACGTAATTGTTGGGTTCAAATTAATGATGATGTAAATAAAATAGAAAGAAACTTCCACATGGGAAAAATATATTAAAAACAAAGATTCCAAGACTTACCAAGCGTGAAAGTGCCGGTAGATAGGCACAATGAATAAAACACACAAACATTGTGCCTATCTACCGGCACTTTCCCGCTTGGTAAGTCTTGCAATCTTTGTTTTTAATATATATATTATTTTTGTTGGGGGGGGGGGGGGGGGGGGTATTACCCACTTACTACATCCAAAAATTCATCTAATGAGTAGAAGGAGTTGCCATTAAGAAATTCTTTTAATATCCTTTTAAATGCTATATGGCTATCTGTCAGATTTTTGATGCTATTAGCTATGGATTAATAACAAACTTCAGAAGATGCTCAGGAAACATAGATTGTTGCACTCTCAGCTTTTAAAATTTTAAAAGATCACTGAAATGCTGACAGGCAGAAGTTAGTAGAAATTCATGCATATATCAAATGTCCACTATCATATGTTAGCAAAAATTCAAGAATCTTTTGGTCCTACCTAAAATTGCTAAGCAGGTACAAGAACAGACCCACAAAATTACCGACCAGTATCCTTAGCTCAGTTTGCTGTAGAATTCTTGAGTATATTCTGACTTTGAGTGTTATAAATTTCTGTGGGACAAATAAGCTTCTGTCCACAAATCAGTACAGATTTAGAAAGCATAGCTTGTGCAAAACTCAGCTTGCGTTTTTCTCACATGATATCCTGCAAACCATGGATGAAGGGAAACAGGCAGATTCAATATTCGTAGATTTTTGGATAGCTCCAGGAAGGTTAAAAGGGAATGGCAGGTTACTCAGGATGCCAGGATGAGAGACAACTGCATTTGTCTCCCCTCATCATCACAACGTCTTCTTCTCATTTTTCCTTCTCTCTTATTTGCACTGTTCTTTCCGCTTCTCTTTTTTCTTCCTCTCAATTCATTTTTACTTCTCGTTCTGTCATTCTATCATTTGTGGAACAAAGTTGGCACATTGCTTACCAGTGTGCTGTCTTTGACTTCCTACCGTCTCTGACATGAATTTAATCTTTCTCTCTCATGTCACCACAGCAGGTGAGTTGCTCTCAATTGAGGTCTGTGTCACCCTTTCCCTCCTTCCCAAAATTCCAAAAAGTCCTCTTTCCTCCCTGTGGAAGGAACCATAGTTGCAAAAGCTAGGAGCTCTGCAGTTGGAAAGTAAATAATGGCCAGCCATCTGTCTCGTTGTAATTTTAAGTTTTTAAAAGAGTGAATTCTCTTTTTTATTAAATTATAATATGATTGGATTATTCTTTCCACATATATGAGCTAAACTAAATATTTTTTTAATCTACTGGAAATTGAGACAAATTCTACTTCATTAATGGGTGTGCTTCACTTTATTCAGTGTTTGCATACTTCTGTAAGTTTATAAGACCAAGCATGCTTTTGGTCTTTTTGTTTATTTGTTTGTTGTACTTAATAAGTTACAAAGTGTGATACCAGAACAATTATGATACCATGTTTTCCTTCCTTTTCAGATATTGCTCAGTGAAAATTTGGTTGCCTTAAGTTTGTCTGGTCTTGACTATTACCAGAATTACTACCAGATCCTTCTGTTAATGTTTATGACATTAGCTTACCTAGGATGGATCGCAAAGCTTCTGTGTGCATTAGTTGGAGAAAGTAAATTTCTCAACAACAAATTGCCTAATGCTCCAAGGATTAAGACGTCATACAAGAAAACTGCTTTATTCACAGGAGTAAGAAACTGGTTCTTCAAAGGCAGCCCAAAAGTGAACAGCATATTTATACTTTTAATTAGCTTGACTTTGGTGCTGATCCAAGGTGTGTTCAGATAAAGTACTTGCATTAAATTTGATCAAAGTCTTTGCTGGCATATTATGTACTTGTGTTATTTTCAGATCATGTGACACAAAAATTCATAGAAATTACACTAGTTATCATCAAGTGATCTGACACCTGATAATGTAGGACACATATGAATGTATATATGTGCTCACTTATTCAAATCACTGGTCCTCTGGACCTGCAATGTAAATGTGTTCATCTGATCACAACAAAGAGGTCGTAGAGTTTAAATCTGCTAGGCCTCTATGGCTATCACTCAGCTTTGAAGCACAGCTAACATTAGCTTTCACTACTCAGTTAGTATTCTCTGTGTTCATTTATCAGGGTATTGCAATGTAGGTTTACAGTCTCTTTTGTACTGTATTGCTGTAGTAAGTAGCAGCCAGGTAAACAACTTTGTACCTCTTTGTGTGTATCTAAGAAAAACATTGTTTTTCAGTAGTGGATTTACTGGCTTGTAAGAACTGTTTGTGATACAGGTGCTCCTTGAAATGTTCTTTGCCTCTGTGGATTGTCATTGTATTGTGAAGGAATTTTTTAAACCCAGTTGGTTTGTAAAAATCCAAGACAGCCTTGATTGTGCATAGCAAGAATAAGGCCTTATTAGATGGCAGATGGCACATAAATACTCTCTCTCTCTCTCTCTCTCTCTCTCTCACACACACACACACACACACACACACACACACACACACACACACACACACACACAGGTATTTCAGAGTGAATGCTGAAAGCTGCATCTTGAATGTTCACAAGTTCCAATCAAGGCTTTTCATTATGGACTGGTAAAGCATTTGCACCTGCAGGACTTTATGCTGTTAAGCAAGGAGAAAAAGATCTCTTAGTAAAAACATAACTAATGAGGAAGTATTGAATAGGATTGGAGAGAAGAGAAGTTTGTGGCACAACTTGACTAGAAGAAGGGATCGGTTGGTAGGACATGTGTTGAGGCATCAAGGGATCACCAATTTAGTATTGGAGGGCAGCGTGGAGGGTAAAAATCGTAGAGGGAGACCAAGAGATGAATACACTAAGCAGATTCAGAAGGATGTAGGTTGCAGTAGGTACTGGGAGATGAAGAAGCTTGCACAGGGTAGAGTAGCATGGAGAGCTGCATCAAACCAGTTTGCTGTTAAAGCTACACTGTGGGAATAAGTGTAGCACAAAGTTCGAACACCGTAAAGGAAGTCCACAGCTGGTATCTAATTGTTAGCGTTGCTGTCTCTAGATCGCTGGGTCCCAGAGATTGATCCTCAGCCAGGTTAGATATTTTCTTCACCTGTGAACCGGGTGTTTGTGTAGCCCTAATCATTTTCTCTCATGTTCTTCATTCCGCAAGTTGTCATAGCGGCGTTGCACCAGTGGCCAAACAATTCCAGGCGGAGTCTTCCGGTCAATAAGGTTATACACCAATTTCATTTTTACTATGAAGGAAGTAATAGCGAATTCAATTTTTGTAAGATTCATATATATTATAGTGCTGTAGCTTGCTTCTCACTAAAACTCATATGTCTTTTCCATTTGAGAATACAATGTCTCTCAGTTGTGTCTGATCCATTACATAATGAAAAGCCATAATTGAAACTTTTAAACATTCTTTAGCACCTGACAGTAATTCTGATTCCTTGTCCAGCTTAAGTATCTATACGGAGAAAAGGTCAGAGATATTCGGTCTTCATACCACAGCTGCAGTTTTTCATGCAGAGGCCATAATGTCACCGTGCCCTTTTATGTGAGCTGCGGACCCATCCATTAAAGTAACAGTTTCTGTAAATATCACTGCCCCACATGTGTGCAGGAGTTGTCATTATTCTCTGAAGCCTTCAATATGTTTCATTTATAGTAGAGCGATTGACTTTTCCTATGTTTATGTTTTATGATTTGGATTGCTCCCTAGTCATTTTATTCATGCTTATGACAACTTTCACAACTGTGTGGACTTTGTTTCTGGCTAGCTCTTCACTTCATGAACTGCATTGCCATCAACCACAGGAAGTGTCTGTCTCTTTCATCAGTCTCAACATCGCTGCCAGTCTGCATCATCATAAAGTGTGTTCTATCTAGGCAGAGTAGGATGGAAAAGTGATGATGAGTACTTTCTTACCATGCATCTGTTCACTGTGAAGCATTAGTCCTGAGTTTCTAAAGTTGTGGCAGCTGCAGCTGCAACAGTAGCAACACCAAGAAAAGTAGTGAAAATTCCAACAGCAACAGCAGGAATTGCTATTACAGCTACTGCAAACCCATCAACAGTCTGCAGCTGCAGCATCATTGACTCCCTCCTGAACCATTCACTTGCTTTGATGAGTCAAACAACAATTGGGAGGTCTGTTTTGTCATTTTAAAACAGTGTGTTTGATGTAACACTGAGTGAAGTGCTAAAAATTGCCAAAGCTCATGAGGTAACAGTGTCAGTGCAAGCTATGTCTCATGATACTTCAAGTGTTTACTTTCTTAGTACTAGCAGTAGTTGCTCTTGATTTTACGATTAACTGATGACAACCAACCAACAACATCATCCAATTTGCTGAGGATCCAATCATCCAGTAGTCTGGCAAAGGAGGATTCAGTAGTCAGAGTAGTAGTTAGCCGTCCACCACCCTCATTGTTGGTCAACACATACAAAGTGAAGCATTTTGTTCACTGTAGGCATGTCTCAAAGTGAGTTGAGGTTCATACAAAAGTTTCCTACCAGTTGTTGTCAAAGAGTTTCAGGAAAGTTAGTACAATCAAATTGTATCCAGTTTTCAACCCCAGACATGGCTGGCATTATTGCCCATTTGGTGATGTCATTTTTTTGCATACCACAGACTGGGGCCTCTAGCAGATGTCTGCTCTGGCCAGCAGGCAACAGCCTCTAACTTGCCTGTGGCAATAGCAGCAGCAGATGGGTTGCATACACTGATGCTGCAGCTGGAAATTAATGGAGTAGTTGCAGAATTCAAATTTGACAGAGGCGTGGCCATCTCTCTTATTAATGTACACATGTACTGGCGCATCGACTCTGCACTACTGAGGTATCCCCAACACAGATTGGTGATGAACAATGGACAGTTGATCCGCAGGGTCAGATTGTAGTCTAAGCTAAGTACAATAATGTAGCTTGGCAACTAACTCTGCTGGTAGTAAACTCTTGTAAAACTTCTAAAATTTTTGGCTTAGATGCTTTTGTGGTGTTTGGTTTCCAAATTCAAGACTGAGTGAATCTAGTTTCAAATGTAGTTCTATTCAAGGAACTTGATGCATTATGTGCACAGTATGGGCAACTGTTTGAACCTACATTGTATTGTGCAACACGAAGTTTCTAAGTTTTGTAGAGCATGCGTGATCAAATTAAAGAGGAATTGCATAGATTCCAAAGTATGGAAGTAAAATACCAAGCCATAGGGCAATTCCTATGTTAGTTTTTACAAAGCCAAGTGAATCACTTAGAACTTGTGGCAGTTCAAAGTCTACCATTAACGTTCAAGCTGACGTACATCTGTACCTAAATTCTAGGCTAGAGGAATTGGTAAAATTGGCTAGGAACCATATTTTTTCTAAAATAGATCTTGCTGATGCCTATTTTCAGTTCTACAATTACACTTTAAAAAATGACCAGTTAAAAAAGTTTCTAGTCATTAATAGGTCATTCAGCATGTATCATTGATAATAGATTATCATTTGGGGTCAAAAGTGCTCCCACAGTGTTTCAGAAGTACCTTGATCAACTCATCCGAGGTATCCCCAGTACTGATAGATTATTTAGGTGACTTGCTTACTTTGAGGGCCACGTGGGAGCAGAACCTGCAAAATCAACAGATGTTGACTGAGTAGCTTCAGGACCATGATCTGTTTTGTTGGCTCACAAATGTAGTTTCCTTGAGCCAAGTGTAAAGTACTTTGGACACATGTCAGGTAAAGAAAGGCTCACAACCACACAGGAACATGTGGACCCAATCATTACCTTACTGGCTCCAAAGAACCATGAAGAGTGACATTCATTCCTGGGTAGAGTCAATTATTGTATGAAATTTATTCCCAGTTCAGCTCAGATTTCCCACCTGCTTAATCATTTGTGGAAGAAAGGTGTTAAATTTGATGGTCAGAGTTGTGCCAGAAAGCTTTCATACAACACAAAAAAGGCCTTAAGTTAGCCCCTTGTTTAGCTACATTCAATTTGAGAGCAAATGCTTAATACTAGCCACTAATGGTTCAAATTGTGGCATTGGTGCAGTTCTGTCTCATAAATACACCAATGGCACAGAACAGCCCATTGATGGTGCATCTAAAACTTAAAATGTGACACTGCAAAATTTCTCCCAAATACAGAAAGAGTTATTGGCTGTAGTACAAATATGGCCTCATTTTGATATTCTGTCCCCATTCAAAACTTCCCAATAAAACAGACCAGTAGTTGCAGTGGTGGATGCTTTAACTGTAACTACAAAATCCATTATATTCCAGTCATGCAGTACTCAAAAATGGATGAACTTTAGCACTTGCCACACAGTGCAAAAACAGGGTTTGTCAGTCACAAAATGCTGTGCTTTGCCTTAGACACCAATCAGTGCCACAGCTTCTAAAAGTTCCCAGTTACAGTGCGTAAAGTAGCAACAGAAGCCGACTGTGATCCACTGCATCACAGGGTGTTGTTGCTGTACAATGGGGTTGGCTGGAACACCTGCCTAATGGTGCCGGCCTGGCATGGCAACATGTTTTTCATTATGATGCCAGCTTAACGCAACTGATAGTGTGTTATTGTTAGCCATGGACATGTCTGAATGGCAAGTGGTAATCCCAACCACACTTCAACCCCACATGCTGTAGTTCCTCCACACTACACATTGGGAAACGTGCAGATGAAAGAAATAGCATGGTGTCATTTGCAATGACCCAATGTTGAGATGTTGACACTGCCATAAAATATATGGTCTAGAACTGACAGGCTTCTGCCTACAGTCAACGAACCCCAACAAAGTGTTTCATCCCTTGGCCACAGCCTAACTGTCGCAGACAAAGAGCACATGTTGATTTAGCTGGGCTGTTCCAAGGAGTAATATGATTGCTACTTTTTGACACACCTCTCTAACTTTCCATTTGTGGCACAGATGGCTACCAATACCACGGCAGCTAGCATCCATGCCATCTCCATCATGTTTGCAATTGAAGGGACAAGGGGCACCTTCCATTCAGTTTCTGAGAGTGACTCTCTGTTACAGGGTCTGCATTTCAGGGTCTTTGTAATTGCAATAGTATTGAGCATGTGACCTCTATCTCTTTCAATACAGTGGGCAATTAGAAAGTGACCTGATGGTCAAGACCTTCAAAATGTAGGTGCAATAGATAGTGATGACAGATGACAGTGCAGCCTACCAGTCAACCCCTGTAATTAAGCATAGTCCGGCCAAAATTTTATAAGAGCACAAATCCCACACCCTCTTCAACCTGTTGTGCCTGACTCATCAGGCCCGCTGCCCATGCACACAGCCTTACTACTGCATGGGCTCCCATGTATGGGTTTGCACATTTGTCCAGAACCCTGGGTTTTGTTATTGACAATAAGGGCTGGTAGCAGATGTAGACTGGGCATTGCCCATGCAACCTTGCCCAGGACAAGCCTACCCAACAGCCTGCCTGCCACATCTACAACTTTTGCCTTCATTTCAGGCAGCAGCAGTTGTGACCGGAGGTGGGAGCCAATAGAGGTGGAACCACTTCCACCCTGTAAGTCACTTCCGGCTCCCACGAATGCCAGAGACCCCCAGAAGAAACAATCGTCATAGGTTGAGCATCCTCAGACTGGAGTGCCCTTGAAGTCCGAACCCTTGTTCCTATCTTAAGTACAGCCAGCACCCACTCTGCTGCAGGCATGACAAATCAGCACCCTAGAAACTGTCAGTTTGTTGGCAATTTAACAGGCAGTGCCAACATTTGACCCAGCCATCATGATGAGGGATACTGTGGACACTTTTGGTGGGGATTCAAGCACCACTCTTTCCCATTCCTTGACAAAGTTGGCCCAGCCCAGTCCGTCTGTGGCCCTATGCACTGATTAAAGTGGGTGGGCTTTAGTATCTGACAGTGATACAGATTGCCCACATAGCCCAAGTATTGACAGGAGGATAGGTCAGAGTTATTCAAGCTTCAGACCATAGCCACAGTTTTGTCCCACGGAAAGTGCCACCACTGTCGACTTGTCACATGGACCCATTGTCTGATGCAATAGTGCCTGTAAATAATGTGGCCCAACAATTGTCTAGCAGTTCTAGATATTCTCTAAAACCTTTGATGCACACGTGTTGATAATAGAGTGAGTGATCATATCTGTTCTATTTCAGATTGTTACCTGGGCTGTTTGCTCTTACTTACAATGATTTTTGTTACTCTTTAGACTTTGTTTCTGCCTAGCCATTCACTTTGTGTACTCTGCCGTCTTCGACCATAGGAACTATGTAGTTCCCAGAATGACGTTTGAAAGGTATGAGATGAGGTACTGGCAGAATTGAAGCTGTGGGGGACAGGTTGTGAGTCATGCATGGGTAGCTCAGTCAGTAGAGCAATTACCTTCGAAATGCAAAAGTCCCGAGTTTGAGTCTCGAGTCTTGCACACAGTTTTAGTCTTCCAGGAATTTTCAACTATGTTTTTGTTCTGACAGTCTCTGCATGACCACACACAGCAGCATCATTAGCTAAGAATATCAGATTCCTGCCAATCCAATGAAATAGGTCATTTATGTTCATGGGAATAGAAGTGTTTCTTTCATATTTTCCTGGGGCATTCCTGATCTTACCTCTGTCTCTGATGAACACTCACCACCCAGAATTATGTACTATGATAATACAGTCATGAGACTGCCAACTCTGTGCCTCTAGACCAGCATACATTTTTCTTTTGTTGATGTAACTCCTTAGCCCCTGAGTAGTCAACTTGTCAACAGGACACTTATTTGTGGTTCATCTGGACACTCTTTGACTGGTTCGTCTGCTAAAGCTTCTCTGGCTTGATGGTCTTGCACAATACTCATCAACAGGGTAACAGGACTTAGGACAACCCAGAAAGTAGGAGCAAGAACAGTTCTTCCCTTAATAAATTTGGAAAGGGACTTCACCCAACCAATTATTTGAAAGACTAAGAAGAAGACAATCTAAGAAACCTGGCCAGTATATTATCAGTTGAGGAACACGTAGCAACCTACATTAGGCCTTCTAGAAGTCCAGCTCTTGGAACAAGCAAACGGGTTCCATTTAGAGCCACACATGTGCATGGTGTAGCTGCATAGTGAGACTTCTTCCACACCACTGGCTTACCATGTGGTTCAGCTTCTCTTAGCCAGTAGTTCCCTCAGTCTCCTGCATGCAAATGAGCTCTCACTGATTATGAGACAACAGGAACATGGCTCTTCCGCTTGGCTGAGAAAACATTGTTTCAAGTTATGTTACAATGCATTGTGGTATGTAGTGGCAAGTAAAGGAAACCCATCTAGCTAAGCATTCTACAATTTTACAACATATGCTCAGGCATGCACAGCTTAGAGTGACACATGGTTGTACTCACCAAGCAAATGATTGTGCAATTTGGGAAGGTTGTATTATACACTTTCAGCAACTTACACTGAGCTATATGAAGTTGATTTGCCCCCCTCTCTTGCCCCACAGCCAAGTGAAGACCACGTGGATCAGCAACATGCTTGCTGTGCTTTAGTGCCAAGGGTAGAGGAAGTGGAAATTTTACCCCAACACCTTTGTAATATGACCAACTGGCTCATATGTGTAACTTGTCTGATCACATAATGAATGGAGGTGATCATAGACAAGCCCTTTGATGAACCAAGTTCGAATGTATCAGACCATCTGGTAATGATGACAAGATTTTATGCAAAAATATCATGTGATTACAATATTTATGCATGCGCACCATCCAAGAACCACTCAAATGCTTCCTTTAAATTTTTGTGTCCATTGCCTTTAAATTTCCAGTGATTTGCAAGGAAGATACTGAAATTATATTGCACTTTCAAAAATTGTTTTGTTCTTCGTATTCACAGAACATCATAAAGTATCTACTCACGAGACAGTTTTAGAAATTTTCCATTTCATTTGGTAGGAAGGTGCTCCTCAACCCACATTAAAATATTGTCCGCAGTTTTGGGAATCAAAGCTTATACTTGAACTCCAAAAATATAATCTACCTAGAAGCCTCATAGAGGTTCTTTGACATGTTTGTTTGTTAGTGAATCAATCACTGAAAGCATTTCAATACAGTCAATTCAGACATACTTGCTAATATGGTTGTTATGTCTACAAGGATAGTGGATGTGAGCCACAAAACTACCATTTAATTTGATTGACATTCTTCTGAATCCTAGGAAATATTTTAGCACAAACACACTTACATGAATATTGAAAACATCAGTCTTGCAAAACCCAATTCACGTCTATCTCACGTAACATTCAGAAAGCCATTGATCGAAATAATCAGGTGGATGTGGTATTTCTTGCCTTTCAAAAAGCATTTGACTCAGTACCACACCAATGTTTATTAACAAAAGTATGATAAGAGTTATCAGATTAAATTTGTGGCTGGCAAATTTCTGGGTAGTCTGCAATTCCCAATTTACATCTCAAAAGTCATTTATGGAATTGTGGAATACACTGACATACAAAATAGTTTATAAGAATGACTGATCTTGTGCATTTTCCAGGACTACCAATTAAAGCAATTAGCAGTAGCACAATTTGAATTTCAGTGGTAGAAACCACTTGTAAGCAAGGCTGTGATTAGTCACTTAGCTGAGTGATTCCACAGTTTACTTTACTACACTGGACTCGCATTTGGGAGGGCGACAGTTCAATCCTGTCTCCAGCCATCCTGATTTAGGTTTTCCGTGATTTCCCTACATCGTTTCAGGCAAATGCCGGGATGGTTCCTCTGAAACGGCACAGCCGATTTCCTTCCCAATCCTTCCTCGTTGTCGACGGGACGTTAAACACTAACCACCACCACCACCACCATAGTTTACTGAAGTATTAGTTAATAGTGATAGGTGGACAGCACTGTAATAAGATTCCAAGCAGGTCCAGAGTTGTCATCAGGGTGTTAGTTGGCCATAGAGAGAGAGACACCTTTTCTAGCAGTCAGAAGCGAGCATGGTCTTACATCAACTGGCTGATGGCCCATCTTGACCTGACTTGAACAGGCTTTGTTGTTCACCACTCACAGCAACTCCACTCAATGTAGGTGTAGTGAGTCATATCGATGTGGCATCATCAGTCATTATCTCCTGTGGGATTACAAGACCCTTCCCTCCTTGAATCAGTGTTTGGAACCAAAAACATCTGGCTGATGGGGGAAGGACAGTGTGGCGGCAGTGAGCTGATGCCAGATGAGGTCCTGGGTGGCACTTATGGGGCATCAATGCTCTGGTCTGGAAGACAAGTTAAGAAAACGGGTGCGGCTGCTCAGGTTAGGGTAACAGAAGCACTGATAACTCCACTGGCAAGAAAACAGAGTCCATGGGGGTCTCCAGCAGCTGCGATGAATAAGACGGAAGGACCAAACATCCAGTGTCTCTAGTGAGATGCTGGAGATCATGGTTCAGAGGTGGCTACTGTTGCAATGACCCCTCAAATAATGTAGATCTGTGGTCAGGATGCCCAATCACAGTTGATTCAACCAAGTTAGGTGGCTCAGTGTTGGCCCATTGGAGTCACATTCAGGAGGATAGTGGTTCAAGTGTGTCTCTGACTGTCCAGATTTAGGTTTTCTGTTATTTCCCTTAAGTACTCCAGGCCAATCTCAGGGTGGCTCCTTTGAAAGGGCACAGCAATTTCTTTCCCCATCCATGAAACATTCTGAGCTTGCACCTTATCTCTAATGACCTCAGTGTCAATGAGATATTAAATCCTAATCTTCTTTCTCTCTTCCTTCCAAAGTTGATTCCAAAGCCTGCAGAGCAACCTCCTCGCAGTCACAACCAGACTACTTGATGGCCTTAATTTTTGCTGCTGTGAGACCATTACTAAGTCTGATTAATACAGGGCAGAGAGAAAACTAAAAGGAGGAGCCAAACAGTTGTTCATGAATTTGTTTAGTGCATTACAGAGTAGCAGTGAGAGAGACAACAAAAAGGGCATTATTTATCAAGGCACTATTACCCTGGAAATAAAAATTAAAACTAGAAAAATTTGAGTTGTACCCCCTCACCCCTTACAAAATTATTTTGGTTACTGTGTACCCTTCACCCCAACATCTAATCACGTATTACAGTAGCACTAACACCGTGCAGATCGACTAAATCCTCATGAGATGCCGTGATCTCAAAGATGTGTTTGATGCAAAGGGCACACTATGAAACAGTCATGACACAACACTGTCCATTCATCTGTAAGCTACAAATCAAGTTGCCAACAGACAAGCACATAGATCGCACAGGACCTGCGAGAATCATATGGTGGAAATTTAAGGATAAGGAAGCCGACATCATAGCCTGAATTACTTTGCCACTAATTACCACAATTGAAAAAAGCTGGGAGAAACTGAAAGTGTCTGCTCATGAAGCTGCACATGCAATTCTTGGGACAACAAAACCAGGACAACCGAGGATAGATGTAGATACTTGGCTTTGGAATGGCACCATCAAAGACATGGTACACACAAAGAAACGATTGTATCATGAGTTTCTTGCTGATAAACCACCGGAGCAATGGAATGCATACATAACAGCCCGAAGATATGCAAAACAGGCTATTGCAGCAACCAAATCCTCACCTTATGCTGATCTCTATGCAAAACTTGACACACGTGAAGGAGAGCAGGATTTATATTGACACGCTAAAGCAAGACATCGCAATTCACAAGATGTTCATCAGTTCTACGGAGTCAGTAATGAGACTGGTAATCTGTTAGTTGACTGGAAGAAGGCAAGAGAATGATGACACAGCTACTTCAAGAAGATCTCAACAGAAGAGTTCCCCCATCCACCAATACCCACCGGCCATGCTGTTGAAGGGCCCATAAGAGAAATTTCAGTTGAAGAGGTCAAGACTGCTTTGAGGAAAATGAAGCCTGGGAAAGCCACCGGCCCAGATGACCTTCCAGCAGAGTGTTCCCATCATTGGAAGGCAGCCGAATGGTTAACGGAACTATTCAACAAGATCATTGATGACGGACAAACACCAACTGATTAGTAGCAGGGCATCACTGTGCTGATCTTTAAGAAGAAGGGGAATCCCACTGAGCGCACCAACTACCATCCAATTCGACTTCTGTGCCACGCCATGAAAATCTTTGAGTGTGTTCCGGACCAAAGGATCCATGAGATCACACAGATTTCCAGAAACCAAGCTGGATTTGTGAAGAACTGTGGCACAACTGATGCAATTCATGCTGCAATACTCTTAGTCGAGAAACATCATGAGAAAGCCAAGCTGCTGCATGTAGCATTCCTGAATCTCGAAAAGGCCTTTGATCGGGTGCCACATAGTCTCATCTGGCTAGCACTTTGACAGCATGATGTGCCAGAGCAGCTTATTAACTATGTGCAGTTACTTTATGCACAGCCAAGAAGTTATGTCTGTACAGCCTCAGGACTATCCAAGGACTTCCCCGTCACAGTCGGCGTCCATCAGGGTTCTGCATTATCACAATTTCTGCTCATTCTCGTAATGGACACCATGACAGCTGACCAGCACCTGCCATTATCATGGAGCCTACTTTATGCTGACAGGATGATGCTGGCAGCAGAATACAAGCTTGATCTGCAGAGCTTAACTCAAGAATGGAGTGACTGGTTGGCGCAAAATGGATTGTGCCTTAATTTGAAGAAAACAGAGTACATGATATCAGACAGACATGAAATGGGAACCATCATGATTAATGGTGAAGATCTGACTCATGTAAGTTTAAGTATCTTGGTTCCACGATCACCATTCACAGCCGACTCACCAAAGAGGTCAACACCAGAACTCAGGCAGCCTGGATGAAGTGGCGAACAACAACCAGAGTCACTTTCGACCGCAGGATGAAAGATAATTTAAAATCAAAAATCTATCACACTGTCATCCGACCAGTTGCCTTGTATGATTGTGAGTGCTGGCCGACTACAGTTGAGACAGAACACTGCCTAAGTATAATGGAAACAAAGATGCTAAGGTGGACAGCAGGCCTCACGAAGTTAGATCACTTTTCTAATGACTGCATTAGGAAACAGTTTGGTGTACCGATCCAAGACAAAACGTGTGAGAGTTGTCTTCGATGGTCTGGGCATGTATTACGGGCCAATGATGACTCTATTGCCAAGGCAGGTTACATACTTGAAGTTTTCGACATTAGACCTAAGGGATAACCTAAGCAATGTAAGGCTGATACGATTCATAAAGACCTTAAATAGGTGAACATCCACCCAGATGCAGCCCGTGATAGAGTGAAACGGAGACAACGGACCCATGTAGTGAACCCCGCAGACACGAAAGGGAGCTGCCTAGTTGGATTCTCAGCAGGGTGAACAGAATGCTGTGGTATATCTGCTGACAACATCCATTACTGCAGTAGAAGGCACCCAACATCACATTATAAATATAAGCTTCCATAACAGAAATATCCCAGTTACCTCTATATAATAGGAATTAAAGACTCCCCAAATTTAAAAAAAAACACGCATCATTAGAAGATCAAATCATATATTCTTTTTGTGTGAGTAGCACTGCAATCAGCAAGTAGATTTGTTTGAGAGATTAAACAAATTGAAACAGTTACCCATTAATGTCATCACTATCATCATTTCAGAAAATGCAACAACTTGCAGAATCATCATGAACGTTTTAAGAGACTGTAATGTGCTTGTACAATTGAGTATCTGTTTCCACAGAGATTTTCTGTGCCATAACATATAGTGCCTGTCAGGCAATATTGGCATATTTATACCCTGTCAGTCCAAAAAGTTTTGAGACTGCATTAATAAAAAATAGAGAAAAGTTAAGTTGGTGGTTTTCATGTTTCAGGTGTCATACATAGTCTCTCCCCACTCAAGTAAAATGCATGTAATATTCATACAGCCATGTGAAACTGTCAGAAACTCCCCTGGGTTGTAGTTCAACTCACTCATGATTTTGACTTGAATGTCAATCAAATCGTAGACACTTCATGTGAATCTCTGCAATTCATCATTTTATATTTGTATTGATAATATCAAGTCTCATCACCCCTGACAATTTTTCCATAAAAGAATTGTCCATGTTTTGCATTTCAGTCAACTCATAGGAAGAGTTTATGCTTCATTGTTTTTGTTCTGAAACCAGCCTGCACAGGACAAACTTTGCACATGCTTTTCTCTTCTTCAGGCCATTCTGGAGAATGTCTTGAACACTTGATTTAGGGATGTTCTTCCATTGTAATTTGGCACTCAACAATGTTGACAAACTATGGCTGCACGTCCACTGCTTAACAGTGCCTGCTCACAACTGACTGGCCAAATGCACATATGTTGCTTACAGTCATTAGTTCAAGTTGTCAACATAGTTACCGCACTAAACATCCTTATATGTGAGGAATAAAATCAATCTCAGAACTTTTTGATGGTTGGTATATATTGATTAATATTTACCTTGTAGAGGCCAGCATATCACAAAAAGATAATTTTATGATATTACTTCAAAACAATTTAATTTATTTGTACTCTCCTATATCATATTATTAATTAATACTGTAATAATTCATTGTTGAGTATCCACATTTTGCATTTTTTTAATTTTTAAGAGATATCCATTGTCTCTTACCATGATGGTAAATGTTCTCAATATGTACTTACACCAAGGAAAGTTTTCATCAACTAGAGTTTAGTTTGAACATGACAGTGTTTTACTAGGCATGGTCCTATTGTACACACCTCCCTCCAATCTCTAAACTAATTTAACCCAGGTATACATAGGGAAAACTTAAGTTTAATGTGGTTGCAAAGCATGATGCAACTTGGCAAAAATTGTTTTAATCATCAGATGAACCCCTTACAAGACACGGAGGGGTTGTGTGGTGTTTACACCAAACATCAATAAATAAATGAAAGAGTTTAATAACCGCAGTACAAGGAGTATAGCTTCAGCGGTGTGATCTGCCAAAGTCTAAAAAAAAAAATGTTTGTGCCAAAATCATCCTGTCTTTAGTTTTGAAGGCAGTTTTGTCCCATGGCAGTACAAGGACTGTGTTCTCAGGTACAAGGTAGGAATAATTTCAAAGGCTTAAATATCAATTGGCAAAGGTAAATCTTGGAATCATTTGTGTCACACAATAAACACTACCAAGAGTAGTTAGTGAAAAGACTGAGGTTACAACAACAGTTCTTGAATTGAAATAATCACTCCAGATCAACTATCACAGCATGTAAGTACGTCTGCCAGTGGCATATCAATGCCAGTTCTTGCTCTGTTGAATGCAGGAGCTCTACTGACATCCCCTGTGGATGTAGCATGGGAAATGTTGATTTACTTTCATGAAATAGCATCTGAAGATGTACAGGAGCCCATATTTCAGAGTGATAATGAGAGTACGGAAGGGAGATGTAGGATTTTAGTTACAACAATCAAGAGCCATACAATTACGCCTTCCGCATTCAGGAGTTACAATTTAGCTTGCCAGTGGCTTGCAACGCAGCTCCAGTGCCAGACAACTTTCAGTACAGTGTTGTTTTCAACATCTACATGTAATTTCTGAATAGTTTCTTCTGCAGCTTTTTAAGAAAATTTGTTCTAAGGAGGAACAACTAGAATTGTTGCAGATAATAAATACTTTAGGTGTACACACGCATGCGCACGTGCGCACACACACACACACACACACACACACACACACACACACACACACACACACACACACACGGCTATGCCCCTATATGGCACCGGGTGGGCACACAATGCCAGTGCTGCAGTTTGGCATGTGGACTAGGTTGAGGTGAGAGTTGCTTCAGATAGTGTTGGAGGAGTAGGGGGGGGGGGGGGGGGAGGCATTAGGGAGGAAGAGGGATTGTGGAGGCTTGCAGCTCAGAGAGCTAGTCATGAGTGGTGGGTGGTCTTCTTTACTTGTAAAGTATTTACATTCTACCAGAACTTTCCTACTTATGCAAATAGACTATACTCATTCCTGTCCTAAAACTAGTACAGATCTCTCCAGCTAAGAGTAGGTCCTAGTGTGTTGCATTGATGAGCTTATGGAGTAAACATTTGACTGAATGTTGAGCAGTCATCTGATACAAATCCTTGAAACCAGGCGAGATAGGTGAGGTTCTCTTCTACTCTCAGCCATCTTATCCAGTTGTCCTAAAACTAGTACAGATCTCTCCAGCTAAGAGTAGGTCCTAGTGTGTTGCATTGATGAGCTTATGGAGTAAACATTTGACTGAATGTTGAGCAGTCATCTGATACAAATCCTTGAAACCAGGCGAGATAGGTGAGGTTCTCTTCTACTCTCAGCCATCTTATCCAGTTGAACATGATCATACGCTAAGCTTTCTGCATGAACAGCGCCTCATATTAATTTTTTCCAACATGGAGGGAACCTGTGCCACTATCTTGAAGCATAAAATTCTGAGGCAACTTCACAGCTACAGTTAGCATTGGAAACTGCCAGTATTTCTACCTTTCCTGCTTGAATGTTTCTCCTGATACATTGTAAGTTATCTCTCAGACGTTATGTTCAGAAAAATTGCATTTCGTAGGGAATTATATTGAGTGAACTCTTTCACTATTGCAGTAAATATTATAACATGCACCATAAAGAGCACTGTCAGTTGCACAGCATTTGGGGATGCCTTTCTGTCTGCAGTATTGCCTCCAGCTTGGCTATGATGTGACGCCAGTTTCAATTAACTTATTATTGCAAAAAATGTTTGCTTTAAGTACATTTCTCTTCATTAACAATTTAACTGACTGTAGTTCTCTTCAGACACTGCTCTTCATTTTTACATATTGGCATGTTCCATGTGTCTCTTACTTGTGCTTCTGATAAGTTCACACAGTTGCCGCACTTAACCACACTTGAAAAACCTTATATCAAAGACTTTTAGTGCATTAAAGCTTTTCAAATGCCTAAATAATATGACAAGGGAGGAAAGTCCTGCAGGCGATAGTTTTGCAAAGTTTGTGGTTGGTAACACACAGAGTATGGTCATAAAAAGTGTAGATGCTACTCACCACATAGCAGAGATACTGAGTCTCAGGTAAGCACAAGAAACAGACTATCACAAAATAAGCTTTCGGCCAACAAGGCCTCTGTCAAAAACAGACGGCAGACACACACACACACACACACACACACACACACACACACACACACACACAATGCCCTTCTCCCCAACCCTCCATCTAATCTCCCAGCTGCACCAGGTAGCTCTGCTTCTGATGTGATAGATGATGCTTGTGACTGGACTGAAGTAGGTGGTGGTGGGAGGATGTATTGGACAGGTCTTGCACTAGGTCTATTATAGGAATATGAGCCATGAGGTAAGGGGTCGGGAGCAGGGGTTGTGCAGGGGTGGATGAGCATATTGTGTAAGTTCAGTGGACAGCAGGATACTACGGTGTGATGGGTGGGAAGGATAGTGGGCAGAACATTTCTCATTTCAGGGCACGATGAGAGGTAGTCAAATCTCTGGAGGAGAATGTAATTCAGTTGCTCCAGTCCCGGGCGGTACTGAGTTACTAGGGAAATGCTCCTTTGTGACCAGATTGTGAGGCTTTATGAAGTGGTGGCTGACTGGAATGATACAGCATGGGAGATTCGTTTTTGTACAAGACTGGGAGAATAATTATGGGCTGTAAAGGCCTCAGTGAGACATTCGGTATATTTCGAGAGGGGCTGCTCGTTACTGCAGATGTGAGGGCCACGGGTGGCGAGGTTGTATAGAAGGGACTTCTGGGTGTGGAATGGGTGGCAGATTTGATATGGACAGAGGTACTCATGTAGCCATCTTTGATGTGGTGGTGAATGTCTAAGATGGTGGCTTGTTGGGTTGAGTTGGGTCAGGTGAAGCAAATGGGGGAGAAGGTGTTGAGATTCTGGAGGAATGTGGATACGGTACCCTCACCATCGATACAGATCGCAATGATGTCATCAGTGACACTGAACCAGGTGGGTGGTTTAGGATTCTGGCTGTTTAGGAAGGATCCCTCTAGATGGCCCATGAATACTTTGGCATAGGATGGTGTCATGCAGGTGCCCATAGTCATACCCATTATTGTTTTATTGTTTGTAGGTAAGGCCTTCAAAAGAGAAGTAATTATGGGAGAGGATCTAGTTGGTCGTGGTGAGTAGGAAGGTGGTTGTTGGTTTGAAATCTATCGGGCATTGGTAAAGGTAGCGTTCAACTGTGGCAACGCCATAGGCATTATGCATTTGGGAGGGTAGGTTACGCGTAATAGGATGAAAGCTGAAGGTGTCAGTCTACGAGAACAATGACTACCACGGAAATGAGAAATGTCCTGCCCACTATCCTTCCCACCCATCACACAATTGTATTCTGTTGTCCAGCAAACTTACACAATATGCTTGTCCATCTCTACACAACCACTGCTCCCAGCCCTTATCTCATGGCTCATACCCCTGTAATAGACATAGATGCAAGATCTGTTCCATAAATCCTCCCACCACCACAGACTCCGGTCTAGTCACAAGCATCATCTGTCACGTGAGACTCAGGGCTACCTGTGAAACCAGTCATTTGTTTTACAAGCTAAGCAGCAACCATTGTGCTGCTTTCTATGTGGGCATGACAAGTAACAAGCTGTCAGTAACTGGCCAGAATGGGACTTCCTGGATGGTTGGGTTTATGGAGTTTAGGAAGCTTGTAGAAGGCAGGAAAGTAGGGATTGGTAGGAGTGACTAGAGATTTGGACTGCAGCCAGGGGTTCCGGGATGGGCCTAAGGATTTGAGAAGAGACTAGAGATCCTGCTGGATTTCTGGAATGGGATCATTGTGACAAGGATTGTAGGTGAATGTATCTGATAGCTGGGGAAGTCCTTCTGGCAGGTAATCCTTGCAGTTCAAAACAACAGTAGTAGATCCTTTGTCTGCAGGTAGGATTATAAGGTCAGGATCAGTGTTTAGGCGGTGGACTGCGGTTCTTTCTGTGGATGTAAGATTAGCTTGCATGTTGAGGGATTTGGAGAATGATGGTAAGGCAAGGTTTGAGGTTAAGAAATCCTGGAAATTTAACAGGGGGTGATTTGGGGGCATTGGGGGTGGATTATGGCTGGATGGAGGAGTGAACTGAGTCAGGCAGGGTTCAACATTGGTCTTTGGTTGAGTCTGATTGCTACGGTTCATGGCAAAAAAAGTTTTTCCACTGTAGGGATCGGGAGAAGGAGAGCAGGTCTTTAACAGGGTTCTTAACAAGGTTAAGAAATACTGGAAATTTAATAGGGGGTGATTTGGGGGCATTGGGGGTGGATTATGGCTGGATGGAGGAGTGAACTGAGTCAGGCAGGGTTCAACATTGGTCTTTGGTTGAGTCTGATTGCTACAGTTCATGGCAAAAAAAGTTTTTCCACTGTAGGGATCGGGAGAAGGAGAGCAGGTCTTTAACAAGCCCTCATCATCATCATCTTCTTCTTTTTCTTCTTCTTCTTGAACAGTTTCCAGCCTCTGGCCAGGTCTGTATGGAACATAGGCCTCTCCATCGTCGTCTGGCTTGCTACCATCTCTCCGTCTTTGTCTTAGTCCAGTCTTCTCCTTTCTTCTGGACACTTTCCTCTACTCCTTTCAGCCATCTGTCTCTTAGGCTTCCTCTTGGTCTCTTTCCTTTCAGTTTCATCTCCAGGGTATCCTTTTCTCCTCCATTCTCTTAATGTGTCCATACCATTGCAGCGTTTGGTTTCTCTATCTCCTCCTGTAATGGTTCCACCTTCATTAACTCTTTGATCCTCTCATTTCTTAACCTGTCTATCTTTGTCAATCCAATACTGCTTCTCAAGAATTTCATTTTACTAGATAGTACTTTGCTTTTCTCTCTTTCTTTCATAACCCTGGTTTCTTATACATATGTTATTATTGGGACATAGTATGAACTGTATATAACCTTTTTACTGATTTGGGGTACATCCTTGTTCCATATCAGGCTTCTGACACTCTTCCAAAATGCTTTTGATTTTCTGCCCCACTCATTTATTTCTGTCATCTTTTCCATCTTCCTGTGTCAGGCTTCCTAGGTACCTGAAGCTCTCCACTCTCCTCAATCGTTCCCCACCAATTGTTATTCCAGTTGTTCCTCTCTCCTTCTTTCTTGTTGTGATAATCATCTCACTCTTTCTTATACTAAATTTCATCCCATATTCTTGTACTGTTCATTCCCGTACGTCCAACTGCTCTTGTATTTCCTCCTCCTTATTCCTCCAAATCATTAGATCATCTGCAAACCCCATAGCTTTCATCTTCCTTTCACGTTACTTGTGCTACTGTACTCATTATAGGATCCATCACTACAATGAAGAGTAATGGTGAAAGTGCACTTTCCTGCCTCAAGCCATTCTTCTATTCAATCCAACCTGATCTCTCTCCTCCCAGTTTCACGCACCTCACACTTCCATGGTATATTTCTCTTATTCTCCAAATAACCTTTTTTGCTACTTTTCCTTTCTCTAGGGCTTTCCACATGTTGCTTCTATGTACACTATCATACGCTTTTTCAATGCCCAGGAAGGTCATTACTAGTTCTATTCCATATTCATAGTACTATTCCTGCAGTTGTTGTACACCAAAAATTAGATCCACCGTGGACCTTCCTGTTCTGAAGTCATGTTGCTCTTCTCACATTCTTCCTTCTAATTTTGCCCGAATTCGTGCTTCCAAAATTTTCTCAAAAATCTTTGCACACTGACTCATCAGTGTTATCCCCCAATAGTTCTTGCACTCTTTTCTATTTCCCTTCATAAAGATCAGGACAATTATTCCCTTCTTCCAGTCTTCTGGGATCATCATCTGCCTCCACACAATTTTCATTACTCAATATAACCATTCTATTCCCACCTCTCCTGCTGCTCTCACCATCACTACATCCAGAACTGGTGATTTCCCTCCCTTCATCTTGCCCAATGCCTCTTCCAATTCCCCACATGTAAGGTCTTTTTCTATTTGCTGTTCCTCCTCTTTTTTTCTCCTCAGCTTGTTCCTCCTCATTCACATCTCCATTCGGGCTCAGGAGTTCTTCAAAATACTCCTTCCACATTTTCTTGAGTTCCTCCTTATTTGCTACATCTTGTCCACTTTTGTTCGCCGGCCAGTGTGGCCGAGTGGTTCTAGGCGCTATAGTCTGGAACCGCGCAACCGCTATGGTCACAGGTTCGGATCCTGCCTCGGGCATGGATGTGTGTGATGTCCTTAGGTTAGTTAAGTTTAAGTAGTTCTAAGTTCTAGGGGACTGATGACCTCAGCAGTTAAGTCCCATAGTTCTCAGAGCCATTTGAACCATTTTTTGTTCACCATTCAAGCATAATGTTTATCAAGTCCTGCATGACTCAATTTGGAAGTGGAGCAAAGGGTGAGGCCTGTAAGCGAAAGCCGAAGGGCGGGAGGGGGGGTTATAGTACAGTCTGCGTTGGCTTATTCCTACCCACTCACCTCGTAAATCCAATTGTCATTTGTTCTTCCCTTGCAGTCTAGGAGCAGCAGCCTGAGTATTGCTGTAATAGATGATAACCAACAAGAGAAATAAAGAAGTGCCAATTACCAAAATTTAAGTTTCACCCTAGTGTAATCCATTGATTTATTTTTTTAACACTTGCACTACACAGTGCTGAACTGTTATATGCTTCACAAAGTAACAAATATGTTGATACACTCATACATACACTAACACTACACCACAATACATCATCCCACACTGCAATCCAGATGCAACATTCGTGGCAATATAGGTAATCCAAGTTTCATTTACCAGCGTGGATGAAATCCTTGCATGCACCTAATCATGTTCTCGCAATTGCTCTTGTGGTTTTTGACTTGGCGAACTGTGGATTACGTGTCATGAGGTACACAAATGATGGCACAGCATCAAACACCTTTATAGTCACAAAATTTACTTGTCCTCTTAGCTTGATTCCTTAACATCTTCACACCCAGCACACAGTTAAACACTTCCATGTAACTCCCTTGCTCATTCTGACAGGAAAAAAAAAGGAGTGACCATAGTCCTGTCATCATAATCAATATCATCGCTACTCGATAATTGCTTAAATTTCGGCACAAAAATTGTTTCTAATTTCTAATGGAATTTACAAAAATAAGCATTAATGGGGGGGGGTCCATCAGAAGAAAGATAAAGGGAAAAATATACATTGTCATGCCTGAACCTACCTCAAAGAACCTGAGAGTAAGTTCGACTTACTTTGAACACAAGAGAATACATAAGGGAACATGGTGTTCACCGGATGGAAGAACCACCAACCAAAATAGATCACATCTTGGTGGACCAGTGCTATAGCCAGTAGAGATGGGGGATCCGCTCCTGAACAATGAGAAGGTAGTGAAGAAGAAATGAAGATTGCAGTCGAAGGACTCAGAAACAACAAAGCCCCAGGAGAGGACAGAATAACATCAGAATTAATCAAGGAGGGAGGTGAAAGCTTACACTTAGAGATATATAAACTGATCCATTTGATATGGGAGAAGGAGAAACTGCCAGAAGAATGAAAATTGGCTATAATATGCCCAATATACAATAAGGGAAGCAAAATGGAATGTGATAACTACAGAGGAATCAGCTTGTTGAATGTAACATATAAGGTGCTGTCCATTATTATCCTCAGAAAATTGCAACCACTCATAGAGAACAACATACAGGAGTACCAAGCTGGCTTTCGACCAGACCAGTTGACAGTAGATCACATTTTCACACTAAGACAATTGTTTGAAAAACACTGGGAATATGATAAAGATATCTACAGCCTGTTCGTCGATTTTGAACTTGCATATGACAGCAACCGCAGGAATAGCTTATACAATGCAATGCGTGACTTCAGAATTCCTGAGAAGCTAGTGATAATGGTGCAAGCTTGTATGGAAGTGTCAAAGGTAGCAATACGTTTCCGAGGAGCCACATCAGAAACATTCGAGACTGAGACTGGCCTCAGAAAAGGCGATGCTCTCTCATGTGTTCTGCTCAATGTCATTTTAGAGAAAGTAATAAAAGAGTATAGGCACAGGAGTGTGCTGGAGTAGAGGTGTACAGTAAATTCGATTGTCTCGCATATGCAGATGACATAGTACTACTAAGTGAATCAAAGCACTAGTTGAAAGAAATGTACCAGAAAATGGACAATTATGCACAGAAGGTAGGGCTAAAAGTGAATCGAGAGAAAACAGAGTTCATGCAATTAGGAAGAAGACAAGAGCAGGAAGAATTTCTTGAGACAGTTAGCAAAAGGTTCAAGAGAGTACACCAGTTCAAATACTTGGGATCTTGGTTTACCACGGACAACAACATAAAAATGGACATCAAGGAAAGAATAGATGTGGGAAGGAGATGCATGCCTTCTCTCAGAGAGACGCTCGACTCTAAATAGATCTCAGTGAACATTAGGATGAAAATCTACAACGCAGTGATATTCCCAGCAGCAATGTGCGGTTCAGAAACATGGAGCATGACTAAGCAAGAAAGGGAAAAGCTATTAATATTTGAAAGAAGAGTAATGAAGAAGATATGGGGACCAGTTTTAGATAACGGAGAATAGAGGAGGAGGAAAAACGAGTAAGTCTACCTTCTGATGCGACAACCAAATATCCTACAGAAGATAAGGAGCAAAAGAATACAATGGGTGGACCATGTAGCCCATATGCCAGATGGAAGACAGGCGAAGATGGCACTAGTGGGGAAACCAAACACCAAACGCCCCATTGGACGACCAAATCAGCGCTGAATGGATGACCTGACGAAGGACCTAGCAGCCCTGAGAATTGAAGACACCTGGAGGAACCGGGCACAAAACAGGAAGGAATGGAGGCAGTTTGTGGAAGCAGCACGTGGTCTGCAGGGCATGTAATCACTGCATATCAATCTATCTTTCTATCTATCTATACCTTAACCTACAGTGTAGCCAAAGTACAAAACACGTAATCAAACAAGAGAACATAAGAAACATGTACGGAAAAAATAATTACAAATAGGAAGTAATATAGCTCAAAAAAGCAAAATAATGTAGACAAAATGAAATGCACTCAACGATAACACCACATTACCAAATGTTGTCAGAACACAGATAAAAGAAAATGATGAGAGAAAAAAATATCTACCTAACTGCCCAAAGCAGTATAAACATACCAGAAACACAGAATATTGAACTCACTACACTACATAGTTTAAATACCAATGTGGGTAGAACTAACACATCACAATGCTATCATATGCAGTTTATATGATTACAAATTTAGAGAAAGGGAAAAAAGCAACATATGGGCCTAACATTTATCAAGTATTGTCGCACGCAGCACACTGTGCTCGTGAACGCACATTTAATGATGAATATTAACTGTAACTCACTTAACACTGCCTGGAAATGGGGAGGTCACTGCTCCAGGATGGCAATTGTAAGGGAGAGATTGGGCAGCTATTGGCAGCATCATGTGTGACGTCCATTGCTGTAGAAAATATCTGCTAACTTCATATTGTACAGCAACATTAAGCTCCCTCAGGCTATGAAACAAACAGTGAGTGCCCCATGGTAATTCCGCCTACTTATATCTTAAGGTAAAGTTAAAAGGGAGATAGCTGTGGCCACCCTTACATGAATGTGACATACAAACTTTTGACATAATTTTATGAGACCCAATCAGCAAAAATTTATCCTTAAATCAACGTGGTGTGTCAATATGTGGTAAATAATGAGTAAGAGAACACAGAAAGGGCTGATATTTCTGTGGTGCTAAGGTGTTAGGAGGAAAGGTTCATGACTGGGTTTCAGGTCTGTTTGAGTTCTGGATTCAGTGTGGTGGTGGTGGAAGTGAGTTATGGAGGGTTGGGTAAATGAAGTGGGTCTGTGAGAAAGGATTTGTCAGCTTTGAGGGGACGTGGGGGATGTCTGGAGGTTGTTGTAGAGGTGGTGAACAGTGCTGCCCCAAGGCAGGAGTAGGAAGTGAGCTGTGTATAGACCTTTCTGAGGCAGCGTTGTGGATGTTGCTCTAGTTCCTGGAGGGCAAGAGTTTCAGTGTGTATTGTAGGTTCCAGGAACTAGGGATTGCATAGCAGGAGAATATTACAAATATAGACAAGGTATAGCAAGGAGCTTTGAGCTTGATTGGCATGGTTTTGCAGGACTAATTTGGTGAGGGATAAAGATTGGCGGAACCTGAACAGATGGAGGTCATTGTGGAGAAGTGTAGCAGCTGAAGATGGGTAATTTGATGGTAACGCCATGTAGGGGATACATCTTTCTGCAAGCCTTGCCACAGTGACCACATTCCGGAGATCCAGTAGGATCTCCAGTCTCTCCTCAAACCCTTAGGCTCATCCCAGAACCTCTGCCCCAGAGTCCATATCTCTCCTCACTCCTACAAGTCCCTGCACTCCTACCTTCTACATGCTTCCTAAACTCAGTAAACCCAACCACCAAGGACGACCCATTGTGGCCAGTTACTGTGCTTCCACCGAGAGAATTTTTGTTCATAGATCAATGCCTTCAGCACATTACTCAACACCTACCCTCCTACATAAAAGATACCAACCCTTTCTTCCATCAACTCTCCACCTTTCCTATTCCTTCACCACATGATGCCCTGCTCATCACTATTGATGCCGCCTCTTTTTGCAGTAACATCCCTAATGTCCATGGCCTTACTGCTATTGAATGTTACCTTTCTCAATGCCCTACGCATTCCAAACCAACAACCTCCGCCCTAGTCACCACGATCAAGTGTATCCTCACCCGCAATTACTTTTCCTTTGAAGACATTACCTACAAACAAATCCAGGGTACGGCTATGGGTACCCGCATAGCCCCATCCTATTCCAATGTATTCATGTAGCATCTAGAGGAATCCTTCCTTAACAACCAGAATCCTAAACCCCTCACCTGGTTCAGATTCATTGATGACATCTTTTTGATATGGATCGAGAGTGAGGACACCCTAACACCCTATCCACATTCCTCCAGAAGCTCAATACCTTCTTCCCCATTCGCTTCACCTGTTCCTCCTCAAACCAACAAGCCAACTTCCTAGGTGTTGACCTCCACCATAAAGATACCGAGGCCTTTGCAGACCGTAATTATCCTCCCAACCTTGTACAAAAATAATCTCCCTTGCCTTCTCTTTCCAGCCACCCACCACTCCCCAAAATCTCACTGTCCAGCCACAGAGGAGCATTTCCCTAGTAACTCAGGGCCACGAAACAACTGGACCACCCTGTTGCTCAGCATGCCACCCAACAAAACATTCTTCATTTCAGTGACTGCTTCACAGCCTGTGCCATATGCCTCCTTCCCACCAACACCAGCTTTCCTGAATTGAGCAGGTGGGAACTCCCATTGTCCCAGTATTGCAGCTCGACTGGAGTTAGCGATTCTGTGAAGGAGGTTGGATGAGAGGAGCAAGGAGAAGGAGAAGGGGAGGTGGGGGTGAAGAAAGGGGAGGAAGACATCTGGGAAGGAGAGGCAGTGAAGCGGCAGGATAGAAATGTGCGACTGGAGAGCTCATCCTGCCACAGGCAAGGGAAATAGCGTATGGCACATGATGAACTGGAGATGTGGATTTGGAGGGAAGAGGGACTATGAATAGATCATATGGAGGGGAGCAGTTAGGATCCAACTGGCACATATTGTGAAGTAGGCATTGAAGTAGAGCATGTTGTGCCAGCAGAGTGTTGTTCCACTGGATGACCAAAGTCCATATGAAGGACATTGTCCAAAAGCCTAGCATTGATATTTGCCTCATTTGTATGCCTGTTGGCTGATCAGTACCTCAACTGTACAGTGAGTGATTATGTTTACGCCTTTCGTTATTTAAGTACTCCTGTCTCAGAACACCCCACTCCATTAAAAAAGTTACAGAAGAAGTCAAGCAAAGCAATGGAAAAATCTGGGATGGAACAATGACAGTGTTATGAAAAGGATAGATCGCTACTCACCGTATAGCGAAGATGTTGAGTCTCAGATAGGTGTAACAAAAATACTGCGAAACAAGTAAGCTTTCAACCAAAAAGGACTTCAGTGGTATTCTTCTGCCCACCGAACATATACAATATCCTCATCTATACCTACACAGCCCCTGTTCCCAACACCTTGCCTCATGGCTCTTATTACGATAACAGACCTAGCTGCGAGGCCTGTCTCAGCCATCCTTCCACTGCCGCCTACTCGAATCCGGTCAATCATCATCTGTCCCATCAGAAGCAGGGCTACCTGTGAAACCAGCCATGTGATCTACAAGCTAAGCTGCAACTACTGTGTTGCATTGTACGTGGGCATGACAATCATCAAGCTGTCTGTCCACATGAATGGTCACCAAGAAACTGTGGCGAAGATTCACCTGGATCACCCGGTTGCTGAGCACACTGACCAACAAAATGTTCATCATTTTAATGACTGCTTCACAGCCCATGTTATCTGGATCCTTCCTACCAAGACCACCTTTTCTGAATTGCGCAGTGGGAACTTCCCCTACAATATACACTATGTTCCTGTAAGCCTTCTGGCCTCAACCTTTGTTAGTCATTGTCCAGCACACACCTTTTTCCCTTACTCGTTCCCACTCCAGCACTACACAGCTCTCTGTTCCACCAACACACCCACAGTCTTTGTACTTCTCACCTCTCCCGATACTTCGTCTAGCCCCCTCCCCATCTAACCTCCTGACTGTATCTAGCTGCTCTACTGTCTTTCCATTTCATCCCTATATGCTCCCACAACCAGCATTGTGCTGTCCCCTACTCCTATTCTGTGTGTGTGTAATTTCAATGAAGGCCTTTTTGGCTAAAAGCGTACTTGTTTGACAGTCTTATGTCTGCAACTCAATGACTCCACTAAATGGTGAGTATCAGTCTATCCTTTTCATAATATTGTCATTAGAGAAAGCAGTGTCATTCTGATGAGCACTTAGGTACATAGGAATGCATGGGGATGAGGAAGCTGATATAGTAACCAGAAAAGCATTTAATGGCTAACTGATTTAAAATGAGTTATGCCAATGGATGCAATGGAGTGGCTATCAGAGTCAAAGCTTCCATATGTTTGGCAAGTGTAGTTGCTTTGAGGTGCAGTATGACAACTTGAGACTTCTTAAATCAGTTATTTGGCAATGATGAATAATCTTACGCCCAGTCCCAGAGGTGGAAAGAAATGATTTTCATTATTTTGCTAAACTGAGAAGCCTTACATAACAGCATTTTTATCATGTATATTAAAGCATACTGGCTTATTGTTATGTACCACGCTAATTATTTTGTTGTTATTTATAATATGATTTTGTATGTTTTCAGTGCAATCTTTACCATCTCAATTCTACGTTTACTGCTGCTTACCACAAATTCTTTGGTGGGATGTCTTTCAAGACATTGATATTCTGGTTAATGTATTTAACCATGCCAAGCAGTACTGTGATGCAAAATATGGAATACTTCTGGTTTTTGCATACATAATTGGCATTGAAATCCTTGTAAGTATCTGTCTCGAATATGGTTCAAGTATAGATACATACAAACTTGTTGAACATCAACTCATTTTAATATTAATTGTCAGGTACTCTCATTTTTTCATAGATTTGTACTAAGTTTTGGAATGTTGGGCATACTGTGCTGGCCCCTTTACATAAAAGGACAAAACAATCGTAATCGAGGACTAATAATGGTCTGGTGTGTGTCAAGTATATTTCTTGCCGTGTTTCCTATGCTCCCTGTCATAGGAAGTCAGCCACAGAATGAGATACTGTAAGTTTTACTTTACAATTACTTACTAGATAACGCATTACAATAATTATTTGTTACATGTCTGACCCATTTCTGACAAATTTCCTTTCCTTATAATGAGTCCCGTATATGTACACAGGTTTTCTCTCCTGGCATTGCATTTCTCTGTCTTAGTAACTTGCTTAATCAAAGCACAGATATAACAAAATGCTGAATAAATCTTTCATTCTACAACAGTGTGTACTCTCATTTGACACCTCCTGATAGAATAAAATTTCATGCCAGACTCGAACTCGAATTCTGGATCTTACTTTTGTGTGCAATTTTCTTACCAACTGAGCTATGAGCACACAACAAATGATCTACCATCAAAGCTACTCTGAAGAGCCAAAGAAACTGGTACACCTGCCTAATATCATGTAGGCCCCCCGCGAGCACACAGAACTGCCGCAACATGATGTGGCATGGACTGGTCTGAAGTAGTGCTGGAGGGAGCTGACACCATGATTCCTGTCCATAAATCCATAAGAGTATGAGGGTGTAGAGATCTCTTCTGAAAAGCACATTACAAGGCATCCCAGATAAGCCCAATAATGTTCATGTCTGAGGACTCTGATGTCCAGCGGAAGTGTTTAAACTCGGAATAGTGTTCCTGTAGCCACTCTGTAGCAATTCTGGATGTATGGGGTGTCGCATTGTCCCTCAAGTCCGTCGGAATGCACAGTGGACATGAATAGATGCAGGTGATCATACGGTACCCTTACTTACATGTCACCTGTCAGGGTTGTACCTAGGCATATCAGTGATCCCATATCACTCCAACTGCACACGCCCCACACCATTACAGAACCTCCAATAGCTCAAACAGTTCCCTGCTGACGTGCAGGGTCCATGGTCTCATGAGGTTGTTTCCATACCTGTACACATCAATCTGCTGGATTCAATTTGAAATGAGACTCATCCGCCCAGGCAACATGTTTCCAGTCATCAACAGTCCAATGTCAATGTTGACAGGCTCAGGCAAGGTGTAAAGCTTTGTGTTGTGCAGATGTTGATGGTGTTTGTTGAATGGTTCACACACTGACACTTTTTGATAGCCCAGCATTGAAATCTGCGGCAGTTTGCAGGAGGGTTGCTCTTCTGCCACACTGAATGATTCTCTTCAATCATCATTGGCCCGTTCGTGCAGAATCCTTTTCCGGCTGCAGCAATGTTGGAGATTTGATGTTTCACTGGATTCCTGATATTCATGGTACACTCGTGAAATGGTCGTACTGGAAAATCCTCTCTTCATCGCTACTTCAGAGATGCTGTCCTATTTCTCATGCGCTGACTGTAACACCATGTTCAAACTCACTTAAATCTTGATAACCTGCCATTGTAGCAGCAGTAATCGATCTAACAACTGTGTCTGACACTTATTGTCTTATGTAGGTGTTGCTAACTGCAGCGCCACATTCTGCCTATACCAGTTTCTTTGGCACTTCAGTGTAGTATGCGAGAGGTGCGGGAAGAATTGAAGCTATGAGGGCAGTATGTCAGGTGTGCCTGCATAGCTCACTCTTTTAGACCATTACCTGTCCAGTGCTAAAATAATATTTGCTTTGATCAGTTTTATTTCTACATTCCTGCTGAAGTGTCATAATGATTAACACACTGGACTCTAATCAGTATAATAAAAGTAAGTGTACAATGTGCACACCGTTAACAATCAGAAACGAGTCCCAGTACAATTAAGGGAGTTATATGGTGTAGTACCTTCTCTCCTCCATCCACGAAGAAGATTCCCATTTTTATCTGAAGGGTGTGCTTTTGAAGATATAAGGGTTGGGAAGTTTCATCCTCTAGAAATTTCTAGAACATTTCAGAACATTCGAGAGCATTCCACAACTTTCCAGAATGTTCCACCATGACCTGATATGTTCTGGAAGATGCAGGAATAGTTGGCAACTTTGAGGAAGATTTCAGAATGCTCGGGAGCATCGCAGAACATCCCAAAACAGTCTTGAATTTTGTGGAATGTGTTGGAACATTATGGACCATTCAAAGCATTTTTGGTACATTCTGGAATTCACCACTGGTGGGTCTATCGCTTGGTATGGGTATATGAAGCAAGACCCATCATGGACTTGAACATCAGTTTCTTATCAGTGACGAAGGGAGGAACTGGAAAAGTAATGCAGTGAGTGAATAAAAACAAACAGTGAATGTGAGTAGTAAAAGTTATACAGTGATTGAATATAAATTGAAAATAAAGTGTGTAAAGTGTCTTAGTGCATTTGTTAATAATAGTTTGATGTGGTTAATTTTTTAGACACTGCCCAAATGTAAAAGAGGAGCAGATGTTGCCAGTTCTAAAGCAAAATGACGAAAACAAAAAAGAACAGCAAAAAAGTGAAAGCGATGAAGAGATCGAAACACGTCTAAGTTTCCAACGATCAACAGTGAGCAATGTGAGAAGCGGAGAAACTGAAGAACAACAAAATGAATGGATTGAAGAATCAGAATTTGTGACCCAGTCTTACAATAAAAGATAGCTAACTCAAGCCAGCCATGAAAATTCCTACAAGAAGCGCAAATGAGGAAAAGTAAACAGTACAATCTAATAAATGAAAGCAATCCACTACAGGCTGACAAAAGAATATAACAAACAGAAACTTAATGTAGTAAGAAATAATGGATAACATCTGCCGATTCTGCAATTAAAAAAAATTCTGTATAGCATGAATGGAAAAATTGAATTAGTACCACTGGAAGCATCTCCGCAGGTATTTTTACACTACATGACCGGGGAAACTCAAGAGTCAAAACACTTTCTTCAAAAAATAAAAGCATACACTGCCTGCTTCCAAATGACTTCTTTTGGTGTCACTTCAGTCAACACTAACAGAGACGATATTGATTATGTTTTTTCAATCGAAGGACTTATCTGTCACAACATGGGCTCATTACTACAACTGCCCAATGAAGAAACAGAAATTCATCAAGAAAGCACAAATATCAGTGGATTGAGATGAGTAGTCCAAGATGTACAGAGGATCTTACGTAGATACATTCAACTGATTCATATATTCAAAACAGCACCTTAGATAGATGAAGTTGCCATCATAATTGTGTGTGTGTGTGTGTGGGGGGGGGGGGGGGGGGGGGGGCAGTGACACAGTGACACAGTTACACAGTTTTACAATGAAGAGAAGAACTGAAATGCATTGCAGAGACACACTGCTCATACGATAACCTCCAATATCCATTAATAGTTCTGCATGGAGAGGATGACTATCATTTTAATGTCAAACAAATCCAGCCTGAAACAGCCATAGAAGTAAATAAAAAAAGTCACTCCCAAGGAGTTCTACGCTTGCTGCTTAATGATCAGAGACAATAAAGCATACAATCATATTCTCAATACTCGCCGTTTATTCCAACAATTCCTGGTAGATATGTATGCAAAAATAGAAGCGGAATGGGTGCTTTAGATAAGACAATCAGAAGAAAGTAGTCACTGTAGAATACATTCACTTTTGAGATGCTGAAGATGACTGAAGAATACATTCACTTTTGAGACGCAATCATAGATGACTGAAGAATACATTGAATTTTGAGACACAGTCATAGATGACAGAATGGTTGATGACATTAGAATGATGGCGATCTTACCCTCATCATACATAGGAAGTTCAAGACACAGGCACAGGTACATTCAAGATGCTTTGACATACGGATGATCTGACCTCTTCTTAACATTCACATGCAACTCGTGGCTAGAAATCAAAGAACAACTCAGGTACGGACAAGCTCCATACAGCGACTCGACATAATGGCGCGAGTTTCCTGACAAAAACAACTGAGATTTATTGAAGTCATCACAAAATACCACATCTTTGGAACTTTTAGATGCTAGGTGCACACAATCGAGTGGCAAAAATGATCTCATATGGCTACACAGCAGACTTCATCCCTTGGATATTGATAAAATCATCCAAGCTGAATTTCCCAATGCACAAGAAGATCCAGAATAGTATGGCACAGCAGCAGAAAACATAATTCATAGACCATGCAGGCCATCAAACCCCAATGCGTCATGCATAATTGATGGAAAACACACACACACACACACACACACACACACACACACACACACACACACACACACACACACAAAAACTGTACTTGGATGACGCGCAAACTTGAGTTGATGGCTATCCTGAATACAGATGATGATCACCCAAAAGTGGTGGCTTCACAGCAAAAATACGAATACAAGACAGTGACAAACTGGAAATAAATATTCAGTGGGTAGTATTGTATAACAAACTACTTTACAAAATGTTCTAAGTCCACAGAAATGTAGAATAGTCCAATTCTGTGAAATTCATCAATATATCTGTAAGTATCTGAACAAAAGCAGTGATGTGGCAGTATTTCAAATGGCCAAAGATAGCAAACAATAAAATGGAAACAACGAGACTCTCATGTATCAAATGGGAAGATACAGTAACATTGTCATGTACCAAATGGGAAGACACATCAACATAATGAAGCAGTGTGTTTTTCCATGCACAAATGTCAGCCAACTGTGCAAATCTAGCAGTATGTTTGAAAAATGGATAGAGAGTTTACTTCACAAAAGACACTGCAGAAAAGTTACAGCTCTTTACCAGCTGTGCTAAACAGATCCGTTCACAAAAACATTACTGTGTGTTGACGTCTCTACCTGTTATATGCAGAGCAAAACAAGAAAAATCTTTCAATGATGAGAACTAGGAAATGCAGTAGAAGATCATTCAGGAATAATGAAAACTGGTGCACTAGGCTGAGTATATACCATGCATCCAAACAATGCCGAATGTTTCTATCTCTGAATGTTGCTACACAAAATATGAGAACCAGAAAGTTTCACAGGTCTCCAGACTGTTGACGGTTGGCTGTGCCAGACATACAGAGAAGCATCCAACACTTAGGACTACTGGAAAACAACAGCGAGTGAGAATTAACAGTACAAGAAGCCTCACTAACAGCCTCTGCTGAACAAATGAGAGATTTATTTGCCATAATTCTAACAACATGTAAGCCATCAAATGCAAAACAGCTATGGGACTCCTTCAAAGAGAGGATGAGTGACAACCTACTATACCAAATCCAACAAGTTCATCCTGAATTCACTGTCGAATTCAATGATGACATCTTCAATGAAAAACTCATTTGCCCAGAATATAGATATTTAGTAATAAACAACCAGACGTTAGTACAACTTGGGATGCAAGCACCATGAAAAGATGCTATCAGTGTGCTAAACTTTGACAATTTCAGTACATTGCTCACAACAAACCGTCCTCAATAAAAATGAAAAGGAAATTTACAGCTTTATCATGGACTGGATCGACAACAACACTGGCAGAATTATTTAGCTGGATGCGCCAGGCGACATCAGGAAAACGTTTCTAATAAATCTAATGTTGGCAGAAATATGTGCTAAACAACACATCACACTTGCTCTGGCATCATCCGGCATTGCAGCCGCACTTACACAAGGAGGACAAACTCGTCATTCCACCCTACAACTTCCATTGAATATAGCCGAAGAACAATTCACGGTATGTAAAATCTCAAGAGCATCTCGATGGGATAAACATGTAAACCAAGCTAAAATTATCTTCTGAGATGAAAGCACAATGGCACACACAAAGTCACTCAAAGTCACAGACAGAACATTACAAGGTTTGTGAGGAAACTCTGAAGTAATGGGAGGAGCTCTACTCATATGCTCAGGAGATTTTTGACAAACACTTCCAGTTATCCCCAATTCAGCATCAGCAGATGAGATCATTGGATGCTTAAAGAAATCACATCTCTGGCCACCCATACAAATTCTGCGACTAACAATAAAATGTGAGAGTTGAACTATTGAAAGACGCAACAACAGCACATTTGGCTCAACAGCTTTTACAAATAGGTGAAGGCACATATCCTACTGACCAGATGACTGGCCTCACTAAACTCAAATGATTTCTACAACATAGCCACTGCTGAAAATGAACTCCTCGACCAAATTTAACCAAACATTGTTCACTACTATACCAGTCTGGACTGCCTATTTGAAAGGGCAGTTTTGGCAACTAAAAGAATATTATCGGCGACATCAGCTTTAATATTCAAGAGAAAGTTTCTGGTGAAAAGAGAATATACAAACCGATTGACACAATGGTAAATGCTGAAAAAAGTGTGAACTTCCCTGCAGAATTTCTAAACTCTTTGCAAGTGCCAGGAATACATTACACTGTTTTCAACTTAATATTGGCCCGTCCCCGGTAGCTGAATGGTCAGCGTGATGGATTGTCAATCCTCTGGGCCCAGGTTCGATTCCCAGCTGCGTCGGGGAATTTTCTCCGTCCAGGGACTAGGTGTTGTGCTGCCCTCATCATCATCCTATCATCCTCATGGAGTGCAGGTCGCTGAAGTGGCGTCAAATTGGAAGACCGGCATCCGACGAAAGACCTGCTCGACGGGGGGTCCTAGCCATACGATTAAATAAATAAACTTGAAATTGGATCTCCGATCATGCTACCCAGAAATCTCAACTCACCAAAACTATGTAATGGAACAAGGATGATTGTCAAGCAGCTATCGAATAACATCATCAGAGCCAAATTTATGACTGGAAAATACTAAGAACACATGCAGTTTATCCCCAGACTACCACTGGTTCCAATTTAAAAGACTACAGTTTTTGATCAAATTAGCCTACATTTTTACAATTAACAAACTGCAAGGACAAACTTCAAAATATCGCAGCATCAGCCTCAAAGACACTTGCTTCTCTAATGGTGAACTATATGTAGCTTGCTCTCGAGTAGGAAATTAGAAAAATTTGTGCTTATAAGATAACAAAATGAAAAATGTTGTTTATAATCAAATATTGTGAATAGTTAGAATATGTTTCCAATAATTTTTTTCACCACGTATACATTAAAGTTTATCCTTTTATTCCAACTACCACACAATCTCATATCACTTCCGTGAGGTACCAGGTACCCCAGCTAATTCAGAATAATATTAATAATACTTAGCACACTGACAACAGCCTCATAGTACATTTACTCTCTTATGAAGTTTGTCATCAGCCGTCAGTAACAGTTTGAAAACAACAGTAAGATTCACAAATATCATAGTAGGAAGAGAACTGTTTTACACTTTCCATCACTCAGGCTTAGCGTGACGCTGAAAAGACTGAGGTATTCAGCTATAAAAATCTTTGACTAAGTACTCAGTTATGTTTTTGTTGTAGCTTTCAGTCCGAAGACTGGTTTTATGCAGCTCACTATGCCAATCTTATATTGTGCAAGCTTTTTCATCTCTGAATAACTACTGCAACCTATATCTGTTTGAGCCCTCTCTTGATATGCTGGATATGCTTGCTGAGGGCACCCTCTACAATTTTTACTCTCCATTACCAAATTCACCGTTCCTCTATGTCTCAGACTGGTCCTACCAACTCATCCCTTCTTTTAGTCCCACTGTGCCATATATTTCTGTTCTCCCAAATGTGATCCAGAACTTCCTTATTAGTTATTTGATCTACCCATATAATCTCCAGCTTTCTTCTATCACAACACATTTCGAAAGCTTCTGTTCTTTTCTTGTCTGAACTGCTTATTGCCCATATTTCACTTGTGTTTAAGGATACACTCCAGACAAATAGCTTTAGGAAAGAGTTTGTAGCACTTAAATTAATATTTGACATTAAAAAATATCTCCTTTTTTCAATGACTTTTTCTTGCTCTTCCCAGTGTGCTTTTTATATCCTTTCTACTTTGGCCATCATCAGTTATTTTACTGCCCAAATAGCAAAACTGATCTACTACTCTCAGTGTCTCATTTCCTAATCTAATTCTCTCAATGTCATCTAATTCAGTTCCAGTTCACTCCATTACTCTTGTTTTACTTTTGTTGATGCTCATGTTGTGTTCTATCTTGAAGACACTGCTCAGTCCATTCAGCTGCCCTTTGAAGTCCTTTACTGTCTCTGACAGAATTACAACATTGTCAGCAGACTTCAATGTTTGTATTCATTTTCCCTGAAATTTATTTTATTAATTTATCTTTGCTTTCCTTTAGCTTGCTCAGTGTACAGACTGAATGACATTGGGGACAGTCTACAACCCTGCCTTACGAGGATGGTTTGAAAGTTTCTCATAATCACCACGAAAGGTTCACGTGATATTCATTGGACTGTTGCCTGTAAACACGTGCCACATCAGTGGAACTCTGCTTCTTCATATTCAACTGTTGCCAAGTGGACAAATGAATTTAAATTTGATCAAGAAAACTTAGATGATGATTGGCACAGTGGTCGGCCAAGATGTGTCGCTGCTCTGGAAATCATTGCAAAAGTGTGCAAAATGGTCATGGAGGATCGCCAGTTGAAAATGCGTGAAATTGCTCATGCTTACCAGATGTCATCTGATAGGGTATATCACATTTTAACTGAAGAATTAGAAATGAAAAAATTATCTAAAAGACGGGTGCCGCGACTCTGCCCATACACATGTGCCATCGCTATGGCAAAATTACACGAACTAAGATATGAATTGTTGCCACACCTGCCTTATCCACCTGATCTGGCTCCTTGAGACTTCCATCTCTTCCCAAAACTGAAAATTGTTCTTGTAGGTGAAGATTCACTCCAAACAAAGAACTGATAGCTGGAGTTGACAAATATTTTGCAAGCCTGTAGGAAACTTCATTTTCGAGATGGGATCAGGGCACTGGAACATTGTTGGACCAGGTGCATTAATCTACAAGGAGACTGCATTGAAAAATACAAAAAACTTTCAGTGATGTAAGAACTTTTTTTCTACTCTGCTCCAAGAACTTTTCAAACCACCCTTGTACTTCCTTCTCAACTACTACTTGTCCTTCATGCCCTTAAACTATTGTACAAATTGCAACTAATCCTTCACTTCCTGTATTTTATCCCAGCTACCTTCAAAATTTCAGAGTGCATTTCTGAGTGCTTTCCACTCAGCATTTTCAAAAGTTTTCTCTAAATCTACAAATGCTATAAATGTAGCTTTGGCTTTCTTCCATCTATCTTCTAAGATGTAGGATCATTATTGCCTCATGTGTTCTGGAACCCAGCTGATCTTCCCTGAGGTCAGCTTCTACAACTTTTTGATTCTTCTGTAAATAATTCTTGGCAATATTTTACTACCATTCTCACCTGCCTTCTTTGGAGCCTTCTTTGGAATTGCAATTATTAAACTCTTCCTGAAGTCTTACAGTACTTCACATATGTCATATACCTTGCACACCAGATGGAATGATTTTTCCACTGCTGGTTTTCTCCTAGGATCTGATTAATTCTGAGGGGAAATCATATTCTCTAGAGGTCTTGTGTGCAATTAGGTCTTTATGTGCTCCATCAATTTCTTTTCACAGTGTCATATTTCCCACCTCATCTGCATTTACTTCCTCTTCTTTGTTACAATACTGTCCTCAATTTGACTTCCTTTATGTAGACCATCTTTATATTCCTTCCACCTTTCAGCTTTCTGTTCTTTGCTTAGTACTGGATTGCCATAAGAGCTTTTGATATTCATACAGTTACTTCTCTTTTCTCCAAAGGTCTCTCTAATTTTCCCATTGTTGCCCTGTTTCTAATAGTTATGCTTGCTTCTACAGCCTTGCATTGTCCTCTTGCCATTCCTGCCGGGTTATTTTGCACTTACAGTCAATCTCATTTGTAGAAGTCTGTAATCCCTTTTGCATGCTTCATTTTTACATTTTCTCCTGTGCAGTTAAATTTATCTGCTATATTGTCAAAGGATTTCTATGAGGCCTTTACTTTTTACCTCTGTGATCCTCTGCTGCATACACTATTTCATCTCTCAGAGTTACCGATGCATCTTCTATTATGTTCCTGTCCTCTGCCCAAGTGCATCATTGCCTAATGCTACCTTTGAAACTTTCAATGGCCTTTGGTTCTTTCAATTTATTAAGGTCCCATCTCCTTGATTTCCTACCTTTCTGCAGTTTCTTCAGTTTTAATCTACATTTCATTTCATGACCACATCTGCCCCTGGAAATGTCTTCCAGTTTAAAATCTGATTTTTATTCTTTGTCTTACCATCATATAACCAACCTGAAACCATCCAGTGTCCCAGGTGTCTTCCACATATGCAACCCTCTTTCAAAACTCTTAAACTAAATCCTAGCAATGATTAAATCACTTGATAAATTCTGTTACCTCATTGTAATTTCTTTCAATCCTTTTTTCATCTGCAGAGCTAGTTGGCATATACATTTACATGAATATTGTGTTTGTTGACTTCATGTCCATCTCAGTTACAACAATTTGTTCACAGCTTATCCGTGTTCCTGTTTTCTGATTCGTTATTAGGCATACTCTTATGTTATACCTATCTGACTTTGTGTTGAACCATATACTGACCTGACCGGAAGCCATGTTCTTCCTGCCACTGCACTTTACTAATTCCTACTAAATGTAACTGAAAGCTATCCATTTCCCTCTGTAAATTATCTAACCTATCTATCTGATTAAGGACTGTAACATTCCACCCTCTGCCCCATAGAATGCCAGTTTTGTTTCACCTGCTGACGATATCTTCCTTTGTGGTCCCCTATCAGCAGTCTACTGTGGGCCTATTTTATCTCAAGGATATTTTACCCAAGAGGATGCCATCATCATTAAGCCAGATAATATAGCTACATAAAATAATGGTGCAGTTCCTCATTGCTTACAGCCATTTGTAGTACCAACACAAAAAGGCCGTGTTGGCAGAATTACTTCGCCAGATCAGACGATCATCCAGACTGTTGTCCTTGCAGATTTAGAAAGCACTGGTGCATCTCTTCTGGAATCATATGACATTATGACCTCTCCATGGACGCCCTTCCAATGGGATTGTGTGCACTGTGCTGTATTTATATTGTAGAGGAAATTTATTTGCAGTTGGAAAAATGAACCACTTTCACCTGTGCATTAGAATGACTACAATGAAAATTTGTGCCAGACTGGGACTCGAATCCAGATTTCTTGCTTTATGTGAGCAGTCACCTTAAAAGCTTCAGCTATAAATAATGGCCAGACACAAACTTCCATATGTCGTCAGCCTTGTGTCAAACCTGCTCTCAAATGGTATGTATATTCCTGTCCAGGAGTGACATATTGGGGCCTGGTATTGGTGAATAAATACAATATAGCAGTTCCTCTGTTATTAAGAAGTACAATGCAGTGTTCCTTTGGACATGCATGCATTTTGCCATTTCGTATAGGCAAGCAAGGCCCTAATTCCTCAAGGATCATGATTTACGGAGGAAGAGGGATCACTCAGTGAAACATAATATGAGAAGTCCAGGAGGCAGCAGTCTTGCTGCTAACAAGATAAAGAGATGTCCAACGACACTGCATCCAGTTGAGTCAAAAGCTAATCATTCTCCAAATCAGACCGTATTTGTTAAAAGGCCTCAATGTTTAAATAATTTTGGGAGTTGCTTGAGCTATCAAATTTGAGGACTCAGCCATCAATCCTCCTGGTTGTAGGAGTAACTTGTGGCCCATCTGGGTGGGAGAAATTGTTTCAAAGTGTTACTGGTTTCTGGTGTCTAGTTAGTGATTCACAGTGACTGGTAAGCTTATTGTTGTACTACAGAAGATGACAAGAATTTGCTGATATGTTGCAATGCACAAGTGTGGTTTTCTGTCCAGTTTTTCGAGGTTTTCTGCATGAATGTTGTAGCTCAATGGGTGCACATATTATCATAGGTAGAGGCCTCGTATTAGACTGAAGCTTTTAGGTAGTTGCAGAGGTCTTAAAAGTGTATTGACTGATTTACGTAACTGGACCTTGGAATCTTTCTCAAGGCAATTTGATTCATTCTAGTGTGGGATTAGTGCCAGTTTTTATCCTGGGACCTCTGCCTTTCACAGGCAAGTCCTCTACTGACTGAACTATCCAAGAATGACTTATGACCAACCCTCACAGCTTTACTACCCCAAGCAGTGGCATATGTTTAAAAATGTATGGATTATTGCAGGGGTCTATGTGAGAAGATGGTTGGTTCATACATGTAATACGTAGCAGACCACAGTATGATATCAGGTCCATAGTCTTGACAACTTGTTGTGTTATTCCAAGTTCTGTAAGGCCAGTCGTCATCAAATTTGAAACAATAATGTTCATGAAGACTGAACAGTCTGGTCACATATCAGTGTTGGCATGCTGCTTTATGGATTTATAGTGAATTATGTAGTGGCAGGAACATAGTAATAATGCCAAAATGTGCAATCTCTGTGCTTCTTTGCATAGTAAACAGGAGGAGGTGCCAACAATATTGTGAAAAGGAAAGTTGATACTCACCATATGAGCTGCAGATAGGCACAACAAAAAGACTGTCACAAATATAGCTTTCGGCCCATAAGGCCTTCATAAGAATTAGACAGGAAACACACACATACAAACTCACACACACACACGACTGCAGTCTCAGGCAACTGTGACCAACAGCGAGCAGTATCACTGGTGCAGGGAGGGGAGGGATAGTAGGGTAGGCGTAGCAGACAGTGACTTGCTGTTAGGGAGCACAGAGGGACGAAGTGGAAAGAGGGTAGGGCAGCTATGTGCAGCTGGGAGATTAGACAGAGGGGGCAGAGTGGTGGGGAAGGAGGATAGCGGAAAATGAAAGAAGTTAAAAGACTGGGTGCAATGAAGGAATGAGGGCTGTGTAGTGCTGGAATGGGAACAGAGAAGGGGCTGGATGGGAGAGGACAATTACTAATGAAGGTTGAGGCTGGGAGGGTTATGGGAACATAGGATATACTGCAGGGAAATTACCCACCTGTACAATTCAGAAAAGCTGGTGTTGGTTGGAAGGATCCATATGGCACAGCTGTGAAGCAGTCATTGAAATGAAGGATGTCATGTTTGGCAGCATGCTCATCAACAAGGCGGTCCACTTGTTTCTTGACCATAGTTTGTCAGTGGAAATTCATGTGGACAGACAGCTTTGTTTGTTGTCAAGCCCACATAGTATGCAGCACAGTGGTTGCAGCTTAGCTTGTAGATCACATGACTGGTTTCACAGGTAGTTCTTCCTTTGATGGGATAGGTGATGTTTGTGACTGGACTGGAGTAGGTGGTGGTGGGAGTATGTGTAGGACAGATTTGTGAAAGCTTCAATGAGACCCTCAGTATATTTCAAGAGGGACCACTTGTCACTGCAGATGAGTTGGGGGTCAACATCTAGGAATGTTTCTTGTTGGGTTGAGTAGGAAAAGGTGAAGCAAACGGAGGAGAATTTGAGGTTCTGGGGCAAAGTGGATAGGGCGTCCTCTCCCTCAGTCGAAATCACAAAGATGTCATCAATCAATCTAAACCAGGTGAGGGGTTTAGGATTCTGGCTGTTTAGGAAGGATCTCTCTAGATGGCCCAGGAATACATTGGCATAGGATTGTGCCATGCAGATGTCCATAGTCATACCCCTGTTTGTTTGTAAGTAATGCTTTCAAAGGAGAAGTAATTTTGGGTGAGGATATAGTTGGTCATAGTGACTAGGAAGGAGGTAGTTGGTTAGGAATCTGTCGGGCTTTAGGAAAGGTAATGTTCTGTAATGTTAAGGCAATGAGCATTTGGGATTTTAGTGTAAAGGGAGGTGGCATCAGTAGTGATGATCAGGGCAACATGTGTTAAGGGGACAGGAACTTTAGAGAGTCAGTAGAGGAAATGTTTGGTAACTTTTATATAGGAGGGTAAGTTCTGGGTAATAGGTTCAAGGTTTTGGTCTACTAGGGTAGAGATTCTCTCAGTGTGGGCACAGTAACCGGCCACAATGGGGTATCCCAGGTGTTTGGGTTTATGGATTTTAGGAAGGATGTAGAAGGTGGGAGTGTGGAGAGTGGAAGAGATGAGTAGAGAGATGGACTCTGGGGAGAGGTTCTTTCTCAGTTCTATCCCAGTTTGGACCCACTAATTCCACCTCATCCAGTTACATCTGCCATACCCCTTCTTCATACTTATCCATCCCACTACCCACAGTAAAATATATTTGTATATTACTTATATCGCTTTTCATCTCATTGGGACTTCTCACCAATTTTAGTGAGTATTCACCTGTTACTATTGTCGACTCCCACAGATTTCAAATTGTTGCCTCCGTTTCATCCTTCTCATGATTTTTCACATGTACTTGGGTGTCTTTTTGGGTATTTTTTCGGGCATAATTCTGTGTTACTCACATATTTTTTCACATTTTTTCCACCACCATAGATCCTTGCTCCTTCCATCTGAATCAATACAGAAAAGTTTCCTTATCCCTAGACAGAACCCAGTCCCACATACTGTTCCTGCATTGTTGCTTGACTCATGGAATCCCCCCCCCCTCCCCCAAATGGCTTTACCATCAAATTACCCATTTCCGGTCGTCATCCCTCCTTCCACAATGACCTCTATCTGTTTGGATTCCATCAGTCTTTAACCCTCACAAACATAGTCCTGCACAACCTTATCAACCAACCCCAAACCACCTTGCAGTATCTTCTCTCCATCTGCAAAATTCTCCTGCAATGCAATCCCAAATTCCTGGAACCAATAACACAATTTGGAACTCTTGCCCTCTATGGACTAGAGCAACATGCACAAAGACACCTCAAAAAGCTCTCCATCCTGCTCACTTCTTACTCCCACCTTCAAGTACCTCTGACCACCCCCTCTACAACAACCTCCAAACCTCCTCCACGTCCCCTCATAGCTGACAAACCCCGTCTCGCAGACCTAGTACATTTACCCCACCCTCCAAAACTCCCTCCCACCACCACACACAATCTAGAACCTAAACAGATCCAAAACATAGTCTTTAACCTTTCTTCCAAAAGCCTTGGCCCCACAGAAATATCGGTCCTTTCCAAAGGCCTCACTTTTTGCCCCACTCCCAAATTCAGTCATGCAGGACTTGTTAAAGACCTTCTCTCCTTCTCCTGGTCCCTACGGCGGAAACACTTTTTTGCCACCAACCCTACCAATCAGACTTGACCAAAGACCAATGTTGAACCATGCCTAACTCAGTTCGCTCCTCCATCCAACCATCATCCACCCCCACTGCACCCAAATCACCCGCTCTTAACCTTCCAGAATTTCTTAACCTCGAATATCGCCTCACCATCATTCGCCAAACCTTTCAATGTGCAGACTAACCTTACAACCGCAGAAAGAACCACAGTCCGCTATCTTAAAACTGGTCCTGATCATATAACCCTACCTGTGGATAGAGCCTCCACCACTATTGTTTTGAACCGCAAGGACTATCTGCAGAAGGACTCTGTCATCTGTCAGATACATCCACCTACAAATCTTGCCACAGTGAACCCATTCCAGAAATCCAGCAGGATCTTCAGTCAGTCCTCAAATCCTTAGCCCCTTCCCAGAACCTCTCCCAGGAGTCCCCCTCTCTACTCACCACTTCTCACACTCCCACCTTCTACATGCTTCCTATAATCCATAAACCCAACTGCCCAGGATGCCCCATTGTGGCCGGTTACTGTGCCCCCACTGAGAGAATCTCTGCTCTCGTAGACCAATACCAAGAACCTAATACCTGGAACTTACCCTCCATATAAAAGATAACAACCATTTCTTCCAACAACTCTCCACAGTTGCTGTCCATTTACCACACGGTGCCCTGCTCATCACTATTGATGGCACTTCCCTTTACACTAAGATCCCTAATGCCCAGAGCTTTTCCGCTATTGAACACTAGCTTTCCCAATGCCCAACAGATTCCAAGCCAACTACCTCCTTCCTATTTGCTATGACCAACTATATCCTCACCCACAGTACTTCTCCTATGAAGGCATTACCTACAAACAATCAGGGGTATGAGTATGGGCACCTGCATGGCACAATCCCATGCCAATGTATTCATGAGCCATCTAGAGGGATCCTTCCTAAACAGCCAGAATCCTAAACCCCTCACCTGGTTCAGTTTCATTGACGACATCTTTGCATTTTCGATTGAGGGTGAGGGCACCCTACCACATTGCCCCAGAACCTCAACTTCTCCTCCATTTGCTTCACCTGTTCCTACTCAACCCAACAAGAAACCTTCCTAGATGTTGACCTCCACCTCATTTGCATTGACGAGTGGTCCCTCTTGAAATATACTGAGGGTCTCATTGAAGCCTTCACAAACTGTAATTATCCTCCCAACCTTGTACAAAAAACAGATCTCCCGTGCCTTGTCTTTCCAATCTCCCACCAATCTTCCACCATCTTGCCACAGAGAAGCATTCCCCTCATGACCCAGTACCACCCAGGACTGGAGCAGCTGAATTACATTCTCTGCCAGGATTTCGACTATCTCTTGTCATACCCTGAAATGAGAAATGTCCTGCCCACTATCCTTCCCATCCCTCCCACAGTGGTATTTCAATGTCCACTGAACCTACACAATATACTCATCCATCCCTACACAACCCCTGCTCCCAGCCTGTTACTCATGGCTCATCCCACTGTAATAGACATAGATGGAAGACCTGTCCTATACATGATCCCACCACCACCAGTCACAAACATCACCTATCCCATCTAAGGCAGGGCTATCTGTAAAACTAGTCATGTGATCTACAAGCTAAACTGCAACCACTGTGCTGCATTCTATGTGTGCTTGACAACCAACAAACTGTCTGTCCACATGAATGACCACCGAAAACTGTGGCCAAGAAACAAGTGGACCACCCTGTTGCTGAGCATGCTGCCAAACATGACATCCTTCATTTCAGTGACTGCTTCACAGCCTGTGCCATGTGTATATTTACTACCAACACCAGTTTTTCTGAACTGCACAGGTAGGAACTTTTCCTGCAATATGTCTTACGTTCCGGAAACCCTCCTGGCCACAACCTTTGTTAGTCATTGTCCTCTCCCATCTAGCCTCTTCTCTGTTCCCGTTCCAGCACTACACAGCCCTCATTCCTCCATTGCACCCAGTCTTTTTACTTCTCTCATTTTCCACTGTCCCCCTCCCCATGTCTCCACTCCCTCTGTCTAACCTCCGGACTACACATAGCTGCTGTACTCTCTTTCCACGTTCGTCCCTCCATGCTCCCCAACAGCACATCACTGTCCGCCATGCCTACCCTACTATCCCTTCCCCTCCACACCCCAGCCTCCTCCTTACCCCCACCCAGTCACCACTCCCATCATGCACCAGTTTTGGTGCTTGCAGTGTGGCCTCAGTTGCCTGAGATTGCAGTCATGTGTGCGTGAGATGCGTTTGCATAAGTGCGTATGTGTGTGTGTTTGCCATCTAAATCTGACGAAGGCCTTACGGGCTGAAAGCTAGATTTGTGACAGTCTTTTTGTTGCGCCTATCTGCAACTCTGCTTCTCTTCTATATGGTGAGTAGCAACTTTTCTTTTCACAATATTGTTACATTCCATCCTGGATTTTCCATTGCTTGAAGTAGGAGTCAAGTAATGTAAGGAATAGTGATTAAGTGAAATTTCAAATCAAAGAGATGAATATTCATCTTTTTACAGCAAACTACTCTGCAGTATTCTTCCGAATTTGGATACAAATATATTGTGTAGGGGATAGCATCTTAGACACAAACTAACAGATATCTCACATTTTGCAAGCCACTTGTGCCTCTTGGATCATTCTTAATGGCAAGTACCTGGAGTAGCTCAATCTTAATGGCTGAATCTGAATCTAGTTTTGGTAAACACAGAGCTCATGAGGTGGAGGCTGATCAGCACTACCAGTCCTCCATAAGCTATAGTGTTTCATTTGCATTAGCTGTGGATTACCTCATACAGATTTATAATACAATAAGGATAGATAAGGAGCCAGTGGCGCCTTCTTCTGGCAGAAGGATTGAAAGGAAAGAAAGAAGGATGAAGGAAAAGGACTGGTAAGGTTTAAGGAATGGGGAGAGTTATGGGTAAGTTCCCCAGAACCCTGGATCAGGGGAGACTTATTGGATGGGATGAAGAGGAAAAAGTGATTGTTGGTGCCTGTACTGAGCAAGATATGAAAACCTGAGAACTTGAAGATGGAAGAAAGGATAATAAGCAAGACAGAAATTACTGTAAAAACTTTGTGCCTGATTCAATAAGAATGGACAGTTAATTGTGTTATACATGGGGAAAAATAGACAGGTCGAAAATAAAAAATATAGAGAAGGAATAGTTATGGAGAAGAAATGCTGAGACCACAGAAATTAATGTAAATTTAGGCCAGGTGGATGGCAAGAACCAAGCACATATTTTAATGTCAGTTCCCACCTATGGAATTCTGATGAACTGGTGTCAGGAGGGAAAATCCAGATGGCACATGTGGTGGTACAGGCACTGAGGTCACAACTGTCATGTTTCAGAATATGCCTTACAACGGGAAATTGTGTGTTGCCAGTATACACCCTCTGTCTATGTCCATTCATCTTAACTAATACTTTTGTGGTAGTCACACCAATACACCAATGTAGAAGGCTGAACAGTGTTTACATAATAGCTAGAGTATGACAATAGTCATTTCACAGGTGACTCTCCCTTTGATGGTATAAGTTTAGTTAGTTACAGGGGCTGTATAGGTGGTGGTAAGAGACTGCATTGGACAAGTCCTACAGAGGGGATGGTCACAGGGGTAGGAGCCATAGGGTAGGGAAATGGGTGCAGAAGGAGCACAGAGTCTGACCAGGATATTGCAGAGATAGGGGGCTTATGCAAAGCTATTCTAGGTATGTGGGCAGAATGTCAGACAGAATGAGCATGATTTTAGGGAGTCATAGCGTTGTTGAAGTAGCTGATTTATACATTCAAGACCAGGCTGGCAGTGAGTGACAAGAGTTGTACACCTAAGCTGTGTTGTGAAGGGATCAACACTACCAGGATTGGATGCGATAGCCCGGGAATTCTGCTTTCAGTGTTGGCTAGTGGGATAATTTTGTAGAGAAACTCTCAGGTGAGAATGGTGGTGTGCTGCTGTAAAGAGTCTGCATCTGAACAAATATGTTTATCTCAAGTTCCTCAGGCTGTATGGGAGGGAACATTTGACATGAAAGGAATTCCAGCTGTCAAAATGTAAGTGTTGTTGTTGTTGTCTTCAGCCCTGAGACTGATTTGATGCAGGCCTCCTAGCTACTTTACTATCCTGTGCAAGCTTCTTCATCTCCCAGTACCTACTGCAACCTACATCCTTCTGAATCTGCTTAGTGTATTCATCTCTTGGTCTCCCTCTACAATTTTTACCTTCCACGCTGCCCTCCAATACTAAATTGGTGATCCCTCGATGTCTCAGAACATGTCCTACCAACCAATCCCTTCTTCTAGTCAAGTTGTGCCACAAGCTCCTCTTCTCCCCAATTCTATTCAATACCTCCTCATTAGTTATGTGGTCAACCCATCTAATCTTCAGCATTCTTCTGTAGCACCACATTTTGAAAGCTTCTACTCTCTTCTTGTCTAAGCTATTTATCATCCACGTTTCACTTCCATACATGGCTACACTCCATACAAATACTTTGAGAAACGACTTCCTGACACTTAAATCAATACCTAATGTTTACAAATTTCTCTTCTTAAGAAATGCTTTCCTTGCCATTGCCAGTCTACATTTTATATCCTCTCTACTTTGACCATCATCAGTTATTTTGCTCCCCAAATAGCAAAACTCCTTTACTACTTTAAGTGTGTCATTTCCTAATCTAATTCCCTCAGCATCACCCGACTCAATTAGACTACATTCCATTATCCTCGTTTTGCTTTTGTTGATACCCTTCTTTCTAGACACTGTCCATTCCATTCAACTGCTCTTCCAAGTCCTTTGCTGTCTCTAACAGAATTACAATGTCATCGGTGAACCTCAAAGTTTTTATTTCTTCTCCATGAATTTTATTACCTACTCCAAATTTTTCTTTTGTTTCCTTTACTGCTTGCTCAATATACAGATTGAATAACATCGGAGATAGGCTACAACCCTGTCTCACTCCCTTCCCAACCACTGCCTCCCTTTCATGCCCCTCGACTCTTATAACTGCCATCTGCTTTCTGTACAAATTGTAAGTAGCCTTTTGATCTCTGTATTTTACCCCTGCCACCTTCAGAATTTGAAAGAGAGTATTCCAATCAACATTGTCAAAAGCTTTCTCTAAGTCTACAAATGCTAGAAATGTATGTTTGCCATTCCTTAATCTTTCTTCTAAGGTAAGTCGTAGGGTCATGTATTCCAACATTTCTACGGAATCCAAACTGATCTTCCCCGAGGTCAGCTTCTATCAGTTTTTCCATTCGTCTGTAAAGAATTCGCGTTAGTATTTTGCAGCTGTGACTTATTAAACTGATAGTTCGGTAATTTTCACATCTGTCAACACCTGCTTTTTTTTGGGATTGTGATTATTATATTCTTCTTGAAGTCTGAGGGTATTTCGCCTGTCTCATACCTCTTGCTCACCAGATGGTAGAGTTTTGTCAAGACTGGTTCTTCCAAGGTTGTCAGTAGTTCTAATGGAATGTTGTCTACTCCGGGGACCTTCTTTCGACTCAGTTCTTTCAGTGCTCTGTCAAACTCTTCATGCAGTATCGTATCTGCCATTTCATCTTCATTTACATCCTCTTCCATTTCCATAATATTGTCCTTAAGTACATCGCCCTTGTATAGGCTCTCTATATACTCCTTCCACCTTCCTGCTTTCCCTTCTTTGCTTAGAACTGGGTTTCCATCTGAGCTCTTGATATTCATGCAAGTGGTTCTCCTTTCTCCAAAGGTCTCTTTAATTTTCCTGTAGGCAGTATCTATCTTACCCCTAGTGGGATAAGCCTCTACATCCTTACATTTGTCCTCTAGCCATCCCTGTTTAGCCATTTTGCACTTCCTGTCGATATCATTTTTGAGACGTTCGTATTTCTTTTTGCCTGCTTCATTTACTGCATTTTTATATTTTCTCCTTTCATCAATTAAATTCAATATTTCTTCTGTTACCCAAGGGTTTCTACTAGCCCTCATCTTTTTACCTATTTGATCTCGTCTTTTTACCTATGTGATCCTCTGCTGCCTTCACTATTTCATCCCTCAAAACTATCCATTCTTCTTCTACTGTATTTCTTTCCCCCATTCCTGTCAATTGTTCCCTTATGCTCTCCCTGAAACTCTGTACAACCTCTGGTTCTTTCAGTTTATCCTGGTCCCATCTCCTTAAATTCCTACCTTTTTGCAGTTTCTTCAGTTTTATTCTACAGTTCATAACCAATAGATTGTGGTCAGTGTCCACATCTGCCCCTGGAAATGTCGTACAATTTAAAACCTGGTTCCTAAATCTCTGTCTTACCATTATATAATCTATCTGATACCTTTTAGTATCTCCAAGTTTCTTCCATGTATACAACCTTCTTTCATGATTCTTAAACCAAGTATTAGCTATGATTAATTTATGCTCTGCGCAAAATTCTACCAGGCGGCTTCCTCTTTCATTTCTTAGCCCCAATCCATAGTCACCTACTATGTTTCCTTCCCTTGCTTTTCCTACTGACGAATTCCAGTCACCCATGACTATTAAATTTTCGTCTCCCTTCACTACCTGAATAATTTCTTTTATCTCATCATACATTTCATCAATTTCTTCGTCATCTGCAGAGCTAGTTGGCATATAAATTTGTACTACTGTAGCACGCGTGGGCTTCGTGTCTATCTTGGCCACAATAATGCATTCACTATGCTGTTTGTAGTAGCTTACCCGTACACCTATTTTTTTATTCATTATTAAACCTACTCCTGCATTACCCCTATTTGATTTTGTATTTATAACCCTGTATTTACCTGACCAGAAGTCTTGTTCGCCCTGCCACTGCAATTCACTAATTCCCACTATATCTAACTTTAACCTATCCATCTCTCCTTTTAAATTTTCTAACCTACCTGCCCGATTAAGGAATCTGACATTCCACACTCTGATCCATAGAACGCCAGTTACCTTTCTCCTGATAACGACGTAAATGTCGTAAATGTAAGTACTGTTGTTTATTCATCGGTTTAATGTGAAACAAATTTTGCAGCTGAACCTCAGTGAGGATGAGGTCAATGTCAGGGAAAGTGGTATGAGATTCAGAATGGGATCATGTGAAATTTCATTGGGAGAATGTGTTTAGAGATTCCAAAAATTTCAATGGGTCAGCCTTACCCTGAGTCCATATGGCAAGGATGTTATCAATGTATCTAAACCAGTCCAGAAGCTGAAGGTATATGGATCCCTGGAAAACCCATGAAAGGTTGGTGTAAGAAGGAGCCATCATGGTTCCCAAGGCTGTACCCCGGATCTGTTTGTATGCCTGCCCCTCAAAGGTAAAACATTTGGTCGGAAGTATAGTGTTGATTAAAGTGAACAGGAAGGATGTCATAGGTTTGGAATTAGGTGGACACTGGCTGAAGTAATGTTTAGCAGTAGGCAGGGCATGTGCATTGGTAATATTGATATACAAGGAGGTGTCATCAGTAAGGAGGTGACATCAGTAGTGACAGGCGAAGCATGTTGTGGGAGTGGGACAGGCGCAACCCTTTATTTTTAAAAGAAATAATTGAAGACAATGTTGTTAGGTACATACTAATGGGGTGATTTGAAACTTTCTAGCAGATTAATACCGTGTGTGGGCAAGTGCTCTACGGGCAGAACTAACAAAGCACAGTTCATAACCCACCCTTGCAGACCAACTGTGCCAGTACTCTACCTGCTACCTTCCAAATGTCCTTTTTCTGGAAACGCTAGTGTTGCAAGGTATGTTGGATAATTCAGTCAGTAGAGCAATTGTCCATGAAAGGCAAAGTTCCCAAGTATGAGTCCTGGTCTGGCACCCAATCTTAATCTGTTGGAAAGCTTCGTATGGGCTGCCTGTCACGTTTTATTTATTTCATGTTTCCTCATATAAGCTTGAATTTTCTTGAATCAACCTAGGTGCTCATGAAATGAGAATAATTTCCAGTTCTTCTCCCAAAAACACTGTAAGTAGGATGGATGTATCATTGTGGAGCAGTAACACCTGCCCAATGCAAAAGGGCTTCAGGGACCCCATCATAAGCCTGTAAGTCTCCTGACTCCCACTCCAACTACTCCTTTTTTCGAGATAGGGGGTACGGTGAATAAGAAGTTCATTAACAGGGTCAGTCTTTGCGACTAACAGTTGGTTTTATTGTTCATGTATCTTGTTCTTCTTTATAAGCAAACAAGTTGCACATTTCTGTATACCATAACATTTAAATAAATTTCCAATCTCATCAGTCCTTCTGCTTTCTCAGATCACAAATTGTAAGCCATTTTTTCAGTCATGAAATGAATGTTCACTTCCATATTAGCATGGATGACTCAGCACACCTACATATCTTAAGTTCAGTCCATGGTTGCTACCAGAAACAAATTCTCATTTATTTGGCCGCTTAAAGATTACTGACACAGCATTCATTGTTGAGTCCAAAGAGGCAGTTTTTTTTTTTTTTTTTTTTTTTTGCAAAGAGGCTCAAATGTGTACATTGATAGCCATGAAAGCTGCAACAACAATAACCTTACAACCTTCAGCTCAGAAAATAATTCCTATAAGTGAGAGGAACAAGAAACAAATTCCATACTATCTGATCCCTTATGCTAAGGAGCCTGTCACCAGATAGATAATCTATACCACTCTCCACTTTGCCCTGACCCTCCCTCATCCCAGCCCCCCCCCCACCCCACCCCCCCCCCCCCCCCCCCACCCCACACGCTGCTGTCAGTGAACCAGTTTACCAAGAGGCTCTCACTGATCTCATCATGTTGTTCTGTCACCCGTTCCTGCTCTGTGGGGAATTTGATAGACATTATGTGCTTTGGGCTCTGCAATACCTGCCCCAGGTTTCAGCTGTTGAGGGCCTCTTGACTGTAGAAAATACTTTTCTTCTGAGCAGGATACAGAGCACACCCTTTAGTGTGACTATAAGATCATCCTCTGCTGTTGATCTTTCATTGTGGTCTCCATCCTGCCCACATACTTCTCAGTGGGAAATCATCAGTGATCTACAATTCAGTGACCATTTCATAATCTGGATACCATTGCCATAAAGAACAGTACCTGAAAAAAATCCAGCCAGATGGATGCTCATGTAGGGAAACTGGATGTTGTCCAGTCAACTGGCCATGTTTGAACGTGTTTGAATCTTGTGGAATTGGTGAATAATATCACCAGCATGACTCAAAATTGTGCTGATGGGTCATTGCCAAAACTGTAGTTTTAAGTTACATCTGGTAAGTTATTTGAGGTAATAAAAAGACTATAAATAATTAGCTTCTCTCTTTCATACTCTGCTGAAATAACTCCCATGGGCTAATGAAACCACAAATACATGTGTTCATAAGCTGAAGTAGCTGTCTAAGATAATATTTCGATTTGTCAAGACATTTCACATTAGGGTGAAATCCAAGCTGTGGCAGTGGTAATGTATTAATTTATTTTGTTTTAAAGGGGTAAAATAGTTACTTGCCAGATTCTGTTTTACAGTTTGTGTTGTAGTAAGTAGCATTGTGGGTTGGTACCTTGCTGTTGTCTTGGTAATACTAGAAATTTATTGTTCTTTATTAAAAAATACAATAATTGCCATACATTAAATTGTATGAGGCAGTCACATCCTCTATAGTTATTTTAATTTTCTTCTTGTATTATCCCTGTTCTTTTGCAAAAAAAATTCTTAAAACGTTTGACCAAATTTACAGTATCTTACAGGTTGTGTTACACTATGAATGTGTGGGTGAGTAAGATAAGTTGACTGTTACAATTTTAAACAAGAATTTATTTTCCCGTTTTTTAATGTTTTAGAACTGTTGACCAAATATCTAATTATTTTACTATTACTATTATTTTGCTAAGGGCCATGAAACCTCAAAGACAGACAAATTCTTCAGAATATATTCTGTAGCTTAATGCTCTTCACAATTCAGTAACAATTTTCTTTGAGATTCATTTGTTTCAGGCTTTTGTCTGGTGTCTTGTGGGTGCTGTTTGGTGTATGCAGCATATTTTATTTCAAATCTCACAGTGAGAAGTCTACCAGGAACTTTGTTTATTTGTTCCTCCTGTTGCTTTTGACTGCAACTGTATGGAATATCCACCACATATCATCTAGCCTTGGAGAAAAAACTGGTTTACCAATTTTTAATCAAGCTATATCATGGCTATTGTTCAGTAAGTAAAGATTATAGTTTTTAAATGTGTTTCTGTTGTTAGTTGTAACGGAACCTGTCAAAAGATTCTCAAAAATATAATGGTGTGTTGAAAATCAGTAGTAAACATTATGTTGTGCAGAAGTCATTGACATCTTTTGTCTATGCCTGTAATGAATATGAGGTAATTTTTGAAGTTTTTATGTATTTTTATTGTGTTGGAGCAAGTCAGCTGCAAGGAAAGAGAAATAAATAATGGGTTTCATGCTTAAGGGGTTATCTCTGAAATGTTGATTCAGACCAATGGTGGTCAAATACTCCCAACAACTATTAGCACTCTAAAAAGTCAGATTTAGAAGGCAAGCTCTTATGAAGTAGTGCAATTTGCATTGTCAGGCTGTATTTGTGAGAGTTGAAGTCATCTCCACAGAAGACTAGTGGCATCACCATGGCCACAGTAATTTGTAGGTTGAAGTGCTTCTTGATAAGATCTAGAGGGCAGGAGAGGTGAGGCTATGTGATATGAGATCTATTGCCATTATGCACTGTTACATCGTAAGTGGTGTGTTTGCAAATGACTTGTTAATGGACAATCTTGGTTTTAAAAAGAGTGTAATTTGACTTAGTAATACATTTTAAAAAGTGAGAATAATTCCTTTTGTTCTGGAATTTTATTTTATTTTCCTTATAAGTTTGTTTATCATCAGGCAGAAATACACTTTAAAAATTATATCCATGTTACTGTGTGATGTTCTGTAATTTATGTGAATGAGTCACTGAGGGTGAGATAGCATACACTATTCACAGTAGCCAACTGAAACGATGAGTAAAGCAGTGTTGAAGAATCAAACTATTGGTTGGAACAGTATTGACAAGAATTCCACGACTTGATTTCAAACATATTGTGCATACTTCCATCCATTACTTCAGCATCAATTAATCTTCCCAGGAAATGTGAGTCCCCAGTAAAATATTTAGGGCATACAAAATGCTAACAGGATTATTTGTAGCTTAAAGAAGCTTGAATAATGTAGACCACACCTACATCAGCTGATAATAATGGGTCTGCACAACCTTTACCTTTATGAGTCAATCCTGTTTGCAAGTGAGTGTCTTTAAAACAGGACTAGGGAATTGTGACAGAATAAACATGTCTATAGTCACAATACAAGGAACACCAGTTATATCTACATAACTCAGTCCTGAAAAGTATTGTATCATAGAAGGGTTTCACACATTGCACTTAACTCATTCAACAACCTAAATACTTGATTGCTCTTATAACAGCTGCGAAAAAAAAATCCTTTAAAAATATGCCTTATTCATTTCCCATGGGACATTGTTTTACGCCGGCCAGAGTGGCTGTGCGGTTCTAGGCGCTACAGTCTGGAGCCGAGCGACCGCTACGGTTGCAGGTTCGAATCCTGCCTCGGGCATGGATGTGTGTGATGTCCTTAGGTTAGTTAGGTTTAATTGGTTCTAAGTTCTAGGCGACTGATGACCTCAGAAGTTAAGTCGCATAGTGCTCAGAGCCGTTGTTTTACTCAAAAAAATAATTCTTGAATTAAAAAACACAGCATCTGAATGTTGAGATTCTAGTTATTGGTATTTTTTACTTTTTAAATTAGATCGTTTGTTATTTGTAATTCCAAACTGAAATTTCTGAATGATGACGACCATAACCGTAATAACACTAATCACCATCATCATAAATGCATCATGGAAATGTGCTAAAGATGATTGGAGCAAGAGTAGTTGCTTTCACTTTTGGACTAGCAAATTGTTGCAGTACCTCTAACGAAAAGAAAACTTAATAAATGGTAACAGCACGACCATATTATATTTAAAAATTTAGAGTGATTATACTTCAAGATAAAATGCCTTATTTAGTTGATTTATGGTTTATGGTGTTGCTAGGCCACCCAGCTTATTTGTGTTCAAATAAAACGCCGCAGTATTGCTGGAATAACTTAATTTTTTGGGGAGTGTAGTAGTCTGCCAAAAGCCCAAAAATCCTCCAGAATATGTTTTGTGAATGAAGCCATCAAACAGAATGACCAAATGACCAGCATTATCTGAACCAAAGCAAACAGACCTGCACTTCAGGCCATTGAGTTTTCATTATCCAGCCCATTAAAGAATAATTTTAAACACTATGGTACCTACAGCCAACACATTGCCCAATAATGATCATCAAAATTAGACATTTGAAGATAACTTTTTAGAATGTAATGGTTATTTTAAATCTTAATACATCAATGTTTTCAAAAAATGGTGGCACTGTAATTGTTTAAGCAACAAAAAATTAACCACTTGTGTAGCTCCTTTTCTGTGGAACTGTAGGCACAATAATCATTTGCAGGGAATGGATTAAACCTATTTTCCACCTCCTGATAAGCCTAAAGAATACTGTGCTGGAATTTCTTGAGAGTATGGCAGTGACCATTTTTTACAATCTGTATATACACTTTAGGTGTGCTGTGAGGAAGACAAACAGTACACTAACTATAGCAATTTAGAACCATCAGAAGTGACAGAGAATAGACTTACACAAAGCATAAAATTATGTTTGATGACACAAGGAAAGCTGTATGTGGGACAGTTATACCCTTAGCAGATTTTCTCTTTTGTCAGTACATACCACCACATATTCAGCATCACTAAAGGACCTCCTTCTTGAAGGGATTTGCTGAATATAATGAATGCATCAGAGAGGCAATTTGTTGTGACAAAATTACAATGAAAGATGTTAAGTTGTCTGCATTCCTTAGAAAGCATTGATGCTACTGGAATCCCCTCTCACCTGCTCTACTACATTAACTTTTACATCCAGACTTGCCAAACCATTATGAAATCCATGGCAGAGGGTACCTCCCATTGCAAAACATATTAATTCCTGTTCCATTCACATATGGAGCCCAGGAATGATGACTGTTTAAAATCACCCCTGTGAGCTGTAAGTTGTTTAAATTTGTGTTCTCAGTCCCTGAGAAAGCAGTATCCATCACAGATATAACTAGTTTCTAATGCCAGTAGCTTGTTTACTCCCTTCATTCTCTATGGTTACTAAATGATAAATTGATATTAATTTGCTGATTGCCAATTCTTTGACATCAGCTTTTTTAGATATAGATGTACTCCTTTTAGAGACACATGAAAATTTGTTCCAGACTGGGACTCAAACCTGGATTTCCCTCTAATGATTACCTTATTCCTTTTAAGCCTATACCATTGTAACTGAAACCTTGATGAATGATTAATAAAATAAGTAGCCAATATAATTTGATTTGAGTCTCACCAGTGATCTTTTATGTAACTCCTTCCTCTTGATATTTCATTTCCATTCAAGTCAAATGTCAGGGATAAGACGTTAGATTGCCCATCAACAACTTCCTTCACAACTTATCTGTAATGGTAAATACAAGATCAAAAATTCACTTTCACAATACTTGATACCAAAGAATGACTAGTGCATAGAGCACAAATTACAGTTACAATATGATACTCTTATAATCGTTGCCCAAACAGGGTACACTCCCAACACACAATTACCATGGTTAATAACAATATCATGAAAAGGGTAGATTGATGTTCACCATATAGAGGATATGTTGATGTGTTGTGCATTGACAAGAAGATTGATACAGTGTGATTCATAAGTCAGAGTGTGTGGTGCAGTTTGGAAGGCAACAGATAAAACGCAGGAAAGAAGGGAAAGGCAGGAAAGAAGGGAAAGGAAATGACAGACACTGACTAAAGTAATGTGTTAGAAAATAATAACAAAGAAAAACAGCACTGGGTTTCAGGATGGAAGAAAAGTTAGTAGACAAAATCAAGCAGTAGAAAATCCAGGATGGAATAATGACAATATTATGAAAAGGATAGATTGCTGCACACCATATAGAGGAGAGTGAGTAGCAGTCTATGCTTTTCATAAAACTTTCATTATTTCATCCTGGGTTTACCATGGTCAATAATTTTACATAGACATACTGAACTGTTGGATCACGCAAAAAAGTGATACTGTGTATGGAACTATTTTCTTATACTTTAGCGGAGGCTCGAAATTTTGATGTGAATAAAATGAATAGCAAAATCTTTAAACAGATGGCTGCGGACCATATTATAAGTAATGTAGAAACAACAGATAAAGTAAAATTATCAGTAGTGTTCTGAGAGAACCAGTTGATATTTATAATACCAATAATAACAATATAATAATAAGAATCATATGCTGAAAACACTTAACTAAAAACTATTTGAATGATTTTTTTTTATTTTTTGGAAAAAGAAATAACATTTCTGAATTCCTTAAGTGTGTTAAAGAAAGGGTAAAACAGAGAGAAAACTCATGTGTTGCTTAGTTTTTTTAAGAAAGCACATTTCCTAGATGTTGCATGTATGCAATATCACATGCAAACATCACTTGCCCATCACTAAGCCACTCTATATTAAATGAGGAAACATAAGTTCTTTTATTTTTGTTCCTAATATTTTTATTAAAATCAACTTACATACTTACTTTGTCATCATTCTGACTTTTTGTGAATGTTTAATTAACACGTCTGAATTCTGATCAATATTGTAGTAAGAGTAACTGCACTAAAAGTAATTTTTCAGCCACAGATGGAAATTGGTGTGGCAGTTGGTCTACCCCCCTTTTGTCCAGATCATCTTATGTTACAAAGACATTGCTCCACCATAGCCCGGAACGTTGCTTTGATGCTTTTAGGTTCACTATTCTTGATTCTTGGGTGATAGCTTGTGGGCACAGCCAATGGCTTTGCTATAATCATAGTTGATTAGTGGCTTAAAGCAATGAGAAACATTTCCACTCTCAGTTCTTTGTGAGGTACTTGCAGACAAATGTGATAACTCAGCTGTTTCTGTTTCATCTTGTTCTAAGAGATCAGTTTTAGAACTGTTAGAAGCAAGTAATTCATTCAGATTTGCTGTAGGATCATCATCACTGCAGCCGTGAAAGTCACTTTTCTCATCATCACTTCCGGAAGGTAAAGCTAGTAACTGTCTTACATCTTCTGCAGCAGCAACTTTCTTCAAAACACTACTGTGGTTAAATAATCAATCCATAACTACCATAGTCACTGTACCACCCCATGAAGTAACAGCCAACACAAAAAACTGTCCACTGTATGAGAATATTTCACCAAAAATGTGATAAGATTAAATCACCTCACTAATGCTGTGTGTTAGTATCCACGCAATGTTGCACATATGCAACATACAAAAATTGACATGTAAAACCTGAAGTTGAATGATTTTCCACAGTGTTTGTTGTTGAATATGGTTCTACATATCTACTTTGGTTTTCGTCTGTTGTTCTCCTTCGTAAATTTGTTTTTAATAAGGCTAACACAACATGAAACTAAAGAAAATCCACACTCGACCATTTTCTCTGCATTCTGCCAATGAGATTACCAGAAATGTGCAGTCCAGTCAACTACTGCATACCTAGTCCCATAGGCACTCTCTAAGAACTTCATTGCATCAGTGAAACTGGGGTTAGCACTCACTAAAGCCCCACCAGAGGAGCACAAAATAATTTGTCAATCCATGTTGCTGATGTGCAACAGTATTCATATAACGGTTAAAGTAAGAAAGTAAAATTTCATTTCATATCTGTCTACAAAGTGTTCATGAAAGGCTAGTATTAGTTTCATATTAATAGTTTTAGTTTATGACTTTAATGAATGCTGTCCAAAAAAGCTAACATTTAAAGACACTTGGTGATGAAAAAGGCTTCCAAATTCAATTTTAAGAGGGAAAAAAAGGAGAGATATTGCAATGGTACCAAATGGTTACTGCTAAGTGTAGTTGCTCTTCCAAACATCATCCCATTTGAACAAACCAGTTTGATCTTTACTTCTTGTGGTTACACATACTTTTGGTATGTGACTATTCACAGCTGTGTTTAAAAAGAATAGCTCTGTGTAGTCATAGGGTCGAACCGTGCATGTTGCTTTCATGCCCTGCAGCTAAATTACTGGAAATAACCTATAGCTGTGATCCTGCAGATAAATAGTATATGCATTGGCTAGAATTACAGTTACCAAATTACACAGAATTACAGAATAAAAGTTAAATTAATAATTTAATAACCACGTCAGAGAATTGTGTTGAATAATGTTTATTCAAGAAAGGACATCCCAAATAAGTGAGTAGTAGTCTTATGACATTCAGTTAAAGTAGACAGAAGTTACATTGAGAGAATTATGAAAATGGTAACAAAATCTCCAAACTAAATTGTAATCAAAGATATGTGCAAAATTAAGTCCATTTGATAATCACAATACACAGATATAGACCTGCTCAAAACTGTTCCGAGTTCAACATGATGATTTACAAGTTATCATACATGATACAAAGAATGGTAACACATACTCAATCTCAGTACCATAATATGAGTGGAAAAAGTTCAGAGTCCTACTCCGGAACACATCAAACCTCTCGAAATATAAAGTCCCTTCAGAAGTTAAAGTAGAGTAGCAGCCATTCACCACCCAGAATCAGTCACCCACATGATCAAATACCACTCAGTACCACAGGCGGGTCTGCCTCCTTCCAGAAATCACATCACAGTGCCCAGAACTGTTCCCTTGAGCCCTTCACTTGAAAAAGTATTCGTCTCCACATGACTCCCATACTGTTCCACTACTGTCTGCTTTTCCATTGGCTAAAGGCTGTCCCCACCAAAAATACACCATTCTTAAGTTCTACAGACATCATTTACCTCAACTTGGCCATTTCCTAGACTAAACTATTATATCACAACAGTATTTGAATAAAGAAATGCTATAAACATTTGGTCACACAATAAATATAAAGAAAGGTTTGTCCATAAATAAATAAGCCAGTATTCTTGCACAAGTGCTCTCATGATGAATGACAGCAAATTGTTATTAAATATTGTGTAAACAGCTATTTAGGCCTACTTGTCAGAAGTGTCTTATGGCATTCTTTTACGTATACGGTGTGAGTGACTACTTCTTAAATTACCATGATTTTGTATTGTCAGTAGTAATTAGTACTTAAATAAAGTTACTCGAAAAATAGTAAACTGTTCATTAAATAAGTATGCAACTATGACAAAAGGTATGATGTATTCATGCTGTGTTTGTTCACTGTGTAATTGTAGAGTATATGATGTTTTGGCAAACATTTGCATAATGGGAAGATATAAAAAAACATAATAAATAAAGAAATAAAATAGTTACAATTACATAGCTTTCGGATATGATAGCTATAGTGCAATGTTATCATGTGCGATATCATGTGCTGAAATTGCATGAAGTATTTAAAATTTATTAATTCGGAGGTTCTTTGTGAAAATCTTTATTCCCTGTGAATATTAACTTCTTTAGTTTTAAAGATACTCTAATATTGTTTTCCCATTTGATGCACCTCATTTTTCCGAGATCACAGCAGTATTTGGATTTTCTTTAATACTTGACTGTGAATTATTATAGATTCTTAAAGAGCTTAAGAAGCTTTCTTTCAGCTTGTCTGCCACATTGCCATTTTTGGAGCATCTTCTTCACAAAGTCCATGCTACATTCAAATTCCCAGCTTTGGGATGTACCCATTTCTGGTGAGCTGCTTGTCCTTGTGCCTGGGCTCACCCATGCCAGTTGCCTATCTGGACCTACCACTCTACACTCTGAGCCGTGGGTCCACTAACATTCAGCCATACAACAATTTTACTTCCCTCCTTACTACTTCCAGGCGATCAAATCGCTCACCTACATACGCCGTATCATTACAAGTTCTATGGAAAATGATACCACATTGTTCCTTGCATTTTCAGTTGTGTGCCAAAAAAACCGATTCCGTCTCAAACAAATAAATTTTTCAAGGAACATTCTGGTTGAAGCAAAAAGTTCCTAAGAGGAACACATATTTCAGTCACAACAGAAATCCACAATTCAGTGTAAATGTTCATGGAATCACTTTCACCACACTCACTTAACACATTCTTCAGTTCTTGGTCTTACTGTCATAACTGTTTTTTGTCTTGCTACACAGTAGTGGGACTGAAGCTCCTCTGATACCTCTAGTGCTCTGGCTCAGCACAGCTTGTATTTTCTGGATATAAAAATGGGTCCAAATTAGCATCCAGTCCACTACTCACTCATTCGTCCTGTTCATCTGTCACATTCAGTCTAACATGAAATTGAAAAGAGAGTGCCTAGTTCAGATAAACAATTGTAAAGAAATATTAAAAACTGCAAAAACATTACAGTATAACTACATCGTTAAACTGAATGCTCAACTGAGTACCTAAGTTCAGGAATTCATAAAATAAGGGATAGACAACAAATCACCTATAGTGGATTGTTGCATGGAGCACAGCAACATATAACAGAAAACAGCATTCCCACCAGCTTTCAAGCACTAGCTCTTTTACTACCAAAACTACACACACAAACACACACAAACACCCATCCACACATTCCTGTCACCTCAGGAGTATCAATAATTAATTCTACTGTGGCCACAGCAGAATGTGTTTTGGTGCCTGTGTGGCTGAGTGTGTGAATGTGTACTTTTGCTAGAAAAAGAGCCATTGCTCAATAGATGTTTTTCATTAAGTGTTTCTGTGTTCCATGCATTGAACTGCTATTGGTGAGAGGTTGACATCTCCTTATTTTACCTGACCAATGTAAATAAATATATTTTAAGTAAAATCAGCACTTGCTAAAAAGGGCCTTCTACTCATTACTATAGCCAGAATTACTCAAGTGATAACCCCCCCCCTCTCCATATAACTAATAATAATGCCTATTCTACATGGTAGGAAACAAATTTTATATCTACACGATCACTACAAATAGTACCACCCACCCCATAACCCCATCAGCCATTTCATGGAACCCTTCTTTTATTCTCATTTTCCAATAATCAACAATAAAATTGTGAAAAAAAATAAATGCTACCCCCAAAATTCCCAAATGTTGCAAAACAGTATCACTTAATAAAATTTAAGTCAGGCTAATGCACACACATGAAAAACACAATACTGAGAATCATAATTTATACACAATCCATCCATATTTACCTTTTATATATCTTCAAAATTCTGGAACTTCAGTTAACACTCAACAACTCAGAGTTGTCTCCTCTGTTCTTCATTTATCCCCTCAATTGTTTTAATCTTCTCATTAACTGCACATACTACCCTTTTCTTACATAACTCAGGGTGGTCCCATTACCCGTAGTTATCAGTAGACTCGTGGCAAGTTGGAGTCAAGTTACATCATCTTCAGTGAATAAAATCTTGTTAAATGGAACTGTAAAACTGTTATCTCCTACTGTAAATTCAAACAGATGCTTGCTGCAGTTAATCATGGGACCTGCTTTTGCCATCTGTTCCATGTATAGTATAAAATTAACACTAATATCTGCAATCACTAAACAGGCCTGATTAAATTCATCATTGTCTTTTCTGAAAGTTAGGAAAATATGCTTACATTACTTTGCACCTGAAATAACTGTGTTTCCAAATTACCCTTAAAAAAATTATTATATAAGTAATTTTCCAAAAAATATTTGCCTTACATTACATAACAGCTCCCTTGCAAACTTGAGTTTATTGATTTCCCAATAAATTACATGTCTGATGGCACAGAAAACTCTTCCCACTCACTCAAAATATAAGTATTTCTGAATTTATAAAACAAGCTGTTATCCTTTACAGCATCACACCCTTCCTGTAGCAGAACAACATTGAAGTCTCCCATATCCTAAAATTTTTCAGCATCACCAGTCTTGCGTGCTATATATATGCTACCATTTTCTGTTACTATGCTGCTGTTTGATATAAATACCCTTGGTTTCACAATATCATTTTCATTTTTCCAGCTGTTGCATCTGATCTCACTACTAAATGACTTCAGTCCCATCAACATTTTTTAAATTATAATCAGCTATATCTTTACCTGAATTGCTACCAACTTCACCATTAACAACTTCATTAACATCCACTTCATCATTAACATGAATAAAATCATCAGCAGCATCAACACAAAAATCAGGGTGACATTTTAAAGAAATAGTTACAGAATTTTGATCTGCATCAACATATACATTATCTCTCACATAAATTCAAATTATTTGGCTGGTGTAAATATTCACCATTACTTTGCTCTAACTTGAAACATTCAGATCCTGACTTGTTATCAATCCTGTTGATCTTACCCCTCACCTCACCATTCAGTCTTACACATTCACTCAAGTTACTTTTTATGTCTAACTTCAGCTTGTTTTCAGTATAAGTTTCTCCTTGACATAAAATATTTTCCAAAATGTTTTTAGTGTCAGCTGTATTGAGTATAGCTGTACTATATGGCAGTGACTTATGAAAATTCCTGCTTCAAAGACTCATACCTAGATTTCCCACTTATATTGAGTGGTCACCTTACCAGTTTTAGACTGAGCAGCTTTAGACTGAGCATGCTCCCTGAGCCAAACTTCCATATGTCATGCTGTCTACATCCTTGTGTCATAGTCTAATGTGTTCATACCTTTGTGCTTGCAACTTTACATGTATTCCCACACAAGGATGAATGAAACTATGAGGAATTGAGACTTTGTTATCATTATTGTGAATGCCCTGACTAAGGCTTGTAATACATTCTTACACCACTAATCACCTTGCAATAAGCGGGAAGTCTTGGTTTGAGTCTCAGTTCGGCACTAATTTTCACACATCACTAATCGACAGTACAGCTATACCCAATACAGATGATGCTAAAAGAATTTTCAATTCAGTGAATATATTCCAAAAGAAATATTTTGATGGCTGTAGGATCACCAAATAAAAACATTTTTGAAAAGTTGTATTTTCCATTGAATGGATGCTTTTCTTAATGTCACTTGTTTAATCTTCTGTATTCTGTTTAATTTCAACTAATTAATTGGTCATTCATTTTTACCAGGGCTTGCATTTTTAAATTTACAGGATCCATTTTCGTTTCAGAGATATTTCAGTGCTCCATCTCTGATTTACAGTCCCTGGCGCGCCACTTGCTGTCATTCCCGCTGTGTGGCATGGATTGCTACTGCTGCTAGGTGGCACCCCATGGCTGTGATGGTGAATTACCTTTGCCAAACCCAACCTGGCTCCCGACGTCACTTCCTAAGTCATTTGGCTTTCAAAGTGTCTCTCTTGAATTTCTCACCATCTGCATACCCTTTGGATTTCATTTGTTACACAATTGTGACTTTGGATTTATCTCTGATTTTGTCAGGTAGATCCTGGACAGGCCCTCATATTATTATGTTCACTTACAGTTTTAAAAAATAAGAACTGTTAAATACTTGAGTAATAGTTGTGGCTGGTTGAAATAAAAGTTCCACATTCACTGAACACGTTTATTGAATTCATAGGTTATGATCATATACAAGAGATGTTGCTCTCATGGCCACCAAACACAGTGTGTCTGTTTCTAGCTTTTGGGGGCCCTTCCTGTACCCCTTACTGATGTCACATCCCCCAGCTACCAAAGGGCGCGTTCACTACCCAAATACAGTGTATAGTATATCTCTGATTATGTTATTATATTTTAGTGAAGACTGTGATTTTTTCTGCCACACCCTCCTCATGGGTGATTTCAATGCCCACAACACTGTGTGGGGTGGTGTTACAACACCTCACAGAGTCAGTTGAATGAAGCAAGTGATCACAGATCTGTATTGAACGGTAGCACCCCCACATATATTAGTGTGGTTCATGGAAAACATGCAGCCATTGATCTCTTGATTGGTAGCTCCAGGTATCTTCTCTCAATCTGATTGAGGGTAGACAAGAGCCTTTGTGACAGAAATTCCTGATAGTCATTACCCATTCGTACAGACAACTGACCGAGTGCCTACTATGATGCACCCTCCAGAAAGACAATCTATTTCGATCTCTGGACTCTGAAAGCCACCATTATTGTATGTGGTATATGTTGTCTCTGGTACCACTGTAATTTCCCTCCTCTGTTCCATTGCCAAAAGGTACCCGCGAAAAATAAAACGCTGTATGAGTTCTAATTTCTGTTATGTTCTTATTGTGGTTATTTTGTGAGATATATGTTAGAGGATGTAATATGTTGACCAACTCTTTTTGGAAAACACTCTCAAAATTTCAACACTAAACCTCTTCACAATACCCTATATGTCTCTTTGTGCACCTGCCACAGGAGTTTGTTGATTATCTCTATAATTCTTCCTCACTTAATAACTGATTCCATGACAAAATGTACCACTCTTTGTTGGATCTTCATCTTCTCTCTCTCTCCCTCCCTTCCTCCCTCCCTCCCTCCCTCCCTCCCTCCCTCCCACTATTAGTTAAGCCTGGTTTGGGTCCCAAATTAATGAGTAATACTCAAGAATCAGTCTTACAGGTGTTTTATAAGCCTCTTCATTATCCATGAGTTGCATTTCCCTAAGGTTGTTCCAACAGATCTCATTCTGACATCTGCTCTTCCAACAATTACTTTCCTATGGTCTTTCCATTTTAGGCCACTCCAGATGATTAGTCTTAAGTACTTTTATGATTGCTTGCATTGTCAGTGATTTTTCACCAGTGGCGTAATTGGACACTAATGGATGTTTATTCCATCATATTTTAGACATGGATCCAGGACAATAGTATTTCTTCTTCCAGTATTTCGAATGATTACTGTACACCCATCTTCGAGGTTGGTTGGTGACAGAATTAAGACCACTTGACACAGTACTCCACAGTACTGTACCAAGTGGCTTTAATTCTGTCGCCATCTAACCTTAAAGATGGCTGTTTAATTATCAACCCAAATAACGGAAGAAGAAAACCTACTGTCCCAGGTGCACTCCTGAAGGGCAGAATATTCTGTCTGCTGAGAAAAGTCAAGAAGCGGTAATGGGTATCTTCACCTATGTATGCTCAGTATGTTACAATTATTTACATTTAGGGTCAACTGCATATCCCTGTGCCAATGATTGATCCTCCACAGACCTTCCTGCATTTTGCTACTTTCCGTCTCCCAAAATTTTTTGTATGCATTTCTGCCAATACGGAACTGTTCGTCCACATCCAGAACATTACCTTTATAATGAACGGTTCATTGTGGTGAAGTTGTACTACTTTTTGAGATGTTTTATTTGATGTCTGGCTGACAGTGCTGTCACATATTCATCTGCTTAAAAAGAATTGCCAGTTTAAACTTGATTGCTGGCCGGTGTGGCCGAGCAGTTCTAGGCGCTACAGTCTGGAACCGCGTGACCACTACGGTCGCAGGTTTGAATCCTGCCTCGGGCATGGATGTGTGTGATGTCCTTAGGTTAGTTAGGTTTAAGTAGTTCTAAGTTCTATGGGACTGATGACCTCAGAAGTTAAGTCCCATAGTGCTCAGAGCCATTTTTTAAACTTGATTGCCTCCACTGCCCCAGTCTCACCTCACGGGTGCATATTCAAACCTTTAAAAAGCCAGGCATCCAGTGCACCATTAAGGGATCAATCTGACTTTCAGCTGGCACCTTTTGAACAAGTCCTGTGGACAAGCCTCCTGGCAGAGGATAGGATTCCTCTGCTACGGATCAGACAGTCAGTTACTACTGAATTATGCAATATGTGTTTGCAATTACCCTGAACACTTGAACTACTCTATCCTTTTCTCACCAGCTTGGGTTTCATGTCCCACAATCATGAACAGATCTGGTGTCCCAATAGCAGTTCATCTAGCGTCTCTTCACTCTGATCCCCACATTCCCTCCTGGAACCCTACAGTTGGCACATTTTTGCATATCCGCGCACGCTGTGCTCCTCACCCAATGATTTCTCTTGACCTATCCTTCAGACCAAAGGAAACACTAGACCCCTCTGTGGTTCAGCATTTGTCCCTCTCAGTTCTTGGCTAATTTCCTGTTTCGAAAGTTATCTATGCTGATGGCTCAATCATTGACCACATCAGCTTTACCTTCATACTTTTGAGGATCGCGAGCGACATTCTCTACAATAAGGGTGCAGCATTTTCAAAGTACAATTGCTGATCACTATCCAAGCTCTTTATTGTACTCTCACCAAAAATCACAAGAATTTCCTTATATACAGTGACAAGGCAGTAACCATTGCCATCTTAGGAAACCTTTGTTTTGAACTTTACACAATCTTATTATTGACCTCCAAAGTGCCGGAAACTTGATTGTATTCCCTTGGACCCCCGATCATGTTGGTATTTTGGAGAATGAGCTTGCTCATCAGTTGGCAAGAATGCCAATGAATATGAAAGCCTTGGAGATGGTGATATCAGTACCCAACCTGTGATCAACAATGTCTCTTCAGATTTTGATGACTTGTTGCAGTGATGGCTATTACAAACAAGCTAAAAGCAATAAAATGGTTCACACGTACATTCCAAAAGATAATCTACTTGACATTGGTGGCTCCATAACTGCCACACTTGATTGTTTCATGGTCACTTCCTTAGGCATGAGGACCCACCCTAGTGTCATTGTATGATCTTCTGTCAGTGACCCAAGAAGACTGGCAGCTAGTAGGTATTCCTGTGCAGGGAAGTAAGTCATGGGTGTTGGCGCATGTTTAAGGAATTGCTGTGGCCATCAGTGAGGCCCACATGATAAACTTAGAGTGCCATGAGTTTCTCTGCAATTGTGTGCAGGGGTATGACATCTCCTGAAGTCAGGTGATTTTCATAAGTTATTCATCTGAATCAACAGTTATTGATAGCACACTGTTAGTAATTTCCATTTTACACTTTTTCAGGGTAAATCATTTAACATCCTCTTCATAGTATGCAGAATATATGTCAGTGAAAGAAATTGACACAGTAAAGTGTTTTTGAAATAAAAAAATGAAAACAAATCTTCATCAGGAACATGTCAGTTTTAGGTACCAGTACAATGACTTTTTATATTAAATGTACCATATTTCAATTACTCCATCCCTTTTATGTCCTTCGACTCTTATAACTGCAATATGGTTTCTGTACAAGCTGTAGATAATGTTTTTCATCCTTTTATTGTATTCCATTTTGTGTCCAAGAAGGTTCTTAATATGATGATAAAATACAATATCCAACATTACAACTTGATAAGCTACATGGTGATACAAGAAAACAGTTTATTATCACTCTGAAGGCAAATTACAGCAAGAGGTAAACTTGGGTTAAATGTAGAGCTTCTACATGGTTTCTTAGGCATTATAATTTTATTATTAGATGAGTTTCATACAAGTAAACATAGTTTGCTGACATTGTGCAACTTTGTCAGAGTTTTGAGGCAAAGTTTTAGGACCTGGGTTGCACAGAAAATTGATTGTAGCTATTTAGCACTTTATATTTGTAATGTACCAGATATTGTACCTTGAGAACTGCCATTGGAAGTAATTGATATACAAAATTGCACTCACCTAAAGGACAGGTATTACAGCAACATGAACTTGTTATTGTAGTATGCTCGAGTGCAAATGGAAGTTTCCCGAGCCACATATAAATGTGTCTAAGGTCGTGTCTATGTTTGAATCAATTTTTTATTGTGAACACCATATTTCTATTACAAAAACAATAAAACCAACAGTGTGAAGTCCCAACTTTAGGAACCAACACTTAGAGCATTCTGTGTTACGCATCATCTCAGGGCTTTACACAAAATATTTCATCAAAGTAAATATAAATAAACACCATGTTCCATAAATGTAGTGTAATATTGTTATTGTCTTTTATTTTGATTTAATTTTGTGTTAAACATGCCCTATTGCAATTGCATTTGTGTAATCACAATCTCTTTACTAGCTGCTACTGTTGTGTGTTCAGTGGTGACTGACCACAGTAACTAGACCTGTACCTGACTGGTCTAGACAGAGAACCCTGCTACTTATTTCTTGTCTCAGTAGACTCAACAGATGATACTGTTATTGACTATAATTTTAAGCTCAGATGTGTAGTGTTCCACAAAATGTAACTTTTCCCTTAATTGTATTGTTTTCCTTATGGAACCAGGCAGTCAAACTAAGAAATAAGGGATGTAAATGCATATTGCATTAATTATGAGATTTCTGGAAACGGTAACAAACTGAAGATTTTTAAGGTTTCGAAACCTCGTAGCCATATGGTATTTATTTTCTTGTTTAATCTAGTTGCATATTATGAAAATTTTAGTATGTTCCTGGGATTTTTAGCTGAAGTAGATAACTTTGACACCTCACATTTGCTTGTTGCAGGTGTGTCCATGTTTCAGCCTCTGCTTAGTTCGCAAAATGTTGTGCCACGTATTGTGAGCATAATGTTGGGACTAGCCGTCCCTTTCCTGTTACTGTCAGCCAGTCATGAAGGGCTCTTCCTGTTGACGCTTTCAGTAAATATGCTCTGTTGGCTCTGTCTTGAGAATGCTGTATCACATCAAAAAGAGCAGGTAGAGTAATTTGTTGTGTTATTACTTTCCTACTTGAGACAACACTCTAATTAACAATTTTGAAGATGTAAATGATAATTATTTTGTAAATCTTTGTTTGTTCAACTCTTGGCACATTTCTGTCTTTCCTGGTGTCCTTTTCTTCTTTCAACATACGCTACAGTCAGTGTAACTACTCCATCACCACCACCATCACCTATACCAGAATTGGTGTTTTACTTCATGTTGCTACTATCTTCCACTCTTAATCCCACGTAACTTATACTCCCAGCTGTCTACTTCAGAAACAGCTATTCATTTTACTTTCTGTTTTAAATCTGCTTATTTTTTAGCATTCCTCTGCAGCACCAGAGCCCAAAATTTTCAGCCTCCTTTCCAGTTACAAAATTGTTATTTTAATACGTACACATCATCCAATCAGAAAACTTCTGCTTAATTAAGCTATATTGAACTACTCACTATCTTGTCTGATTTTATTTTTCAGTAGAACAGGTCAGTTTTAGCAGATTATTAGGTGCCCATAAATGTATGTCAATAATTCAAAGCTCTCAAATATATTGTTAAAATTTCTTAAAACTTAAATGCTATTAATGTCTGTGGTCCTCTTTGATTTATCTGGATGTTCCTCAGTATAAGTTACCAGAAGCAAAAATCATCACTGACATCTAACACATTTTTAAATATACAAAAGTAATCAGTTTTACAAAAATAATTTGTCTAAAAAAAAAATCTACTCACCAAGCAGTGTCAGGAGAATACACATATAAAGGTACTTCAGTTTGCAAGCTTTTGGAGCCAGTGGCTCATTCTTCTGGCAGAAGGCTTTAAGGGGAACAATGAGGGATGGAGGAAAGTACTGGTGAGGTGTAGGAAATGTGAAGAGTTCTGGAAAGTTGCCCAGAAACCCAGGTCATGGGAGGCTTATTGGACGCAGTGAGAAGGAAAGGCCGATTGCTGGGGACTGCACCAGCTGAGATTTGAAAACCTGAGACCTTAAAAGAGGAAGGTAATGTAATTTGAAAGACACAGGTTACTGCCTAAGCATTGTGCATGGGTTAATAAGAGCAGAAATCTAAGTGCATTGTGGGTGATAGAGGTGGGAGGGAGGGGGAGGAGAGGCAGGAAAAAATAGATCAGAAAATGAAAGACATAGAAAACTAAAAGGGAGTGAAGAAAGGAATAATTACTGTGAAGAAATGCTGAGTCCAAATAAATTAATGTCAGTTAAGGCCAGATGGGTGGCAAGAACCAAAGACAGTTCCCACATGTGGAGTCCTGAAAACTGGTATCAGGAGGAAGAATCTAGATGGCATGTATGGTGAAATAGGCACCAGCATCATAACTGTCATTTTACAGAGAATGCTATGCAACAGGATATTGTGTGTTTCCAATATACACTCTCTGCCTCTGCCCATTCATCCTAACTGATAACTTGGTGGCAGTCATGCTAATGTAAAAGGCCAAACAGTGTTTACATAACAGCTGGTATATGATTCGTATCATTTCACATGTGGCTCTCCTGTTGATGGTATATGTTTTCCCAGTTACAGGGCTTACAGCAAGTCTTGCAGCAGACACAGCCACAGGGGTAGGAGCTATAGATTAGGGAAATAGGTGCATCATGAGCATGAAGTCCAATGTCATCCTCACCGAGGATCAGCTACACACTTCTGTTCACATTAAACCTACTAACAAGCAACAATACTTAAATTTTGACAGTTGGCTTCCTTTCCATGTCAGACACTCCCTCCCATACAACCTTGTCATTTAAGGCAAACATATTTGTTCAGATATAGCCTCTTTACAGCAGTACACCACCGTTCTCACCGCAGCCTTCACTGGATGTAATTACCCCAACAGCCTAGTTCAAAAGCAGATTTCCCAGACCATCAAATAAAATACTGGCACTGCAAATCCCTCCAAAAAAAAAAAAAATTAGAAGTATACCTCTTGTCACTCAGTATTATCCTGGTCTTGAATATATTAATTGGCTACTTCGACAAGGCTGTGACTTCCTAAAATCATGTCCTGAAATGAGATTCATTCTGTACAACACTTTGCCAATCTCACCTAGAACACCTCATTGTTGCCATCCAATCTCTTCAGTATCCTTGTCAAACTCCATGCTCCTGCTGCACCAATTTCCCTACCCTCTGGCTCGTATCTCTGTGACTGTACCTGCTGTAAGACTTACCCTATGAAACTGCTGCCAGTCCTTTAACTGGAAAAAATATACTATAAAAGGGAGAGCCACAAGTGAAATGATACATGTCATATACCATCTGTTATGTAAACAACATTGGGCCTTTTACATTAGCATGACTACCACCAAGTTACCAATTAGGAAGTGTTGGCATAGGGCAGAGGTTGTATACTGGAACCACACTATATCCTGTTGCAGAGCACTCTGTGCAACATGACAATCATGACCTTGGTGCCTGTTTCACTGTACGTTCCATCTAGATTCTTTCTCCTGATACCTGTTTCTCAGAACTCCACAGGTAGAAACTGACATTGCAACATGTCCTTTGTTCTTGTCACCTACCTGGCCTGATTTTTTTGTTCATTTCTTTGGTCTCAGCATCTCTTCACAGCATTTATTCCTTTTTTCACTCCATTTTATTTTTCTATATCTTTTATTTCCTGGCTGGTCTATTTCCCCCACCGCCCTCTCTCCCACCTCTATCACATACAATGTACTTAGCTTCCTGCTCTTGTTAACTCATGCAGAATGATTTGCCATTAATCTGTGTTTCACATATTACCCTGTCTCCCTCCTTTAAGCCCTCAGGTTTTCAGATCTCATCTGCTGAAATCCCCACCAATCAGTCTTTTCGTCTCACACCATCCAGCAAGTTTCCCCTGACTTGGGGTGTCTTAAATGGGGTGAGACATTATGTCAAGTTGATCAGGTACAATTAACAACGAAGAGGGGGTGAAGACCAAGAAGACAAGGCACTGTAAGGGAAGAGGAAATGAGTCCAGCATCAGAGGAAGACTACTCTGCTGCAGTGTTAGAGTGCTGTGTGTGCTATGCTCCTATTCTTTGGTTAGGATGCAATAGCCAGCGATTCTGACATTCTGCTACCTTTGGTATGCTACATGCCTTTTTTCAATGGTGGGAGTATTGTAGAGTCTTCTCATTGTTTCTGTGTAACAAGTGGGTGTGTGAGGAGGTCAGGCTCTGGACCTAGAAATGTTAGATCATTAAGATGGAAATAATAATTATATACAGTGTTGAGAGGAAGAGTATATTAAGAAGTCAAATGGTTATTGATTAATAATTGTATGTATCAATGTTAAGTGAAAGGCATTAGTTTTTTTCTAGTGGGAGTAGGGCGAAAGTTACCAAGGAGAATTTATCTGAATTAATGCCCTATAGGAGACTGTAGTAACTGGTACTGACTAAAGAATGAAATTCAGTTAAGTAATGACTTCTCCAAAATGGCAATTTAAAGTGTGAATTAAGAATAAGAATCTTTATTAGCCGTTCAGTATTTTCTTATACAATGGGCTTCGTCAATAAGTTCAATTACAGTATAAAGATTGTTATATTCTCATAACAATGTATAAATAAGTCATATGAAATTTAGTTGCAAAAGTGTGGGTTTGGAAGGCATAGTTAGGGACTTCCATAGCTGGATACTTTTAAACCAAGTTTATATACACAGTGTTGGGTTTTATAGCAGATGCTGCTCATTTGTAATTACCGAGTCAGTGGCTATTAATTACAGGCACTTCACAAACCTATAGATACATGACTTACTTCAATGTCAGACGTGATCTGTTGTAAGGCATCTCCCATAAATATCCGATCATCAGGCAACAGGCACATGGTAATTTAACTCAGATTTCAAAGGGAAAGCTTACAGCAGGCATGGGTAGTAAAGTTTATGTCTTTATTTGCACCTGTACACCGCAGGCCACCTCACTGCATGTGGCAGAGAGCACTTCTGGTACCAATACCATTTCCCTCTTTCCCTGCTTCATTCGTGAGTAGTGCATATGAATAATGACTGTCTGTAGACATCTGTAATTTCACTAAATCTCTGTGGACATTTTGCTAGATGTATGTGGGAGGGAGATAATGTTTCCAGACTCTTCTTGCAAAGATCGTATTCCTCAGATGGAAAATGCACCTCTTGTAGTATCTGCCACTAGAATTTGAAAACATCTTTGTGATATTCTTGTGCTTACTGTATAAACCCTTAATGAAATACACTGCTCTTTTTGCATCAGTCAACAACAGTTTTGCAAGTCACTTCTTTTGTATGTGTATTGTGTGCCTTAGGATTTTTTAAATGTATCTCAGTCTGGCACATACTTTTTGTACAACGAGCTTCACATGTTCTTTATACATAAGGTCACTCCATATGCATATTCCTAGATATTTTATGGTTATTACTGTTTCTCTTGATCTATCATGAATTGAATAAAAATGGAATTTTCTGTCACCTTAGACACAATATGTTAAATTTGTTTATAATGAGGGTCAACTGTAAGTTTCTGAACCAATTGTCAATCATCTGCAGATCTTTGTGCATTTTGCTACAGCTTTCTAGTGTTGCATGCTGTGTGAGTGAAGACAGGATAGGAGTCCAGGAAGTTTAGACTTACTGACCCATTAAACGGTGTTTTTAACTGAGACTGGAACTCATAACCTTGCCTCTCATAGGTAATGCTATTACCAGTTGAGAAAACAGTCATGAATTACAACCTACTGTCTCACAGCATAAGCTCTGAGAGTATCTTTCTGCCTAAGTCTGGAAGAGTTATTCTCGAAGCTAAACCTAATCTGTGGTTAATATATCAAAGAAAGTAATCAGTTTTTTAAAATGTAATGTAACAGTATAGGTAAAAAATCTACTCACCAAGTGGCAGCATTCTGGGTAACATTTCTGAACACTCACCATTTTCTAAACCTCACCAGTCCTTTTCTCTCACCCCTCTTCCTTTTCTTCAGCCGCTCTGCCAGAAGAAGGAGCCACTGGCTCCAGAAGCTTTCAAATTTAAATACTTCTATATGTGTGTTCTCCTGCTGCAGCTCAGTGAGAAGATTTTTTAATATATCCAGTTACATTATCATTTGCGGTTAAGCTATTTCTCTGATAACATCTTTTCTTCAGAGACTGCTACAGCAGTCAGGTATGCAGAGATGCTTCTCTGAGACTTGAAATGTCAGAGAGAGGTTCTGGCAGAACAGAGCTATGGTTAAGGGTGCTGAATTGTATCTGAATAACTGACTAAGTTCCATGTTTAGGTTCTGGTCCAGTACATAGTTTTCACGGCATTGTAGACACAGCTCCAGAGTGAAAGATTACCTGTACAACATACAGTGTTAAGTCCCTTTTCATCATAAATTACCTGATAAAAAGATGAAGCACCCAGAAGGCATGACTGGATGTCAATGTAACTTTGTAGCCGTACCCACCATCAATGGTTATGTGAATGGTTAGAATTCCAATTTCTCTGTGACATGTAGGATAGCCATCAGAATGTATTACTGTGATTAATGGTTAGTGTTGTTAGCAGTCCTGGTAGAGTATGTAATGGGCGTGGACAATGACCGAAGTCTAGTGGTAACTGTGAAGCACATGGAGATGCTGTGTACTTTTATGAGACAGCGTTATCAGCACCTGACAGAGTGTTAAAAAGGCCTCCAGTTGAATTGTACAGATTTATAGAACATTTGGATGTGACAGTGGCCCGACATTGGACTGCACAGGAATGTGAGAGCAGGCATACTCATCATCAACATTTGGTCGATCTCGTCGGACCACCACAAGGGAGGATTGACATAGTGTGCACCAAGCACATTATAACACCTGCGCATCTCTGCCTGCCACCCAACCAACAAGTAATGGGCTTCATGCATCATTCTTTGTTGTCCAACACCATTGTTTGGAGACTAGCAACAGCCCAACTATGGAATTACCACCCCAGTTGTAGGCTGCAGTAAACACAACAACACAAACAGCTGCATTTGGAGTGGAACCATGAAGGGGAAAACTGCTGATGAATGGCACCACACTGTGTTCAGTGATGAATCATGGTTGTGCACTATCCTAGATGAACATTGTTGGTGGGTATAGTGGCCAATTAGGGAGAGGTCCCACTCTTTATATTTTTTGGAAAGGAGTGATGTTACTCCTGGTGTCATGGTGTGGGGAGCCGTTAGATATGACTTCAGGCCACAGCTGGGAGTGATTGAGGGAACTCTGATGGCACTTTGGTACATCAAGGATATCCTGGGTCCTCATATTTTACCTCTCGTGCAACAGTATCATGTGCCATTTTTCAACAGGACTATGCTCATCTGTGTGTCACTTGTCTCTAAGAACTGTCGGTACTCCTATAGCCATCGAAATCCTAAGATTTGTTCCCACTAGAACATGGTGTTGGATCACTCGGATGCCAACTCTGACCCTATGCCAGTATCCAGAATATCAAGGACCTGTTGCAATAGTTGTAGGCCAGCTGCCTTGGGAGACTATACAACAGTTTTATGACACACTTCCCAACCACATCAGTGCCTTCATCCAGTCCAGATGTGTTAAGTGGGCTCATCTGTCATGTTCCCTGTAAATTTGGCTTGATATTGTCATCACTGAAATTACATCACATACCCTCACCACCCATTAAGTTTCCTCCTCCCCTTTTGTGTGCTTCAATTTTTTTGTCTGGCAGTGTGTTATCAGCTTGTTGACAACATGAATTAGTTAAAAGTAAGTAATACAATGCATAGTGTCTCAGCATTGTATTTTGTGGTACATGGATATGTAATTATTGAGAAAGAATTGGGATCACCTCACTGTCACAATAGCAATCAAAAACACACAACAGCGGATAGTGAAAAGGATAGAATACTACTCACCATATAGAGGAGATGCTGAATCTCAGATAGGCACAACAAAATGACTTTCAAAGATTGTGTGCCTACCTGCAACTCAGCATCTCTGTTATATGCTGAGCAGTAATCTATCCTTTTCATAATATTGCATTATTCCATCCTGGATTTTCCATTGTTTGATAACACCTGATTGATAATCCATCTCATTAATAAATATATAAATATATTTGGAGGAATCTGACTAATACATTTCGTTCTGAACTGGTAATGGCAATGAGCATTAATATTACTTTAACATTTCGTCAGTTTAATGATTGGTAGCTGTTTGGTAATTTATCTTACCGTACAGCCACAGTATTGTTAAAGTGTCAGGATTGGCAAGGAAGGGAAAGCAGTGGGCACCTGTTGAGGTGAAAAATCAAAATTTTAAATGCATGGATGTTTAAAGCCATAAAAAGGAAAGGCAGGCCTAGAGAAGCCGCCGAAACTGAATGGGCTGGACGGTTAAAGCTCTGATAACCTCTTCAGAGAGGGAGGCTAGGGCAACACCTCAGTTATCATAGCATGGGAGCATAAAATACATATTGTATGGGTAGAATGTTCATTTGCAAAGGACAGTAATAAGGTGGTTGCTTAAGCCTTGTTACTTTTTCTTTTGCTTGATATAACTGGGAGTCTCTTAAGTACGAAGCAGTACCTTAGTGTTTAGTCCCTGGATCTAAGGGCATATGGGTGTTTAAATCTCAGAGCGTATCTTGGGCGAGCTATGGGTGATGGAACTTTCCGTTTTCTCTGCTTTACAGGGGGAACAGAAAGAACCTGCTGAAGGTCCAGCTCTTGTCTCAGAAGGTGATGGGAGAGGCATAGTTCCTGAATAGCTTTTAGCCTATCAAAATGGACAATAACTTTGCGGTTGGGCAGCTGTAATTCTGCATTGACAGGGGAAGTGAGCCGAATGACTGAATATGGTCCATCATATGGGGGTGGGGGGTGTAAGTTTCTTCACTCTTCCTTTCTTTACTCTAGGATTTTTTTAGCAAAACCAAATCACAAGGTTTATAGGGGGAATGGCATTTTTATTTCTTCTTTCCATTTGCTTCCTTGTTTCCTTGCAGTTGTTCCCATGTACCTTCTTCCAAGTGGCCTTAAGACGACGGGCTAGATACTTAACAGCTGTGTTATCGATTCCCAGAGGTAATTTGTGGATTTCAAAGGGAGATTCCATAGGGCAGTCAAACATAACTCATAAGGGGTATATTCTGTGGCTTCGTGGAAACGCCTATTGTAAGCACTTGCCACACACAGAATGTATCTTTGCCGATCACTGTGGGCTGAGTTGATGTAATAGGAAAGCATTAGTTTCACAGTGCAATGGACACGTTCAATGCGGCCATTTGCCTGGGGGTGAAAAGGGGTGGTTCTCCATTTTTTAATTCTCAGCAATTTTTCAAACTTGGACAGATAAGGTGGACATAAAATTGGTTCCTTGATCGGTTATGATGGCTTCAGGGCTTCTGAAAGGAAGGACAAGATTATCTATAAAAGCTCGTGCTACTGTTTCAGCTGACATGTCAGTGATGGGTACCAAAATAATATATCAGGAGAAGTGGTCAATAATGGATAGAATATATTTATGTCCTTGTGTATTTTACAGGAAGAGGCCCGACTACTTCCAAAGCTACAAACTGAAAGGGTTTTGATGTCTCAGGAAGAGATTGTAAGAGAATTTTGATTCGTAGGGGTGGTGCTCTTTGGGTGCATGGTAGGTAATTTTTTTATATACTTGGCAACATCTGGCTATCTTTTGTCCCACCAATACTTCGTGGCAATGCAGGCGTTTGTGGCTCCTCGTCCACTATGGCAAGCTTGAATGCTGTTATGGCACTGGGCAATAATTCTGGATTGTAAGTCTTTAGGTATTACTATACGTTTACCCAGGGGGGTCTTGTGGTATAGAATTTCATCCTCTGTAACAAAATCCCGATGGGAGCTATACTGGCAGCATTTTGCATCATTTTCCTGTGAGTCTTTTAATTCATCAATTAGCACATTGCCTGTTTGAGCTACTCTCACTTTTCTGCTAATGGCGTCAGCATTCTGGTGCAATCTTCCAGCTTTGTGTTGCACTTGGTAATCATACTCACTGAGTTTCAGGGCCGAGCGGGTGAGACAGCTGCTGGGGTCTTTTAAACTTAATAGCCACTGAAGTGCTGCATGATCTGTTGCTATTGTAAATTTTATCCTGTAAAGATAGCATCTAAAGTAGTTGACTCCAAACTTTAATGCCAGTAATTATTTCTCTTATAGTACTGTAATTAATTTCTGCCTGGTTCAGCTGAAGGGATGCGTAACCAATTGGTCTTTCCTCACCATCAATAATTTGACTCAGAATAGGCCCCACTGCAAAATCTGACATGTCACAGGAGAGAATGAATGGTTTTTCGAAATCAGGATAGATCAATAAGGGGGAACTAGTCAGAGCATCTCTGATATGCTGCACAGCAGCTTCACACTCGAGGGCCCATTGATAGGGAATATCTTTTTTCAACAGGTGGGTAAGGGGTTTAGCTATTGTGACAAAGTCCTAGACAAAACGCCTATAATAGTTGCTGAGGCCCAGAAAGCTTTGCAATTCCTTTACATTCTTAGGGGAAGTGAATGTTCTAACTGCTTCAATCAGGCGGGGGTCTGGCTTTACTCCATCAGCACTAATAAAATTTTCAGACTTAAATTGGCACTTCTCAGTCTAGACAAGACATTTATTAACTTAGTAACATGGTCATCTATGGTTCTGGATGTTGTGGTTGGCAGGAGAGCCAACCGGTGTTACTAAAGGAGGCTGAAATGCACGCGTTTTAGCTCATGCAGGCTGGCGTGAGGTCTGGAACATGACAAGGGAATTAGAATTGAGAAAAACGGACGTAGCTGATGGAATACTTAACTTTAATCCATTAATGATGCACGTCGCTCGTGACAGTACATGATTCGCAATATCAATGGTAACTGATAATCGCGCGTTGCTAGGTCGTAGCAAAAAACGTAGCTGAAGGCTATACTAACTATCGTCTCGGCAAATGAGAGCGTAGAAGTCAGTGAACCATCGCTAGCAAAGTCGGCTGTACAACTGGGCTGAGTGCTAGGAAGTATCTCTAGACCTGCCGTGTGGCGGCACTCGGTCTGCAATCACTGATAGTGGCGCTCGGTCTGCAATAGTGGCGACACATGGATCTACCGGACCGCGGCCGATTTAAAGGCTACCATCTAGCAAGTGTGGTGTCTGGCAGTGACACCACACTGGAAAAGACAATGATATCATCTAGATAAACTAAACACATTGTGGATTTCAGTCGTCATAGCAGTAAGTTGGCAAAGTGTTGGAAAGTGGCTGGCACATTGCGCAGCCTGAATGGCTTTCTCAGAAATTCATATAGACCGGAGGGAACAACAAATGCTGTTTTTGGCCTGTCCTGTGGTGCAATTGGTATTTGGTGGTACCCACTCTTCATATCAAGGATAACAAAGTATTTGCAATTTCCTAACCTGTACAGTGTTTCATCGATACAGGGGAGAGGGTAAGCATCAGGGGTGGTTACCTTATTTACTGCTCCGATATCGACGCAAAGATGGTAGCTCTTCTCTCCATTGATTGATTTCTTTGGGACCACGATGATCGGGGACAACCAGGGACTGGCGGAGGGTTGTATAATCCCTGCCTCTAGCTGTGTTGGATAGTTTCCTCCAAACAGTTGTAGTGCCCCAGAATTTTACAAAATTCTGGAGACACTTATGTTCCAGCCGTTTCAAACGCGCATTATTTTAAAGCAGGGCGTAAGGTTGAGCATGGGATACTGCACCCATTTATTGTTTGTGCAGGCGAAACTGGAAGGGAGATAATTCGTCGGCGCTGGCAAGTGTTCAGCGCGACATGCCAAGAATAATTAAATACAGCCCAGAAGCTCCATGGCTGGCTGCAAACAGTAATGTAGCTTTGTATTATTGAAAAACAAATGGAGTTTTTTAGACGGTGAACTGCTGTTAAGAGTATGTGGACTGGACATGGATAGTCAGCCACGATAAAAGGTTATATATTAATTGTGTTCAAAAATGTGTAATTAACTGATCCTGGGTGTCCGGTAATGTGTGGGCTTACGTCATAAAGTTTAGTTGTTTTTTTTTTTGTACAAAGTGGAAATAAATATGTTCTGGTGCATTGAATGATATTCCAAGAGTAGCGTATTAATTAAATAAGAAGAGAGAGAGAGTGTGAGAGAAAGAAAATTTCCCCTTCCTAGCAGTGAAATCTTCGGAGAAGCGTCCGGTGCTAGCAGAAGACATCGGCACTGCCAGAAAGCAGAACCAGCATTCTTCAACAAGTAAGTCCACAAAAACGCTTAACATTACACCGGGCCACCACACAGGCTGGAGGTGATATGGTATTCTACACGGTTTCTGCGCAATGGGCCTTTCACCTCCGGTGGGAATTTCATGGTAAACAAGGTCAGTAGCTGGCAAATAACACCTTTCCTCGAATAAGTAGGAGTGTTCTTTCAAGTCGGAGTACAATTTGTTTTGGTCAGCCGCAGGCAGATGAGCTAACTTATCTTTGAATTTGTCTCTGAGCACGGGAGCAATATGACATATGCTGCGTTTTGGAAGCCATTGTTTTCAGTTAGGTTTTGGCTTCTCTTGTACTGGGTGGTTTTCTTCAATCTCGGCCACTAACTGTAATGGTGCTCCTAGGAATTTCTACCTCCTTCGTTCCAAAATTGTCCAAACAGATGGAAACATAAAATTTCCTTCCCTGCACTTCCGCTGTCATTAAGCCACATTTAACATGTACCTGTAATCTGTCAAGGACACCGTTTTGACGGAGAGGGTCCACTAATACGGCTGTTTTTGGCAGTTTGCAGTGTTTGACCCCAAGCCAGAGAAAATGCAACTCATGCCACCACTGTTTCTGACAGAGGTAGTTGTTCGTAATGCCCATGTTTGCGTGGGAGGAACCTGTGGAAGCGGCTGTGTTTCACAAGTACCTTGTGACGGAACGACGTGAGGGCCACCATAGCGGTGGGTTTCCTCACCGAGATGGGCAGTTTGCTTTCTGTAATCTACTACACTCTGTTTGTGGTGGAGAAAATCAGTCCCCAGGATGACTTCAAAATCTTGCCTTCGTTTTCAAATTACGTCTATGTCAAAAGGATAGTGACTAGCTCCGATTTTCATTTGAACTTGGCAGTACCCAGCAGGTATGATGATCTTGTCGCTCAGACCGTTAATGTGGTGACGGGGTGGTTTTAACACTCATCTGTCCCCATGTCCTACAAATAATACGCTGGTTGGTACTCGCGTGTTGACAAGCACTCTTACATTCTTTCCCCGAACTTTGCTGTTGAGGAGGATATTCACTGCCTCATTTACGACACCGTGCTGGAGTGGATGCATGAATTTTCCATGGGGCACGGACTGGCAGCATCATGACTTGCCCCCTGACCGTTTCGCGGCTGATTTTGGGGTCATGGTGGATTGTTGGTGAATGGTTCCCTCTGCTGGTTGTGCGAGGGGTCCCTGTTTCCCAGGTTCTGTGGGCAGATTTTACTCATATGCCCTATGGTTCCATACCAAGAACAATAAGGTGCATGGCACTGTGCATCAGCATGGCCTGCCTTTTGGCAGCGTTGGCATGCCTGTTCGTATTCAAAAATTGGACACGGTTGTTTGTTTGGACGAACCGAACTGCCAATAAAATGCGCTGCCTCCTCTCGCAACATCTCAAATCATGTGGCATCATGCAATGAGGTGGGTGATGTTATCTTTACCTCTCCTCCAACATACAGATTGCTTCCAAATATAAATATGTCATTTGAGCGGGCTTCTACCTGCTCAATTAACATCTCGTTACGGATGGGGTCCGAACCCAGCATGTAAATGCGGCAAGCCACAGTGCAGATTTGGTCAGCAAATGCCTCTACATCTTCCCCTTGCTTCTCATAGAGGGTGGACAACTTGTCACTGTAATAGCAGGTGTCAAGCCTGTCCGAATATCTCTATTTCAACCCAACTTCTAACGTGGCAAAAGAGGTGGTGTTAACTGATTTTATATAGGTATGGCTGTTGCCTGACAGTTTAAGATGGAGTACAATTAATAAGAAATTGTTTGGCCAAGTGCAAGTGCAGCCTACATCTCGGACAGTTTGTAGAAAGGAATTTATTTGCTCAATAGGTTTTCTGGAAAACGTTGGAATGAAATCAACTGCAGGGAAACTGTTAGCCAAAGTTGCAATGTATGGCTGGGGTACTGTGATACTGTGATACTGGAGGTACTTGCAGCCATCATTTGTGGCACAGCACGGTATGTTTCTAACATACTTAGATCGGCAGACTTGGTTTTAGTCCATTTTTGGCATTCTTCTGTTAATTCTATCTTCCTTAACATTAATCTACCATTTTTTGCTCGAAGGGCAGCTACTGAATCTGGCTTTTCCGTGGGTAGGGAGTTCCGTTAGCCAGTGGTGGTACTAAGGGTTTGGGGCATGGTTACAATGTCAGGACACCTAGTGCTTGCTGAAAACTTTACAATTAGATAACCAAAACAAGGGCCGACACTCGACAGCAAGGAGGCGGCTGCAAAGAAAAACTGAACAATGAACTTACTGGAGACGTAGTTGCGGCAATTGTAGCTCATCGATGGCTGCATCTTGTTAGATGACAGTGGCAGAAAAAAACAGCGAAGATTATGTCGGCGGTGTCGATGGCTGTGTGACGTGCCTCAGCTAGTCAGTCGGAACATGCGTGTTTCCTGTGTGGCGCCGCGTGGCCGGAACATGTGACCATGCTACATCGGAACAGCGTAGAAGGCGGCTACCCGCGGTGTGGCGTACCACCGGACTGCCTGGGAATGGCAGTGTGACGCGGTGAAGTGCTTGGCATTCGCTGTGGCAGATGTTAGGAATGCCGAAACAGCAGAAGGCTGTGTGGCGAATCACAAATGTGTGCGCTTCTTATTGCGCATCGCATCTGGCACGTCATGCACAAAGTACTACTGGCAGCTTCATCGGGTATGCAGTTAGGTCAATAAGACGGGCCTAACGATGAGCGACCCCACATCTGACATCAGATGTTAATGTGTCAGTATTGGCAAGGAAGGGAAAGCAGTGGGCACCCGTTGAGGTGAAAAACCAAATATATTTGAAATGCATGGATGTTTAATCCCATAAAAAGAAAAAGCAGGCCTAGAGAAGTCGCCGAAACTGAATGGGATGCTGCCCAAGAGGGCAGGAGAGGAGAGCATCTGGCTGGGTTGGAAGCTGCCAGCAGAAGAGAGCAGATGGCTTGTCTGCTCCCGGCAGCTGGCCACAGTTCCACCCCCACGTGACCGCCTCCAACCCTCCCTATTGGACAGCCACATTGGTTGTAGACACGCAGTTCGGTAGCGTTACCTCATCAGCAACACATGAGTCTAGCTGCTGATGGTTCAACATGTGGGTTTCTTATTTGCACATTCCAAAAACCCTTCACAGACTGTGAGGCGAAGGTCTTTCTGGTTTCAACTCTTGAGCCGTGGGATGAACTTGGTGGCAACATGATGCATTCCAAGATGCTGTGTCAGGATATTATGACATGATCCAACTGAAGTGTTACATTCGTCTGCAGTCTCTTGGACAGGCAGTCTTAAATTGGCATGCACAATTTCATTGACGTTCCTGACATGAGCATCATCTTTAACTTCCATCTGGCCATTTTTAAATTGTATGAACCATTTATAACATCGAGTACAGCTTAAGCACTCATCACTGCACGCTTCCTGCATCACGTGGTGTGCCTCGGTAAACATTTTCTTGAGTTTCATGCAAAATTTAATGCAGACGTGTTACACGAAATTCTCAAACTGTGCAACACAACATTTTTCTCAATATAACACTGAACATTAATTAACAGATATACAGCAATTAAACTTCTGGCAACTACACATTAAACACCGGTGTGTGCAGGGATGTCAAAAGCGTTTTGCTCCAACACACCACTGGCGCGAATTTACGCATGTTCCGCCCCCACCGGTATTGCGAGGGTTAAAGTTCTATATTATTACACCACAGCATCTGTGTGAAAACCAAACACAATAATCAGATTAGTATAATTAAGTTACAAAGTGTGAAGTGGCCATCCAAATGTATTTATTACATATAAACAGCATTAAAAAAAAATAGAACATAACTGTTCAGAGATTTAGAATAAATAAAATTAAGAATGTGTGTGATATACCACAATGATTTAACAAGAGACTATCTCTGAAATAAACAACAGTTTTGATGCATTGAGATCAGGAAATCAATGTTATTCTTTACTGAGAATGGACCAACACGTGAAGCACAGAAACATGTAACAAGAAACGGTGTTCACACTAGCTTTCAAGCACTTGCTTTTTCTCTAGCAAAAGTACACACATTCACACACAGAACCATACAGACACAGTACACAGTCCCATGGCCATGGCCACTACAGATGAGTAATTGCCTTTTCCTTATTTTAGATATTACCCAATCCAGGAATTCCCACTACTGAGCTAGATTAATTCCTTCATAAGTAATCAAGAGAAGGTTTACCAGTATGGGTGTGTATGTTTTCTTACAGCTGACCTGATTCTTATTGTAGTGTGTTCCCCCAAACCCCCTCCCATATATAACTTGTGGACAGATGTGGAGCCCGTGTCACTGCCACTACTTATGCTGCTGAACAGAACAGCACAAGCTTGATTACTTGTGCTTGCTTTTGAATTCCAGACTTGAGACCTGGCTTCATTTTTCTGCACACACACACACACACACACACACACACACACACACACACACACACACACATATATATGGGCTTCTTAGATTTTGTTCCATTTAGTGTTTGTTTTAATAATTGCAGTAGTTTTGGAGTCCAGAAATTGGTCGTTCAGATTATGAAACAGAGACTTACAGTCCAGTTGCTAATAAGCTTATTAAACATCTATGAAAGTAGAAACTGCTTTTAAGATTGAAAAAACTAACAAATTCCATTTATGTTCTATTGCTAATTGTTTATTTCAAACCGATTTACTGTTTATTGGCTCATCATTGGGAAACAACTAGCATTCACAAGATACAATAGTGTGTAGAAGACAAAGATTAGAATCAAAGATACTGTCAACATGTACAGAAACTTTGGTTTTGACATTGGGAGAGAAATGTCAAACCGAGCACTCATCACTCATGCTAAGCACCAAGTGTGTTAAATTACAATTTAGAAGATTTTTTAGTTTGATGCGTCTAGTAATTTGTAATTTAACACTGTATTGTTTGTATTCTTCTGTAATTTTCATATGGAATGCCATAATTTCTTTGTGTTCTTATCTTATGTTTTCCATTCCTTTTCAGCTTCTCCAGTGCACATTTCTAGATTATTCTGTGAACAGAAAAAATTCCGCAGCAGTTTCATCAGGTGACTTCCGCCGAGCATTTATTTTTGTATCCTTTTTTATAAATAATTAATCCCCATAATGGAGACAGCAAAAAAATTGTAAACAGGCAACTCTCACTTGCAGATAAACAATGGTCAGTCTAGAAATACCACTGCGATGCAAAATTCACGTTAGCTTTCATGTTCCAGTTTTGTGTGTGTGTGTGTTTGGGGGGGGGGGGGGGGGGGGGGGGCTTGGCGCACGCGTGCTTGCTTGGGTGTTTGCATGTTCATGCACACGCACTATTCCATTTAGAAAAAGACATATGGCTCCATGAGGAAAGTTAATTAGTTAGTTAGTTACATGTTCCATTGATCAATAGTACGGAAAACTGTTATGATGTGGAACGTGTCAAAAGCACAAGAAAAGTGCACAGGAAACAAGTTTTTTTTTTGTTTACATTTTGGTAGTATACCTAAATATTTCTATTATCACTCACATCAGTTTTTTGTTTACATTATAGTGTTATACCTAAATATTTCTATTATGACTCACATCAGTAACTCATTCAGTACATTGAGCAAAGTGGCGCTGAGGTAAGACACTAGATTCTTCTTTGATAGGATAGCAGCTCAGATCTCTGTTTTGTCTTTGAGATTTAGGTTTTCCATGGTTTCCCTACATTGCTTTAGATTAGTGCCAAGATGTTTGCTTTGAGGAGGACAGAACTGATTTCCTTCCCCATACTTTCGCAACCTGAGCTTCGTAGTCTGTCTATAATGGCCTTGCCATCGAAGGGATGTTAAACCTCGAATCTTTCTTCCTCCTCTGGTTGATACAAGAGGTAATAATGTTAACTGCCTAAAACAAATGTGTGCCACACTATACGTATTTTGCTGAAAATCTCACTTTGATATTGTCAACTGACCTGTAACTTAAGGGGTTTTATATGTGCTATATCTCCTGTGGGGAGATGCGTGATAAGAATTAATCAGACACAGATGAGCAAGAACAAAGGTTTATTTCAACCAAAGTAGAGAGACTTAACAAACAAAAGAAAACACTTCTCAATAAAAAATAATACAACTACTCAGACACTAATAGGTACATGCCTGGAACACACAGTGAATAGATGTAGTGGGACATGAAGACTTTGCCACTGATAATCCCTAATGACAGAGGTTGAGCATTCGGCATAGTTAGCTGACAGGTGTGTCTCATGAAATCACTGGAAAGTCGTAGGTACCACTGTGGTGGCTTCCAACCGGGCTCTGACTGACAGACTTCTAAGAGTCGGCACATGAATTGACCTGTTCTTAGGTGTATGAAACTGCTTGTGCCAACCTGTATAGCGGGGGCGTGGTGGAATTCGTATCGATCCAGTTCTGCACACATGACACGGTGGAGGAAATAGGCCCCTGGCACGCAGGACCTCTGGTGACGCTTGTCCTGCCATCTGTTGATATTGTCGTGATTGACGCAGTCTGAGGAGGCAATGCATTGTACTTATGCAGACCCGTAATGCTTCAGTATTTGAGGGGTTGCCGATCCCTTTAGGTGAATAGGTACTGGGCAGTTTCGGCTATCAGGCACCCTGTAAATCCACAAACTACTGTAGAATATCTGGCAAAATGTACTACATGCTAATATTAGCCAGTCTGTTTCTAATCGTGTGTCTGTGGAATGACACATTATGCAATCTGTTACTGGTATCTTGTTCTCATGATCGCTAAATGAGACATACAATGTAAGTAGAAGAATTGTTGAATGTTATACCTCAAATACTAGGTCTTTAAGCTTGCCCTTTTTTTCAGCAATTTGCTTTTAGATTCTCTGAGTTTTTTAGTGAGGATGTTGAACAGAAGCAAAAGGAAGGAGGAGGATTAGAAGAAGGAGATTAGTGTTTAACGTCCCATCGACATTGTGGTCATTAGAGGTGGAGCACAAGCTTGGATTAGCAAAGGAAGGGGATGGAAATTGGCCATACTCTTTCAAAGGAACTGTCCAAACATTTTCCTGAAGTGATTTGGGGAAATCACAGAAATATAAACTAGGATGGCCGGATGCAGGTTTCAATTGTTGTCCTCCCAAATATGAGTCCACTGCACCACCTCACTCGGTAAAAGCAAAAGAGCAGGCCGGGTGAATAGAGTGTGCTTAAAAGATATATAATGCTGGGTAGGAAAAAGGAAGAAAAATCGTAGTTTCATGTCTCATCAATGGTGAGATCGTCAATGTGGCCCTATCAGCATTTGCATTAAATTGTTTAGAGAATCAACAGAAAACCCTTAACATGGATAGCTGGACAGGAGTTTCGAGCTTCCTCCTTCTGAAGGCAAGGTCAGTGTCATAACGATGCAGCCACAGTGCTTGATACTGAAATGGAAAATAAATGAAAATAAGAAACAAGAAATTAATATCCACTGAACTAGTTGAGAAAATAAATAAATATGATTTCTGAGGTGTTTTTGGGCATGATTCATTGATGATATGTCGCTATGCCGGTCTGATCTGTGGGGAAATTGGTTAATTCATGTGGAAACTCAGCATAAAATGCATTTCACTCCAACCAATGAAGATAAAATGTCTGCTTTGTAGTGTTAAAAGTGATCTAGGCGCCTAAATACCAGGTGAATACTACAGTCAACAGTCTTATTCGAGACAACAGACAATTACAAGACTAGATTACAGATGCCAGAGACATCAGTGACACACCCAGTAGAAACAGTCAAGCAGTCAGCTGTCACAGAACAATTCTTGGAGCAGAATTACAAAACAAGATTCAGATTCAGATTCTTTATTGCCATTGACCACATACAGTAGAATAGGCTTTTACAACGATAGTAAGGTACAAATATTGATCACATTACATGTAAAAATTAAATATCTTATATACCACTACAATCTTAATTATTAATATCAATATTGTCAATATCATAGAACTCTTTTATATGATAACATGGGTTTTTTGCTAGCCAGGCATATAATTTTGTTTTGAACGTTTTAAAAGGCAAGGATCGAGCGGCAAGAGGAAATTTGTGGACCATATAGCAGCCTTTGAGTTCCTGGAACAACAAAGTTAACAAGCCTGGCAAGAAAGTATTACAGAAAATCTTACAAACATGGATGGACGTTTCAATGAAAGCGAGGCTTAGAGTTCAATACTCAATTTATTAAGATCTCACTGAGTCATCCAATAGAGCCAGTAACCAATGATGAGATGTACATTTAATGTATCATTCCAGGTGTATGATTTGCTTGATAAACTTTTACCTAATGGAACTCATATTTTGTACTATAAGTTGAGTGTACGACAGAAATTAAATTAACACTGGAAGTGTCCCAAGGAAGCATAATAAATTCTTTAATGTTGTCAATATATTTAAACAATGTACTAAATAGAATCGGGAACACTATCAAATTGTTTACTGATGATTTTACTGTCTACAGAAATTATTCTGTTGGGCAATTATACAGAAATGCAAAAAGGCGTGGTGATAATTTCCACTTGGTGTAATAAATTGCAGCCCCCTTTGAATGTGGAAAAAACCTGCAGCAAATGGAAAGAACCTAGTAGTAGCCATTTATAAGATTACTGCTTAACATTTGGAGCACCTCACATCATTAAAATATTTAGGAAAACCAATAATAGTAGGAAGCAGTATGAAATGGGATGATTACTTAAAATCTGTAGGAGGGGTGGTGAATGGATTACTTGGATCTGTTGGCAGAGCTATGGGAATGTGCTGTGCATCCGTAAAGGTGTAAAATGCTAGTGTAATCAATTCTGGAGTATTGCTGCTTCTGGTGTTTGGAGCCCTTATGAAATATATATACGACAGCAGACACAAAATGAATACAGAGACATACTGCTAGGATCATTCCAGGTCAGCACAGCATATACAAAAGTGTAGATAAATTCTCAGAGAACTGAAATCTGAACTCTTGGAAAAATAGTGACATTGTTCTTGCAAAATTCTGTTCAGTAAATATGGAGAATTGGCGTTTGAGGAAGACTGTGTGACTGTTATGCTGCCACCAGCATACATCTTGAGTAAGGATCATGAGAATAAGATAAGAGAGGTTAAGTCACATGTAGAGGAGTACAGACAGATCGTTTTGTCTCACTCAGTATGTGCACGGAACAGGGCAGAAAATCTAAAATACTGGTACAAAGTGTCCTCTACAATTATTTTGTGGATTATGAAATATGTGTGTGATGTGTTGAGAAACAGCATAGACATTGGAAAACAAATGTCCATGAGGGCTCCAGGAGACAAAGTAGCCAGGGAAACCTTCCCTCCAAGGCCAGCCAGCTCTTATATTGTTCAACAGTTCCAGAATCCTATAACACCCAGTCCTGCACACAGGCATAGATTGAGAAACACAAAATATAGAATAAAAAGTGTGTCTGGGTCATGGGCAGCGAAAGCACCACTCTGGGCAAGTGTAGAAGGAAACTATGTCAGTCATCAAAATACAACTCTACATCTACATCTACATGGATGCTCTGCAAATCACATTTAAGTGCCTGGCAGAGGGTTCATTGAACCACCTTCACAATTCTGTATTATCGTGGTGATCATTCCTCCCTATGTAGATTAGTGTCAACAAAATATTTTCGCATTTGAAGGAGAAAGTTGGTGATTGGAATTTACGAATTTCAACCCCTCTGACAGAAAATCACAAATCCAGTCACATAACTGAGATGATATTCCATAAGCACACAATTTCACTTCGATCCGCTTGTGTGGTACAGTGTCAAAAGCCTTCCGGAAATCCAGAATCGATCTGAAATCCCTTGTCAGTAGCACTCAACACTTCATGTGAATAAAGAGCTAGTCGTGTTTCACAGGAACGATGTTTTCTAAACCCATGTTGACTGTGTGTCAATAGACAGTTTTCTTCGAGGTAATTCATAATGTTCAAACATAATATATCTTCTGAAAACCTGCTACATATCAACATTAACGAAATGGGCCTGTAATTTAGTGGATTACTCATACTACCTTTTTTTTAATATTGGTGTGACCTCTGCAACTTTCCAGTCTTTGGGTACAGATATTTCGTCGAGCGAATGGTGTATATGATTGTTAAGTATGGAGTTAATGCATCAGCATACTCCGAAAGGAACCTAATTGGTATACAGTCTGGACCAGAAGACTTGCTTTTATTAAGTTGCTTCACTACTCCAGGGATATTTACTTCTACGTTACTCATGTTGGCAGCTGTTCTTGATTCGAATTCTGGAGTATTTACTTCGTCTTCTTTTGTGAAGGCGTTTTGGAAGACTGTGTTTAGTAACTGTGCTTTGGCAGCACTGTCTTTGATAATATCTCCATTGCTATCGTACAGAGAAGGTATTGATTATTTCTTGCCGCCAACATACTTCACATACGACCAGACTCTCTTTGGATTTTCTGCCAGGTTCGAGACAACGTTTCATGTGAAACTGTTATAGGCATCTCGCATTGAAGTCCGCCCTAAATTTTGAGCTTCTGTAAAAAATCGCCAATCTTGGGGATTTTGTGTCTGTTTAAATTTGGTATGTTTGTTTCGTTGTTTCCGCAACAGTGTTCTAACACTTTTTGTATACCAAGGAGGATCAGCTCTATCGTTTGTTAATTTATTTGGTATAAATCTCTTGATTGCTGCCGATACTATTTCTTTGAATTTAAGCCAGATCTTATATTATAATTTGGAATGAGTGGAGATTGTCTCTAAGTAAGGCATCAAGTGAATTTTTATACGCTTTTTTGAATAGGTATATTTTTTGCTTATTTCTCAGGGATTTGGGGATTACAATACTCAGTCTTGCTACGACAACCCTGTGTTCACTAATCCCTGAATCGGTTTTGATGCTCGTTATTAACTCAGGACTATTTGTTGCTAAGAGGTCAAGTGCGTTTTCACAACCATTTACTATTCGCGTGGGCTCATGAACTAACTGCTCAAAATAATTTTCAGAGAATGCATTTAGCACAATTTCGGATGATATTTTATGCATACCTCCAGAATTAAACATATATTTTCGCCAACATATTGAGGGTACATTAAAGTCACCACCAACTATTATCGTATGAGTCCGGTACGTGTTTGAAATCAAACTCAAGTTTTCTTTGAACCTTTCAGCAACTGTATCATCTGAATTTGGAGGTCAGTAAAAGGATCCAATTATTGTTTTATTCGAGTTGCCAACAATGACCTCAGCCCATACTAACTCACAGGCAGTATATACTTCAATTTCAAGATAAGTTAAGCTACTTCTGACAGCAGCAAACACGCCTCCGCCAACAGTGTTTAGCCCATCCTTTCGGAACACCGTTAGGTTGTTTGAAAAAATTTCAGCTCAGCTTATATCCGGCTTTAGCCAGCTTTCAGTGCCTATAACAATTTGAGCATCAGTGCTTTCTATTAGGGCTTGGAGCTCTGGTACTTTCCCAACACAGCTACGAAAATTTACAACTGTTATACCAATGGTTCTTGTATCTACATTCTTCCTGTGTTGAGCCTGCTCTCTTTGTGACTGAAGCCCTTCTTGTGTTTTCCCGAGACCCTCTAACCCAAAAAACTGTCCAGTCCACGCCACACAGCCCCTGCTATCCGTGTAGCCGCCTCCTGTGTATAGTGGACACCTGACCTATTCAGCGGAACCCGAAACCCAACCACCCTTTGGTGCAAGTCGAGGAATCTGCAGCCTACATGGTCGCAGAACCTACTGAGCCTCTGATTCGGACCCTCCACTCAGCTCAGTACCAGAGGTCCGCAATCGGTCCTGTCCACTATGCTGCAAATGGTCAGCTCTGCTTTCATCTTGCAAGCAAGACTGGCAGCCTTTACCACTTCTGTTAGCTGCCCGAAACCAGAGAGAATCTCTTCAGATCCAAAGTGACACACATCATTGGTACCGACGTGAGCAACCAACTACAGTTGGCTTCTGCACCCTGTGCTCTTCATGCCATCTGGGAGGACCCTTTCCACAACTGGAATGATTCCACCCGATATGCACACGGAATGCACATTGGTTTTCTTACCCTTCTTGTCAGCCAAGTCCCTAAGGGGCCCCATAACGTGCCTAACGTTGGAGCTCCCAACTACCAATAATCCCACCCTCTCTGATTGCCCGGATCTTGCAGGCTGAGTGGTTTCCTCTGAAACAGGACAGGCGACAGCATCTGGCTCAGCGATAGTGTCAGCCACAGGCAGCACCTGGAACCTGTTTGTCAGACAAACCGGCGAGGCCTTACATACAGCCGCCTGGAAAGTGTTTCGCCACCTGCTTCGCACCGGGGTGACCTCCCACTCGACCACAGGTGGAGGGTCAGCTCAGTGTGAGCAGTATCTGGATTGGCCACCAGTGAGGACTGATCAGAGGACTCTGACGTGCTGGACGTCTGTTGGATCTACACGGCCGGCCCACAACAGTGGTGCCCTTCCACTGCAGCCTCAAGCTGTGTAACCAAAGCCATCACAGGCTGAATCTGAGAGCGAAGTGTCACCAACTCGGCTCGCATCCGCACACAACAATCGCAGTCCCTGTTCATACTGAAGACCGTGGAAAACTAAACTATGCAGATAAACGGACTATGAGCACGTGCTGTGAAACTCTACTGTAGACCCTGTCGAAAACGCACGAACTGTGTCTAGTAATACACAGATATTCAAAAACCTAACTACCGAAGCACTCAGGTGAAACTAAATAATTTGCCCCTGATAAGGAACTTGTAATATGTCACAAAATCGGTTTACTTTCTGACACAAACGAAAACATGAGAGCTGTGGCTATTAGATTTTAAATTTACACGCAGAAACTCAAGAAACTATTAAAGCACACAGATGATATAAAATTCGCTCCTGGTTAGGAACAGGTAAATGTCACAAAAGCGGTTTACTTATCTGTTGCTGCGTCTGTCTTGACTGGAAACACTAAAACTTGCTATTAAATAATAAAATGTGGAGAGACATTGAAGGAACCTGTGAGGAGGTTGGACTGAACCTGAATATCCATGATGCCACAAAATTTAAAACCTAAACATGGGAAAGGCTCCCCCTGCGGGTTCGGGGGTTAGAATAGGCCCGCGGTATTCCTGCCTGTCGTAAGAGGCGACAAAAAGGAGTCTCAAACTTTTCGGCCTTTTAATGATGGTCCCCTGTTGGGTTTGACCTCCATCTCTCAAAATTTTCCGAAGAGTGACCCGATTGGGGAAGGGCGCCTTACTTGGTGCATTGTGTCCATCTTGTGATCAGACCTTTCGCCAGCTTACACACCGTTGAACTGCAGTCCTGTCCGCTCTCCATCTCTTGGGCATGACTCTTGTTCTGCGTGCAGATAACACCTTGCACTGTGCAGTGCCTCTTTCTGCACCGACGGCAACCATGGACCACATGTTACCTAACATCCAGCACGGGAGCCAGTCCGTTGTGGTGGGGCCGCCATGTACCCTGTTGGTTGTAGCCCCCTGACAACACAGGGATCGCTCTACTGATGCCTGCGCCGTTAACTCCCCACGTATGCCAAGGAGTTGATGCCTATCCTCCTGGGGTATCGGGACTCCCGGCAACGGCCATCCTGCCAGGTGGCTCTTGCCGTGGCTGGGTGTCGCCCGTGGGGAGGACCCTTGGTCGGAGTAGTTGACATCAGGGCGGATGACCCGCAATGAAGCGTGGTACATTGTCTCTCGCTGGTGGCCAGCCGCCAGCAGTCTCTAAGCGTTCTCGGGATCAGTTTAACGCTCAGAAGTACGATCCGAAAACGTTCCCCTCCCTGGCCACACCGTAGGAGGAACGTAAGTCTCAGGATGGAAGTAGCAGTTATTCGCCCCGCTTCTTAGTTTGTACGAGGGTTGATGGGGAGTCTTTTCTCTCAACAAACCCTCAGTTCTTCGTCGAGCATTTAGAGGACAAGTTTGGGGAGGTGGAGGGCTTGTCAAAAATGCGCTCTGGGTCAGTCCTGATACAAACGGCATCCTCTGTCCAGTCACGAAGGTTACTCGCTTGTGACAAGTTGGGGGATGTTGCCGTTACGATCACACCCCATAAGAGTTTAAATATGGTCCAGGGAGTTATTTACCATAGGCATCTTCTTTTGCAGTCTGATGAAGAGCTGCGCGCCAATTTAGAGCGCCGAGGTGTACATTTCGTCCGGCGCGTAGGTGTACATTTCGTCCGGCGCGTTCATCGGGGTCCGAAGGAAAATCAGATTGCTACCGGTGCCTTCATCTTGGCCTTCGAAGGGGATACATTACCGGAAAAAGTCAAGGTGATGGTCTACCAATGTGACGTTAAGCCCTATATCCCTCCCCCGATGCGGTGCTTTAAGTGCTGGAAGTTCGGCCATATGTCTTCTCACTGCACTTCCAGCCTCACATGTCGAGATTGCGGACGCCCATCACATCCCAATACACCATGTGCCCCGCCTCCCCATCTGTGTCAACTGCAGGGAGCACCATTCACCTTGCTCGCCAGACTGCCGAATTTTCCAGAAAGTGCGTAAAATCATGGAATACAAGACCCTGGACAGACTAACTTATACTGAGGCCAAGAGGAAATACGACAGACTCCATCCTGTGAGAATGACATCTTCCTACGCTGCTGCTACAACACCTGTGCTAGCCCCGTCTGTTTCTCCAATTGTGGCAGGATCGACGAGTAGTAAAACTCCTCCTGCCCCCTCGCCAGTGGGGGGCTCTACCCACCGGGTTGCTCCTGCGCCACCTACCTCAGGAGCAACACCATCCCACCCATCGGGGACGTCCGTCCCCACTTCTAAGCCGGAAAAGTGTCCAACTTCTTCGGCTTCTCACACTCGCAAGGGGTCCCTTGGGTCCCTCCCTTCCCAGGTTTCCGCCAGCGAGAAGCCTGAACCGACAATGGCGTAAGTGCCCGCAATCAGCTGGTCGTAGGGCTTCACGATCCTCCTCCGTCCCGGAGACTGAATCGGTTAAGCCCTCCCAGCCGGTGCGACCCAAGGAACAGCGTGAGAAACCCAAGAAGAGCTCTCAGCCCAAGGAACTCGCGGTGGCAGCCATCCCACCGCAACCTTCCAGCTCTGCGTCTGAGGATGCGGTGGAGATTCTGGCGTCCGCTGAGGACCTAAATCTCACCAGTCCATCAGACGCCATGGAAAGCACTATCACAGGTGCTAAATCGGAGGCAGCAGGTGACCCAGCGGCGTAATCTCCCTTCCCAGTCCCGTCAAGCCTTTCTCAGCCATGGACAACAGCATCCTCCAGTGGAACTGCAGCGGTTTCTTCCACCATCTAGCTGAGCTCCGCCAAATTATCAGCCTTCACCCTTTCCTCTGCATTGCTCTGCACGAAACTTGGTTTCCGGCAATGCGGACCCCCGCACTCCGTGGCTATCGGGGTTATTATAAGAACCGGGCAGCTTATGAAAGGGTGTCTGGTGGCGTCTGCATCTATGTCCTCAACTCTCTTCACAGCGAGTCTGTACCTCTTCACACACCTTTAGAGGCTGTCGCTGTTCGGGTGTCGACGCCACAGGCTGTTACCGTCTGCAGTCTTTACCCTCCACCGGATGGTGATGTCGCGCAGCATGTCCTGGCTGCTCTGATAGCTCAATTGCCTCCACCTTTCCTGTTACTGGGCGACTTCATCTGTGGGGTGGGTCGGTGGCAACAGGTCGAGGCGCCATTGTTGAGCATTTATTTGCGCAGCTCGATCTCTCGATCTTAAATGATGGTGCCTTCACACACTTCAGTGTGGCGCATGGCACATACTCCGCCATTGACCTTTCCATCTGTAGCCCTAGCCTCTTACCGTCTGTCCAATGGAGAGTGCATGACGACCTTTGTGGTAGTGACCACTTTCCGATCTTTCTGTCACTGCCACAGCGTCAGTCTTCTGGGCGCCCTAGCAGATGGGCTATGAATCAGGCTGACTGGGACTTGTTCTCCTCCACTGCCGCTATTGAGCCTCTCTCTTAACGATGCCATTGATGCAGTGGTTCAATCGGTCACCACCGGCATCGTTACTGCCGCCGAATCTGTCATTGCCCGTTCTTCTGGGTCCCTTCGGTGGCAGACTGTGCCTTGGTGGTTGCCTGAGATCGCTGAAGCGATTAAAGCTCGCCGGAGGCCGCTCCAGCGTCACAAGCAACATCCCTCAATCGACCACCTTATCGCCTTCAAATGGCTGCGTGCGCGAGCCCGCTGCATTATCCGCCAACGCAAGCAGGAGTGCTGGGAGCGGTGTGTGTCCACCATTGGCCTCCATGTCACTCCATCGCAGGTCTGGGCCAAGATTTGCCGCCTCTATGGCTATCGGACCCCTGTCAGTGTCCCTGCGCTCTCACTGAATGGAGCAGTTTGTACTGACTCCGACATCATTGCAAACCGCTTGGCAGAGCAGTTTGCTATGAATTCCGCTTCTGCCAACTACTCCTTGGGCTTCCGCTCCGTTAAGGAGCGGATAGAACGTCGGAGTCTTTTTTTTCGCACTCACCATCCTGAATTGTACAATGTTCCATTCAGTGAGTGGGAATTTCGAAGTGCCCTCGCCGCTTGTCCTGATACCGCTCCTGGGCCAGATAGCATCCACTCTCAGATGCTGAAACACCTTTCAGTGGACTGCCAGCGACACCTCCTTGATCTTTACAACCGCATTTGGGTCGAGGGTGAGTTTCCGTCGCAATGGTGGGAAAGTCTTGTTGTCCCCATTCTGAAACCAGGGAAGAACCCTTTGGAGGTGGACAGCTACCGTCCCATTAGCCTCACCAACATTCCTTTCAAGTTGCTTGAACGGATGGTGAGCCGGCACTTGAATTGGGTACTGGAGTCTCGAGGCCTTCTGGCTCCGTCTCAGGGTGGGTTCCGTAAAGGCCGCTCCGCCGCCGACAATCTGGTGAGCCTGGAGTCGGCCATCCGTACTGCCTTTGCCCGCCGTCAGCATTTGGTTGCTGTCTTTTTCGACTTGCGGAAGGCGTATGATACGACATGGCGTCATCACATCCTTTCTACGCTTCATGGATGGGGTCTTCGGGGCCCTCTGCCGATCTATATCCGCAATTTTCTGTCGTATCGTACCTTCCGCATGCAATTCGCGGCCTCATATAGTTCCTCCCAAGTCCAGGAGAACGGTGTGCCACAGGGTTCTGTTCTCAGTGTGTGTCTGTTTTTAATAGCTATTAACGGGCTCGCTGCGGCCGTGGGAAATACTGTCTCCGCTTCCCTGTATGCTGACGACTTCTGCCTTTACTACAGCTCTATTGGCATTGCAGCTGCTGAACGTCAGCTACAGGGCGCAATCTGCAAGGCGCAGTCTTGGGCTGTAGCGCATGGTTTTCAGTTTTCCACAGCCAAGACCTGCGTTATGCATTTCTGCCGGCGACGCACTGTTCACCCGGAGCCGCGGCTTTATCTTGACGGCGAGCTTCTTAAAGTGGGTGGAGTCACATAGGTTTTTGGGGATGGTTTTTGATGTGCGGTTGACTTGGCTGCCTCATATGTGGCAGCTTAAACAGGCGTGTTGGCGGCATCTAAATGCTATGCGATACCTGAGCCACACCAGGTGGGGCGCCGACCGATCTACTCTCCTACGGCTTTACCAGGCGTTAATCCAGTCCCATCTGGACTACGGGAGTCTGGCTTATGGCTCAGCATCTCCATCTGCGTTGCGGGTGCTGGACCCAATCCTCCACAGCGGGATACGCCTTGCCACTGGTGCCTTCCGAACCAGCCCTGTGGACAGCATACTTGTGGAGGCAGGTGTCCCTCCACTGCGGTTACGACGCCAACATTTACTGGCTGCTTATGCTGCCCATGTTTTTAGCTTGCCCAGGCATCCAAATTATCGTGTCCTCTTCCCGCAGTCAGTCGTTCATCTGCCAGAATGTCGGCCCCGGTTGGGTTGTCCGATCGCCGTACGTGTCAAACAGCTTCTTTCCTGGCTTGGGTGTTTCCCTGTTCCACCTCCTTTCCAGGCCCCTCTGCGTACACCCCCGTGGTGTGTGCCTCGCCCTTGCCTTCGGCTCGATTTGGCACATGGCCCGAAGGACACAGTCCCTCCGGAGGCCTTCCGACGCCGCTTTTATTCCATCCTGGCCACGTATCAGGGCTCTGGCGTTGTCTACACCGATGTTTCGATGGTTGCTGGTCTAGTCGGTTATGCACTAACTCTAGGGGAACATTCTGAACAACGTTCGTTGCCGGCTGGCTGCAGTGTTTACACTGCTGAGCTGGTCGCCATCTTTCGTGCCCTAGAGTATATCCGCTCCTGCTCAGGTGAGTCCTTCGTTATCTGTAGCGATTCCCTGAGCAGTTTACGAGCTCTCAACCAGTGTTTCCCTCCGTTCTCGTCTGGTGATGGCTATCCAGGAGTCCCTGCATACTCTCGCCTGTAGCGGCAGGTCTGTGGTCTTTGTTTGGACCCCAGGCCATGTTGGTATACCCGGCAATGAAACTGTTGACCGCCTGGCGAAAGAGGCCACCAGTGCGCCATCTCTGGAGATTGGCCTCCTGGCGGCTGATTTGCGGGCAGTCTTACGCCACAAAGTTCTCTCATTTTGGGATGCTGAATGGCGCAGTCTGACCACCCCTAACAAACTCCGTGCCGTCAAGGACACGACGACTGTGTGGCGGTCATCCATGTGAGCCAACCGCAGGGACTCAGTCATCCTTTGTCGGCTCCGCATTGGCCACACCCGACTCACGCACAGTTATTTACTGTGTCGTGAGGATCCCCCTCTTTGTCGTTGTGGGGCGTCCTTGACGGTGGTCCATATTCTGTCGGAGTGCGCCCTTTTAACCGTGCTCAGGCAGACTTTTGCAATGCCTGACACGCTCTCTGCTCTTTTATCAGATGACTCTACCATGGTGGACTTGGTTTTGTGTTTTATTCGGGCAGGGGGTTTTTATCCTTTAATCTGAGTGGTTTTTTTTTATTTTTTTATTTTATTTTTTAGTGTTGATTCTGGCTTTTAGCCTCTGATTTTAAACTGAGTTTTTAAAGTGTTCTTGGTGGTTGGCTTTTTCTCTACGGTCGGCCAACCACCGTCACACTGTGTGTTTTAATTTGTTTTGTCTGGTCTCTGTCAGAGTATTTCATGTCCTGTTTCGTCTGCTGTCTTTCCTGTTGTTCGTTTTTTATTCTCTTCGGGTGGTTTTAGTTTTTATGGAACAAGGGACCGATGACCAAAGTAGTCTGGTCCCTTTAATACCACAAACCAACCAACCATGGGAAAGGCACACTACACCTACAAAGGAAAGACAGTGGTAACAAGGATTTTGAGCTTTGCATGACCCAAAAGTGTTTTGTTCCCATATAATAATATCAAAGTGCTTTACTATTCACAGATTTAAAAGGTCATTTCTGAAGAGGAACAGAATCATTGAGTTGTCAATAGGCACACACACAAGAAGGAAAACTTCCTAGCTTCTGGGATTGCCCTTTGATGTGCTTGAGCACACGCGCGCACACGCGCGCACACACACACACACACACACACACACACACACACACACACACACACACACACACACACACATTCCTAGCCCCAAGACTAGCTGGCACCATGTAGTGGCCTAGGCATGTGTGTGCTTGTGTGTGTGTTTTTGTGTATTTTACTCGCACTCATCAAAGAACAACCCCAAAAGCCAGCAGGTTTTCCTTCTTTTGTGTGTGCCTGTCAACAACTCAACACTTCCTTTGGTGAGTGGTCTCCTTTATTCCTAAAGTATTTACATTCAACCGGAACTTTCCTACAACATTTCTGAAGAGACTATGGGCAGTATTAGTGTTTTATCTGTGTGTTGAATAAAGGTGCTAGAGGAAGTTTTGTGTAGGGTGAAAAGTGTAAAATGGCAGTCAGATATCACCAAACTACATACAGTAGAGTGCCCCTATAATTTACTGATTGTGATGAAGAATGCAGGTCTCACTGGTTATTACAGTATTTTAAAATTAAAAGGTAGATGCATTAGTTTGAGATTATTATTATTGTTATTATTATTGCACCCACCTCCAGCCGGCCGGAGTGGCTGAGCGGTTCTAGGAGCTACAGTCTGGAACCGCGATACCACTACAGTCGTATGTTCGAATCCTGCCTCAGGCGTGGATGTGTGTGATGTCCTTAGGTTAGTTAGGTTTACGTAGTTCTAAGTTCTAGGGAACTGATGACCTCAGAAGTTGAGTCCCATAGTGCTCAGAGCCACAGCACCCACCTCCTTTCCTGATAAGGTTTCATCTGCCCTACCTTAGGACCACACCACTCTCTAGTAGTGCACATCACATTTAACATGGCTGGTATGATTGTTTCCTTAACATTTCTCAGTTATTCTACATAGTACTGTCATTTTTTGGCACAGGAAATATAGCCAGTTTAAATTCATTTGATCCAACCTGGGTCAGGTGTTTTGTAACTGTTTTTTCTCCCTTTCTGATGACTGCCCTGATCCTGTGGAAGACTGTCATACCTTTTCTGACTGTTGCCTGTACATTCCGTGCTATTAATGTAGTACTCAGGGTAAGTGATGCTCTCAGATTATAAAAAAATTAGTTTCTATCTAATGAACAAACATTTGTTCTGCCCTTTGATAAATATTCTTCCTTTTTACAGGTGTCAACAGAAAAGTTATTCTTCATAGTGATGATTTTTTCTGATGCCATGGGCATGCATTTCCTGCACCTAGTCACCAATCAAGGCAGTTGGCTGGAGATCGGGACATCCATTTCTCATTTTGTGATTGTGGAAACAATGACACTGCTCGTGGTGGTGCTCTACGGAGCTGCACAATGGCTGACACGAACTTCACTTTGGCAGTTACTGTGGCAAGACACTGCATCACCAGTGAAGCCCAGCTATTCCCTGGAGTCTGGAGTCCTCCCCATACACAAAGTTGATACCAGAAAGATGCATTCTCTGTTTCAGGTGAAAAAACATGCTGAGTAAAATATGGGAAACGCAAGTTTAAGGAAAGGCATATTTCTAGTAGTAAATAAGAAACTGATGGTTTTTATTTATCGGTCAGTATTAATAAATGCCAAATTCTGTTCTTTACAAGCTTCTGTATATTCTTTATTTCTGTCTGCACTTTCCCTTTCTAATTCCTCCAGGCTCATTAACACCTTTTAAAATACACTGATGGCCATTAGAATCACAACACCAGGAAGGATTGCAAATAACGAAATAATTTTTATTTTGCATATACACTGTAGTAGGAAAAATATATTTGTGGGTAATTTGTAGGTATACAGGATACAAAATTTAATACACAGAGCTGGCATCTGTCTTAGCAACAGCACTCTAATTCTGCTTAACTTTGAGTCGAACTGAGCTTGAAAAACACCACAGAGACCTCAAAGATAGGACCTTTAACATATCGCATATTGAATCACCGGCTGTCTGAAGCAAAGGTAACCACGTTATGTACACAATAGGACTCGATGCCATCACGCTGGGTGCTTATATTGTATAATAATGACTAATGCACTCTTACAATGTTTGTTCTCCTATGAGCCTTGTCATGTGAATACATCCATTGTGATGCTGTACACAGAACCAGGAATGATTTGAAAAACAACATAATGCTACTCATGTTGGGCACACAACCATTGGCATGCCTCTCTCACCTGTTGCGTCAAGAGAAGTCACAACAACAATCACGGTGCTGACAATCCATGATGCTCCAGACATTGTTGCACTGTCAATATGGATGATTGTCATTCCCAAAGAAGCCCATTTCCTGAATAAAGCAAAAAAATGTCTCTGCCATATCAGGCAAAAGCCTTTTGGGCTACCAATATGCTGAGTGCCATCAAGAATGGCCCACCTGAACCCCTCAATTGCACATTCACGTGGCAGTTGTGGGACCCTGTCCAGTACAAGCAGCATCATCACTGAACAATAAACCTCAGTCTTGATAAGCCATGATACCAATGCTGTCAAATTCTGACTTGGTTGGCGTAAGAGCTTGTGATTTCCCATGATGGCTAATATCCTCTTCAGAGTGACTAAATTTCTTGATGCCCAGCGTCCAGCAGTTTAGTCACCCTGAAGAGGATTGCTGAAGAGATGGTCGAAACATCTGCGGTACAGTTGTTTTACCATTTCATAATGATGCACCCTAATAACCAAAGTGACCCAAAACCTTTTGTCTCTTACAGGGTGCTTAAAGGATGCTACTTTCTCGGATAACTATACAAGAATTCAAGCAAATCACAGTAATGGTTTTTATTACAATAAAGTAGATTGACAATACTTAACTTTGGATTTACAATGAGTTGTCGCAAGCGATGGGTGACAGGCAAATAATCAGTGCCCTTCACTGTATACAATGTCCATGTAAGCAACTGATAAAAGGCACAAGTCTCAATATAACAAATAGGATGACGGGTCTTCTACTCTGGGTCTGCTCGGCTAGTGCCGGGCTACCACTATCTGGCCAATGCTGGCAGGAGCGGCGCTTATATTCTCTCCTTGTAAAGCCCGTTTCGGTCGTGGTGATGTCCTAATCAGTGTGCTATTGGCTGATGTCATCTCACAGCCTTCTCTGCTCTTGTGTTCTTCATCTTCAGGCCGGCGATTGTCATTAAGCCGGAACATTCCCCCTCCCACCCCCCCACCCCCCAAAATGTAGGGAGTGCAAACACAGCGGGGGAGGCAGTAGTGTGAGTGAATTGTGGGACCAGAAGCTGTGGTTGCAGGGACGTCGAGCTTCCAGTCTTACCTCACTGTCTGGCCCTCGCTCTGGTGGAAACATACCCCGGAAATGACCAGAAGGGTCCTGATGCCATTAACCAGATGAAAAAGGCAGTGACAGCTGTGGTGTGGGTAGGTTCAGCTCCCTTGGTAGAATGAGAGAAGGCAAAGGCTCCGTCTCCATGGGGTCATCCAACAATGTCGTGATGACACCCTCTGGCAGTTTCTGTGGCCACACTGTCTTGTGGGTCCATGAATCTGGAGGAAGAGACACCAAAAGATCATCATGCACATGACAGAAGCAAAGTTGATTTTGATGTTGCCTATGCAATAAGATACATGCGAGTGCCAAGTTGACAGACGATCTCAGCTCACGCCCACCACCTGTTGCCACTACAAACCCTATAACAGACAACATCAGGCAGCACGAAGCAATACTTGCGGCGCTGGTTGGAGCAGTGTCTGATGGTGGCGGCCGTGAAACAATTCTGCCGGCGATGGTCCATCTCTTGGGTGCAACAGGTAGGAGGTGAGAAACAGTTGCAATGCTTCATCCCTGATGTGTGCAGAGTGAAGTTTGGCCATCCGCTGCTTGAAGGTTCTGACAAAACCTTCTGCTTCACCGTTTGACTGTAGATGGAACAGTGCACTAGTTAAATGCTGTTTGACATCGCGTTCACAGAATGTTTCAAATTCATTTTATGTGAACTGAGGTCCACTGTCTGACACTATTACTTCAGGTAAACCTTTGAGGCAAAAACTAGAGTACAACACCTGAATTGCACTACGTGACATTGCCGAGTTCATGGGCACAGCAAAAGAAAACGTGCTATATGAATCAACCACAATCAACCAACAAGTGTTGCAAAAAGGTCCCGCAAAGTGTATATGCACACTTTACTATGGCAATTGCAACTTAGGTCAAATGGAGAATTTTTGTGACAGACCGGACTGATTTTCCACACATGCATGACACTGTGATGTTATCTGTTCTATTTGGATGTCCATACCCTGCCAAGTAAAGTGTTGCCACACTAACTGTTTCGTACAAACAATCCCCTATTGTCCCTAGTGAAGTAACTGTAGCACGTCCTTTTGCAAACTTTAGGGATCAACACACCTGACTGTCCACTGTCATTTTGAACAATAATTACACCTTTCTGTTCAGTGAGGCTATGCCGATGGGCAAAGTATCGGCGCACTACAGAGTTCTTTATGTTATGCAAGGAATGAGGCCAAGATCTGTGAATGTATGTTAGCTAAATATTCAAAAGTGAATCAGCTTCTGTGGCCTGTACAATTTTCCTATAGTTCATCTGAAGAGATTCAAGCAATTCAGAATCCTGAACATTAACATGACAACAAGATATAGCAGAAGCCTCAAAGTCTGTATCCGAAAACGTGAAAGTGCGTCCGCATTACCATGTTGAGTCGTCAGATGATACACAATCTGGTACTGGTATTGAGGCAACAACAAAGACCATCATTGTAATTTTTGGACAGTTCATACAGGAACCGGTTTTGTCGGATGAAACGGGGACTGCAAATGCCTGTCATCCATTTCTAAGTAAAATTTTCTGCCATACAAATAGTGGTGGAATTTGGTGACACCATACACAATAGCCAAAGCCTCTCTCTCGGTTTGTGAATAGTTACACTGAGCTTTGGACAACACTTTTGCTGTGAATGCAATTGGTCTGTCTTTATCATCAATTCTGTGTAAAAGTACTGCACCGATTCCATAAGAGGAAGTGTCAATTTGCAAGACAACTGGTTTGGCAGGATCAAAGTGAACTAAGCATCGACCACTGAGCAACGCATCTTTAAGTTTTTGAAAAGCTACTTGGCACTCATCTGTCCAAACAAAGGGGACATTCTTGTGATGCAAGTAATGCAATAGAGCTGCAATTTGCACAGCATTCAGTATGAGCCGACTATAATAGTTCATTTTCCCTAAGACTGACTGCAATTTTGTGACATTGCAAGGAACTGGCTAATCTCATATGGCTAAGAAATACGACTGAAGAGGATGTACACCTTGACTGTTTATGACATGACCAAGATACTGCAACTGAGGTTTAAAAAATCACACTTGTCCAGTCAACACTTTACTACAGCATCAGACAACACGCAAAACAAAAGCTGTAAATTTGCAATATGTCCTTCAGGTGTATGACTTGCTACTACAATATTGTCTAATTAGTTTGAACAGTTTGGCACTTGTGCTGTCAGCTGTTCCAAACATCATTGGAAAATGGTGGATGCGGAAGCACTGCCAAAAGGCAAACCCAAATATTTAAACAAGCCCAAATGAGTATTTACTGCACACACTTTTTGAGATTTAAAGTCAACACAGAAGCATATGCAACCTAAAGGTTTGGGGAGCAAAACCATTGGACTTGCCCATTGACTAGCTGATATGAGCACAATAACTCTGCATCTTGCAAATCTGTAAGTTCAACCATGACTTTTTCCCGTAATGCAATGGGAACAGTTCTGGCCTGGCAAAATTTTGGATGAGCATTGTCCTTCAGAGTAATATGTGCAATGAAATTGTTAGCCTTTCCCAAACTTTCAAAAAAGAGTTCCAGGAATTGTTTTAGCAAGCTAGCAGTAGGTGGTGCTTGTTCCGTCGGGTGCACAGTGTTGGCCAGTAGCTGCTGCACCGTGTTGAGTAGTGCAGATATCTGCCTGTGCCTGGAACTAAAACATCTGCATTAGCTGTGTTGCATGTAACGCTTGTGACTGTGGCACCTGAGAAGGGGGCGGTATAGGTAGTGTGGGCATTTTGGAAGAGGCAAATCCAACAAACAGACAAGGCAAACAAGAAAATTATGCACAAAAGCAAAGAAAATTTCTGCAATGCCCCACCTAAAAACACTGATTAGCAAAAACTACAAGAAATTGTTAAAGCAAGTGAATGTCCCTGCAAGGTAAAGACAAGAAAGGATTAAGGTGCCAGCAAAGTACAAAATATTCCGTGGCAGTCAGGTGCAGGGTTGGTTTGTAACTCCTCGTTGCCAATGTGGGGTCCTGCCCACTCGTCTTGCATCATCCTAATGAGAAGGAATTGGCAAAACATTCGAATCTTTATGAAAGATTTGGAGAATAGGTTCATTAGCCAATACCCAGGGCTTAAGGAAAAAATGGCCTCCTATTTTATATATATTGATGATACAGTCATCTTGTGGGATACTAATGAAAAGTTGAATGCGTTTCACCTAAAAAAACAGATTCACAATACAAATTGAGAAAAATCACAGCTTCAGTTTCTTAGATCTTAACACACGAAAACAAGGTAGTAATAAGAGTTTCACTGTCTACCATAAACTGATTTTTGCAAATGCTCTCATTAATTAGAAGTCAATGAATCCTTCCGCTGTGCAGGTAGGCTTATTTCCAATCTATGATACACACTACATTGTCTAATTAGGATGAGTACAGCCATGAGCTCGATGTACCAGTAGCTGTGAATAATGGTTATAAAGTGAAGGACATAATTAATTTGCATAAGAAATTAATTAAGAAGTGGGCGAGCAGTGTAGATGCTAAATTTGAAATGCACAAAAAAGTCATCATATTAATTTATAGAAAAACTGTTTCAATAGTGTGTTCATTCTTTCTTCAAAAATAAAACCAGACTTAACTTACTGACTATCAATGTAAGACTACAGCAGAAACGAGTAATTCATAATAAATGCCTAATCAGATGAGTATGAGATGAAATGTGGCATCTGTCCAGAATTTTACACAGACAACGGGCACGTCTTTCAATGTTTATTGCAAAAAACATTGTAAAGTAGTTGGTGATATAGCTGTTTTTGGTTGTCATTAAAAAAATGCAGTCATAAAATTGGATGTGTAGGTAAACATCTTGATATGTGTGTGTCATTATTATCCTAAAGCAGGGGTGTCCAACATTTTAGCTTACCTGGGCCACACTGGGAGAAGTTGAGTGTTTTTGGACCACACATAATACATTTTACACTTAAATTAATTTGACATTTTATGTATGTGATTTCATTAATGATTTTATATATAAATAATTACAAATTGTAGAACTGATGCAACATTTGACTTTGAAATTGGAAAACAAATGTATGATTAGCAGGTTCAGTCATAGTGGTTTCAATGTCAAAGTGTTCATCTGAGATTTTGGTTATATTACAAGTAGTACTCTTGAATTTTAACCGTTAACTAATGTAAGTGCTTCCGAACCAAGATAACATATACATCGCATGACTTTGCAGCAAGGGATATTTGTCTCTGGGCGGGTATGATTTGTAAAATTCTGACAAAGGTACATGATCAGATTTTTCTTTCAGCGTACTGTCAGACTGCAACTCTATGGGTCCCATCTAAAAATCTTCTGATGACGTATCTATATTGTTTGTAAACGGTGTCACGTAAATACAACAATTTTGATTATTTTTTTGAAAAACCTGAAATCTATTTTCTAATTCTTGTATCAAATTGAAAACTGTGGCTGCATATTTCATTCTCACTTTAGGATTATGTTTCAGTTTATCATGACTTTACATAAATGGTATATTATGGATTTTTTTGAACCAATTGTGTGATAAATGCTCACTTTTGAGGCCACATACAGCGTGCAGGCTGGAGGGTGGACACCCCTGTCCTAAAGGATGTTATTTGAATATCTTGAAAATGTTAAAACTTTTTTAAAAAGTTGTTACAGCAGATGAACAAAGCAATTTCTGTAACAAAATCTTTTTCAAAGCATTTTCTGATTTGTTATCATGTATCTTCTACTGGTTTTTTGCCTTGTTGTTTGTTGAGGTTTCTTCCTCTACGAGTTCACACTCATATAACAATACTTCAATTTAACAATAGTTTTATTCTGGCCGTTCAGTGTACACTTGCAACGTAGTTTGACACTCATGGATCACGGCTGCAGGTAGGCGCTGTCTATCCTACTGCTAGTGCACTTCTAGCTTACCTACACCTTTTAGTAATTAAGTGTTTTTTTTACTAATTTTTGTTTTGGAAGTCTTTCTCTCACTGCTGATTTTATATTGTGAATATTTTTAATTGTATATTTGTTAGTTTAGAGTTACTGACTTCACACTGTTACATAGTTAACTGCAGCCTTCGGTTCCAACAGTCAGAGTATGGATATATTTGTGCTGTAATCGCCTTTTGGGACTTGTGTAGCTGACTAATAACTGTGGACCCGATGGGCTGGCTGTTAGGTGCTACATTGATGGTACTGAGAAGCATCTGTTCCCTGGAATTAGTGTATCTTAGATTGGAGCATGCTGCAAGACTGGAAAAAATTGCAGTTAGTCCCAACAAGGGATATAAGACTAATGCAAATAACTGTAACTCTTTCTCAATGACGTCGCCTTCTAGCAGAATTGTGCAACAAATCTTATGATCATGTGTTATGATTCTGGAGAACCACTCCTCTGTAAGAAAGAGATGAAATTGACAAAAGTAACAATAACTTCTGTAATACCCCAGAGCAGTATTACAGGGCCATTACTGTTTGCAATATGTGTAAATGATCTAGTAGATAAGGTGAAGCTCTATGAGGCTTTTTGTAAATGATGTTGTCTGTAGAAAGGCTGCAATGCCAGAAGACTGTAATAAAATGCAGAAAGACTTGCACAGTATCAAACAGTGGTGCAGGGTCTGGCAGTTGACTGTGGACGTAAATAAATGTAGTATATTCTGCATGAATAGGCAAGGGGATCCACTACTGTTAGATCACACAATCGGTGAAAAACACTAGAAACAATAACAATCATAAAATACCTAGGAGTAATCTTCCAGAGAGACTTAAAGGTGAATAACCACATAAAACAAATTGTGTGAAAAGCAGACACCACGCAGAGATTCTTTGGAAGAATTATAATGAAATGTAATTCATCCACGAAAGAAGTGACACACAAAGTACTTGTTCAACAGATTCTTGAATATTGTTCATTGGCATGGTGCCCTTACCAAACACAATTAGCAACAGAGATAGAGAAAACGCAACATAGAGCGGCAAGTTTTGTTGTATGATCATTTAGTAAGTCCTTACAGAGATGGCCAACAAACTACAGTGTCAGTTTACAGCAGAGGCCCCATGGCCCCATGACTCATGAAGATGATTATGATGAAATTCCACGGGTGTGCATTCTTTAAGAAGAGTTAGACAACACATTACTGCTTCTCGCACATTGCTGGTGAAATGATCATGACGAGAAAATCAGATAAATTTGAGCTCATGCAGAAATTTGGCGACAGTCATTCTTTCCTGGCACCATTCACGAACAGAACAGAGAGAGGGGAAACTAGCAGTGTTGCCAATGGTACCCTACACCACACACTGTAAGGTGGCTTGTAGAATGTAGAGGCAGATATGTCTAGGTTCTACAAGCACTGCAGTATATTACACTGTTCAGACTTATGAATTTTTTGTCTTCCAGAAAGCTTTAAACTACATGTATACAGAGTGTCTGAGCAGAGAATGTGATTGGATTAAAGTTTTCTGAGTGAATAGAAGTACAAGATGTGTTCCAAAAATTAATGGGAATTGTGTAATTTCTCTTCTTGTATTAATCTGATTCGCATGACTTTTTATATGTACAATGTTATCTACCCTGATCAGCCAGAATATTATGACATCTGAACCACTGTCGATATAAACCCGTCCAGGCGATATCAGTGTCAGCTGGTGAGGAATGACTGCTACTCAGGCACACATAGCCAATGGCCTTGCCGCAGTGGTAACACAGGTTCCCGTCAGATCACCAAAGTTAAGTGCTGTCAGGTTGGGCTAGCATTCGGATGGATGACCATCCGGTCTGCCGGGCACTGTTGGCCAGCGGGGTGCACTCAGCGCTTGTGAGGCAAACTGAGGAGCTACTTGATTGGGAAGTAGCAGCTCCAGTGTGTATAGTGGCTGGTCGGGGTGGCCGAGTGGTTCTAGGCACTACCGTCTGGAACCGCACGACAGCTATGGTCGCAAGTTCGAATCCTGCCTCGGGCATGGATGTTTGTGTTGTCCTTAGGTTAGTTAGGTTTAAGTAGTTCTAAGTTCTAGGGGACTGATGAACTCAGAAGTTAAGTACCATAGTGCTCAGAGCCATTTGACACCTATGGGTTGATGATGACACGGCGGCCGGTCGGTACCATTGGGCCTTCGTGACCTGTTTGGGAGGAGTTTAGTTTAGTTCAGACACACATATGGTGTGTGTAGTATCAGTGAGCGTTCCATCCGTGTGTAGAATGGGGAAGGCAGACGATCTATCTGAGTTTTACCGAGGACAGAGTGTGATAGGCTGGAGGCTCGGCACAAGCATTTCAGAAACTGTATGACTTGCTGGGAATTCGAGGCTTGCTGTGGTGAGTGTCTTCAGCACGTGGCGAAACGTCATCATGGGGTTCAGAGGCCACACTTCGTTACAGATGTTGGTTTAATAGTCTGGGCAGACTGGTAAAAAAGGACAGTAGATTGTGGCAGAACTAACATCAGACTTTAATGCTGACCAGAGTACAAGTGTGTCTGAACACATAGTGCACCAAACACTCCAAATAATAGGCCTCCGCACCCAACGATGCGTGCACGTGCCAATGTTAACATTGCAACATTGGCAACTACGGAATGAAATGAACAAGTGACCATTTGCACTGAACATTGTGCAGTGGCAGTGTGTTGTACGGTTTGATGAATGCCGATACCTTTTTCATTGTGCCGACAGGAGGGCACAAATCCATTTTTCTTTCAGTGGAACAGCTCCCTGAGACCTGCAGTGCAAGACAGGGATAAGCTGGTGGCAGCTCCATTATGCTCTGAAGAACATTCAGTTGGGCATCCACGGATCCTGTGGAGCTTGTACAAGACGCCATGATGTCCAGGGAGTATTGTACACTGGTTGCAGACAACATACACTCTTTCATGACAATCATGTTTCCCGACAGCAGTGAAATTTTTCAACAAGGCAATATGCCTGTCACAAGGCCAGGAGTGTGATGGAGTGGTTTAAGGAACACTGTGACGAGTTCCAGTTGATGTGCTGGCCCCCCAACTCGCCAGACCTGAACTTGATTGAACACATCTGGGATGTTATTGAATGTGGCATCAGAGACCATTGTCCCCCCTCCACATCAGAGACCATTGTCCCCCCTCCACAGAATTTATGAGAATTAGGTGACCTGTGTGTGCAGATGTGGTGCCAACTCCCTCCAGCGACCTACCGAGGCCTCACTGCTTCCAAGCCATGAAGCGTCGCCACTGCTGCCCGTGCCAAAGGTGGACATCCCGGCTATTAGGTAGGTGGCCACAGTGCTCTGGCTGATCAGTGTGTATCAGATTTATTTTAGTCTGTGTCAGCTGATGAAGAGGTTCCATGTGTTTTGGTTACTTATTTTGTATGAAAGAGTATCAGGGAAGTTGTATTAAAGTTTGCTATAAAAAATGGAATAAAGTCTGCTATGAGTAAAACATGGGTTTACAAAGTGGTATAAATGCTTTGAAAAAAACTGTGAAGACAAAACGACAAGTGCCACGGACATCCCAGAAATATTAACAGTCTATGAAATAATGGTAAAAGAGGAGAAATGATTATGAACAATCACCGAATCGCAGTCACGGAAGATACCAATCGTGTGGGAACATCAAGTGGCTCGTGTCATGAAATTTTCCCCATGTTCTGGGTATGAAACGTTCGACGAAATTTTTTTTCGCCATCATCTGCCTATTACTGGAAAAGAATGACCCCCTCGTATGTGAAAATTATAGGGGAATATCTCTGCTAGATGTCAGCTGTAAAGTACTATCTCTATGCCTCCTAAATAGGATACTACCACTTGCTGAAGGAGCTGTAGGAGACTACCAGTGTGGGTTTAGACACAACAGATCAACAGTTGACCACCTACTTACCTTACGTCAAACAACAGAGAAATGCTGGGAATATAATACAGACATGCACATGCTCTTCAGTGACTTCTAACAAGCCTATGACAACATACACAGGGTAATATAATCAGAGTTCTAAAGGAATTTCAGTTTCCATCTAAAATAGAATGGGCTGATGATAACACGGCGGCCGGTCGGTACCATTGGGCCTTCGTGATCTGTTCGGGAGAAGTTTAGTTTAGTTCAGACACACATATGGTGTGTGTAGTATCAGTGAGCAATGTGGCAATGTGCCTAGAACAAACACTCTGTAAAATGCAGACAAGTACCGGTCTATCAGAACAGTTTGAAGTTCAAACTGGCCTCAGACAGGGCTATGCCCTCTCCCCTATATTATTCAACCTTGTGCTAGAAAAAACAGACTGGGAATTTATGAAAACTGACCCCATTGCAATATCCCTAGACAACATCTCAATTACTCGACTGGCAAATGTGGCTGATGTAACCCTAATCAGCTGTAGTAGAGAAGAGCTCAGAAGAATGCCAGGCTCGTACTGTAAGATTGCCAGTAGGGCAGGCCTGCAAGTCAGTGAAGATAAGACAGAATACATGGCATTGGCAAGGAAAGCGTTTCTGAAGAAGAGAAATTTGTTAACATCTAGTATAGATTTAAGTGTCAGGAAGTCAATTCTGAAAGTATTTGTATGGAGTGTAGCCATGTATGGAAGTGAAACATGGACGATAAATAGTTTGGACAAGAAGAGAATAGAAGCTTTCGAAATGTGGTGCTACAGGAGAATGCTGAAGGTTAGATGGGCAGGTCACATAACTAATGAGGAGGTATTGAACAGAATTGGGGAGAAGAGGAGTTTGTGGCGCCACTTGACAAGAAGAAGGGACCGGTTGGTAGGACATGTTCTGAGGCATCAAGGGGTCACAAATTTAGCATTGGAGGGCAGCGTGGAGGGTAAAAATCGTAGAGGGAGACCAAGAGATGAATACACTAAGCAGATTCAGAAGGATGTAGGTTGCAGTAAGTACTGGGAGATGAAGCAGCTTGCACAGGATAGAGTAGCATGGAGAGCTACATCAAAGCAGTCTCAGGACTGAGGACCACAACAACAACAACAACATGGTCCTGAGCAAGTCAGTGAGAGCTGGGGACCGACTCAAGGTGGACAGTCTCTGATTCAAAAGGTCAAATACTTTCAAATACCTTGGTAGTCTTTGCGGTGATCACACCCACTGTGAAATTGAAATAAATGCAAGAATTGTCAGAGGCAACAGAGCATACTTCAACCTTCAGAATGTGCTGAAGGAAAGATCCCTGTTAAGAAGTTTTAAGATCATGCTGTACCAAAGTATGATTATGCCAGTGGTCATGTACGGTTGTAAAAGCCTCTTCTTTAGTAGAACAGATTTAAGGAAAATACTTTTTTTTCGAACGAAAAATCCTCCGAAAAATATGTGGTCCTGTGATAGATTCACAAACAGGGGAATGAAGAATTCAAAAAAAAAAAAAAGAGAATTAAAAGAGCTTTATGCACAGCCTGACATTATAAAAAGAATAAGAAGAACAAATTTGATCTGGACTGGACATGTAGCAAGGATGAATGAAGGGAGGATACCCCGTGATGTGTTTCTGGGAACTGTAGCTGGAAGGCGGTACCCGGGATGATAGTGTACAAGATGGAAGGACATTATTGACAAGAACACTAAGAACATGGGACTAGGAGTGGGCTAGTGGTGCCAGGAGGCTCGCAACCGGGAATGATGGGGGAGGAGTGTGGAGCGGGCATATGGTCACTAAGGCCCAAACCACAGATAAGTAAGTAAGTAAGTAATGACACATACCCATTTTCAACTATAATTGAAGTGGGTATGATGCTGACTTCCTAGCCAAGCCCTTGGCTGATTACAGTGTGAGCAAATATCGGGTTAGTGTGCGGCCCAAGAGCACAGAGAAATGTATTTGGTTTTCGAAAAGAATCACCAAGATTTACTATGTGTTGCCTGGACTCCTTGAGTTCCAAGCAGGCACCACTATAGTAACTTGCTGAATTGATGCATGAGGAGGATTTATGTCTGACATGAGCTACATTTCCTGATGATGCTAAGTTTCACCAGGTAACAAACAAATGGGTTCTCCCATACTAATATCTGGATCCGAGAGGGAAACTCAATGAACCACATTGCCTGACATAACTGTGTATACCAACAATCTTTCAGTCACTGTCGTATCAGATGTGGAATATGGGCATGCGGTGAGTGTATGGCAGAAGTTCAATATCTGAAATTTGAGAGAGTAGGCAAAGTCTTATATGGATGCAGGTGTGCACTTAAAGACATTTTTGAATGATTTTGAGGTGTATGCATGGACACATACAATCTGGATCCTGCCTAATACTACACTGCACCAGGACTTTTGTGACACGCCATGTTGAAAAGAACACTTGTCAATATTGAATGCTTGACCAATGTTGACACACTGCTGTTTATTGAATGAGGGATTCTCAGTAGTATTACCAATGTGTCTATAGGCATGTCAAGCGAAATAATCCACAAAAGCATAAACAGTTCATTGTTTCTGGCGATTTAACTTGCATCATGCATTTGTATGTAACCAATTTATACAGTCATACCAGGCAACGGTTTTTATCTGTTGAAGGGTTTCAGCGGCTATGTGATAAGGAATTTGCCAAGCTGGGTAAATTAGGTGATGTGTTGGATTTTGAAACACAATATATTTTATAGGCAGTCCATGTAATACGGACAGTGATTTGCTGCTATGTACAGAGTACTGATTTCCATGAAATGATTCCCACCCGAAGAAGTTGACAACACTGGAGAGAAAAATGTGATACTTAGTATATTATCATAATCTCTAGAAATATCTCCAGTTAGGGTTGCTAATGGAAGAGTTATCCTCCCTATTTCTTCCAAGCAGCATTCCTGGTTGAAGATATATATTGATTTAAATATCGAAAATAGGGCTTCCAAGACACGTACATTTGAGAAAGATTTTTGCAAACTTATGAATAATGCAGTTTTCGACAAAATTATGGAAAATCTTAGAGAACATCACAAAATTTACTTAGTGACCCATTAATAAGGGCATTATGGTGCAGCAGATTACACTTGATCCAATCACATTAGTGTGGCCACCTGTTAAAAACCTGAATAATCACCTTTTGCAGCATGTTCATATAGGATCAGAGTCAATGAAGTTCCAGAGGATACCAACAGAGATGTAGAGCAATGCCCACTCCAGTGTCATGGCCATCTGCTCTAGGTTTCATGGTTGAGATGGAGCAAACAGCGTGATTGAAGTGGGTTGAAGTATGCCTACAGATTCTCGGTTGGGTTTAAATCTGGTTGGCGGGGGGGGGGGGGGGGGTGCTTGTGACAGGGGACTGTTGTAAACTAATCGTAGCGCTATTCAAACCACACACATGCTCTGCAAGTTGTTAGACATGTTACATTGCCTTCTGGTACTTGGCATCAAGCCGAGGAAAATCAAATTGCTTGTAGGGGTGGATGCGATCCCCAAGGATAGATGCATACTTGTGTTCATCCCTTGTGCCTTCCAGAGATCACTCAGGGAATGCTACCAAAACGTTCTGCAGATTCTGATGGAGCATAAAGTATGATTCATACAAAAGGTCACCTGTCACTGCACAGTGCATGTCCAGTTGCAGTATTGGCGACAAATTCCAGCCTTCGTCACTGAGGAACAACAGTCAGCATGGCTGCTTGAACCAATAGGCTGCTGCAGAGGCCCATATGCAGCAACATTCGCTGGGCGATTGTTGAGGAGACTTTGTTGGTAGCCCCTTGGTTCTTCTGGATGTTCAGTTGATCAATATTTGCATGTCTGTTCACTCATGCATAACTCTGCAGCCATCATTCACCCCTGTCATCTATGGTATGTTGTGCGCCACAGTCTTGGTGCCAGTTTTGGATAGCTCCATTTTCCCCATCATGGTATACTGGAACCATGGCGGCATGTGAACAGTTTGTGAATTTGGCCATTTCGATTATGCTTCCACTGTTGGTCCAAAAGTCAATGATTATACTCTTTGGATGCAAGCCAAATTGCTGCATTTCTCCATTATGATGACTGCACTGTATTCCACATCCCCTGTCTGTGAGAGATTATTGCCTGCTGGCATCGAATGTAGTTGGTGGTCACATAAATGTGTCTCACCAGGCCAGATTTAAAATGGGCCACAATCTTCAACAAAAGTTTTGTTGATCTGGATATGGCTAAGGTATCGGCAGAGTTTATGAAATCAGTGTGTGCGGGTACGTGTATATTAGATCTATCTAATCTCCTCGTCCACCAATTCCATTATGAGTTTGCGAATAATCATTTCACAGAGCCAAAGTTGCTTTATATGGATATTCACAGTTTCATCTAGTTGATAAAGGGCTGTGATCCATATTAAGTAAGGATGTGCCACCCTAGATGCATTTTACATTTTTAGATATGCAACTGATAATGCTTATGGCATAAAGCTGCTAAAAATACCGTAAGGATATCGGCTTGATGAAAGATGAGACGAATGGCTTGCTGACTGTGGAGTTTGTAAGTCTCTGCTCAGATATGTACCCATACATTACAGACACAAGTGCTGCACAGAGAAGGGCTAGAGTGTGTGTCATGCGGCCTCAAAAGCTCTCACAGTTGTAGACTACTTGAAATGCCTTTGCTGTAAAATTGGTGTTGTTTCATTTCCCCTTCTGCATATGGTGCAACAAGTCAGTGTCCAGTCATGAAGACATGATATGCACACTGTATCACAACTGAGAATCAGTCTGTCACGACATGATAACAGGTGAGTTATTTGAGCTGCCGAGATCAGAACCCTGATATATGAGACTATTCATTTGAGTGATAGTGTGTATACATGTGTGTTGCATATATGGTGAAAATGTGTGTGTTTATGGATTAGTATGATCTGCTTATCATAGTGTGTGTATATAGGTGTATATAAGAAATAGAAAGAAACTTCCACATGGGGAAAATATATTAAAAACAAAGATTCCAAGACTTACCAAGCGAGAAAGCGCCGGTAGACAGGCACAATAAAATAACACACAAACACATACACAAAATTTCTAGCTTTCGCAACCAATGGTTGCTTCTTCAGGAAAGAGGGAAGGAGAGGGAAAGACGAAAGAATGTGGGTTTTAAGGGAGAGGGTAAGGAGTCATTCCAATCCCAGGAGCGGAAAGACTTACCTTAGGGGGAAAAAAGGATAGGTATATACTCGCGCACACATACACACACACACACACACACACACACACACACACACACACACACACACACACACACACACACACACACACACATGTCCATCCATACATATACAGACTCAAGCAGACATATTTACAGGCAAAGAAACTTTTCGCCTGTAAATATGTCTGCTTGTGTCTGTATATGTATGGATGGATATGTGTGTGTGTGTGTGTGTGTGTGTGTGTGTGTGTGTGTGTGTGCGCGAGTATATACCTATCCTGTTTTCCCCCTAAGGTAAGTCTTTCCGCTCCTGGGATTGAAACTCTTTGCCTGTAAATATGTCTGCTTGTGTCTGTATATGTATGGATGGATATGTGTGTGTGTGTGTGTGTGTGTGTGTGTGTGTGTGTGTGTGTGTGTGTGTGTGTGTGTGTGTGTGCGCGTGAGTATATACCTATCCTTTTTTTCCCCCAAGGTAAGTCTTTCCGCTTCCAGGATTGGAATGTCTCCTTACCCTCTCCCTTAAAACCCACATCGTTTCATCTTTCCCTCTCCTTCCCTCTTTCCTGAAGAAGAAACCGTTGGTTGCGAAAGCTAGAAATTTTGTGTGTGTGTTATTTTATTGTGTCTGTCTACCGGCGCTTTCCCGCTTGGTAAGTCTTGGAATCTTTGTTTTTAATAGGTGTATATATATGTATATATGAGTGCATGTGCATGTGATTGCACACTGTGTATGCGAGTTGGTTTGTTTTGCACACTACGAGTGTGAGCTGTGTTGTTTTGTGCACCATGTGAAAGTGACTGAGTACTTTGTATGCATGTGTGCATTGTGTATACTGTCTGCAAATTAGGTTACATTTCATAGCTGTTTACCATACTAAGGGAGACCAAATTTAGTTTAGTATTATGTCTCCCAGGGAACCGTAAATATTCTATGTCAAGTGTGGTTAAAGTGCATCAACTCTATTAAAAAATGTTATGTCCATCCACTGTCCTACAACATCAGAAATTGTGCTATTACTATTCTAAGCTATTTGAAGAAAAAAAAATTATGAGTGCATCAACTCTAAAAAAGAATCTACTAAACAGAGAGACATATTTTATTTGCACTTCATTAAAAATATAATGAAATATGATCACACTTTAATACTGGGCAGACAGATATACGTAGTGGTAGCCCTGCATCCAGCCCATTGGCAGCTGCGTGGCCCTGCTCTCTTGCCTGCATGCGGCAGGAGTTCTGCACTCACTCCAGCATGCTACATGGCTTTATGTGGCTTCCTGCAACTGCAGAATAGGGGCTGACCCCGTGTGGTGTTTGTTTGAATAAAGACATAAATGTTTATATGCTTTCCCAGCAGTGGTGGCATTTGTTTAAGCAGAGCATGAGTGCATTTATACACTCCTGGAAATGGAAAAAAGAACACATTGACACCGGTGTGTCAGACCCACCATACTTGCTCCAGACACTGCGAGAGGGCCGTACAAGCAATGATCACACGCACGGCACAGCGGACACACCAGGAACCGCGGTGTTGGCCGTCGAATGGCGCTAGCTGCGCAGCATTTGTGCACCGCCGCCGTCAGTGTCAGCCAGTTTGCCGTGGCATACGGAGCTCCATCGCAGTCTTTAACACTGGTAGCATGCCGCGACAACGTGGACGTGAACCGTATGTGCAGTTGACGGACTTTGAGCGTGGGCGTATAGTGGTCATGCGGGAGCCCGGGTGGACGTACCGCCGAATTGCTCAACACGTGAGGCGTGAGGTCTCCACAGTACATCGATGTTGTCGCCAGTGGTCGGCGGAAAGTGCACATGCCTGTCGACCTGGGACCGGACCGCAGCGATGCACGGATGCACGCCAAGACCGTAGGATCCTACGCAGTACCATAGGGGACCGCACTGCCACTTCCCAGCAAATTAGGGACACTGTTGCTCCTGGGGTATCGGCAAGGACCATTCGCAACCGTCTCCATGAAGCTGGGCTACGGTCCCGCACACCGTTAGGCCGTCTTCCGCTCACGCCCCAACATCGTGCAGCCCGCCTCCAGTGGTGTCGCGACAGGCGTGAGTGGAGGCACGAATGGAGACGTGTCGTCTTCAGCGATGAGAGTCGCTTCTGCCTTGGTGCCAATGATGGTCGTATGCGTGTTTGGCGCTGTGTAGGTGAGCGCCACAATCAGGACTGCATACGACCGAGGCACACAGGGCCAACACCCGGCATCATGGTGTGGGGAGCGATCTCCTACACTGGCCGTACACCTCTGGTGATCGTCAAGGGGACACTGAATAGTGCACGGTACATCCAAACCATCATCGAACCCATCGTTCTACCATTCCTAGACCGGCAAGAGAACTTGCTGTTCCAACAGGACAATGCACGTCCGCATGTATCCTGTGCTACCCAACGTGCTCTAGAAGGTGTAAGTCAACTACCCTGGCCAGCAAGATCTCCGGATCTGTCCCCCATTGAGCATGTTTGGGACTGGATGAAGCGTCGTCTCACGCGGTCTGCACGTCCAGTACGAACGCTGGTCCAACTGAGGCGCCATGTGGAAATGGCATGGCAAGCCATTCCACAGGACTACATCCAGCATCTCTACGATCGTCTCCATGGGAGAATAGCAGCCTGCATTGCTGCGAAAGGTGGATATACACTGTACTAGTGCCGACATTGTGCATGCTCTGTTGCCTGTGTCTATGTGCCTGTGGTTCTGTCAGTGTGATCATGTGATGTATCTGACCCCAGGAATGTGTCAATAAAGTTTCCCCTTCCTGGAACAATGAATTCACGGTGTTCTTATTTCAATTTCCAGGAGTGTATTTAGAGCAAGTCAGATCCAAACTTACAGTGACACTTTGTTAAACTGTAACATGAGAGGGAAAGGGTGGGGGATTTTTTTAAATATAAGACAACTGGAATTTAAGTTAGTGCAATTGAATTGTATCGTCATAGGAAAACAAATTATTTTTGAGTTTCCAATCATTTTAAACTTAGGAACCGACTCTGTAGTTAGCACAAGTGATCTGGCAAGCATGCAGGCTGCACCAGTATCGTAAGTCAGCCATCTCGGATCATTATTCTGGATTCCGACATCATAGAGTCTGTCCATGAATTTCAAGCGAACAGAACAATGCACCATCTTAAATTTCCTGCCAGTTCATACTCGGGACAGCAGCCCTCATTGCCCAATGGCATCAGAGGATTGGGAGAAAACCCTAGAGCACAGCTGGGCTACTTTGAATTTCCCTCCATTTTATATGTATGGCAACTAGTATATCAGAGGGGGAGAGACTGACAATAATTTATGATGTCGGGGGAGAGACTGACAATAATTTATGATGTCATAAGGGAGGTTAAGGCGGAGGGGGTCGTGAAATCTAGCAATAATGCAGAGTGTTCCAGAACACATTTGGCTGTGCTATTCATGTGGCTCTATGAGCTGTCTGCATGATGTCGGGATATTTCCTGTGACATGGGATGCCCCCAGACTTATCCCAAATGTAATTTTATGGGAACTGTGCCACTATTAGGGATACTGATGACCAGTTACAGCAGTTGTGGGCCAGCTTGCCTCAGGAGAGGGTACAACTGAACTACTGCATGCAGCCAGGCTAGAGGGGGTGCATTGTTATACTGGTAAGTGGAACCATACTGTGAAGTTCTTTGTAAATTTCACTCAGTTGTGTAATAAATGAAATGACATCACATACTCTCTGAACTAGTGACATTTCATTTCGTTTCCTCCTAGCTTTCTGGGCGCTTCACTTTTTTGTCAGGCAGTGTAGAACCAGTATTAAAGATCCAGTTATAGTAGCAGCATTTATTAATATCCAATCCAAAATATATGGTGGATATTCTTGACAAAGATGCTGTGTATGATCTGGAATAATAGTGTCAAGCGGCGACTGTAAAAGTTACACATACATTATGTGATCAAAAGTCTCCAGACACGTAGCTGAAAATGACTTACAAGATCGTGGCACACCCTCCATCGATAATGCTGGAATTCAGTATGGTGTTGGCCCACCCTTAACCTTGACGACAGCTTCCACTCTTTCAGGCATACGTTCAGTCAGGTGCTGGAAGGTTTCTTGGGGATTGGCAGCGCGTTCTTCAAGGAGTTTTCCACTGAGAAGAGGAATCGATGTCGATCAGTGAGGCCTGGCATGAAGTCGGCGTTCCAAAACATCCCAAAGGTGTTCTACAGTATTCAGGTCAGATCTCTGTGCAGGTCAGTCCATTACAAGGATGTTATTGTCGTGTAACCACTCCGCCACAGGCCGTGCATTATGAACAGGTGCTCGAGCATGCTGAAAGATTGAATTGCCATCCCTGAATTGCTCTTCAACAGTGGGAAGCAAGAAGGTGCTTAAAAAATCAATGTAGGCCTGTTCTGTGATAGTGCCACGCGAAACAACAAGGGGTGCAAACCCCCACCATGAAAAACACAACCACATGATCACAACCGCGCCTGCGAATTTTACTTTTGGCACTATACACAAAAAAAAGGTTCAAATGGCTCTGAGCACTATGAGACTTAACTTCTGAGGTCATCAGTCCCCTAGAACTTAGAACTACTTAAACCTAACTAACCTAACGACATCACACACATCCATGTCCGAGGCAGGATTCCAACCTGCAACAGTAGCGGTCGCGCGGTTCCAGACTGTCGTGCCTAGAACCGCTCGGCCACTTTGGCCGGCCACTATACACACTGGCAGATGACATTCAGCAGGCATTCGCCGTACCAACACCCTGCCATCGGATCGCCACATTACCGATGGAGGACGCCACGCACCTGGAAGTCATTTTCAGCCAAGTGTCCGGATACTTTTGACCACATAGTGTATATTAGATTCCTTCATTTCAAGAACTAGCGGTTGTTCAGCGGTTCTGTTCGAATTTTGGAGCACCAGACGTTATTCACGAGCTACCATTTCTTCGTGGGCTTTGTCGAATTTCGTATCTTGTGGATAATCGTGAATTTTTATTACCTGTTGTGAAACAGTTCTGGACTGGGACTGTGTGGATTTAGCGCTAACCCTTTTGACTACCTCGCCCATGTTCGCGACTTTGTCTTCTTATTAGGTCATTGAGTCTGTTCCACATTCTTACCGGAGTTTTCTCTTTAATTTTATTTATTATGTACTAGATGTTACCTGTGGCTGTGGTCGTATAGCAATAGTTTCGTTATGATGAGCGATGATGACTAAGTAAGCAATTGTACGTACGATAACGTAATCTGTCCTCAGTGTGTTCCTTTTCGGGTAAGCGTAGCTCGGGGCGTGCGCCCTCCGCCTCCCCCCCCCCCCCCCCCCCCCCCCCCTCGCGCAACGACACGGCATGCAGGCAGCGTTGCTACCAAGTAATGCATGCGGACGAGCGTAGGAAGGTGTGCACATTTATGCATCGTGCTACTGAAATAGCTACTCATTACACAACGTGTACATTGTTGTTGTTGTTGTTGTGGTCTTCAGTCCTGAGACTGGTTTGATGCAGCTCTCCATGCTACTCTAGCTGTGCAAGCTTCTTCATCTCCCAGTACCTACTGCAACCTACATCCTTTGAATCTGCTTGGTGTATTCATCTCTTGGTCTCCCTCTACGATTTTTACCCTCCACGCTACCCTCCAATATTAAATTGGTGATCCCTTGATGCCTCAGAACATGTCCTACCAACCGATCCCTTCTTCTCGTCAAGTTATGCCACAAACTTCTCTTCTCCCCAATTTTATTCAACATCCCCTCATTAGTTATGTGATCTACCCATCTAATCTTCAGCATTCTTCTGTAGCACCACAGCTTCTATTGTCTTCTTGTCTAAACTATTTATCGACCATGTTTCACTTCCATGCATGGCTACATTCCATACAAATACTTTCAGAAACGACTTCCTAACACTTAAATCTATACTCGATGTTAACAAATTTCTCTTCTTCAGAAACGCTTTCCTTCCCATTGCCAGTCTACATTTTATATCCCCTCTACTTCGACCATCATCAGCTATTTTGCTCCCCAAATAGCAAAACTCCTTTACTACTTTAAGTGTCTCATTTCCTAATTTAATGCCCTCAGCATCACCCGACTTAATTCGACTACATTCCATTATCCTCGTTTTGATCTTGTTGATGTTCATCTTACACCCTCCTTTCAAGACACTGCCCATTCTGTTCAACTGCTCTTCCAAGTCCTTTGCTGTCTCTGAGAGAATTACAATGTCATCGGCGAACCTCAAAGTTTTTATTTATTCTCCATGGATTTTAATACCTACTCCGAATTTTTCTTTTGTTTCCTTCACTGCCTGCTCAATATACAGATTGAATAACATCTAGGAAAGGCTGCAACCCTGTCTCACTCCCTTCCCAACCACTGCTTCCCTTTCATGTCCCTTGACTCTTATAACTGCCATCTGGTTTCTGTACAAATTGTAAATAGCCTTTCGCTCCCTGTATTTTACCCCTGCCACCTTCAGAATTTGAAAGAGAGTATTCCAGTGAACATTGTCAAAAGCTTTCTCTAAGTCTACAAATGCTAGAAACGTAGGTTTGCCTTTCCTTAATCTAGCTTCTAAGAGAAGTCGTAGGGTCAGTATTGCCTCACGTGTTCCAATATTTCTACGGAATCCGAACTGATCTCCCCCGAGGTCGGCTTCTACTAGTTTTTCCATTCGTCTGTAAAGAATTCGCGTTAGTATTTTGCAGCCGTGACTTATTAAACCGATAGTTCGGTAATTTTCACATCTGTCAACACCTGCTTTCTTTGGGATTGGAATCATTATATTCTTCTTGAAGTCTGAGGGTATTTCGCCTGTCTCATACATCTTTCTCAGCAGATGGTGTACATTATGCAACAAATGTAATAGTTTTTTGCGCGGTTTATGTTCACTGACGTTAAAAAAGGTGTTCCTACCCCAACAACACTTTTAGGTTCCTGCTTTTCTTTTTGTTTTATTTTGCTAACGTAGACCATCTTCTTCTTCAGGGTTTAAGCCATCTCCATACCAAGTTTCGATGAAATTGGTTCAGCAGTTCAATCGAGCAAACGTAACCGAGTTAGTTTCGCAAGTAATATGTACTGAGTTGACAAAAGTCGGGGCGTAGCGATGTGCACACATACAGTTGGCAATGGTGCCGCGTACACCAGGTATGAAAGGGCAGTGCCCAAGCATTTGTACTCAGGTGATTCACGTGAAAAGGTTTCAAAGGCGATTATGGCCTCACAACAGGAATTACCAGACGTGGAACGCAAAATGTTAGTTGAAGCTAGACATTCCATTCCGGAAATCGTTAGCGTGTTCAGTATTCCGAAATCCACAGTGTTAAGGTTGTGCCGAGAGTATCACATTTCAGGCATTACCTCTCACCACAGCCAACACAGTGGCCAATAGCCTTGAATTAACGACTGAGAGCAGTGCCGTTTGCGTAGACTCATCAGTGCTAACAGACAAGCAGCACTAAGTGAAATAATTGCAGAAATCAATGTGGCACGTGCGGCTAATGTATCTGTCGGACAGTGCGGCGAAATTGAGTGTTAATGAGCTGGGGCGCAGGCGACCAGCGCGAGTGTCTTCTAACGGAACGACATCGCCTGCAGCGCCTCTCCCGACTGTACCATAGGCGACTGGAGGACCGTGGCCTGGTCGTATGTGTCCCAGCTTCAGTTGGTAAGAGCTGATGGTGGGGTTCGAGTGTGGTTCAGACCCACGAAACCACGAACCCAGGCTGTAAACATGAAGCGATCATTGACTGGAAATAGTTGTGTTCGGCTACTTGAAGACCTTTTGCAGCCACTCATGGACTTCATGTTCCCAAGTATGTGAGTGGCTCGAAGACGTCTTAAGTAATAGAACCCAGTACGTTGTCCTCAATGGTGAGTGTTCATTGGCGGTGAGGGTATCGTCTGGAGTGCCCCAGGGAAGTGTGGAAGGTCCGCTGTTGTTTTCTACCTACATAAATGAACTTTTGGATAGGGTGGATAGCAATGTGCGGCTGTTTGTTGATGATGCTGTGGTGTACGGGAAGGTGTCGTCGTTGAGTGGCTGTAGGAGGATACAAGATGACTTGGACAGGATTTGTGATTGGTGTAAAGAATGGCAGCTAACTCTAAATATAGATAACTGTAAATTAATGCAGATGAATAGGAAAAAGAATTCTGTAATGTTTGAATACTCCATTAGTAGTGTAGCACTTGACACAGTCACGTCGATTAAATATTTGGACGTAACATTTCGGAGCGATATGAAGTGGGACAAGCAGGTAATGGCAGTTGTGGGGAAGGCGGATAGTCGTCTTCGGTTCATTGTTAGAATTTTGCGAAGATGTGGTTCATCTGTAAAGGAGACCGCTTATAAAACACTAATACGACCTATTCTTGAGTACTGTTCGAGCGCTTGGGATCCCTATCAGGTCGGATTGAGGGAGAACATAGAAGCAATTCAGAGGCGGGCTGCTAGATTTGTTATTGGTAGGGTTGATCAACACGCGAGTGTTACCGAAATGCTTCAGGAACTCGGGTGGGAGTCTCTAGAGGAAAGGAGGCGTTCTTTTCGTGAATCGCTACTGAAGAAATTTAGCGAACCAGCATTTGAGGCTGACTGCAGTAACATTTTACCGCCGCCAACTTAAATTTCGCGGAAAGACCACAAAGATAAGATAAGAGAGATTAGGGCTCGTACAGAGGCATATAGGCTGTCATTTTTCCCTCGTTCTGTTTGGGAGTGGAACAGGGAGCGAAGATGCTAGTTGTGGTACGAGGTACCCTCCGCCACGTACCGTATGGTGGATTGCGCAGTATGTATGTAGATGTAGATGTAGAATTTTTGTGGATGGTAATCCGCCATATCAGCCGGCCACAATTGTTCGCAATTGATTTGAAGAAGATTCTGGACAATTCGAGCGAATGATTTGGCCACCTACATCTCCCAACATGAATCCCATCGAATATTAATGCGACACAATCGAGAGGTCAGTTGATCTACGTGTACATTGACACTCCGCAAGCCACCTAACGGTGTGTCGTGGAGGGCACCCTACGTGCCACTGTCATTACCTCCCTTTCCTGTTCCAGTCGCGTATGGTTGGCGGGAAGAACGACACACGGAAAGCCTCGGTGCGCGCTCGAATCTCTCTAATTTTACATTTGTGATCTCCTCTGGAGGTATAAGTAGGGGGAAGCAATATATTCGATATCTCATCCAGAAACGCACCCTCTTGAAACCTGGAAAGCAAGCTACACCGCGATGCAGAGCGCCTCTCTTGCAGAGCCTGCCACTTGAGTTTGCTAAACATCTCCGTAACGCTATCACTAGAGGTCTGCGCGGATGCGGATATCCGCGATATTTGTTACTTGGCGGATAAAATCGCGACCGGCGCGGATATCCGCGGGTCATCTGCGGATAATGAGCAAGGCATCTGCCCAGTACGTGTGTTGCAATGGTAGTTGAAAACTTCAAGTCTGTTGACATTCTTGGAATCTTGCAGGGCCCGGGTAGAGCGGATGTCTGTTGTCTTCAGCCCCTGGCTACGACCGACATAGCTGTACCCAAGAGACCTGCGCCTAATCCGTTTCCGCGACCGTGTCTTTTGTGTGGCCTGTGAAGTGCTCTCTGGGTGGCAAACCTGCCCACTTTCTACCATCAGATGGATAGAGCGTCTGCCATGTAAGCAGGAAATCCCGGGTCGGGGCACACATTTTCATCTGTGCTCGTTGGCGTATGTCAACGCCTGTAAGCAACTAAGGGTGTTCATTTCATTGTAATTTCATTCTAACGAGCTGGTCACCGATGGTATCTGTTCTTTCGGACATGTCCGAATGAACAGATACCATCTTAGTATATATAAAAAGTAGTTAAGTTGCCGCAGAAATGGCACCCTAACAATAACTATGTCATTACATATGATAATTCTAAGTACTACTGTCTATTACTATTAATTACTCATTCAAAACTTAAATATATGCGGATGCGGATTGCACTTTTCTTATCCGCGCAGACGTCTACCTATCACGCTTACCAAATAACCCTGTAACGAAACGCGCCGCTCTTCTTTGGATCTTCTCTGTCTCCTCTGTCAACTCGACCTGGTACGGATCCCACACTGGTGAGCAATACTCAAGTGTAGGTCAAACGAGTGTTTTGTAAGCCACCTCCTTTGTTGACGGACTACATTTTCTAAGGACTCTCCCAATGAACCTCAACCTAGCACCCGCCTTACCAACAATTAATTTTATATGATCATTCCGCTTCAAATCATTCCGTACGCATACTCCCAGATATTTTACAGAAGTAACTACTACCAGTGTCTGTTCCGCTATCATATAATCATACAATAAAGGATCCTTCTTTCTATGTATTCGCAATACATTACATTTGTCTATGTTAAGGGTCAGTTGCCACTCCCTGCACCAAGTGCCTATCCACTGCAGATCTTCCTGCATTTCGCTGTAATTTTCTAATGCTGCAACTTCTCTGTATACTACAGCATCATCCGCGAAAAGCCGCATGCAATTTCCGACACTATGTACTAGGTAATAATAATAATAATAATAATAATAATAATAATAATAATAATAATAATAATGGCGTGTGACGAGGGCCTCCCGTTGGGTAGACCGGTCACCTGGTGCAAGTCTTTCGAGTTGTCGCCACTTCGGCGACTTGCGTGTCGATGGGGATGAAATGTTGATGATAAGGACAACACAACACCCAGTCCCTGAGCTGAGATAAATCTCCGACCCATCCGGCAATCGAACCCGGGCCCTTAGGATTGACAGTCTGTCGCGCTGATCACTCAGCTACCGGGGGCGGACATTTACTAGGAGGTCCCCAACGACTTTTGTCTCCTCGGTATAGTATAGTGTATGGAAGTATGAAATAAACATGTTGAGGATTGTATAAGCATTGTATTCATTATGTTGAATGGTAGTATGTTGAATATATCAATCAATAAAAGCATTTTCACGAATGTGATAAAGAAGAAAAGTTAAAGAATAAATAGGTTTTTCAAACAGTAAATATTTCCTCTAATTCGTCCAATATTCTGCAAAGCAATAAACATACTGTACTACACACTATCTAAAGTAGCCTATGTTCTTCTCAGCGTTAAAGTTATATCCAAACCAAATTGCATCAAAATCCATTCAGCGATTTGATTGCGAAAAGGTAACAGATAAACACACCTACGAATTTATAAATATTTAAATCATGTTATCTTTTTTGGCATGATCCAATGCTGAAATAAAAACTGCCTGTTGCCCAAAGCTACAGTCAAATTACCTGTGGGAACTCCATGAAAATTCGTCTAGTAGTTTTGGAGAGGAGTGTGTTCAAACAGACGAGCAAACACGACGGGTTTAGACTGCACTTTAAATCACGATATCTTTTTTTCCGTTATCCCGTTTTGAAATAAAGCCTGTATGTTGCTCCAAGCTACACTCAAGTTACCTGTGTAAACCCCATGAAAATTCGTCATGTAGTTTTTGAAATTACCGTGTTCACGTAGTTAAGAACATTAATTTTTCTGCCTGTGCCTCTGGTTTCTGCAATGACAATTTTTTTGTTATTAAACGTTCAAGGAATTCCACTATAGCATTGACAAACGGTTAGTGGTAATATCTTTTTCATGCTTGAATGTAAAGACTAATTCATTATTGTTATTATTATCCCCAACTCGTGAGGGTCGGACGGGCTGTTGGTAGAACTTCGTTCTTTTAAGCCGAATATTCCAACAGGCTGGGAGTGGGGCAGAGGGAATACTAACTGTGAATGTCTGGGAGGAGGGGGGGGGGGGACTTGACCCGATAACCGAGGGAAACCTCCGAGAAACCGTAGACGGAACCAGGAGAATGGGGCTATTTTATTTCTGCGACAGTGTTACCAATGGTCCCAGATGGTAATTGTTAACCGAGGGAAACCTCCGAGAAACCGTAGACGGAACCAGGAGAATGGGGCTATTTTATTTCTGCGACAGTGTTACCAATGGTCCCAGATGGTAATTGTGAAACATCCCCTTAGAAAAATTAATTAATTACTGTGCTGGTAAACCCCTTACGTTATTTGATTTTCAAACAGCTGAGCAGAACTGAACGTACTCAGACATTTCGCTCTTCTCCTATTCTGATCAACACTAAACTGACACACAATATTTTTAGCGCAACGCAATCTTTCAGTAATCCCTACCAAAGAATGGCCCTGACTAACAATAACCTATACCTTTCATGAATCACTTACCTCACAGAAATCTTCGATACTCGAACTACTGCAATACAGCGAGCGCCAATGCTGCCAGCTAAATAAAAGATTCTAACTACGGAAGTCACTAACTACTGATAGACATAGTTAGCAAATGAAAGATTTTGATAGAGAACAAACAATGTATTTACCTTAATAGTCTTCATTCAACAATGCCAACCAGCCACATACTGCACACAGCACAGTCGGTGATTTTCAGCGCTACGTGGTGTTACCAACATAAAAACCTCAACAGCCTATTTACAATTGAAACTTAGTGAATGTTTTCGTTGCGTGTGTTGTGTGGTTACGTATGCGTCAGTGTGGATATGTGAATGACTGTGTGATGACGCCCTGGTGGGAAGGCATGTCGTGATACACAGGGCTACTACAACTGATACATTCGTTTTCAAAGCTCTGCATTTTCCAAAGTACACTGCTTGACAGTTGCTAAGGAAGAATGACACTTGCTAAGGAACAACTGTCAACTGCTGCGGAACAAGAGACCGGTGATAGTAGGAGACCTAGAGGGCGGGACGTGTTAACTACAGCGAAGCCTATGCACGAACCTTCTGTCCGCAGCTCTTGGTCGTGCGGTAGCGTTCTCGCTTCCCACGCCCGGGTTCCCGGGTTCGATTCTTGGCGGGTTCAGGGATTTTCTCGTGTTGCGTGATGTCCTTAGGTTAGTTAGGTTTAAGTAGTTCTAAGTTGTAGGGGACTGATGACCATAGATGTTAAGTCCCATAGTGCTCAGTACTATTTTAACGAACCTTCTATGTGCATTCGACAGTTCATCCAGTGCTGTGTTTGACGAGGGTTATTGCGGAACTGATTAGTGCGTTATTCCGAGTGGTACGGAAACGTCTCCGCAAGACATCATTCGAGTGCTTACGATCGCGGACGAGCAGTTGGACGGCTCGAAGCCGGTCGGTCGAGTGTCACTACTGCGGCCGCAGTAATGAGTGTGACCAAACGTGTATCTAGACATTAAAAGGGCCGCTGAAGGCGAAAATGCTATGCGAAAGCATGCCGGTGGTCGTAGGATCGAGATGTAGTCCTAGTGTCGAAATGGAACCGGCATCTCATTCCTAACCTGAATGCTACAGACCTTGCAATCGCTACCAGTACAAGTGTCTTCATCAGAGTCATTTCGCGGTCATTAAATCAGGGTGGTTTGTATGATCGGAACCCTTTTAAATCCAACCCACTTCAGCCACGTCATCATCGAGAAAGATTTCGTTGGTGTAGGGAACATGTTTCTTGCGGTCCAGAGTGATGTTTTGAAGCGAACCCCGCTTCACTGTGGCAAGTGATTCTGGCGACCATTTAGTGTGGAGAGAGAGGGAAACACGTTACGTACCACAGAATGTTCATGAATGTATATTATCCCTTTCTTTCTGTGGTTATTAATTATTATTATTAGTAAGTGAAACACAAGATATATGTGGCCAAAGATAAATTTTAAATTATGTTTCAAATGAGCGCCAGGCTCCCTACAAATTATTTCAAATGCTTTCGGCGAAATGTAATGCAGGCTAATTTCACTGACCTAGAATAAATCGTATCTTTGAAAGTGTGCATTTTTTGACGAAATAAAATTCACTTTATTTAGTCAATAACTTGAAATGATTCTTTCTGCTCCAGCTGTGGTGATACGTTACACAAAAAAAAAAAAATTAATGCGCCGCGTAATGGCGGTAAATTGTTGCCAGTCAAAGATCACCGCTGCTCGCTTCGCAGAGACTGAAAAAATGCTAAATAACTTCTTGCAATTATTAATTCAGGAAGAATTGTTTGCATGGTTTCTTTAAGTAACACAATGCTCTCACTTTTTGTAAATATATTTCCACTAAGCACAGAATACACACTTGAATTATTCGCTGCGTACAAAACAAATAGAACTTAAGCTGCCGCTTTACAACAGCAAGCGTACCTTACATACAGCAGAAGGAATGATCTGACTCGAAGTGATTTTAAATATCTTTTTTCTCTTATATATAATGACAAAGATAATGATGTTAGTTTCGAGAACTTTATGCACTACGATCTCATCTAATATAAATGTCTTTTTATTACATTGCAATCCATATAGTCTTTCTTTGAAGTTAATTTAATACATTTTCATAATTAATTTGTCTTTTATGTCCATATAATATTATTCAGAGTCCTTTTATTACTTACTTCAAATATGTCGGCTTGAATATTTCAAAAGGTGCACTATAAAAGCCATCAGTAGAGCCTAGGCGTTATGGTACGGTCAGGCATTGCGCACAATGGCGGAACACCGCTGTATATCTTTGTGCGCGGTACCGTTGTGTACTTGACTATGTCAGTCTGTTGACGGGTGCATAAGTCCTGACATTCTGTTTACAGACGACAATGCCCGCCCACACAGGACCGCTGAGGTTTCGGACACACTAGAAAGCGAAGACTGAACGTACGGGATAGCCTGCGAAATCCCCAATCCAAACCCTAGAGAGCATGCCTGGGATGCTCCTGGTAGATGTTTTTCTCAATGAACACTCCCTCCCCGAACCGTGCAAGGCCTGAAACCGTCTCGAGAGAGGAGTGGGGCAATATCCCCAAGGACTCCTGAGCAGTTTGGTAGCCAGCACGAATAACAGGTCCAATTGTGCATTTGTGCCTAGGAGGACGTATTCCTTACTGAGAGACCAATGTCGACATTTATGTTGGGAGTCTAACCTGACTCAAACATGAACGTTTTTTTATGCCTGTTACCTTGATTTCCCATGTGGTGAAATCTGTACCATCTTTCGTTATAAATATACTACTCCACCTCTATTGCGTATGTACTCTGTTTCATGTCGTCCATCATTGCCTGTCCAACAATGCCCCCGTTTCGTAGCAGCTGTCAAGCAATGTTTTACATATAGAAATATGACTGGTGCATGAACAGAGCCGTAAACTCGTCAACTTTGCATGTGTCCACCAGTTACCGTTACGATTGCAGACGCTTGACAAAAAGGCGAGAAAGCAAGAAAAGAGTTCTATTATTTATCTGTTACAACAGTGCACATGCATTCAAAAGATGCAAGAAGCAGTTGAGGACGAATATTTCACCTCCAAGCTGATATTCAGTGAGGAAGCAACATCCAGTTTACCTGGAAAGGTTAATCGCCACAACGCGAGAATGTGGTGCGCTGAACATTGTCATTCAATTGTGGCGCCGAAGGTTAATGTTTTCTGTGCAGTGTCACAGATGAAGCTATATGGACCGTTTATTCTTCTGTGTGGAGACGGTGTCGGGCAATTCTCACCTTTGATGTTTCGCAGTTGTGGTTGTTTCCACGACTGACTGCTAATTCGGGAAAATTTCATCTTCCAACCACACGGGGCACTCCCTCATCCGAACACCGATGATCGTCGATACCTACACGATGAATATCCCAAGAATCGCTGGATGGGATATAAAGGTGAAGATGATGTGGCTCTGTTCCATTGGCCACGCAGGTCCTTTGGCCTTAGGCCTTGCGAGTTTTTCCTTTGGTGGTACATTAAGGGCCGTGTTGACGTACTCTCACTGCCAAGAATACTGGTACAACTCAGAGAGGGCATCTATACTGCTGTGATGGCCATTGACAGAAAGTTGCTACAGAAGTTATGAAGCGAACTTGTCTACCGATTGGATGTGTGTCGTGTGACTGGAGCAGGGTTGTCAGACTGAAGAATGGAAATGCCGGCATAAGCGTTACATTTAGCCTGGCATTTTGGCCTAAAAGGCAGACTAACGATTTCAAATAGGAGTAGAATCAGTTGGAGTTTTCTGTAGTTACAGCGCCGGCTGTGGTGGCCGAGCGGTTCTAGGCGCTACAGTCTGGAACCGCGCGACCCCGCTACGGTCGCAAGTTCGAATCCTGCCCCGAGCATGGGTGTGTGTGATGTCCTTAGGTTAGTTAGGTTTAAGTAGTTCTAAGTTCTAGAGGACTGATGTCCTTTTAAGTTACAGCCAGTGTTTGCGGCATAAGCTTTGGCTGCCCTTAAACGAAAAAAGAAATAAAGAATCAGTAAACAGCTTTATAATTTGGCAGTTATGGCAGCAAGTAAGTGCTCAGTTCTCTTACTAAGAAAATCTTATGCCAAAAGAAACTAAAAGTTCCTAAACAAAATAAGCAGTTATCTAGCCTTAACTTCGATAATTTAGTTACACTTACAAAGAAATGACAATAATCTGTAGTTAAACATTAATATTACTCACTCAAACCAATTTTATTAAGAACGTACTTTTCTTGGAAATCATTTCGCGGAACTTTTGACAGTCTAATTTAAAAAGAACATCGTCATCTTTGCGATTGTGTCGGTTCGCCATTTACTGCGTCCCTTTATCTATTGCGCGTTTATGAAAGAGAGCATCCTTTGGAAGTTGGCGTTATGGTCTGGAATTACAAAGTAATAGTCTGTTATTTTCAATAATTCCGAATAAAATCTCCACTGAGCTGTGATTTGAAATAAGCTGTCCATTTTTTGTGTGCCAAAAGCTTTTTAAAGGTAGGCTCATCTTTTTATGTTATATAAATTTCGCGAAATTTTGACACTGGTCAAAGAATTTACAGCGATCCAACTTCACATTTTTTTTTGTAGACGAAATGTCTATAGCTTCTGGTTCAAATGGGACTTAACATCTGAGGTCATCGGTCCCCTAGAACTTAGAACTACTTAAACCTAACTAATCTAAGGACAACACACACAACCATGCCCGAGGCAGGATTCGAACCTGCGACAGTAGCAGCAGCGCGGTTCCGGACTGAAGCGTCTAGAACCGTTCGGTCTCAGAAGCCGACTCTGTAGCTTCTGCTGCTTGTTCTCGGGTAATTACATAAAGCTAATGTCCTTCAAAGAAAGCACTTTGATTGGGTGCTAAATTCACATGGCCTTGATCTGAAACAGTCTTTGGCAATTATGTACATATAAGTCGCGTTTGCTCTAAATTTTTTCCACTTGGTTTGGTATTGGTTGATGGGCATATTCTCATTTGCGTCGCTCGCTGTGCGGACAGCGTGACTGACACATTGTGTTACGGCTCGTTTGTCCTACGAAGAAAAACATAGGACGCATATACTGAGGTGACAGAAGTCATGAGATAGCGATGAGCACGTATACAGATGAAAACACGACATGGAACACGAAATGGCAACTGAAGTTAGACATTCCATCTCGGAAATCCTTACGGAATTTAATATTCCGAGATCGACAGGGTCAAGAGTGTGCCGATAATACCAAATTTCGGGCATTACCTCTCACAGAGACCAACACGGCGACCAACAGCTTTCACTTGACGACCGAGAGCAGCGGCGTTTGCGTTATCAGTGCTAACAGACAAACAACACTGCGTGAAATAACCGCATAAATCAATGTGGGACGTGCGACTAACGTGTCCGTTAGGATAGTGCGGTGAAATGTGGCTTTAATGAGCTGTGGCAGGAGGCGACTAAAGGAAGTGTCTTCTAATGGCACGACATCACCTGCAGCGCCTCTCCTGGGCTCGTGGCCATATCGATTGGACCCTAGGCGAGTGGAAAACAGTGGCCTGGTGAGATGAGTCCCGATTTCAGTTAACAAGAGCCGATGGTAGGGTTCGTGTGTGGCCCAGACCCAACGTAGCTACGAACCCATGACGCCAACAACGTCTTGTGCGGAATGGTGGCGGCTCCATGATGATGTGGGCTGTGTTTGTATGGAATGGGCTGGTTCTCTGGTTGTGTTCGGCTATTTGGAGAACATGTGCGGCCACTCGTGGATTTCCCATTCCCAAACAACGATGGAACTTTTATGGATGATAATGTGTCACGTCACCAGGCCACAATTGATCGCGATTGGTTTGAAGAACATTCTGGACTATTCGAGCGGATGGATTGGCCACCCAGATCGCCCGATTTGAGTCCCGTCGAACATTTGTGAGAGAGGCCAGTTCGTGCACAAAATCCCGCACCAGCAACACTTTCACAGTTATGGGCGGCTACAGAGGTAACGTGTCTCAATATTTCTGTAGAGCCTTGCGACGACTTGTTGAGTCCATGCCACGTCGAGGTGGTGCAACACTCTGAGCAAAAGGAGGTGCGACACGATATTAGGAGGTTTCCCATGACTTTGTCATCCCAGTGTACATAACGATAGCTTTGGTTGGCATATCTATATATCCTTGTGGCATATCTCTTTACTCTTACTCCTCACACTTACGTTTAGAATCGAACAGGCAGGAGCTGTGAGTTTTCTGCTTCATCGCTAAAAAGCCTAACAAAAGCCGAGCAGACCAGACTTGTAGACAGGGTGGTCCATTGATAGTGACCGGGCCAAATATCTCACGAAATAAGCATCAAACGAAAAAAGTACAAAGAACGAAACTCGTCTAGCTTGAAGGGGGAAACCAGATGGCGCTATGGTTGGCCCGCTAGATGGCGCTTCCATAGGTCAAACAGATATCAAATGCGTTTTTTTTTTAATAGGAACCCCCATTTTTATTACATATTCGTGTAGTACGTAAAGAAAAATGAATGTTTTAGATGGACCACTTTTTTCGCTTTGTGATAGATGACGCTGTTATAGCCGCAAACGAATAAGTACGAGGTATCAATTAACATTCTGTCAGTGCGGACGGTATTTGCTTCGTGATACATTACCCTTGTTAAAATGGACCGTTTACCAATTGCGGAAAAGGTCGATATCGTGTTGATGTATGGCTGTTGTGAGCAAAATGCCTAACGGGCGTGTGCCATGTATGCTGCTCGGTATCCTGGACGACATCATCCAAGCATCCGAACCTTTCGCCGGATAGTTACGTTATTTTAGTAAACAGGAAGTGTTCAGCCACATGTGAAACGTCAACCACGACCTGCAACAAATGCTAATGCCCAAGTAGGTGTTTTAGCTGCTGTCGCGGCTAATCTGCACATCAGTAGCAGACAAATTGTGCGAGAATCGTGAATCTCAAAAACGTCGGTATTGAGAATGCTACATCAACATCCATTGCACCCGTACCATATTTCTATGCACCAGGAATTGCATGAAGACGACTTTGAACGTCGTGTACAGTTCTGCCACTGGGCACAAGAGAAATTACGGGACGATGACAGATTTTTTGGACGCGTTCTACTTAGCGACGAAGGGTCATTCACCAACAGCGGTAACGTAAACCGGCATAATATGCACTATTGGGCAACGGAAAATCCACGATGGCTGCGACAAGTGGAAAAACAGCGATCTTGGCGGGTTAATGTATGGTGCGCCATTATGGGAGGAAGGGTAATTGGCCCCCATTTTATCGATGGCAATCTAAATGGTGCAATCTACCCTGATTTCCTACGTAATGTTCTACCGATGTTACTACAAGATGTTTCACTGCATGACAAAATGGCGATGTACTTCCAACACAATGGATGTCCGGCACATAGAGATCACGTGCGGTTGAAGCGGTACTGAATAGTATATTTCATGACGAGTGGATTCGTCGTCGAAGCACATTTCCATGGCCCGCACGTTGACCGGGTCTGACGTCCCCGGATTTCTTCCTGTGGGGAAAGTTGAAGGATATTTGCTATCGTGATCCACCGACAACGTCTAGCAACATGCATCAGCGCATTGTCAATGCATGTGCGAACATTACGGGTGGCGAACTACCCGCTGTTGAGAGGAATGTCGTTACACGTATTGCCAAAGGCATTGAGGGTGACGGACATCATTTTGAGCATTTATTGCATTAGAGTGGTATTTACAGGTAATCACGCTCTAACAGCATGCGTTCTCAGAAACGATAAGTTCACAAAAGTGCATGTATCACATTGGAACAACCTAAGTAAAATGTTCAAACGTACCTACGATCTGTATTTTAATTTAAGAAACCTACCTGTTACCAACTGTTTGTCTAAAATTGTGAGCCATATGTTTGCGTCTATCTATCACAAAGCGAAAAAAGTGGCCCATCTAAAACATTCATATTTCTTTACGTACTACACGAACATGTAATAAAAAATGGGGGTTCCTATTTTAATAAACGCTGTTGATATCCGTTTGGCCTATGACAGCGACATCTAGTCGGCCAACCTTAGCGCCATCTGGTTTCCCCCTTCAAGCTAGACAAGTTTCGTTCTTTGTAGTTTTTTCGTGAGATATTTGGCCCGGTCACGATCAATGGACCACCCTGTATATATGTCCGGACACGACCGCAAAAAGCTGGACATATCCGGGTAAAGTTGGATACCTGGCAACCCTAGACCAGGGAGGCACGCTTATAGAACATTTGTAGAGCGCAATATGCAAGCGTGGTTAGTTTACAATCGTTTTAATCGATCAATGACGTTTGCGCGTATAATACCGTGGAAAGTACAGAGCTTTCAAAATCTGTGAACCATTTGTAGCAGACCCGTACTCACAGCCGTCCACGAGAGTTGAGAAGAGGCGCGTTTAAAGCCCCGGCCCCGCCACAGCCGGTGGCAGTTAGAGGGAAGGTCGCAAGCGCGGCCTGCGCAGGTGTGGCTTTGCGCGCAGCGGCGCTGGCTGCAAGTTGCCCCTGCCCGCCTCGCCGCGCCGCTCTTGTTTCCTTCCTTCCTTCCTTCCTTCCTTCCCTGCCTCCTTCCCCCGGCGACAAGCTGCAGCCCCGTTAACTGACGCTGCGCTCCTCAGGCTGGGGGGTTGGTGGGGTGGGGTGGGGTGGCGCGAAGGCCACCCCTCCGATCCGGCAGTTGGTCGCGCGTTGCACAGAGATCAGACTCTTGCTCGGTACACCTGAGTCCCGCCAAAACTGGCCACCTGGCGCCAGCCTCCTCACGAACGCCAGTGTTGCCTGTGCAAGCCGTGTCCTGTTTTTATTCGTTCATTCATTTATCCGCCAACTGATATCATCATCTTTGAAATTAATTATAAGAGACAAGGTGACAGGTTTCGATCATCACACGGTCATCTTCAGACCTACAGCCATATTGATGGATAATGGCTGTGCACGGAGCAGGAACCGCCGAATGAAGATAGTCAACTGCTCCACTCAGCAAGCAAATCAAGTGTAGTCTTCGAAAGATCGGCTAATAAAATATTTGTGGACATTAATCACTGGTTCCTAGCCAATTCTTTGTCACTAAACTTTGAAAAAACACACTGGATGCAGTTTAGAAGTTGTAAGGGGTGTCCCATGAGTACATGCCTAACATATGATGACAAACATATACAAGAAGTGGACAGTGTTAAATTCTTGGGATTACAGCTTGATAATAAATTCAACTGGGAGAAGCAAACCACAGAACTGCTGAAGCGTCTTAACAAATCTCTATTTGCAATGCGAATTGTGTCAGACATACGGGATATAAAAATGAAAAAGCTGGTATACTATGTTTTCATTCCATAATGTCAAATGGGATTATTTTTTGGGGTAATTCATCAAGCCAACTAAAGCTTTCTGGGCATAAAACCGTGTAGTAAGAATTATATGTGGTGTAAACTCAAGAGATTCTGCAGAGGCCTATTTAGGGAACTAGCGATACTAACTACTGCTTCCCAATATATTTATTCCTTAATGAAATTTGTCATTAAAATATATCACTTTCAAACCAACATCTCAATTCATGGAATCAATACTAGAAATAAGAATAATCTTCACAAGGATTTAAAGTCACTTAGTCATGTACAAAAAGGTGTGCATTATTCAGGAACACACATTTTCAATAACTTGCCAGCAGCCATAAAAAGCTTAACAACCAATGAAATTCAGTTTAAGAGGAGCCTAAAGGATTTATTGGTGGCCAACTCCTTCTACTCCATTGATGAATTTCTCAGTAGAACCATATATAAAACTTTGCACAATTTCAGTGCAGTAATGTGTTCATTGTAAATAAGTGTGTGTGTGTGTGTGTGTGTGTGTGTGTGTGTAAGTACAATTTAACTTCTGCACCATCTCAGTGCAGTAATGAGTTCATTGTAAATAAGGTAACAAACGTGTAATGCAACTACTATAATACTTATTTACAATGAACACATTGTTGTTGTGGTCTCAGGACTGAAGACCACAACAACAACAACAACAATGAGTTCATTGTAAATAAGTATTATAGTAGTTGCATTACACGTTTATTACCTTATAAATATAATTTTAAAAAATTATTTTTAGTTCAGTGCATTAGTATTTGTAAAATGATTCTTTCATACAGTGTTCATTAAAAAAAATCCCTTGGGACCTGCGGAATGGTACGTTAGCTTATTTGTTTGAGTTGTAAATCTTTGTCATGTTATTGTTTTTCTGACATGTTCTATATCCTGGAGGACCTCCTCACTACGGACCAATTGGAATGAAAGTAAACATAATCTAATCTAAAAAAATCCTGCTCCATACACAGCCATTGTTCATCTATATGGCTGTAGGTCTGAAGATGATCAGGTGACGATCGAAACCAGTCAGGATTTAATAAACGTGGCTTGCGATTTAGACTGTTATAATTAATTTCAAAGATTATATTTTGATCGTCGATATCTAATTGACATCATCATCTATTCTGGGAAGCTCCCACTTCACTCATGGATTTGTCTTTTGGGACAGCGCTTAAAATAAATAAAGTATTTAGCCATCAAAAGAGAGTAATTTGAACATGTGTAACGTAGTTAGCTGTGTGCCTTACAGAGACCTATAAGGATCTTACAATTCTCACACTCCCTGCGAAACCCTACATTTCAGTACGATAATGTACGACCGCATGTTCCTGTACGGGCCTTTCTGGATACAGAAAATGTTCGACTGCTGCCCTGGCCTGCACATTCTCCAGATCTCTTACCAATTGAAAACGTCTGGTCAATGGTGGCCGGGCAACTGGCTGGTCACAATACGCCAGTCACTACTCTTGCTGAACTGTGGTATCGTGTCGAAGCTGCATGGGCAGCTGCACCTGTACACGCCATCCAAGCTCTGTTTGACTCAATGCCCAGGCGTATCAAGGCCGTTATTATAGCCAGATGTGGTTGTTCTGTGCACTGATTTCTCAAGATCTATGCACCCAAATTGCGTGAATATGTAATCACATGTCAGTTCTAGTATAATATATTTGTCCATTGAATACCCGTTTATCATCTGCATCTCTTCTTGGTGTAACAATTTTAACGGCCGGTAGTGTATGTCACGTATTAAGATCTATGGTCCCTTGGGGATGTAAAAACGTAAAGCCTGTAAGTCAATGGAGCCAAAAGATAAGGCCATGTATGATACACACAGTCTTCCATAACAATGTATACACACTTTAACAAACGAAAAGTATTGCTTATGTGTTTATTTTACATTTAATTATTGATCACATATGTTGTACAACCTTCAGTTTAGCACATGGTTACTTTAAATGCTCAAAATGTTCACCGTTGGCTGCTTTGCACGTAATAGAACGATGAGCGGTCGCCGCAACTACGTCAGTCCATGTTACAGTGGAGACCGTGCACATGTCACTGTAATCTCCTAGCGAAGTTCCTCCCGCGTGCTTGGCTTACGTCGATAGACGTTATCTCTCACAGTTCCCCACAAGTAAAAGTCCATAGGTTTCAGATCTGGCGACCGTGGAGGGAACTCAACGGCCCCTCTTCGTCCAATCGAATGCCCCAGAAAATTGTTATCGACGAAAGCTCGTACGGCTAGGTGGTAGTGTGGTGGTGCCCCGTCCTTTTGGTAGAAGGCCTCTTCATCAGCTCCATGAAGCGCGCGTGTACCAGGTAAAATTGATGTGTGTAACATTTCAGGTGCACTTCTCCAGTGACAGAAGCATCAGAGCAAAAGGGTCCTAATAAGCACCTAGACGAAAGTCCACACCACACATGAACCCCTGGCAGATTGACAGCTTTATCCACACAAACACGCAGTTTTTCTGGTGCCGAGTACACACTGTTATGCCGATTCACGGTCCCATAAAGTTTAAATCTTGCCTCGTCACTCCACACTACCTTCATCACAAATTGTTCGTCATCAGTTACCATTTGCTGATACCATTTGCAAAACTGCATTCGGCGATCAGGATCGTCATTAGTAATCGCGTGTAGTAATCGTGGAATGTAAACTTTCCACTTTGCAGCTTTCAGAATTCTTCGTACACTTGTATTGCTAATCCCTACTTCACGTTCACATTGTGTAGCAGACCTCTGTGGAGAATTAACAAACGTTTCCAACACGAGAGCCGACGAAGCAAGACTTGTAGCTGTACACTGTCTTCCTGGTCTTCCTTTGTGAATATTACAAATCGTTATATGCAATTCAAACTTTCAATGATACGTTTAATTGTAAGGCGGGTTGGCGGTTCTGTTTCAAGCTCCTGCCGTCTTGTTTTCACAATACCGAGATGAAAGTACTAACATACTGCAACACACTCGTAACTCAAATCGAAACAATATCGATATGTCGATACAGCCTGACAATGAGTGTATACATTTTTCTGGTGGACTCTGTATTTTGATGCTTGCAAACTCGCTCATTAAAACCTATAGCGTACTTTCCGTTGACTGTTGGAAGAAGCAAGGTTTCACAGTATGAGTAAAGGAAAAAATCATAAATTTCTTATTTGTTAATTACATCAAGCGGAAAAAATATTTTTTGTCATTTTTTTATCCGACTTAAAACTTACACGCTCTTGAAACTCTTGGAATTCCTGGAACCGATCGATATCTTGCCAGTATCAATATCGATAACAGGAAAATTTTTTTGGATTCCCGATTCTTGGGATGAATGACCTGCCTATACCTACTTAAGTTTGTAACGGAACACTCAGAGCGTGAGTCCTGCCCGCACCTGGCCAACCTCTTTTAATGTTTTCATTATGCTATGGTGTTATTAGTCTAATATTTCTGATTAAAAAGTAACTTCTTCCTAAGTAGTAACTTTATTTCTAATTTACTAGGTTAAATATAGCTGGTGTAATCGTGAACAGCATTACACGGTATAATGTAATTTATTACTAATACAGCATACGGATTAAGATTCTGTAATTTGCTTGTCTTTTGTCCGCAAATCGACCTGTTCGAAATCCCTCAAGGTTTTCCTTCTTTGCGGGATCTACAAACCACGATGAGCGAACTGAATGAATTAATGAATGAATGAAGCGTTGTAATAAAGAGTATGCTCAATCTACCTGGACACATTCGTTACGCAAGGATGAAGAAAGTGTCTTATTTAGATGTGGATCCACAAACACTTTATTCCCGTGCTAGAGCTCATTTTCTACAATCGTTGATAGTGACACCACGCTGCTGCTACGGTCGCAGGTTTGAATCCTGCCTCGGGCATGGATGTGTATGATATCCTTAGATTAGTTAGGTTTAAGTGTTCCTATGTCTAGGGGACTGATGACCTCAGATGTTAAGTCTCATAATGCTTAGAACCATTTGAACCATTTGAAGTGACACCAACTAAGGGAAATTCACAGGAACACCACGTGCCAGTATAACACAGGAACTCTTTCTTATATGAAACGTTCAAGATGCCCTCCGGTAGTAGCGATAGAAGCATCAGCGGTGCGTTCGTCGAGTATTGTACATGGGGTCGTAGCCTTCCATCGTATGGGCTCGTAGAATCTCTCCATCTTGTACTACGTTTCTATACACAAGATATTTCAAACGTCCCCACAAGTAAAAGCCTAGTCTCTTCATGTCAGGAGAACGTGAATCCCATGGAATGACTCGCCTCTTCCTATGTGGTGGAATCTGTTATAGAAGCCGACAGGCATCGAAACTGAGCTGTAGAGCACCTGTAGCGAGTTTATGATTCATCGCACTGGTAACGGCTCATCTTCTACGAGGTGGGGTAGAGTACTCTCTAAGAAAGCACTGTAAGTTCGTACCTTGAGCCTGGACGGAAGAACAGGAGGCCTTAATAATCGTCACCAATAATGGCAGCCCAGCAGTAACCAGACATAAACAAAAGGGTGTTTTGAACATTTAATGTAAGAAAGATTTTGAATTGGTATGCTGGTACGTTGTATTCCTGTGTGTTTCCAATGATCAACGTAATACGAGCAGCCGTAGAGATGACTTTTAACATGGCAATAAAGCGTTCCGTACCCATGTCTATATATTAGACTACACGGGGGAGGTGGCATGCACCCCGCACCAAAGTCGGGGTTGGGGGAGGAAGGCGACGAGATGCGTTTACGACCCCTTCTCCCGCCACCTCCTACTCCCCCCATCCCACCCCCACCACCACCGGCCCGTAGTCACATAATTTGATGGCGGAATCAGTCACATAGAAATCATGCTATATTCAGGAAATTTGGGATAAGTATTTTGGTTGACAGCAATTTTTGCTCATGACCAAATGAAACTATCGCATTCTTGAAGCTGTTATCTGTTCTCTGTAATGACTGCCCTAAATCCATCCATATAGTAAGAAATAGAAGATCACAGGAAGAAACGACTTGTCTCAAAGAAGATTTAAGTAACTGGAAAAATGATATAGAAAAGCTGAAAATACACAAAGAGAGATTTTTACCACCAACAGTCAGTGGCAATTATTCGGCGATGTGAAAACAGCACACCTGTGACTGGCAAACTTAGAAAAGTTAGAACCGACTTGATAGTGATTATCAGTTCACTCAGGGCGCTGTGTCGAACAGGCAGCGCACTGAGAGATCATGGCGCATCTCGGTGAGAACAAGAACGATGCACATCTACATCTACATCCATATTCCGCAAGCCACCTGACGGTGTGTGGCGGAGGGTACCTTGAGTACCTCTATCGGTTCTCCCTTCTATTCCAGCCTCGTATTGTTCGTGGAAAGAAGGATTGTCGGTATGCCTCTGTGTGGGCTCTAATCTCTCTGATTTTATCCTCATGGTCTCTTAGCGAGATATACGTAGGAGGGAGCAATATACTGCTTGACTCCTCGGTGAAGGTATGTTCTCGAAACTTTAACAAAAGCCCGTACCGAGCTACTGAGCGTCTCTCCTGCAGAGTCTTCCACTGGAGTTTATCTGTCATCTCCGTAACGCTTTCGCGATTACTAAATGATCCTGTAACGAAACGCGCTGCTCTCCGTTGGATCTTCTCTATCTCTTCTATCAACCCTATCTGGTACGGATCCCACACTGCTGAGCAATATTCAAGCAGTGGGCGAATAAGCGTACTGTGACCTACTTCCTTTGTTTTCGGATTGCATTTCCTTAGGATTCTTCCAATGAATCTCAGTCTGGCATCTGCTTTACCGACGATCAGCTTTATATGATCATTCCATTTTAAATCACTCCTAATGCGTTGTTGTTGTTGTTGTTGTTGTTGTTGTTGTTGTGGTCTTCAGTCCTGAGACTGGTTTGATGCAACTCTCCATGCTACACTATCCTGTGCAAGCTTCTTCATCTTCCAGTACTTACTCCAACCTACATCCTTCCGAATCTGCTTAGTGTATACATCTCTTGGTCTCCCTCTAGGATATTTACCCTCCACGCTGCCCTCCAATGCTAAATTTGTGATCCCTTGATGCCTCAAAACATGTCCTACAACCGGTCCCTTCTTTTTGTCAAGTTATGCCACAAACTCCCCTTCTCCCCAATTCTATTCAATACTTCCTCATTAGTTATGTGATCTACCCATCTAATCTTCAGCATTCTTCTGTAGCACCACATTTCGAAAGCTTCTATTCTCTTCTTGTCCAAACTATTTATCATCCATGTTTCACTTCCATACATGGCTACACTCCATACAAATACTTTCAGAAACGACTTCTTGACACTTAAATCTATACTCGATGTTAACAAATTTCTCTTCTTCAAAAACGCTTTCCTTGCCGTTGCCAGTCTACATTTTATATCCTCTCTACTTCGACCATCATCAGTTATATTGCTCCCCAAAATAGAAAACTCCTTTACTACTTTAAGTGTCTCATTTCCTAATCTAATTCCCGCAGCATCACCCGACTTAATTGACTACATTCCATTATCCTCGTTTTGCTTTTGTTGATGTTCAGCTTATACTCTCCTTTCAAGACACGGTCCATTCCGTTCAACTGCTCTACCAGCTCCTTTGCTGTCTCTGACAGAATTACAAAGTCATTGGCGAACCTCAAAGTTTTTATTTTTTCTCCATGGATTTTAATACCTACTCCGAACTTTTATTTCGTTTCCTTTACTGCTTGCTCAATATACAGATTGAATAACATCGGGGAGAGGCTACAACCCTGTCTCACTCCCTTCCCAACCACTGATTCCCTTTCATACCCCTCGAGTCTTATAACTGTCATCTGCTTATTGCACAAATTGTAAATAGCCTTTCGCTCCCTGTATTTTACCCCTGCTACCTTCAGAATTTGAAAGAGAGTATTCCAATCAACATTGTCAAAAGCTTTCTCTAAGTCTACAAATGCTAGAAATGTAGGTTTGCCTTTTCTTAATCTTTCTTCTAACATAAGTCGTAAGGTTAGTATTGCCTCACGTGTTCCAACATTACTGCGGAATCCAAACTGATGTTCCCTAAGATCCGCTTCTACTAGTTCTTCCATTCGTCTGTAAATAATTCGCATTAGTATTTTGCTGCTGTGACTTATTAAACTGATAGTTCGGTAATTTTCACATCTGTCAATACCTGCTTTCTTTGGGATTGGAATTATTATATTCTTCTTGAAGTCTGAGGGTATTTCGCCTGTCTCATACATCTTGCTCACCAGATGGTAGAGTTTTGTCAGGACTGGCTCTCCCAAGGCCGTCAGTAGTTCTAATGGAATGTTGTCTACTCCCGGGGCCTTGTTTCGACTCAGGTCTTTCATTGCTCTGTCAAACTCTTCACGCAGTATCATATCTCCCATTTCGTCTTCATCTACATCCTCTTCCATTTCCATAATATTGTCCTCAAGTACATCGTCCTTGTATAAACCTTCTATATACTCCTTCCACCTTTCCGCTTTCCCTTCTTTGCTTAGAACTGGGTTTCCATCTAAGCTCTTGATATTCATGCAAGTGGTTCTCCTTTCTCCAAAGGTCTCTTTAATTTTCCTGTAGGCAGTATCTATCTTACCCCTAGTGAGATAAGGCTCTACATCCTTACATTTGTCCTGTAGCCATCTCTGCTTAGCCATTTTGCACTTCCTGTCGATCTCATTTTTGAGACATTTGTATTCCTTTTTGCCTGCTTCATTTACTGCATTTTTATATTTTCTCGTTTCATCAATTAAATTCAATATCTCTTCTGTTACCCAAAGATTTCTATTAGCCCTCGTCTTTTTACCTACTTGATCTTCTGCTGCCTTCACTACTTCTTCACTCAGAGCTACCCATTCTCCTTCTAGTGTATTTCTTTCCTCCATTCCTGTCAATTGTTCCCTTATGCTCTCCCTGAAACTCTCTACAACCTCTGGTTCTTTCAGTTTATCCAGGTCCCATCTCCTTAAATTAGCACCTTTTTTGTAGTTTCTTCAGTTTTAATCTACAGTTCATAACCAATAGATTGTGGTCAGAGTCCACATCTGCCCCTGGAAATGTCTTACAATTTAAAACCTGATTCCTAAATCTTTGTCTTACCATCATATAATCTATCTGATACCTTTTAGTATCTCCAGGATTCTTCCATGTATATAACCTTCTTTTATGATTCTTGAACCAAGTATTAGCTATGATTAAGTTATGCTCTGTGCAAAATTCTACCAGACGGCTTCCTCTTTCATTTGTTCCCCCCAATCCATATTCACCTACTGTGTTTCCTTCTCTCCCTTTTGCTACTGACGAATTCCAGTCACCCATGACTATTAAATTTTCATCTCCTTTCACTACCTGAATAATTTCTTTTATCTCATCATACATTTCCTCAATTTCTTCATCATCTGCAGAGCTAGTTGGCATGCAAACTTGTACTACTGTAGTAGGCGTGGGTTTTATGTCTATCTTGTACTCCCAGATAATATGTGGAATTAACTGCTTCCAGTTGCTGACCTGCTATATTGTAGCTCAATGATAAAGGATCTTTCTTTCTACGTATTCGCAGCACATTACACTTGTCTACATTGAGATTCAATTGCCATTACCTGGATCATGCGTCAATTCGCTGCAGATCCTCCTTCATTTCACTACAATTTTCCATTGGTACAACCTCTCGATATACCACAGCATCATCCGCAAAAAGCCTCAGTGAACTTCCGATGTCATCCACAAGGTCATTTGTGTATATTGTGAATAGCAACGGTCCTACGACGCTCCTCTGCAGCACACCTGAAATCACTCTTACTTCGGAAGACTTCTCTCCATTGAGAATGACATGCTGCGTTCTGTTATCTAGGAACTCTTCAGTCTAATCACACAATTGGTCTGATAGTCCAAATGCTCTTACTTTGTTCATTAAACGACTGTGGGGAACTGTATGAACGCCTTGCGGAAGTCAAGAAACACGGCATCTACCTGGGAACCCGTGTCTATGGCCCTCTGTGTCTCGTGGGCGAAGAACTGAAGATATGGTCGAAGCGCCGCGCTACTTGGTTGACTCTGGCGGTACAAATACTGGAAATTAAGGCGCACGAGATCCAATGAGATTTTGTGCAACAATTTAAAAATCTTTATTTTCCGGAATTAAGGCTGACTCAGCGACGGACGTGGCTGGGCAGGAGCAATTCATTTCTTGCGAACGTTGCGTCGACCGTGAGACGCTCGAAGTAAAATAACTTTTTCTGAGTTCATACAATCCGGTGTACTCCGGGGTACGAACACTGCCAATACCATTGAAGTCACCCTTATAAGATTCTCACTAGGTATGGTGTTTTTGTGCATCTATTAATTTGATGGTGCAGCTAATATGTATGGGCGGAACAAGGCTGTGAAAGAAATTCTTCAAGACTAGCCAAAGAACTTTTACATCCACTGCAGTAATCATTCTTCTGATCTTGCACTACAGGGAGTTTCAAGAAGCTGTGATCCATTCTCCGCTGTCTTGATGACAGCGAAAGACATCTCAAAACTAGCTCTGGAATTCGCGAAAGGAAAAACGTGTATGCAGATGTTGTGCTACTATTTCGTTACGACAAAACGGAGTTAAATTCGAAAATTCAACGGCTGATACCAATGTATACGCCTCAGTGGACTCTAAGGGTAAAATTAAAGTACTGGATAACTAACCGTCTTTCGCCTCAATTAGAGACGTAAGACGGCCAGTCCTATGGAGCTACACGAAGCGTTTCCAACCATCTGAGACTATTTTTTATATGACAGTCACTATAAAACTGTTTGGACTGTACGAGGAACTGGCCAGATCTCTACAGAGTCCATATTTTATGCCGTCTGGGTGAAACATTGCGTAGACGTTCTAAAAGAGGTTCTTGTGATTTTGAGGTCTACGGAAGTATTTGATACGCTGTTGGAGAAAGTAAAAGATTCTTCTAAGAACCTAAATCTGTCTCATGAACGATGATTTAAGGAGGACAGTTTGAAATTATTGATCTTTTTTTGAATGAGATTAGTCGAAGGTTCAACCGAAAGGATCAAATGCGACTCTCCCATCTTGAATAGATATTTGTTATGTCATCTCAAACAAATTCTTCATCTACACGACAACTGGAAGAGCTGTTCGGAGTACACACAACAGACTTTAACCTGTAGATTCCCCACGCACAGCCTGAAATGCTGCAAACTATACGATTGGCATATACGATGGGCTATCCACAAAGTACATTACGTTTTGGAATTAAAAATAAATAAAGTATTGGAAATTTTTTTATTATATACAGATGAAAGCCACACTTAAATACTACTTTTATACATAGTTGCCATTTAAATTAAGGCACTTATCGTAGCGATGGACGATCTTGGAAATTCCTTCGTCGTAAAATTCGGCCGCCTGCGCCTTCAACCACGTAGTTACCTCTTCTTGAAGCTGTGCGTCGTCATCAAAACGCTGCATAGCCAACCACTTCTTCATTGCTGGGAATAAGTGGAAGTCGCTCGGTGCCAGGTCGGGACTGTACGGCGGATGAGGAAACAACTCCCACTTAAAAGATTCGAGAACTTCACGAGTGGCATTTGCCGTGTGGGCCCGGGCGTTGTCGTGAATCGGCAAGATCTTTGAGCCCAACTTTCTACTGCGCTTGTTTTGTATTGCTCTTCTGAGGTTGTGCAGAGTTTGGCAATACCTTTGAGAGTTTATTGTAGTGCCTCTTTCCAGGAAATACACAAAAATCACACCTTTTCTGTCCCAAAAGAAGAGGTAACCACGTGGTTGAAGGCGCAGGCGGCCGAATTTTACGACGAAGGAATTTCCAAGCTCGTCCATCGCTACGATAAGTGCCTTAATTTAAATGGCAACTATGTAGAAAAGTAGTATTTAAGTGTGGCTTTTATCTGTATATAATAAAAAAAAATTTCCAATACTTTATTTATTTTTAATTCCACAACGTAATGTACTTTGTGGATAGCCCTCGTAGCTATGTCTTGTACATGCTATTTAAAGGCTGCTTTTGATGAACGTATAGGATTAAAAATCTGTTTCGGGAAGTTATCCGCGTGATCATTCTGATTATGACAGTTTTAGCGTCGGCAGCATCCTCTGAGAGGTCAGTCATCGCATTACTACGACTAATCATATCAACAATGACGCAGTGGAGACCTACGATCTACTGTTTTTCATTACATTTATCAAGACGGGGCTGGGGAAAAGTAACTTATGGATGTCATTATAGAATTTGTTTCCCGACGTGTGGAAGGGCAAACTGCGATCTAAACGTGTAAGTAAAATTTTTGACTTTTATAGAGTAATGAATATTCATAACTTTTAATAATAATGCATTGTATTTGTTTGTAGAACAACATAGCATTGACTGTCTAACTCACCTTCCCACACTGTTGGTATACACGCGTTAATTAACAGTTTTGCTGAAAGACAAGTGTATGTCTAATTATTTCAGGGCAAAAACAGTATTGGTTGCAAAATTATTTATTGTCAATGACATTAAGTAATTTCAACAAAGACTGTATTGGTAGCAGAATTATTTAATGTCAATGACATTAAGTAATTTCAACAAAGACTGTTTTTGTTTTGAAATAATTCCAAACTGATGGCTGTAGCAACCTGCCACAGTGGAATGGAATAATTTTGTGTGTCCAGTCCACATTAGACAACATCAGTGAGTTGGTTTTGACGTCTAAGGGACAAGTTTGATTCGTGTACGCTGCAGAAATTTCGCTTGGAAACCTTTACGCCTTACATATTCTCCAAACAGACCCGATCCCTCCCCATGCGACTTCCGTATTTTCGGAGCTCTTAAGAAAGACATTCGTGGCCACCGTGGTTCGGACGAAGAGGTCCTTGCCTGGGTACGATTATGGTTCCATAGGCAAACGCAACGATTTTTTCCTGAAGGCATTCACCGGCTTGTCTCACAACGGCATAAATATATTAACAGATATGACGATTACTTTTGAAATAATAAAGAGTTTACTTATTTTTTTCCACCCGGCTCGTTGTCATTTGTCTGCTCCTTATCCATCTGTCCGGCTTTTTCCTTCGAGTGAGTTACATTTTCCTCATTTGAGGCTAGTTCGGTGGTGGGGTTGCCACCTTAACGTACCCTGACCCGCGTGATTTTTCTGTCGGGGTTTTGTCCCTTAACCGAAAAGTCCCAGTTAAGGCTCTGGGCACTCGCCTTTCAACCTCTCTCGTCTGCTACACTCCCGATGAGAGCGTTGCCCAACGATTACGCAGTTTTCACCATCGTGGACGTGAGTGTAGGATTTACTGGCGGAGATGCTAAGTCATCTCAGAAACATTACCTGAAGTTTTAGTGTCACAGCCTATGAAAACAGAAGATAGAAAAGAGAAGAGAATTCAACAATCCAATATTTCTCCTCTTCCTAGACTATGAGAAGGTTTACGGTAGGACAGGTAGGATAAAATTATGAGAAATGCTCTCTTACTATAGTGTACCCCGAAAGTTGTTGAATGCCATCGCTAAAATCAGTATAAACGGCGAGTTATTGCCTGTAAAACAGGAACTAAAAGAAGTTTGTGCTCTCTTACTAATTCTTTTTGATTGTTTTTATAAAGTTATAGAAGAATGGAATTTGAAAAATCGCGTGAAGATGGATCTAGGAAGGAACAAATTTATTAACACTATTTTATTTGCAGGTGACCCAAGTTCTCCTACACACAGTGAAAATGCTTCACAAGAAATTGTGTTTAAATTGACTAATATTTCACAAACTTATCAAATGGTTGTATCTGTATACGAATCATGAGTAATGGCAATTCAAGGGAAACACATAAGAAGAGCAAAAATAGCGATAAACATTTAAGTAAAACGAAATGAATGACTGGGGTACCCAAAACAATAGAACAGGTAAATTCGTTTAACTATCTCGGCATAGAAAATCAATACATCATAAATTTGGCTGTAAAACATTATTTATTATTATATATTTTGCCAACAACGCGGTTAGTCTTGTTTAAGGCGTTTTCAGAATAGCCTTCAACAAACCGCTACTACAATACTAAAGAGTTTTCTAAGAAAAGTTTGTATTTTTCCTTGTAGGCCAATCTGAAGATGCTTGAAACAATGCAAAACAGTTATTCGCAAAATATAAAATAATGAAGCCTTTTTTGTAGCCAAGACTGTTCATCTCTTCAAAACATTTATCACCAGTTCCTGTACCATACCGCCATGAATTGTAAAAAGTTACAACATATTATAAAATTAATTCATATGTAGTTCAAAATATGCAGAAGTATAATGTTATAGATGGTTTTGGAAGGAGGTATCGTGGTACACCTATGACGAAAGCGATAACATTAAGACTACATAATCTGGTAGCTAAGCCAGCTCCTATTTATAATAGGCAAAACTGCATCCTAAGAAAAAGAGATGAACGAGATAATGAAGCAGCTGAGATGAGGTTTCTGAGGTCACTTCTTGGACTAACGCTAAGACATAGAGTGTGTGTGGAGTGAAGATACAAGACAGTTACTAGGTGTAAAAACAACAATGACGAAAGAGATTATACACTACAAAAAAAGTGGAATGAACACATAATCTGAACGCCTGCCTTAGAGACAACAGTTTTTTTTTTTTATATTCCTTTGGCTTCAGAACGGGCCAACATCCGCTTCTTCAACGGAAGAAGAAGATGAGATGATCCAGATTTAGATTTTCTGACGAATGATTTTCCAACAGACACGCCTTCGCAGGGAAAAGCCGGCTTGTATCATTGACATACGTAGATCTGGATTCCTTTGCGGGCACTGGTGTTCCTTGGTGCGAGAACTGGAACCGCGCTAAAAGGAGAGAAAACGTTAGTGACTGGGAGGGAAAAAAGAACGCGAAAGTAGTTCGCCAGGATTAAATTTTTGGTCCACTCCTATTTCTTATAAATGTGAAAGACCTTGTATTTAACACTTATCAAACGGAGTTGGTACTTTTTGCAGGCGGCAAAGCTCATTAGGGAAAGTAATATAAGAAAGACAGAAAACAACAGAAGAAATTGTTAATAATGTTTTTAAAAGAATTTTTAAATGGTGCTCTGGAAGTGACCTATCTCTGAATTCTGAGAAAATAAACTATATTCAATTTGAGCAGCCATCAACAAACAGGGCAGAATAGTCCAAAGTTTTGGGTATACATATACGCAGTATACATATTCACTAATGAACCCGTCATAAATGATTCACCACGATTTGAGAAGAATAGTAATGTCCACAACTACAAACAAAAGAAAAAAATTACGTTTGGTACCATAATTAAAGAAGTTAGCGGCTCATAAAAGAGTTCATTTTGCATCAACAACAGTTTTTGATCATTTGTCCGACAACATAAAATGTCTGACATGTAGCAATGCATGTCTTAATGCTAACCTCAAATCATTTCTCCTGGACGACTTTCGTTCCATAGATGAGTTTTTATTTACAATCTGTTGGGAGTACAAAGAACAGTAGTTTTTAAGGTTAGTTACTTGAATAGGGGGGAAGCTTTACATACGGAATGTTTTACAAAGAGGTCCATCTCACGAATACATCCATGGAAGGAGAGGAGTTTGTACAGGGAGTCGGAGAGTGGAGTGTATAAGATTTGCAGACTACATGGTTGTGATGGCAGAGAGTGCAAGAGAGATGGAACAAATGTTAGATGATCTAAACACAAAATTAGAAGCATATGAAATGAAGATTAAAAAGAAGAAAACGAAAAGCATGGAAATTGGAGGAAAGGGGAGAAAATGCCATATGAAAATAGGGGGAGAGGACATAGAGCAAGTGAAAAACTTCAATTACTTGGGAAGTGTAATAATGGGTGATATGTATTGCTCAACAGAAATTAGGAAAAGAATTGCGATGGCAAAATAAGGATTCAAGAGGAAACAGAAATTACTTTGCGGACCACTAAACAAAGATCTGAGGAAAAGACTTTCCAAGTGTTACATCTGAAGCGTTGCACTGTATGGTGCGGAGACCCGTACATTGAGGAAGAAAAATGAAAGATGGTTCAAATGGCTCTGAGCACTATGGGACTTAACTTCTGAGGTCATCAGTCCCCTAGAACTTGGAAAAGGGCACAGGTCATCCCCGTTTTCAAGAAGGGACGTCGAACAGATGTGCAGAACTATAGACCTACATCTCTAACGTCGCTCAGTTGCAGAATTTTTGAACACGTATTATGTTCGAGTATAATGACTTTTCTGGAGACTAGAAATCTACTCTTTAGGAATCAGCTTGGGTATCGGAAAAGACGGTCGTGTGAAACCCAGCTCGCGCTATTCGTCCACGAGACTCAGAGGGCCATAGACACGGGTTCACAGGATGATGTCTGTTTCTTGACTTCCGCAAGGCGTTCATACAGTTTCCCACAGTCGTTTAATGAACAAAGTAAGAGCATACGGACTATCAGACCAATTGTGTGATTGGATTGGGGAGTTCCTAGATAACAGAACGCAGCATGTCATTCTCAGTGGAGAAAAGTCTTCCGAAGTAAGAGTGATTTCAGGTGTGCCGCAGGGGAGTGTCATAGGACCGTTGTTATTCACAATATACATAAATGACCTGGTTGATGACATCGGAAGTTCACTGAGGCTTTTTGCAGATGATGCTGTGGTGTATCGAGAGGTTGCAACAATGAAAAATTGTACTGAAATGCAGAAGGATCTGCAGCGAATTGACGCATGGTGCAGGGAATGGCACTTGAATCTCAATGTAGACAAGTGTAATGTGCTGCGAATACATAGAAAGATAGATCCCTTATCATTTAGCTACAAAATAGCAGGTCAGCAACTGGAAGCAGTTAATTACATAAATTATCTGGGAGTACGCATTAGGAGTGATTTAAAATGGAATGATCATATAAAGTTGATTGTCGGTAAAGCAGATGCCAGACTGAGGTTCATTGGAAGAATCCTAAGGAAATGCAATCTGAAAACAAAGGAAGTAGGTTACAGTACGCTTGTTCGCCCACTGCTTGAATACTGCTCAGCAGTGTGGGATCCCTACCAGATAGGGTTGATAGAAGAGATAGAGAAGATCCAACGGAGAGCAGCGCGCTTCGTTACAGGATCATTTAGTAATCGCGAAATCGTTACGGAGATGATAAACTCCAGTGGAAGACTGCAGGAGAGATGCTCAGTAGCTCGGTACGGGCTTTTGTTAAAGTTTCGAGAACATACCTTCATCGAAGAGTCAAGCAGTATATTGCTCCCTCCTACGTATATCTCGCTAAGAGACCATGAGGATAAAATCAGAGAGATTAGAGCCCACACAGAATCATACCGACAATCCTTCTTTCCACGAACAATACGAGACTGGAATAGAAGGAAGAACCGATAGAGGTACTCAGGGTACCCTCCGCCACACACCGTCAGGTGGCTTGCGGAGTATGGATGTAGATGTAGAAACCTAACTAACCTAAGGACATCACACACATCCATGCCCGAGGCAGGATTCGAACCTGCGACCGTAGCGGTTGCGCGGTTCCAGACTGTAGCGCCTAGAACCGCTTGGCCACCCCGGCCGGCTACTCACCTTGTATACAACTCAAGCAGCTTAGCCGTAAGAAATTACACGGAACCGTTATCCCGCTCACCTATACCGGTTGAAAATCATCTTCTGGACATTGTGATCAGGACACAACGGCGGTGGCGGATCTGAGCCATGTCATATTGTCGTGTAGCAAGTACTCGACAGCGCACGCGGCCTCGTACAAAAAATGTGTTGCAGGAGGCTAGCCCTATCCTACAAGTGTAACTGCTTTACTTCACCGGTTTGATGTGTATATTATTTGCTTGCGAATTGTTTCAAAGACGCCGATATACAGCATTAACTTGTAAGCTGTGTGGATCTTGTCCTCGCATAGAACCAGCCCGGTCCGAAAACTGGTACGTTCGTTCGAGATTTTACTTTGCATTACGAACTTATCTTTGTAAACGAAGCAGTTGTCCACTTTCCAATTATAACTTGCTGTGGACAGCGTTCTCCTCTGGAACCGGCCCGGTTCGAACCCTGGGGCGTAATTGGTGTTCTTGTTTTTTAATTCATATAACGAACTTACCTTTGTACTTCACATTCTTATGACTGTACTGAGTGAATATTGCACTAACGTTATCTCTGCACCGTTGTAACTATTGCTGGCTGTCTGGTGTTCGTCTTTTACTGTTTTTATGTTAGATTAATAACGTCTGCACATCGGATTTTTATTGTTCTACTGTTGAAATATTAATTATGTTAATATGGCACTTTTGTAACTACTGTTAGTTGTGTTGTCTTTGCTGACCAACGCCAAAAATAAATAAATAATAAAAAATCTACGGAAACGAAGTTGTCGGCGAGGGCTGACAGGAACAGCACAGCACATCCGCTGTTGGTGAATGGCTGGCGTACACAGACCCCAGTATGTTGTCCTAGACAGCGAGTGTTCATCAGAGACAAGAGTATCGTCAGGAGTGCCCCCAGGGAAGTGTGACAGGACCGCTGTCATCCTGTATACAGGGTGTTACAAAAAGGTACGGCCAAACTTTCAGGAAACATTCCTCACACACAAAGAAATAAAATATGTTATGTGGGCATGTGTCCGGAAACGCTTAATTTCCATGTTAGAGCTCATTTTAGTTTCGTCAGTATGTACGTATTTCCTCAATTCACCGCCAGTTGGCCCAATTGAAGGAAGGTAATGTTGACTTCGGTGCTTGTGTTGACATGCGACTCATTGCTCTACAGTACTAGCATCAAGCACATCAGTACGTAGCATCAACAGGTTAGTGTTCATCACGAACATGGTTTTGCAGTCAGTGCAATGTTTACAAATGCGGAGTTGGCAGATGCCCGTTTGATGTATGGATTAGCACGGGGCAATAGCCGTGGCGCGGTACGTTTGTATCGAGACAGATTTCCAGAACGAAAGTGTCCTGACAGGAAGACGTTCGAAGCAATTGATCGGCATCTTAGGGAGCTCGGAACATTCCAGCCTATGACTCGCGACTGGGGAAGACCTAGAACGACGAGGACACCTGCAATGGACGAGGCAATTCTTCGTGCAGTTGACGATAACCCTAATGTCAGCGTCAGAGAATTTGCTGCTGTACAAGGCAACGTTGACCACGTCACTGTATGGAGAGTGCTACGGGAGAACCAGTTGTTTCCGTACCATGTACAGCGTGTGCAGGCACTATCAGCAGCTGATTGGCCTCCATGGATACACTTCTGCGAATGGTTCATCCAACAATGTGTCAATCCTCATTTCAGTGCAAATGTTCTCTTTGCGGATGAGGCTTCTTTCCAACGTGATCAAATTGCAAATTTTCAAAATCAGCATGTGTGGGCTGACGAGAATCCGCACGCAATTGTGCAATCACGTCATCAACACAGATTTTCTGTGAACGTTTGGGCAGGCATTGTTGGTGATGTCTCGATTGGGCCCCATGTTCCTCCACCTACGCTCAATGGAGCATGTTATCATGATTTCATACGGGATACTCTACCTGTGCTGCTAGAACATGTGCCTTTACAAGTACGACACAACATGTGGTTCATGCACGATGGAGCTCCTGCCCATTTCAGTCGAAATGTTCGTACTCTTCTCAACAACAGATTCGGTGACCTGTGGATTGGTAGAGGCGGACCAATTCCATGGCCTCCACCCTCTCGTGACCTCAACCCTCTTGACTTTCATTTATGGGGGCATTTGGAAGCTCTTGTCTACGCAACCCTGGTACCAAATGTAGAGACTCTTCGTGCTCGTATTGTGGACGGCTGTGATACAATACGCCATTCTCCAGGACTGCATCAGCACATCAGGGATTCCATGCGACTGACGGTGGATGCATGTATCCTCGCTAACAGGACATTTTGAACATTTCCTGTAACAAAGTGTTTGAAGTCACACTGGTACGTTTGGAAGTAGGCTGTTTATTTTTCTTATTGGTAACGCCACGTAGCGCTCTATAAGAGAATCACTGACTGTGCTGTGTGCAGACAGTGGCTGGTTGGCATTGTTGTAGTACTCGCCATTGTAGTGTTGGACTGTTGGCTGTTAACAGCGCGTAGCGTTGCACAGTTGGAGGTGAGCCGCCAGCAGTGGTGGATGTGGGGAGAGAAATGGCGAAGTTTTGAAATTTGTAAGACTGGATGTCATGAACTGCTATATATATTATTGCTTTTGAATACTATTAAGGTAAATACATTGTTTGTTCTCTATCAAAATCTTTCATTTGCTAACTATGTCTATCAGTAGTTAGTGCCTTCAGTAGTTTGAATCTTTTATTTAGCTGGCAGTAGCGGTGCTCGCTGTATTGCAGTAGTTCGAGTAACAAAGATTTTTGGTGAGGTAAGTGATTTGTGTAAGGTATAGGTTAATGTTAGTCAGGGCCATTCTATTGCAGGGATTTTTGGAAGTCATATTGCGTTGCGCTAAAAATACTGTGTGTCAGTTTAAGCACAGTCATGTATAATTGTTAAAAGGGGATGTTTCATATGGCGACCCTGCCAGGATACCTCACTGAAATCTTCTGATTTTTTCTTGTAGTTTGTGTAATTAGTGCAGCATTTGTTTATTGCTAGTGTATAATTGTAGAGAGAATTTCCTTTGTAGTTGTAGTTTTTCATTCTTGTACAGTGAAACAGTTGTGGCATGCATGTATATTTGCACCAAGTATTTCGCAGCTGCGCTTGCAACTAACGAGATATTATTTTCAATGTTATGTTAATGTGTTTTCTTGTTTTGCTCTTCAAATTGTGTTTTTCAGTGTTTTCGTGTGAAATATTGTGACAATAATGGCGTGTGAAAAACGTAATACTAGGCTCCAAAGTAAATTGAGAAATGACAGTGAAGACGAAAGCAGTGTGTTAGCGCTGCCGAGTAATGAATTAACTAATGTTCAAAGTAGTAATTTGGTAATTGTGCATAGGGAAATGGAGCGGGCTGCAAATAATGGTGTAGGCAGTGAAACAATTAGTGAACAGGGAAGCATTATCGATCATATCGGTCGGCAAAAGCTTGCCTCAGGAATCTGAAATGACAGGACACAATCTTGCAAATACTGTAGATTCAGGTTTTGCGTCCTCCCTGTTTTCTCAAATAAGTCAAGACACATTTTCTGCTTTTAAAATGCGAATATTGCCGGTTCAAACGCATTACCGAATAGCACTGAGGAACATGTTTCAGACACCAGTGCATTGTTATTACAATTAATGCAACAAATGGGACAAAAGCTTCAAACGTTAGACACAATGGAACAAAAGCTTCAAAAGTTAGACTCAGTGGAACATATGCTTGAACAAATATATGAAGATTTAACTACTGAGTTACATAAAATCGAATCGAAATGTCAAAAAGTCTGTAATGACGTAAAAACACAAATTTGTGAGCATTTCCAACCTATTTTTTCGCGGCATGAAAATACATTACAGAATCACGAAGCAGCCATTAAAGAACTGCAAACTATTGTTCATGAAAATCATGAGACCTTGCTAGCTAAAAGTGACTCAGTTGCATCTACCAATTCGGTTACGCAACTTGCAAAAACTCAGGAAAACTTAAAAGACACAATAGATACGATTTCAATACAAATGGACACTCTGAAATTTGGTTCAGAAAAACACACTGAGGAAATAAGTACACTACCGGATCAGTTCAAATGGTTCAAATGGCTCTGAGCACTATGGGACTTAACATCTGTGGTCATCAGTCCCCTAGAACTTAGAACTACTTAAACCTAAGGACATCACACACATCCATGCCCGAGGCAGGATTCGAACCTGCGACCGTAGCAGTCCCGCGGTTACGGACTGAGCGCCTGAACTTTTCGGATCAGTTCACTAACTTATCTGCAAAGGTAGATGATGATGTGAATGACACAGAAGAGTGCGAACAAATTAGGAAATTCAAACAAAATCAGAATCAAATTAATATGCAACACCAGAGAAATCCGGGAAGTACAAGATCAGTTGGCAGAAGTAATACAAATATTACATATTTCAGGGGAGACTCGCGCTCCAACACGGGAAGAGGGACTTAGGAATACGGAAAAGCCACAAAATAATAACACAAGGCATTTCGGAAATTATGAAAGAAATTGGCAAGGTGCACCGAATTTTGAGATGGAACCGCCGACACGACGTAACAATGACCGATATGCTACTCGCCGACATGATGATTTTGACTATAAGCTGTTCATTACTACACGTAAATTCAAAACATTTAAGAATTCTGGCTACGACATTCATCCACAAGCGGGGCTCCATCAATTCTCTCATTGTTTTCTTCCCAACTGGCCATTAGAGCACAGATTAGAATTTATGTGTGGCTATTTAGAGAATGAACCAGCTGTAAGAATGCGATCGGTCATTCACGATTGCCACAGTGAAGGAGAATTTTATCATACCTTCCTCTCAGCATACTGGTCTCAAGCTACACAAGACCGAGTAAAACACAGCATCATAATGATGAAACATTTCGAACAATTTGAATTCTCCAGTCTTGTGAAATATTTTGAAGACATGTTGCACAAGAATCAGTACCTGTCAAACCCATACAGCCCCTCAGAACTCATCCGCATTTGCTTAATCAAATTGCCTGCACATTTACGACATATTATTTTGGCAGGACGTTGTAAAGATGACGTTGAAGCTTTTCAGGGATTGTTACAAGATTTGGAAATTGACACTGACAATCGCGGAACGCGGAAACAGGAACACAACAATTACAGGTCACATCCGTCGCAATTCCGCGATGAAAGAAATAATAACTGGACACGACAAGGCTATTCTCACAACACAAATCGTGACCAAAACAGACACCACCCATATAACAGCCGTTGGCACAGTAGTAAGAGTTACGGAGAAAGATCGCATTTCCGTAGTAATGAATATGACAGAGACAATCATAGAAACAGACAATACGGCAACCAGAACTATTATTATCACGGGAGACAGATTAACTTCAGACGCAACGGTCCACCGTGCAGTGATAATTCAGGGAGAAATTCTCCACCACTTAACCGACAAGAAAGAAACTACAGGAACTACCGACATGACGACAGACGATATAACCGTAACGACGGACTTGAATTGCATCAGAACTGGCGAGATTCAAACAGAGCAGGGCACTCTCGACAAGGTGAATTTGTAGAAGTTACGTCTCCTAATCCCAATAACGACGCGCGCCAACAAAGAGACAGGCAATGACTCGCACCGCAGGCAGCCACGTGCGCCGGCTGGCTCAGCGAAAAATAACATAGATGCTAACCTTGAGAAAAATTTTAGCATTCCTTACCGACGTATACAACATGATAATTGCTTTGAGTTTAAACCCTGTCCACTGGGAAGAGTAAATGTTTACACCACATTTCACATGTAAAACCGTTTATTGAAAGATAATCTGCTTTATAACTTAGTCTTTGCCATAATTTTTTTCACTTCACGTTACTAGTATGCTTTGTCAGACTTAGAAACTGTTAACATGCAACAATGTTTTGAAGTTCACTATCCAGTCTAGAACCTAGGGAACATATTTAAACAGAAATTTACGAATGCATTGCTATAGTGAACAGACGACACAGTGTTGTTATTTGTACATTCTTGCTTGTTAGTTGCACGTTTACGTAACGACTATCAGGCTTACATACTTAGAACGTATACTGGTACTGCTAATGAGATTTTAATGCAACATTTTGGTTTACTTGAAAATACATTTTGGATTTAAAGTACTTTCTGCAAGATACCAGATGACACAGTGGTTAGTTTATTTGACAGCTACACGATTATATCACGACGCTACTAATGCGTGACAATTTATATTATTGCTTTTGCGCTGTATCTGTTTTGTATCCGCACAGTTTTTCTGTATTATTCTGGAAAGTAAAACATGTTTTAGTAGTAACTTTGTGGTATAGCTACAATGAGACAGCCTTTTCTGTAGCACAACAATACGTTACAGCACAGTACTTTCTTCATCACGGCAATAAGCGTAATAACTAAGATATCTATACGCAAAGCATTTCACTTTTGTTTACATGAGGTAAGTACATTGACTTCTGCAGAACTTAGCTTTCGGAGGACCATAATTACGACACTTCCACAGAGATTATCTTACAACAAGACGCACTGTTTAGCGCTACAGTACACGTATTTGAGTGATTAATTTTATATTTAAAACATTTATTTTTTAAGATATTTGAAGTACAATGATACAAACGTTTTCCGTGATACATTTTATTTCATTGCTGTAATCTGTAACACCTGAGGGTATAATTACACATCCTCAGGGTGGTACACGCTTACTTTGTGTACCATGTGTTTGGCAAGCACAAGGAGCCCTAGCTAATATGGTATTCGCTTATACAACTTTACACATCGACACCATATTTCTCTAACACAGAATTACACAGCTAACTGATTATTTGACAGAGAAACAAACATCTTTTTACTACGTCAGTGACACATGTTTACGCAGTTACGCAGGTGGATAACTTCACACTTATGAAATTGTATTTTGTCTGTATTTTGTGAACTGTTCATATTTTTTTGGAACCATTGTGATACTATGAGAGCTTTGAATGATGTATTTGGTATGGGAACATGATTTTTAAAGTACGTTTGAGGTAGACGACACTATTGAAAATAGCAGAGAATTCTTTTTAGGTTTTGAAATTATTGCAGGAAGCTACGACGATTTTGACATTTGACTGAGGTGTTATGATATTATTACGACGACGATGTGTATTATGCTGTTGAGGTATGTTTACGATCAATAAGCTGATGTTATGTGAGGAATTTGATTATGCTACGTATCTGTTATGATGAAATATTGAAGAAGTGTCGACGAATATGTATATGTGTAATAAGGTAAGGAATAATGAGTAGTGGTTAGGGACTCTGGTTTGTGAAAAAGGATGTTGGAAACGAAGAATAATACTTTAAGAGTTATGAAATGTGTGTAAATGCATGAATGTATCACAATGCCGCCAAAACTTTTTTGCACACTGTTATATTTATAGGATTTTGTTTCTACACATTTGTAATGCAAATTTTCGACCTGTGAAAATTTTTATACGAGACTGTCACTGTAGTGGAAACTGCTGTCGTAAATATTTCAGTAAGAAAGGTAAGTAACCTTGACGTAATGCGTTTTGGGCGCCCAGCTGAGAGATAGTTGTCTGACAACAGAAAGCCACAAGGTGGACAAAAAAAAAAAAAAAAAAAGAAAGACCGTTGTCCTCGCTATTGACATTTCTTTGTAGAAAGCGTCGAAAATACGACATGCTCAAACTTGAAAACATATGATTAGACTTTGAAGCTCTTAATTTATGATATTTACTAAAATGCCTAATGAAATGATGAGAAACATTTTACATCTATTGTCTTTCTAGTTGAGAGCTTGCTGATTTTGTTTAATATCTAGTTTCTAGCTGCACTGCAGCATTGGTTAAAATAAATTTTAATAGGTGTACTAATATAGATATTTTATGCCTACAGATCCAGTAAATAATAATTTTATTATTACTTCCAAAAAACTGAGGGAGCACAAAAAGACATTTCCACTTCACAGGAATTGCATACATAATTTTTGTCAGTGACTTGGTAACTTATTTGCTAGCGTAAATTCTCGTGATGCCTCACCCTAGTGTTAAGATGTGACATAGGTATTAAACATGACCATTTTTACTGTAATATTTTTTCTGCTTGAGCTTTGTCATGTTTAGATATAAGTTATTGCATTTGCTGCTGCTGTCTGCCAGGCATAGTGCTACTAAATTTCACTTTGTATTACTCTGTTAAGCCAGTTTTACTGCTGGTTTATTTTTCTTGTTGCTGCACATTGGCTCATGCTAGTTGTAATGTTGCATTTGCTTGGTAATTTAGATTTACTGTAGCTTGCTTTGCCACTTTGCATTTTTTTGTCATTGCTGTTTGTGTTAATTATTTTGTGCTGTTGCATTGCCTTGTCCCTTATTTTAGCATCAGAGCTCAGTAGATTTAAGTTAGCTTAAGAGGGGGTAGACTATATAAGAGAATGAGTTGCGATGAATTGGAAGAAATGCATTGAGAAGTTATACAAAAAAAGTACAGAAAGCAGTTATAGATAGGAGTTTTTGGACATAATGAAGAACGAAGGGAGATCTCCAAGAAGTAAAGAAAGTTTTGTTTGCAAAATACTGCAGTAAAATACACCCTGTCCTTTCCTTGTGTTATCCCACTATGTGTTTGTGTACTCTTGTATATTTGTGTTTTTCCTGTCTTAATTTGTTTAGCTAATACAATTTATGTTGTAGAATTTTTCTAGTACTAAGGTACATTCACTATGATGAGGAATACTGTTATCCTCAAATATAATTTGCATTAATAATATGTTATTTTCTTTGTAAAGATGTTTATAGACATTATTAATTCTGTTCTGTTTTAATGCTCACGTGTGAAATTAATGTTAAGAAAACTATTCTCATTATTTTATATACACTCCTGGAAATTGAAATAAGAACACCGTGAATTCATTGTCTCAGGAAGGGGAAACTTTATTGACACATTCCTGGAGTCACATACATCACATGATCACACTGACAGAACCACAGGCACATAGACACAGGCAACAGAGCATGCACAATGTCGGCACTAGTACAGTGTATATCCACCTTTCGCAGCAATACAGGGTGCTATTCTCCCATGGAGACGATCGTAGAGACGCTGGATGTAGTCCTGTGGAACGGCTTGCCATGCCATTTCCACCTGGCGCCTCAGTTGGACCAGCGTTCGTGCTGGACGTGCAGACCGCGTGAGACGACGCTTCATCCAGTCCCAAACATGCTCAATGGGGGACAGATCCGGAGATCTTGCTGGCCAGGGTAGTTGACTTACAACTTCTAGAGCACGTTGGGTGGCACGGGATACATGCGGACGTGCATTGTCCTGTTGGAACAGCAAGTTCCCTTTCCGTTCTAGGAATGGTAGAACGATGGGTTCGATGACGGTTTGGATGTACCGTGCACTACTCAGTGCCCCTCGACGATCACCAGAGGTGTACAGCCAGTGTAGGACATCGCTCCCCACACCATGATGCCGGGTGTTGGCCCTGTGTGCCTCGGTCGTATGCAGTCCTGATTGTGGCGCTCACCTGCACGGCGCCAAACACGCATACGATCATCATTGGCACCAAGGCAGAAGCGACTCTCATCGCTGAAGACGACACGTCTCCATTCGTCCCTCCATTCACGCCTGTTGCGACACCACTAGAGGCTGGCTGCACGATGTTGGGGCGTGAGCGGAAGACGGCCTAACGGTGTGCGGGACCGTAGCCCAGCTTCATGGAGACGGTTGCGAATGGTCCTCGCCGATACCCCAGGAGCAACAGTGTCCCTAATTTGCTGGGAAGTGGCGGTGCGGTCCCCTACGGCACTGTGTAGGATCCTACGGTCTTGGCTTGCATCCGTGTGTCGCTGCGGTCCGGTCCCAGGTCGACGGGCACGTTCACCTTCTGTCGACCACTGGCGACAACATCGATGTACTGTGGCGACCTCACGCCCCACGTGTTGAGCAATTCGGCGGTACGTCCACCCGGCCTCCCGCATGCCCACTATACGCCCTCGCTCAAAGTCCGTCAACTGCACATAAGGTTCACGTCCACGCTGTCGCGGCATGCTACCAGTGTTAAAGACTGCGATGGAGCTCCGTATGTCACGGCAAACTGGCTGACACTGACGGCGGCGGTGCACAAATGCTGCGCAGCTAGCGCCATTCGACGGCCAACACCGCGGTTCCTGGTGTGTCGGCTGTGCCGTGCGTGTGATCATTGCTTGTACAGCCCTCTCGCAGCGTCCGGAGCAAGTATGGTGGGTCTGACACACCGGTGTCAATGTGTTCTTTTTTCCATTTCCAGGAGTGTATGTACTTATGTCATAATTCTTGTAACATTGATGTACATGTTTATTCCTATTCTTTTGTAAAGCCCCTATTACTACAAATGTTATCTGTATTATTATGTTTTTAATGATGTATTTTGTACCTTTGTTATTGTATTCTTATGTTATAAATTGTAATTGACACCAGTTCATCGAATTAAGTAACTTGTAAGTTACATTTCACTGCACACGTTTCTGTTGGTCATAGTATATGGACAATATGTGAGAAGTAGGGACTGCACGTGTGTTAATAATTCAGCAAGGGGCTGGTTAACAGCATTGCTGGTTCTAAGGACAATTAAAAAAAAACTTTGTGAGTGCACAAGTGGTGGTTTATGGACTTGCTATATTCTCTGCAAGACTCTTCGATGGTGATTGTGCACCTGCACAGTCGCAATAGATGGCTGATAGCCGTCTCTCCAAGGACTATAATGGGTCTGCATCTTTGATGTCCCACCAATACCATTATCTCTACAACTACTACAGTGGGTCTGCATCTTTGATGGCCCACCAATACCGTACTCTCTACCAGGACTGCAGTGGGTCTGCTCTGTGATGACCTACCTACCAATATTCTTCAAAACTTCGACTGACTCTGCGATGGGTTTGCTTTGTTGTGGCCCATTACCTGTCTGCATGTCAAGAGTCAGCACTGTCTTTCTGTTGGAAGGACAACACTACTTCTTCAAGACTGCATGGAAATCCGCTACTTCTGTGTGCATTTTCTTTTACTGCTCAGACTTTGAGAAAAAAAAAACACTGCAAATTTACTGTGATGAATGATCAGTCTGTCTTTATGGACTGTGAGAGCATTTTAGCTTTTGACCAACATTGTATCGATAAGTGTGAGCATTTCATTTCTTTGTTATTGTAATTATGAAAACTTTTTTCAAATCTGTATTGGCCACTGCCCAAAACAATTTGTGAAATTTTTGTGGGGAGCATGGTGGCTATGTAAGTTGGCTGTTTATTTTTCTTATTGGTAACGCCACGTAGCGCTCTATATGAAAATCACTGACTGTGTTAAGTCCCATAGTGCTCAGAGCCATTTGAGCCACTGACTGTGCTGTGTGCAGTCAGTGGCTGTTTGGCATTGTTGTAATACTCGCCATTGCAGTGTTGGGCTTTTGGCTGTTAACGGCGCGTAGCGTTGCGCAGTTGGAGGTGAGCCGCCAGCAGTGGTGGATGTGGGGAGAGAAATGGCGAAGTTTTGAAATTTGTAAGATTGGATGTCATGAACTGCTATATATATTATTACTTTTGAACACTATTAAGGTAAATACATTGTTTGTTCTCTATCAAAATCTTTCATTTGCTAACTATGCCTATCAGTAGTTAGTGCCTTCAGTACTTTGAATCTTTTATTTAGCTGGCAGTAGTGGCGCTCGCTGTATTGCAGTAGTTCGAGTAACGAAGATTTTTGGTGAGGTAAGTGATTTGTGCAAGATATAGGTTAATGTTCGTCAGGACCATTCTATTGTAGAGATTTTTGAAAGTCAGATTGCGTTGCGCTAAAAATACTGTGTGTCAGTTTAAGCACAGTCATGTATAATTGTTCAAAGGGGACGTTTCACGTTCTGTTGCTGTGTGTTTCCATTCCATAATTAATGTGATTTGAAGAGAAGTAAAAAAATGAGCTCTAACATGGAAAGTAAGCGTTTCCGGACACATGTCCACATAACATATTTTCTTTCTTTGTGTGTGAGGAATGTTTGCTGAAAGTTTGGCCGTACCTTTTTGTAACACCCCGTATACATAAATGATGTGGAGGACAGGGTGGGCAGCAATCGGCGATTATTTGCTGCTGATACCGTGGTGTACGGTAAGGTATCGAAGTTGAGTGACTGTAGGAAAATACAAGTCGACTTAGACAAAATTTCCAGTGGTGTGATGAATGGCAGCTACCTCTAATTGGTTCAAATGGCTCTGAGCACTATGGGACTTCACTGCTGAGGTCATCAGTCCCCTAGAACTTAGAACTACTTAAACCTAACTAACCTAAGGACATCACACACATCCATGCCAGAGGCAGGATTCGAACCTGAGACCGTAGTGGTCGCGCGGTTCCAAACCTGTAGCGCCTAGAACCGCTCGGCCACCCCTGCCGGCACCAATATTGTGGAAAGATGTCAGTTAACGCGGGTTAGGAAGACCATCTCCGTAATGTTCGGATACAGCATTAATAGTGTCCTGTTTGACACAGTCAAGTCGTTAAATATCCCGGCGTAACGTTGCAAAGCGATATGAAATCGAACGAACATTGTGGGAAAAGCGAATGGTCGACTTCCATTTATTGGAAGAAATGTAGCAAAGCGTGGTTCATCTGTAACGGAGACAACATAAGGACACTAGTCCGACCTATTATTGAGTGCTGCTTGAGTGTTTCGGATCTGAACCAAGTCGGATTAAAGGAAAACATCGAAGCAGTGCATAGGCGGCTGCCATATTTGTTACAGATGGGTTCGAACAACACGTAAGTGTGACGGGGATGCGCCGGGAACTAAAATGGGAATCCCTGCAGGGAAGGCGAAGTTCTTGTCGAGAAACACTATTGAGAAAATTTAGAGAATCGGCATTTGAAGTGACTGCCGAACGATTCCACTGCTGCGAACATATATCGCGCGTAGGGGCCACGAGTGCAAGATACGAGAAATTAGGGCTAATTGGGAGGCATATAGGTAGCCGTTTTGCCCTCGCTATATTTGCGAGTAGAATAGGAATGGAAATGACATCTACTGGTAGAGGGTACCCTCCGCCATGCACCGTACGGTCGCTTGGAGAGTATCTACGTAGATGTAGATGTAAATGAGCAGTGGGGGAGGCTCTGCACGGAAAATCTACGATGCAAAACTCGTTGGTCGGTAGCCCCGTGGCACCTACAGATGGGACGGAAACAAGCTCACCTAGCCAGACCCGCACTCTAAATGGGGACCTTTGCCTTTTGCAGGCAACAGCTCTAGCGACTGAGCTACCCGAAAATGATCCACAGTCCGATCTCACAGCTCACTGCCCGCCAGTGCATCTTCTCCTGCGTTCCGAACTCCACAGAAGTTCTCCTGGCTATCTAGCTTGATCATCACTTCTGGAATAAAGTATACTGTGGAGAAATGGCTGAAAGTGGCTAATGTTTCTTGTTGTATGGTAATGTATAGTTATATTTACTGGTATTTTGTCTGCGTGGTAATGTGAAGTTGAACTCCCGATTAGAGAAACAGTTCGTATTTAAGTTCGAAAGTCATCTCGTAATTCTTGAAAACTGATCAGCAATGCAAAAGTTAATCATAAATGCAACGTTAAACTATGTACTGCAACGCTCGTTGCTAGAGTACAGTCTGTTCTGTCAAATTTAAGAAAACTGACCTATTAGCAATAATACAACCACTCTCACTATGAGGAAAATGTAAAATATAAATAACTACCAAAAATGCCTTGTCTGGAAAGTACGTCACTGTTGAAATGTTAATTATATCACGAGTAAATTACAAATGGCCTACCTGTTCCCGCAACGAATAAATGCTGTGCTGCTGCTATCTCCAACTACTGCGGCTGCTGCTGTGCTAGTTACAAAATAAAAATTTAAACTACTAGCAACATCGTGTGCAATGCGTCTTTTAGACTACAGACACGTCCACAAAACTTATGTGTTAATAAATTTCATTATTGCAATGATCACTGTCGATTAAAGTTCTGTAACTAAGAAACTCAGGTAAGCAAAAATTATGTAGGCGAAACTTGAAATAAAGAGACAAATGCTGATTGATGGAAAAACAATAAAGTAACTGTATTAACAATACTTAACATCACTAGGGCAAAACATTTTAACACCTGAAATATTAAATATTCGCTTTACATTAATAGTGGGAAAACTTGAACAAACTCTCTTTACTGTCTTATAAACACGTATACTATCCATCTTCGAAGAAAAATCAGTTACACATTGTTATCACAAAACTCTCCAATTCAAAATTCCTTACGAAATTAATTACTACGCTTGGATATCTGGGCAAATGCGCTATTACAGTACCTTTTGAAGTCTTCTGAATGAATTTACAAAATATCTCTCCATAAATGAAAAATAACAAAGGAAAATTATTGCCGGTATACAACATGGCCTAATCACTTCTCAGTCCATCACAAGATGAAACTTGACTCTCTCTCTCTCTGCAAGATTCTACTCCACTCACAAGCCCGCTATTAATCAAATGCTATTGAAACTTTACTTTCCTACGTGAAATACAAAATATTACCAAAATTACAAATTACTGTACAAAACAAAACCCTTACGTGGCCTAGCCACAGGCTAGCGGATTGTTTACAGGATGAATTTCCACGTTGCAGCGGAGAATGCGCTGCTTTGAAACTTCCTAGCAGATTAAAACTGTTTTCAGGACCGGGACTCGAACCTTTTCGATAGCTCAGTCCGTAGGGAATTTGGCCACGAAGATCGCGGATTCTAGTCTCGGTCCGATCCACAGTTTTAGTCTGTCAGGAAGTTTCGCATCGCCGCATACTCCGCTACAGAGTAGAAATTCGTTGTAGAAACAGTACCCTAGGCTGTGGGCAAGTCGTTTATCAGTAACATTCATTCTTTCAGCACTGTTGGCCCCACTAGGCAAGCAGGAGAACTTCTGCAAAGTTTAAAAGGTAGGAGGATAGGTGCTGGTGGAGGTGAAGATGGAAGTGTGGGCGGTAAGTCGTGCTTTCATGCTCAGTCGGCAGAGTATCTATCCACGGTAGCAAACTTTGGAGCTTCGAGTGACCATCCCGTACACAGATTTAATCTACCAGGAGGTTTGAAATCAGTGCACACTTCGTTGCTAAGTAACAATTCATTCTGACGTTATATACTCTTATTTGAAAGCAAAATAGCTTTTTCAGCTCTTTACTCAATCTTAGCAGATCGAAGGAGTGTGAAGCGCGCAGCCGTACAAATTTTTGACATCTATCCCACGCTTTATATTCTAGAGGGCCAAACGACAATGAAACTAATTTTAAAAATTAAGTTTATATATACTTGTGCTCTTCGTAATCAGTACAATAATTTCTTCATCAGTGATACCACGAATATTTGTGTGTGTGTTCATGTATGCGGGAGTGTGTTTCTCTATACATGTTATGAAATGAATAGCTTTAAGGTTTACTGCAAGAGAGGCCAACTAAATAAAATATTGAGGCCATTCGTAATTCCGCTTCCACGGGGTCTAAAGCCGGGTATCAAGTTAACTTCTACAAGTTGCTTCCAGAAGCTACTTCTGTAAGTTCTTTGCCGTGCAAACTCCCCCAGTAAGTCGGCTTCCATAAGTTTTGTTAACTCGCAGAAGTTATGAAGTTACAGTTTCTTATTACCATCTGCAAGTACTTGCTGAACTTGCCAGTTTCCGGAAGTTTTTTTCAAACTCGCAGAATTTTTTTGTGTTCGATGCCAGTACGAAAATGTCAGTCTCGAAAAGGAAGAAGGGCGCAAAGACAGACGGGCCGAAAGAAATGTACCATTCGAAACTCTCGACATATGTAACTGGCCACCGCCAACCAAGGAAGTGCGAAATGAATTTAGTGATTACTTTGTTTTACCGGAAGGGGAAATAAAATGGCAGTACAAACATCTTTAAATTTTATCTAATTTTATGCTGTTAGTGTAAACATACGTACAATATCGTTTGTAATAAAAATAATAGTGACACGCGGTACAGCCGCCTGGTCTTGGGCGCCTTGCCACGGTTCGCGCGGCTCCCGCCCGTCGGAGGTTCGAGTCCTCCCTCGGACATGAGTGTGTGTGTTGTCCTTAGTGTAAGTTAGTTTAAGCTAGATTAAGCAGTGTATAAGCCTAGGGACCGATGACCTCAGCAGTTTGCTCCCACAGGAACTTACTACAAATTTCCAAACTTCCAAAAATAATAAATACTGCTTGTAAAACTCTAAGAGCAATTAAAAGCTGATATCTTGGTGATACAGCTTGCCATATTTGTGTATCCTGCTATCGACTCTTTGACTGGAAGCCTAAAATGGACAAGAAAGTTTCGAGTCTTGCATACGACACTGTCATAAAGCTTTTGATGTGAGCTAAGCCATCTGATTTTAGTTGATTCAGCATTGTCTCTTCATAAATCGAATGTAGGGTTAGACAAAAATATGGAAAAAAGGCGAGACATGCACGCTTCAATGTAAATGTAGATGCCAGCCATGCCTGCAGATCGCGCTGTTGTATTTCATAAGGAGCGGCACCCGTCCGGTTTCCTGAATGTGTTGCAAGTGTCACTCGTGTGTCACAACAGTGTTCCATCTACACTACTGGCCATTAAAATTGCTACACCAAGAAGAAATGCAGATGCTAAACGGGTATTCATTGGACAAATATATTATACTAGAACTGAAATGTGATTACATTTTCACGCAATTTGGGTGCATAGATCCTGAGAAATCAGTACCCAGAACAACCACCACTGGCCGCAATAACGGCCTTAATAAGCCTGGGCGTTGATTCAAACAGAGCTTGAATGGCGTGTACGGGTACAGCTGCCCATGCAGCTTCAACACGATACCACAGTTCATCAAGAGTAGTGACTGGCGTATTGTGACGAGTCACTTGCTCGGCCACCATTCGCCAGACGATTTCAGTTGGTGAGAGATCTGGAGAATGAGCTGACCACGGCAGCAGTCGAACATTTCCTGTATCTAGAAAGGCCCGTACAGGACCTGGAATATGCGGTCGTGCATTAGCCTGCTGAAATGAAGGGTTACGCAGGGATCGAATGAAGGGTAGAGCCACGGATCGTAACACATCTGAAATGCGTCGTCCACTGTTCAAAGTGCCGTCAATGCGAACAAGAGGTGACCGAGACGTTTAACCACACCATCACGCCGGGTGATACGCCAGTATGGCGATGACGAATACGCGCTTCCATTGTGCGTTCACCGCGATGTCGCCAAACACGGATGCGACCATCACGATGCTGTAAACAGAACCTGGATTCACACGAAAAAATGACGTTTTGCCATTCGTGCACCTAGGTTCGTCGTAAAGTACACCATCGCAGGCGCTCCTGCCTGTGATGCAGCGTAAAGGGTAACCACAGCCACGGTCTCCGAGCTGATAGTCCATGCTACTGCAAACGTCGTCGAACAGTTCGTGCACATGGTTGTCTTGCAAAGGTCCCCATCTGTTGACTCAGGGATAGAGACGTGGCTGCACGATCCGTCAGAGTTATGCGCATCAGATGCCTCTCATCTCGACTGCTAGTGTACGAGGCCGTTGGGATCCAGCACTGCGTTCCGTATTACCCTCCTGAACCCACCGATTCCATATTCTGCTAACAGTCATTGGATCTCGACCAACGCGAGCAGAAATGTCCCGATACGATAAACCACAATCGCGATAGGCTACGATCCGACCTTTATCAAAGTCGGAAACGTGATGGTACGCATTTCTCCTCCTTACACGAGGCGTCACAACAACGTTTCACCAGGCAACGCCGGTCAACTGCTGTTTGTGTATGAGAAATCGGTTGGAAACTTTCCTCATGTCAGCACCGGCTCCAACCTTGTGTGAATGATCTTAAAAGCTAATCATTTGCATAGCAGTGCATCTTCTTACTGTCGGTTAAATTTCGCATCTGTAGCACGTCATCTTCGTGGTGTAGCAATTTTATGGGCCAGTAATGTAGTTATGAGGGCATTATGTCGGAGCTAAGTGAATTCGAGAGTGTGCAAATCGTCTGTGCCCACACGATGGGCGCTTCCGTAGCCGAGGGAGCCGGAGTGTACAGTTTTTCAAGAGGCGCCATTTCAATGATTTATACCGCGTTTAAGGAGAGCGGAAAAACAGCATCGTCAAGTCACAATGCAGAGTAAAGTGTGCATTGAGTGAACGTGACGGATGGTCATTGAAGTGCATTCGAGTCGGACGTTTTACCTACTCGGCCACAACAACAATGGAACAAGGCGGGGGTTAGATGATAATATGGGCACCCGTATCGTGGTGCTGCATGGACTCTTGGTTACTCTGTAAGATCGCATTACTGCCAAGAACTACGTGACCATTTCGACTGATGTGGTCCGCCCCATGGTACAATATTTGTTCTCTGATAATAATGCTGTGTTCAAACACTACAGGGTGTAACGCCCCAACGACCACCTTAAAGTCAATTAAGAAAGAACATGAAGTAGGGAAAGTTATCTTGTCAGTTACGACATCTTTGCCGATGAGCTAACACGAAAGACTTTTGTCAACAACTACATTGTGCACCACTGAGCATATTTGTTAGCGAAAGAGAAAGAAGAAACATCGTATTTCAGCAATGGACAAATATCCATGTGATATCAAAGTAATGTCATCAGAGATAACTTTTATGTGGAAGAGAGTTGTAAGTGCAACGAAGAACTTCAATGCGCCTGCAATGCTCTCCCACAGAAGAAGTCGCTTGCTAGAACTCGTCCAGTGCAGACGTACAAGAGCAGTTCGGATCTGAATTATTGAGATAGCGAATTGTGACGAGACTGTTTTCGAGTTTAGAAGTGTTTGTTGCGTGACAGGATTCACGGCTTAAGAAACTGATTTTATGAACTGAGACAGGAACAGACAGACTCATTTAACCGTGCACTACGGGTTAATTAAAATCTAATAACGGAATTAGTGAACATTGGACTTGACTTTAAATTAGTTGGACCTTAAGGAGAAGTGATCACTCTATTAAAGAACACACGCAATTAGTCTTGAGTAAGACCCAAGTACACAACATCTTGAAGATAAAACAATTACGCTAAAGTGTTGAGTTGTGGTAATTGCCAAGAAACTATACTCAATCGAACTGACTTAACTAAACTATTCCTATTTAGTGACAAAATAACAATAAACTGTTCGGTACCAGTTAAATACCCGGTGTGGACTACATCATTAAATAGTTTGATAAATGACTAAATCGACGACTACGCATGAAAGACTATTTCATTGAACTGCAAATATCCACGTCATTAGTTGAGAAGTGAACTTTAAAATATTTTCGTATTACGACGCAATCTTACAAAGACTGAATCAAAGAGTATATCTGTATCTCGCTGCATACCAGCACAACAATTCCATAGCAACGGAGACAACAGCGTAAGAAAAAACTGTTAACTAAAAAATATTTCCTCGCAATCAGTGGTGTGTGCTATGCGAACGAGAGAAGAATTAATAACTACTGCAAATCTGGGCAATTAACAATACAATATGAATAATAAAAAGCATCAATTATACGAGTTCGCGTAAGTGCAAACGCTGCGGACTTGTAATTGAGATACAACGACTACGCGAGGAACGCCTTTCGGAAGTTTTTCAGGTTTTTTCTCCCGTTAACCTACGGGGACTGACGTTATATGGCATCGTGTCTCTACTATGACGCGAGAGCTGTGGCAGTAGCAGCTCCACGGCGCCGACTACATCAGCTCGCGGTTGGAGTCCGGGGACACGCGCCACAAGGGCTACTCTTCACACAGATCGCACCGTCCGGGGATCGTTATACGAGCACGAGAACGAATTATCGAACTGCCTCTGGCCACCACAGTAGCCAGATCTCAACGTTATTGAGCCTTGGAGGGAGGGTTGTGTGATCGCTGTTCACCATCGAACATCGTCACCTGAACTTCCCACAATTTTGCAGGATGAATGGCTTCAGATTCCCTTGAAATCTGCGCACGACCTAAGTTTATCCATTCCGAGAAGCATGGAAGCTGTTTAGAATGGCAGTTGATTTCCTAAACCGTATTAGGCGTCGTAATGCGTTGCATTTTTTGTGTTTCCTTAATTTTGTCAACTCCCTGTATGTACAATGTAACTTTTAATCCGTCTTGATTCCAAAGTGTTTATTCATATGACCGGTTTCAGTTCCTTCAGAACCATCTTCAGATCTGATATTTCGGTTACAGGAGTAACCCGACCAAATACAGCAACTTTCACATGCTGCCAACTTTTCTAATCAGACAATATCGTAGGAGAGCTGTAACTAATGGTGAAAACTAAGTTTCATTTCGCTGTGCTGTGTTGAAACTGTTTATGCAAGTACGAATGACAGACTAATTGCTAGTCCAGCTCGGTTACTGCCTATGACACCTGAATGGAAAAAATGCTCAACGAAAAGCAAAATTTGACTTGTGGCTGCACTTTGTGAGGAAGGTAAAGCTTGCTCCCTTTGTACCACTCCTCTGACCACAGACTGGCACTTGCTTCCTCTGCTCTCAGCCTATCTAAAGATAAGCCAAGAAAATATACTCGTGCTGTACATAGTTTGGCACTTTTCAGACATAACCGATCAATTGTGTCTAACAAGCCAGAAAATCATGCAGCTGATAAATACTAAATTGGGAACACATTAATTTTTCCTGACATGTGGAAGTTGCTGTATTTGGACGGGTTATCCTGTAACCGAAATATCAGATCTGAAGATGGTTTCTAAAGGAACCGAAACCGATCATATGAATAAACACTTTGCAATCAAGACGGATTAAAAGTTGCATTGCAAAATCACTGATGGCGGCTATCCTATCAGACATTACGTCTCTTTTTGCAAACCCTGTATGTACGCCTCTGTACACACTTCTTCACCCAAACATTTATTTTTTCTTAACTTTTTGCTTTTCGTCACGATTTTTATTCAATAACTATGACGGAGGCGGCTATTCTACTTTTTAGTCATGTGACGGTACGTCACATAAATATTGATATTTTCAGCCGTTGTAAATCGTAGCTTAAGTATTTTATGAATATAATTAGTCTAAAAGATATAGTTAATGTTCTTGAAACGACTGATATGCAGCGATAGCATATTTATTTAATGTCTATGAAAATAAAAAAGGATCGAAAGAGACGCGATTACACGGCCGGGAAGGAAGGACGTATTTTGTGATAGACACACTGTTTTGTTTCGTTATAAGGAAGCGGCTACACATATTTTATGTAAGTTATTCGTATGTCTGCTTAAATAAACTTGTTATTATTATTACAAAACGAATTTCATTGTAATAGTTGTCACCTCAAATGCTCGCAGCGGCTAATTATTTTTAATAAGCATTTTTCAGTAATTTGCGCTGCGAGCTCATCTTCCGATGCAGCCTCTGGGCGGCCATTACGCGCCGAACTATTAATTTATTTATCAAAGTGTTGTGGTTCGAATGGCTCTGAGCACTGTGGGACTTAACATCTACGGTCATCAGTCCCCTAGAACGTAGAACTACTTTAACCTAAGTAACCTAAGGACATCACACAACACCCAGCCATCACGAGGCAGAGAAAATCTCTGAACCCGCCGGGAATCGAACCCGGGAACCCGTGCGTGGCGAGCGAGAACGCTACTGCACGACCACGAGATGCGACCATCAAAGTGTTAACAGTAAATGTAAATGCGAGAGATTTCGTTGTACGAACCTTTTAAAATTGCAACAGATAATTAATTTACGTTAAGTTTATGTTTTTAAACTATACAGATTCCATGAGTTCAGTAAGTTTTATCTTGGCCGCTCCAAGGCAACAATCGAAATTCTCTCAAGCCTTGCTTTGCAATCAATAAATAGAAATTAACAAAATTACATTCAATTCAGTTAACGGCAACTATATTTTAGTCATCACGTTCAAAATCTAAAGTTGGTACATGAATAACTGAGGCCCTTCAAGAACCCGTTTCATATTTACTTATTCACGTAAGTAAAAGTGATAAGAGAAGATAATATCCCTGAGAAAAAGAATCATGCTCATAAATTAAAAAATAAAAATATATAAAATATACATATATGTAATTTCCTTTGAATATAACGAATAACAAAGACGTCACAGTCTGTTTTTGCAAACCCTGTATGTACGTCTCTGTACATACTACTTCACCCAAACATTTACTTTTTCTTAACTTTTTGCTTTTCGTCACGATTTTTCTTCAATAACTATGACGGTGGCGGCTGTTATACTTTTTAGGCACAATTATGAAAACATTTCGTTGCCTATCTCACGAGGCGATTCTAGTGGAAATGCTTCTGCAAGTAACTGCAGCAAGTTGCTGAAATTAATTTGGCCAGGCGATGTGCAGAAATAAAGTTTTGTTCTCGTGTAAACATCTCGGCAAGTGCTTGCACAAGCTACCCGCGGAAGTTAGTAGCTAGTGGACAGGCGCATGAAGTTAGACGTCGCAGAAGCCCTCGGCCGGCAGCGAGGTCTCTCGTGACGGGAGCCGAGTATTCCCGCGAGGGGGAAAGTGTGGTTCTGCTGGTAAGGAGCAATACCTGCGGTCCTTTTGTGCTCGCTTCACCTTTCTGCGGGGCACGGGTCCAAGACCCCCGGTGTTACGTCAGAGCGCCACGCACGCGCGCCTTCCCTTCTCCACACTCACACACACACACACACATATACGTTCATACACGTACCGGCTGGGGAAGCGTGCGTGTGGACGGGTGGCAGAGCACCTGGTAGGGCCAGTCGGAAGGAGTGGCGCGCGCAGATCTGAGCGTAGCTGAGCTTCCGCGAGCAGAGCCTGCCATGATCGTGGTCGCCGCGTCTCCACCGACACTGACTCTTTGCCTCAAGTTGCCTCTGTGAGTACCGCAGCACTGCGATGGCGTCCCACCTGCCTGCCACGCGTCTCGCAAGCGCCACGTGAGGACAACCGTCCTCCATTTTCGGCAGCGCTTCCGATTCTCGCAGGCGTCCGTATCAGCCGGTCGCCTTTTTGTTAACGAAGTGTCTGCGTGGAGCCATTGAGTGCGTGCAATCATTACCGTGTTCGAAACTTTCAACGAAGCAGCAACGGAATGGAAATTCGATTGAAGAGATTACCTGACATCATTGCTCTCAGGTTTCCTCGGCGTGATTGATCAATGGTGTGCTTCCGGGTGCTCTGCCGAGTTCCATTTTATGCACAATATTTCATCGACCGATCCAGCCGTCTTCTTTGCGTGCAGCAAGTTTTCGCTGTTGCGTGTACTCTCTGCCTGGATTTGAATTAGACTCTCGACTATTATTGTTGGTGTCGCGCCGCTGTTACTGGCCGGTTTTATTCACTCTTGTAAATGTTACAAGAAAAAGATGCTCTCGAAAACTCGTTGCTAGTTACAGAAGTTGCTTACAAGGGAACCTCCCCATTGCACCCCCCTGAGATTTAGTTATAAGTTGGCACAGTGGATAGGCCTTGATAAACTGAACACAGATCAATCGAGAAAACAGGAAGAAGTTGTGTGGAACTATGAAAAAAATAAGCAAAATATACAAACTGAGTAGTCCATGCGCAAGATAGGCAACATTCAGGATAGTGTGAGCTGAGGAGTGCCGTGGTCCCGTGGTTAGCGTGAGCAGCTGCGGAACGAGAGGTCCTTGGTTCAATAATTCCCTCGAGTGAAAAGTTTAATTTTTTATTTTCAGACAATTATCAAAGTTCAGGCACCCACACATATCAACTTCGCTCTTCAAAATTCCAGGACATGTTCAGATTTGCTTGGACATATGCAGGATTTGACGGTCTACACACGGAAATATTTGAAAACGTTAAAAACAGATGTTTTGACAGAGCACAGGGAAAACTGTGTGACTGTGAAACTGTTGCATTCATTTGTTGCAGTTTATGTGACAAACTCTTATGTTTTCATCACTTTTTTGGGAGTGATTATCACATCCACAAGAAAACCTAAATCAGTCAAGGTAGAAGAATATTTTTACCCATTCGCCAAGTGTGCAAGTTAGGTGGGTCGACAACATATTCCTGTCATGTGACGCACATGCCGTCACCAGTGTCGTATAGAATATATCAGACGCGTTTTCCTGTGGAGGAATCGGTTGACCTATGGCCTTGCGATCAAATGTTTTTGGTTCCCATTGGAGAGGCACATCCTTTGGTCTACTACTCGCACGGTTTTGCGGTGCGGTCGCAAAACACAGACACTAAACTTATTACAGTGAACAGAGACGTCAATGAACGAACAGACAGATCATAACTTCGCGAAAATAAAGAAAGTAAACTTTTCACTCGAGGGAAGACTTGATCCAAAGACCTCTCGTTCCGCAGCTGCTCATGCTAACCACGGCGCTCCTGAGCTCATATCGTCCTTGATGTTGCCTATGTTGCGCATGCACTACTCAGTTTGTATATTTTGCTTATTTTTTTCATAGTTCCACACAACTTCTTCCTGTTTTCTCGAATGATCTGTGTTCAGTTTTTCAAGGCCTATCCACTGTGCCAACTTATAACTAAATCTGAGGGGCGTGTGATGGGGAGGTTCCCTTTTTAGAACTAACAAATTTAACATAATGTTAGGAACTAAACGTAACTGGAAAACAGTTTACAAACGTAAACGTAGGATGAAAAAGAGGAACAAAGCTGGTATTGAGCCTGTTAGGACACGCCAAGGCTCAGCGCCACACACAGGCACTTCCGGCAATCTACACCACGCCGACTGTGTTCTTCAACCAATAGAGATAGTGCAGAGGTTAGTACACCGAACTCGCAATTGGTAGGACTGCGGTTCAAGCCCGCGTCAGCCATCCAAGTTTAGATTTTCCGTAATTGCCCTAAATCGCTTGAGGCAAATGCCGTGATGGCTCCCTTAGAAGAGCATAGCTGATTTCCTTCCCCATCGTTCCCTAATGCGAGCTTGTGCTCCGTCTCTAATTACCTCGATGTCGACGGGACATGAAACACTAATCTCCTTCGTACCTCTGGTAGTCATATCCTGGAAAATCCTGAACCCGAGTTCGATTTCCAAATCCCACTATGCCCTTCAAATGGTTCTAAGCACTATGCAACTTAACTTCTGAGGTCATCAGTCACCTAGAACTTAGAACTAATTAAACCTAACTAACCTAAGGGCATCACACACATCCATGCCCGAGGCAGGAATCGAACCTGCGACCGTAGCGGTCGCTCGGCTACAGACTGTAGTGCCTAGAACCGCACGGCCACTCCGGCCGACAACTACGCCTTTCGATCCTCTTTTTTTTTCACGAGTCCGCACTGATAGTTCGTGAAACGCAAATTCTCTCAGCATTTCCTAGCTCTGGCGGATTTAACGGTCAGCGTGATTTTAATAAACTGAGTGCTGAATTCCAAGCCTTGTTAAAATTCGTACTTTCGTCCTTGTTTATTAGGCTTTCTATCGTCTTTATTTCCACAGACTCTTTAATCATGCTGTTCCAGGAATTTTGCTTTTGCACTACGCTACTGCTCTCGACGTATTTCATTTCATGATTATATTCGTGGCACTCTGATGTTGAAGACGATCTAATTCTCTGAACGCCGAGTGTGTATTGCGTTCCATGTAAACATGGTATATTTCTTACCTGTTGCAGACCATTGGAACAATCTAGGAGAGACGTAAGGAGCATCAGTGACACACTCAACTAAAACAACCGAGCAAATCAGCCGTCGTCGAGCACTGCCTCGAACGTAATCACGAAATGAAATATGGTGAATCCATTGTCGTGGTGTGCAAATGCCAAATTCTTGGGACAACACAATTTAGAAGTCTATCGAAATAAATGTGTCAGGAAACCCAATAAGAAGGAGTGAACGTTTCAATTTAAATTACGCTCGGGTTGCGACAGTCAGTATATTCCGGCCGTAACATTCACCAGAGCTGGGAAAACACACACACACACACACACACACACACACACACACACACACACACACACACAGAATATACGTTTCACGGATATCTTTGCCAACTCTAAAAACAAAGGACCATCAAAGGGTGCAATGTGCTTCGGGAATCGAACAGCGGCGCGAAGTCAACAATAGTTCACAGTCTGGATAGGAAGTGTAGGCAGTGTGTACATACAACGGCAAAACTCTCAGCACCTGAAGAAGACCACTGGGTCGACGTCGCAATGTTGTACAGAAAATGGAGACAATAACTTGGCAGAACACCCGGAAGCACAGCAGTGACTCCGTTTCGTTCTGTCTGCTCGGAGGTGCGCACATGTTCGCTGTGACGAATTGGCGACAATGTGCGTTGGCCTATAACGGACAGCTGGCAAATTAACTGCTTGCGCGTGTATAACTAAATGAGCTATGTTACGTGCATTCGACGTAAGCCACCTTGCGAAATGTGGCACAGGTCACTCTGCTATGCTATTATAATTTTCCTGCTTTCCTGCTTGAATCGCGAATGATGTGTGGGAAGAAGGACTGTCGGCGAGACGGATTGCTGATGAATAATTCATGCGTCCGTTCTGACCGGTTGTTTGGCGATCGTTCTTTTGGGCGACCGAACATCATGCAGTTGTAGTTAAGACACAGCACTCGTTTCCAGGAAAAATTGAGTTCATGTCCGGTCTGTCCTTCCAGATATAGGTTTTACCATTCTCTCCTAAACCACACAAAGTGGGGACAAGTTTTATAACTGCTCGCTGTTCAGAATGCAGTAATGCTCTGTAATTGTTATACATTATTAGAGCTTAAGACGAAATGAATAGCAGGCACCAAATGACAATCTAACAAACATGACCTAAAACCATAAGTACATTCGTAGTTACTGTCTAATTACAATATGCTAAATCTTAATAGTTAGTAAATAGAACACAACACTTGCTTAGGTAACTACACATAGCTTTCAGTATTCAGTTATTCATCCCATTATACTTCTGCATCCTTTTAAGTTTAAGAGGTTATAAAATTCCGAAGAACTATATTTCAGATTAACTTTCACCATCATTATTTCTTTCTAAGTGTCTACTTTTATTTCAGTTTTGATGCCCGTAACTTGTTCGTCAAAGAAAATTCACTCTTGACCGCTGTATTTGTAACAGGAATACGTAACACAAACTCCACAATGTTAGAAATATTTTCATAAGATATATGTCTGACTGTGGAGTTCCGGAACACTTGTAGCCAGTGCATATCAGTGTCAGTTTTTTCTGTGATCTATTTCTCTATTTACTGAGATGTGAGAAACTGCTGCATATTAACGCGCTCTCTGAGCAAATCTTTATCATTAATTTTGCAGTTTGGTAACACATTTTAAGAGACTCGTAGCATTTTTGTACCTAATCCCATGTACGTACATAGCGCAAAAGAAATCATATGTAGTCTGAAAAAACATTAAATGATTCTTACAGCGTTCGATGTATTGTGCACTGCCATCGTAAAAATCACACACGGTTTCAGTGAACTTAATAACGTCTATACTCTCTAAGATTCAACTTTGCTTAAAGCACTTCATGTAACATGTGGAATGAATCTAGTTTTTCGTTTTTCTGTCATGTTCATTCTCAAATCATGAAGTGCTTCTCCGACCTCTAAAATTGAAACATGCTGTCCATCTACCTTCAATACTGCTGCATAAAAGGCCTTCACTACTCACGCAAAAGAAATACACGCATAAACATCAGAATTACCGCTAAGCAAATCCAGCTCAGTAACATCAACTTCACCTCGTATACACACATCGAAATAGTTTTGCATCATCTCGGTTCCGAGAGTTCCGGAACCTGTACATCATTTCCGCCGTTTCTATTGCTCATGAAAACTACACATTGCATATTGCACCACCATACAGCGAGACCTTCAGAGGTAGTGGTCCAGATTGCTGTACACACCAATGCCTCTGATACCCAGCAGCAATCCTGTATTCGTCGTGGCATACTACCCACAAGTTCATCAAGGCACTGTTGGTCCAGATTGTCCCCTCCTTAACGGCGATTAGGCGTAGATCCCTCGGAGTGATTGGTGGGTTACGTCGTCCATAAGCAGCCCTTTTCAATCTAACCCAGGCATGTTCGATAGGGTTCATGTCTGGAGAACATGCTCTCTAGTCGAGCGATGTCGTTATCCTGAAGGAAATCGTTCACAAGATGTACACGATGGGGGCGCGAATTGCCTCGACAATATGCTGTCGATATGGTTCACTATCGGTCGGAGGATGGCATTCACGTATCGTACAGCCGTTACGGCGCCTTCCATGACCATCAGCGGCGTACGTCGGCATCACATAAAGCCACCCCCAAACAGCAGTGAACCTCCACCTCGCTGCACTCGCTGGGCAGTGTGCCTAAGGCGTTCAGCCTGGCCAGGATGCCTCCAAACACGTCTCCGACGATCATTTGGTTGAAGGCATATGCGACACTCATCGGTGAACAGAACGTGATGCCAATCCTGAGCGGTCCATTCGGCATGTTGTTGGACCCATCTGCACCGCGCTGCATGGTATCATGTTTGCAAAGATGGACCTCGCCATGGACGTCGGGAGTGAAGTTACGCATCATGCATACGCAAGCTAAAGCCAACATGGTTCTGGTCGACTTCCGTCGCCAAGCTTCTTCAATGTGAACTTGTCCTCCGTTTCCATTGTCGCCATCGTGGACAACAGTTTAAAAGCTAATCTTCCTTTTTCCGCCGCATTGGACATTCTATATATCGCTTTCCAGGCACAATGGAAAATTTTGTAGCCGTATGCCGCATTTAAACGATTAGTATAGTACTGATCCTGCAGCCTTGCTGATTTTTATATTTATTTACTTTAACAGCACCTCTAGCTCCCCGGGTGTTTAACCAGCTATATTGTTATTTAATACTTTTATGAAGTTTACAATTATTTGTTATGGGTAGATTGAGTTTCCCTTATGTCGCTCTCGTCGTAAGTCGTAATTACAAATTTCGGCCTGTTGTGCTTCGTCCGTCGTGATGTGGTGCTTCAACGCTCGCTGACGATTTGCAGGTAACTGGCTAGATTCTCGTTTCCTGCAGTTGATTTTCACTAGTAGGTCTACAAAGTTCTTAAACATACAGTACAAACTGAGTCTTTTTCTCCCAAGATTTAATTACACTAATTGTTACATCAGATTTTATATCCAAAAAGACTAAAATTATCGACTATTAAACGCATTTAAAGGAGTAGAATCACAGCAGCATCAGTAATCAATGTATTTAGGGGGCGGCTTCAATCTCTAGCCGTGTAAGGCATGCATCAAAGTGATTTTTCTGTGGTAGTGTTATTATGTACTATATATAATCCGCAATTTTCCATGCAGATCGTGATCCTTATTTTTAAGTTCAAAATTTGTTAGTGTTAATTGTTCAAATCGCTTGAACAGAGCTAACATATTTTTGATATATACACCATTTAGAATTGGTTCTAGTGCCTGAATGTGATTTAAAAATACGTCATTACTTACGAGTGGCTCAGAAAGTAGTACACTAGACGTTTGATACACCACATGGGTGTCAACCGCCCCAAAGCACAATTCCTGGAGTTAAGGTAATATTCGAGTTCTGTTAATCATTCTGTATATGAAAAATGTTTTTTCGTCTTCGTGCAGCACTATGCATATGGAACTTTGTCTATGCCATTACTTCTGATAGAGACGAGTAATTTTCAGGAACAACCCATGTTCCAAATATCTGTTTTTCCACTGTTGCTTATCTGAGCTTGGACGACATCCAGCATCACGTTTACGATAATTTCACTGGTACCCGTTATTAACTTCTATAAAATACGGCAGTCCCAAATGCCACGTGCTATATACGAATAGGACTGCTACTTTTGTTGAGGGTGTTCATGACTGCCAGCCTTGTGTTACTCTTAAGTCTTTATGGGGTTCATCATTACAGGTAAATAGCTTACAGAAACTAGCGATTAACGCTGTGAATACAGCTAACCAGTTAACGATTAAATTACTCCGCAAGTTAAACGTTCCCAAATGCTTCTCTTTTTCTTCTTTTGGAATCAGTTGACCAATGTGCTTGAAGTCAAGCAATTAACTAGGTGCTGTGGACAGGGTTTCCCCATCGGAATTTACAATTTTTTAAAAATATTTTTGGATTTTGGTCTAGATTTTCGGCTGTCGAACAAGGTTCGTGACACTTTAGGGTCGCGGAATTCTTTCGGAGCTGTGCCTTCTGGCTAACATAACGTGAATAGCACAGCATTATGTGGTTTAGATCTGCCGGTTCTGAAAGGAGATGTATGCTGTATGGAGAGTTAAAAATTTTGATTCTTTATAGATGTACTGGGTTACTCTTGTGCTGATTTTGCGTTCTTGTTGTTGGAGTTATTTTATGTCGGAGATGTTTGAACTCTTAACTACCGCGTTATTTTAGTAATGAGCGCCTTAATGACTGAAAATTACCGTCCTCTCGTGATGATACCATTTACTAAGTCAAAAACAATGCAGCAATTGTGAGGGTACAGGTATCTTTTTTGAGTCATGGACGAGCATTTGAATACCGTTTGTACCCTCCATTTCGAACTAGGTTTTACCAAAATATAGTTGTTGTTCGTTAGTTAAAATATTAGTGTAGTGCTGGTTTTGTTCGGTGTTAATTTCATGTTCGAGGTACTGCTGGGACGTCGTGCGGTAACGCGAGATCTGTATTCCTTTCCCCTATTTAAGTTAAACGTTGCCGAATGCTCTCTCTGTTACTTTCAACAACCTCTGAATCCTTTAATTTATCCAATCCCATCTTCATAATTTGTTATATTTTTGCAATTCCTTCAGTTTTAATCTACATTTCATAACTAATGAATTATGTTCAGAGTCTACATCTGTCCCTGGAAATGTCTTACAGTTTAAACTCTGGTTTCAATATCTCTGCTTTACCATTATATTAGCAACAGGAAATCTTCCAGTGGTTCCATGTGCCTTCCACGTATACACCCTAGTTACATGCCTGTTTAACCAAATGTTAGCATTGATTGAATTATGTGCTTTAAAAAATTTCTCTTTCATTCTTTTTCCCCAGTTCATGTTCACACAGTAGTTTTCCTTCTCTTTCCTTTTTTACCATCGAATTCCAGTGACATCTCACAACTAACTTTGCTCCTTAACTATCTGAATAATTTCTTGTATCTCATCACACTTTCTTTCAATCTCTTCATTATCTGAGAAACTAGTTCGCACGTAAATTTGTACTACTGCGCCACGATAATGATATTACTATTCTGTTGATAGCAGCTTATCACACATTATCAGACCTACTCCTGCATTACCGCTGTTCAGTCTTCTATTTATAACCCAGCACTCACTTGATGAGAAGTCCTTTTCATCCTGCCACCGAACTTCATTAATCCCCGCCAATCTAACATTAACCTATCTATTTCCGTTTTAAATTCTCAAATCTACTTACCCGATTATGAGATCTAACAATCAACGCCCCGACCCGTACAATTCCCGTTCTCCTTCTCCTGATGTCGACGTCCTCTTGAGTAGTGCCCACCAGGAGATCTGAATGGGTTACTACTTTACCTCTGGAATTCCTTACCAAGGGAAGGCCTCAGTTGTATGGTTACATGATAGAGCTGCATGTCCTTGGGATAAATAACGACTGTAGTTTTCCCTTGCTTTCGCAATGCCAGCACAGCAGAGCCATGTTGGCTGATATTACGAGGCAAGATCAGCCAGTCATCCAAACTGTAGCCCCTCCAACCAAAGAAAAGGCTCTGGTTTGGGAACCACATGTTACTCTGACCTTTCCACAAATACCTCTCACCAGTGGTTGCATCTACGGTGCACCTTTCTGTATCGTTGGAGTACGCAAGCCACACCAACCCAACAAGGTCAACTGTTCATAGAGAGGGGAGGGGGGAGTGCTGAAGTTTCTCAACATGCCTATTAAAGTCTCCTGTAGCACCACTCTTGACAAAAACTCAGTATTCAGCTTCCTCTATAGTCTAAACCTGATGTGAATCTCAAAGACTGTGGCAAGATTACGCACAAAAACTTTATAATCAGTCTATCCAGACACAAAATTGCGCTTCCCAATATTATATCAATGACTCTAATTATAACGCTACCTTTCCCAATTACAGAAGCAGTGTAATCGTTCACATCCTTAGCTGATGGTTCTCACTACCAGATATTTCTGACTCATTAATATTGAAGTGACACGAAGTAAAAAGATTCTATTCTCGTTCTTGCGCAATTATAGTCAGTTGCCTCTTTCTGTCCCAGGATAAGCTTGAAAAATGTCTGTTTGGGTATTCTTTCAATTCAGTTAAATATATTTTTTATGATAAACAGCGATATCATCTTCTAGCAGTAATTGTATGTAACTACACTGTTTAACAACGAACGATGTATAGCTTACCTTGGCTTCCAAGGACTCGTCATCTAGGTTTACGTATTGTTATTCTGTCTTTCCTTTGGAACAAAATACATTTCTGATTCTGCGTATCAGGGATCCGACAGTTTGTTGGAAGGTTTGTGGATGTATGTGGCGTTAGACGTCTACTCACAGGTCACGTTATTCGCATAAATAACGGGCCGCTGATGTACGTACGCGGTGATGGCGCCCGATAGTGGCCCACATGGGTTCCACAGTGTTTACATCAGGCGAATTAGGTCGCCTAGACATGCCATCTATCCTACTTTACAGAGCAAATAAGTCCAGAAACCCTACGTTCTGTGAAGAGTCTTAGACATCCAACCACAATCGCCTAGCTGTAGTTTCGCTGTTCTGCCTCTCTCCGTAGATGCTCACGACAGTATCACGTGAATATTCGACCATGATCGCTGTTCGTAGGCTGTGTGTAATAATAATCTGCCGTATGTCAAAGTCGCTTGTCTCAATGGATTCCACTATTTGCAGCCCATATCTTCCCTAGCCTCCCCCCCCCCCCCCCCCCATAAGCCATGGAACTTGCCGTTGGTGGGGAGGCTTGCGTGACTCAGTGATACAGATAGCCATGTACCGTAGGTGCAACCACAACGGAGGGGTATGTGTTGAGAGGCTAGACAAACGTATGGTTCCTGAAGAGGGGCAGTAGCCTTTTCAGTAGTTGCAGGGGCTACAGTCTGGATGATTGACTGATCTGGCCTTTTAACACTAACCAAATCGACCTTGCTGTGCTGGTACTGCGAACGGCTGAAAGCAAGGGGAAACTAAAACCATAATTTTTCCCGAGAGCATGCAAAGGGATCGCTTGGTAGTATATATTCTGAGGCATCAAGGGATCACCAATTTAGTATTGGAGGGCAGCGTGGAGGGTAAAAATCGCAGAGAGAGACCAAGAGATGAATATACTAAACAGATTCAGAAGGATGTAGGTTGTAGTAGGTACTGGGAGATGAAGAAGCTTGGACAAGATAGAGTAGCATGGAGAGCTGCATCAAACCAGTCTCTGGACTGCAGACCACAACAACATCATCTTCCCTAGGGTAATCCCCCGTCCGTGTCTGCTCCACTCACATACTTTTCTTACCGCGTCACGTGCCCGTAACGCCACCACGCGACATCCACCACGTCGCTATGGACAGTGGTCATAGTGTTTTGCCTTATCAGTGTATAACATCAACGTATTTGCTTCATTAATATTAAATTGTCTAAACGACGTGAGAGTGGATCGACATATCGGTATCTCGCACAAAATCATGTAGGGAAATGAGGAAACTAGTTCGTTTATGAATAGCTTGAAACTCAATAATAACATGTTTCATTTTTAGTGTAGTGAAAAACATGTGCGATTCTTACATCAGAGTACTTTCCAGCTGACTGCACCACACGTATTAATGCTGTGGCTAACTTAGTTTCTTATTGCCAGTACAAAACCCAACACGTTTCAATCTCTTGTCGGGTAGCCATTCTATTGTATCCATTCTTTCAAACGCTGCAGCATGTTACAAAGACCTTTTTTAAATAGTCAGTACATAGACCGTCCCAATCTTCTTTTAATCGATGCTTCAAAGGTACTTTGGAAGATTTGGTGTTTTTCCAGTTCTCAGTAGGGTAAATGTGTGGTGGGTAAGGTGGTGCCAGTAAGACTTTCAGGAGATTGTGCAGTAAATATTCCTGCACAAAGCGAGATTTATGTTCCGGGTCATTGCTCTGGTAAAACTAGAAAGTGTTTGATATCCCTATTTTTCAGCACTTTTTTAAATATGTGCAGATGACCTATTTGCCCATAATCCTGTCGATGAACACTAATTCCCCCGATTCAAATGTGGATATACAGCCCCAGACGAGAACACTCCCACCTCTATGATCAACAGCAGGCTTAGCATTTGTGACTTTAAATTCTTCATTCTCCTTCCACCACACCATCCTTCCTCCATCCGATTCAAAAATATTAAATTTACTTTCGTCAGTAAATAAACTCTTTAGAAAAGTCCAATCTCTCCTTTCGGTTCTGTTAATTCACACACGGTTTCACCCTAGCCACTCTTCCATTGTAACCATTATCTTACAACACTGTGAATAGTTTGAGGATGTACCTTCTTTCGACTTGCTAATTTGGGTGCGCTGAGTTTAGGATCTTTCTTTATTTCTCTCATTGGGTTCCTCTCGTCCCGTGCACACAACTTCTTTGATTGGCCCTTTTGAAATGTCGTTTATATGGTCATTTTTGAATCGTCTAACGATATCTGCCACAGTACTCGTACTAATATTGAGCAACTAAGGACTTTGGCTACATGATTTCGCCTTGTGAAAAATCACAAGTTGTCGTATATCAAAATTGTTATTAGTTTTGCGTGGCATTGCACCGCCAGGACAGCCGGCCGCACTTGTAAAATAAATAAATAAATAAATAAAAATTTAAAAAATCGAACAGTGTTTTATTTAAATCGTATTACGTACCAACTGCTGTAAGTTGTGTAAGAAACGTTCATGCTGTTAAGTACTGGACATCTACACTGAAGGGCCAAATAAACTGGTGCACCTGTCTAATACCTTATAGGGCCTCCGCGAACACGCGAAACTGCCGCAACACGACGTGGCATGGACTCGACTAATGTCTGAAGTAGTGCTGGAGGGAACTGACACCATGAATCCTAGTGCTGTCCATAAATCCTTAACAGTGGGAGGGGGTGGAGATCTGTTCCGAAAAGCACGTTGCAAGGCATCTCAGATATGCTCAATAAGGTCCATGTCTGCGAGTTTGGTGGCCAGTGGAAGTGTTTAATCTCAGAAGAGTGTTCCTGAAGCCACCCTGTAGCAGTTCTGGACGTGTGGGGTGTCGAGTTGTACAGCTGCCCAAGTCCGCCGGAATGCACAATGGACATAAATGGATTTAGGTGATCAGACAGGATGTTTACGCAAGTGTCACCTGTCAGAGACGTATCAGGGGTGCCATATCACTCCAACTGCACACGCCCCACACAATTACAGAGCCTGCACCAGCTTGTACAGTCTCTGCTGAGATGCAGGGTCCATGCATTCATGAGGTTGTCTCCATACCCGTACACGTCCATGCGCTCGATACAATTTGAAACGAGACTCAATCCGACCAGGCAACATGTTTCCAATCATGAACAGTCAAATGTCGGCGTTGACGGGCCCAAGTGAGGCGTAAAGCTTTGTGTCGTGCAGTCATCAAGGGTACACGAGTGGGCCTTCGGCTCCGAAAGCCCATATCGATGATGTTTCGTTGAAGGGTTCGCACGCTGACACTTATTTGTGGCCCAGCATTGAAATATGCAGCAGTTCGCACTTCTGTCATGTTGAACGGTTCTCTTCACTCGTCGTTGGTCCCGTTCTTGCAGGATTTTTTTGCCTGCTACAGCGATGTCGGAGATTTGATGTCTTACCGGACTCCTGATATTCACGATACAATCGTACGGGAAAATCCCCAGATCATCGCTACCTCGGACGTGCTGTGTCGCATATTCGTGCGCCGACTTTAACGGCACGTTCAAACTCACTTAAACCTAGATAACCTGCCATTGTAGCAACAGTAACCGATATAACAACCGAGCCAGACACTTGTCTTATATAGGCCTTGCCGACAGCAGCGTCGTACTGTGCCTATTTACATATCTCTTGTATTTGATTACGCATGCCTATGCCAGTTTCTTTGGCGCTTTAGTGTACCTTAATATAATACTTGATTTTAATTTTGCTTTGTTAAGAATGAATTTCTGATGTTACGAAGCAAATATCTCATAGTGATAAACAAAGCAAGAGCCTACGGAATATCAGACCAGCTGTGTGGCTGGATTGAAGAGTTTTTAGCAAACAGAACACAGCATGTTGTTCTCAATGGAGAGACGTCTACAGTCGTTAAAGTAACCTCTGGCGTGCCACAGGGGAGTGTTATGGGACCATTGCTTTTCACAATATAAGTAAATGACCTAGTTGATAGTTCCAGAAGTTCCATGCGGCTTTTCGCAGATGATGCTGTAGTATACAGAGAAATTGCAGTATTAGAAAATTGCAGCGAAATGCAGGAAGATCTGCTGCGGATAGGCACTTGGTGCAGGGAGTGGCAACTCAGCTTTAACATAGACAAATGTAATGTATTGCGAATACACAAAAAGAAGGATCCTTTATTGTATGATTATATGATAGCGGGACAAACACTGGAAGGAGGTACTTCTGTAAAATATATGGGAGTATGCGTACGGAACGATTTGAAGTGGAATGATCATATAAAATTAATTGTTGGTAAGGTGGGTGCCAAGTTGAGATTCATTGGGAGAGTCCTTAGAAAATGTAGTCCGTCAACAAAGGAGGTGGCTTACAAAACACTCGTTCGACCTACACTTGAGTATTGCTCACCAGTGTGGGATCCGTATCAGGTCGGGTTAACAGAGGAGATAGAGAAGGTCCAAAGAAGAGCGGCGCATTTCGTCGCAGGGTTATTTGGTAAGCATGATAGCGTTACGGAGATGTTTAGCAAACTCAAGTGGCAGACTCTGCAAGAGAGGTGCTCAGCATCGCGGTGTAGCTTGCTGTCCAGGTTTCGAGAGGGTGCGTTTCTGGATGAGGTATCGAATATTGCTTCCCCCTACTTATACCTCCCGAGGAGATCACGAATGTGAAATTAGAGATATTCGAGCGCACATGGAGGCTTTCCGGCAGTCGTTCTTCCCGCGAACCATACGCGCCTGGAACAGGAAAGGGGGGCAATGACAGTGGCACGTAAAGTGCCCTCCGCACACACGCCGTTAGGTGGCTTGTGGAGTATAAATGTAGATGTAGAGTCCGAATATTAACGCTGTATTGTATTGTATGTTAACCGGGGACCTAGAAACGACGGAGAGGCTCCGTCCCCGCCGCAGCCGCAGTGGTCCACAACCCCACAACGACTACCGCAGTCCACTTCGCCCCTCTCCGCCGCCCCACACCAACCCAGGGTTATTGTGCGGTTCGGCCCCCGGTGGACCCCCCCCCCCCCCCCCCCCCCCCAACGTCTCACACCAGACGAGTGTAACCCCTATGTTTGCGTGGTAGAGTATTGGTGGTGTACGCGTACGTGGAGAACTTGTTTGAGCAGGAATCGCCGACATAGTGTAACTGAGGCGGAATAAGGGGAACCAGCCCGAATTCGCCGAGGCAGATGGAAAACCTCCTAAAAACCATCCACAGACTGGCCGGTCCACCGGACGTCGACATAAGTCCGTCGGACGGATTCGTGCCGGGGACCAGGCGCTCCTTTCTGCCGGGAAAGCCGTGCGTTAGACCACTCGGCTAACCGGGCGGGCCAATATTAACGTTACTCACTGTATGTATAGTCCCAGTTCGAGCGAGCTATGCTACTTGGCCGTGATACACCAAACGAAAGTTACTTTGAACTACAAGTTTTGCACACGCCTGTATTAGGAACACATCTGTTCGCTGACCAGATCTGATTTTACTATAGTTTGTAAATCGGACAACTGCGTCGTTTGTGAAGAGTCGTGCACTGGTGGCTTGCCAAGAACCCTGCGTGTCGAAGCGCAACCCCGCGACCGCAGCCAGCAGCAAACCTGCCCGTATGGTTTTTTGTCGTTGCAGCTTCCGCTGCTGCAAAAGCGCTTCCCGCGGTAACCTCCCCCTGGCCGTGGGAAGTCCGGGGAGGCGCCCCTTCCGCTGAGAAACCAGCCCAGCCTGCCGCTTAGGCCGGGCCACGGCACCGCCTGCTACTGGGTTCCCAGACACCCCTCATACATATGTAGCGCCGCGACTCTTTACCTGCCGACATGCCGGTCACTCGCAAAGTTTTTACTTTCTCCGTCCTGTGTGTCGGTCGTTATCTTTTATTCACGTGCAGTTCTAACTTATCCCGAGCTGTTAGAAGAGTGAAGAAAGAAAGGAAGAAGTGTGTCTAATTTCCCGTTGGCGTCGTCGAAGACGGCGTTATTAGAGACGGTGAACGAGCGCTGGTTGGGGACGGATGGGGAAGCAGAAAGGCCGTACCTTTGACGAATTCCCGTCAAGCGATTAAGGGAAAATGTAGGGAACCTGAATCCCGATGGCCAAAAGGCACCTCCCCAATGAGAGTCCAGTGTTGAACGTAGTCAATTTGTTTTTCAAATGGTTCAAATGGCTCTGAGCACTATGGGACTTAACATCTGTGGTCATGAGTCCCCTAGAACTTAGAACTACTTAAACCTAACTAACCTAGGGACATCACACACATCCATGCCCGGGACAGGAATCGAACCTGCGGCCGTAGCGATCACGCGGTTCCAGACTGAAGCGCCGAGAACCGCACGGCCACACCGGCCGGCTAATTTGTTTTTGTTGTATGGTAATGTGTAGTTATATTTATTGGTATTTTGTCTGAGTGGTAATGTGAAGTTGAGCTTGTGATTAGATAAACAGTGAAGTTCATATTTAAGTTCGTATGTTATCTCGTAATTCTTGAAAAGTGATGAGCAATGCAAAACTTAATCAGAAATGCAACATAAAACTGTGCACTGCAACTCTCTGTGCGAGAGTACAGTCTGTTCTATTGAATTTAAGAAAACTGTTCTAATGGTTCAAATGGCTCCGATCACTATGTGGACTTAACATCTGAGATCATCAGTCCCCTAGAACGTAGAACTACTTAAATCTAACTAACCTAAAGGCATCACACACATCCATGCCTGAGTCAGGACTCGAACCTGCGACCCTAGCAGTTGCGCGGTTGCGGACTGAAGCATCTAGAACCGCTCGGCCACTGCGGCCGGCAAGAAAACTGTCCTGTTAGCAATACTACAAGCAATCTGACTGAGAAAATAATATGAAATATAAAATGATTGAAATTGCTCTGAGCACTATGGGACTTCACTGCTGAGGTAATCAGTCCCCTAGAACTTAGAACTACTTAAACCTAACTAATCTAAGGACATCACACACATCCATGCCCGAGGCAGGATTGGAACCTGCGACTGTAGCGGTCACGCGGTTCCAGACTGTAGCGCCTAGAACCGCTCGGCCACCCCGGCCGGCATATGAAATATAAATAACTACCAGAAATTCCCTGTCTGAAAAGTATGTCATTGTTGAAATGTTAATTGTATCACAAGTAAATTATAAATGGTCTACTGTTTGTGCAACGAATAAATGCTGTGCTGCTGCTACCTCCAAACTACTACTGCAGCAGCTGCTGCTATGCTAGTCACAAAATAAAAATTCAAACTAGTGGCAATACGTGCTTTAAACTATAGTGACATCCACAAAACTTCTGTACTAATAAATCTCGTAACTGCAGTGATCACTGTCAATTAAAGTTCTGTTACTGAGAAACTCTGGAAAGCAAAATTATATGTGTGAAACTTGAAATAAAGAGACGAATGCTGATTGATGCAAAAACAATGAAGTAAATGAATTAACAAAACTTTTCATCACTAAGACAAAATATTTTAACATTTGAAATGTTAAAAATTCACTTTTTCATTAATAGTGGAAAAACCTGAACAGATTCTCCTTACTTTCTTACAAACGGGTATGCTATCCACCTTTAAAAAAAATCAGTTAATCACACATTGTTACGTTATCACAAAAATCTTCTATTCTAAATCCCTGACTAAATTAATTAATGCCCCTGGATGTCTCGGCAAACGCGCTATTCACAAAGTATCTCACCATAAATAAAAAAAATACTATAAGAAAATTTATGCTGGCACATAGCACGGGCTAAACAATCTTACTCCATCACAAGATACAACTCCTCTCTCTCTCTCTCTCTCTCTCTCTCTCTCTCTCTCTCTCTCTCTCTCTCTCTCTGCAAGACTGCACTCGACTCACAAGCAAAGGTTCTACTAACTTTACTTTTCCGCGTGTCATCCAGAATATTACCAAATTTATAATTTTCTGTATAAGACAAAACCCCTACAATGTCATAACCACCCTAGCTTGGTGCTTGGAGTTGGATGATGGAACTACGCCAATTAGTCCCATAACTTCATTTCCCAAGAAAATAGGTTACATGTTTTATAGTTGTAACAAGTAATCATGTGTCTGTATTTTCTTATTAGCAATTAACTCCCTAGAGACTAACAGCGAAACTGTTTCGTCTTCTGCTCGTCAACCCATTATCAATTCCGGCTAAGAGCGATATCAGACTACATTCACCGCTAGTTATTCTTCGTTTGTTGTGAAAATGTCTGTTCGCTGGATGGTCGAACATTCTTGTGTGACAAAATTCCTTCAGGTTTCAATCGCCAATAACTACAAAACTAACAATGCTTAAACAGTGGTTGACTCGACAACGGATAGATCATGATTGTTCATTTCATTCGCGCAGTGTCTGTTTTCCCTGTAATGTCATCTTACCAGTGTATGCGCATTCGCGTCTTTGGTTAAGTCGTGTCTTTGCGTTAACTTAAAAATCGGTGTAGCGTGGAAACGCATTTATAGTTGCTCGGCCTAAGTTGCTCCCCGACAGCTGCAGTGGGCTGGGCGCGACGTTTTCGCGGGCCAGCCTCAACCAATAATGTAACGCGATTTTGTAAACGTCTTTATGGTAACGCCTCAGTGATATCGCAGCTCTGTGAACGGCTGCTACTTTTGTTGTCTGCAGCCGTTAGCGCTGGGAGCTGTCAGCGATCTAGTTCCGATGTCTCGACCACAGCTGGAACACTGCTTCGAATATCGTTGTGAAGAGTTTGTAGAGCTCTGCTAGGACCCCAATAATAATATCCGCCGGTATGTAACTGAAATTAAATTGAAAACTGCAAAATAATAAAAAAAATCGACTTACACTGGTCAGCCAGAACATTATGACCACCGACCTGCTATCGATATAAACTTGTCCAGGCGACAGCACTGTCACCTGGCGAGGAATGACTGCAAGTCCGGCACACGCACCGTGTGTGTAGTGTGTGCGTGCTATACGCGTGTCGAATGGGGAAGGCGAGCGATCCATCTGCGTTTGACCGAAGGCAGACTGTGATGCCCCCGAGGCTCGGCACGAACGTTTAGGAAACTCACGACTTGTCCGGTGTTCGAGGACACTGAATGAAATTGCACTGAATGCTTTCTCAGAAAATTATTTTGAACAATTAGTTCATGAGCCCACTCGAAGCGTAAATGGTTGCGAAAGCATACTTGACCTTTTAGCAACAAATAATCCTGGACAAATAGTGTTGTGACGAATACAGGGATTAGCGGCCACAAGGCAGTTGCTGCTAGGCTGGATACCGTAACACCTACAACCATCAAAAAGAAACGCAAATTATATCTATCTAAAAAAATCTGATAGAAATGCCCTTTTTAAGAGACAGTGGAATGTTTCCAAAGAGATAGTATCGACAGCAATTGAGAGATATATACCACATAAATTAATAAGTGATGGTACTGATCCCTCGTGGTCAGATCGCTGTTGCAGAATCAGCGAAAAAAACACGCCAAATTTAAAACAACGCAAAATCCCCAAGATTGGCAAAGTTGCACAGAAGTTCGAAATTGGCGCGTACTTCAATGCGAGATGCTTTTAATAATATCCACAACGAAATTGTGTCTCGAAATCTGCTAGAAAACCCAAAGACATTCTGGTCATACATAAAGCACACCAGTGGCAAGACGCAATCAATACCTTCACTGCGCGATAACAACGGTTAAGTCACTGATGAGAATGCCACTGTAGCAGAGTTATTAAACGTGGTTTTCCGAAACTCCTTCACCAAAGAAGACCAAGTAAATATTCCTGAACTGCAATCAAGAACAACTGCCAAGATGAGAAACATAGAAGTAGATGTCCTCGGGGTAACAAAGCAGCTTAAATCACTTAATAAAGGCAAGACCTCCGGTCGAGATTGTATACTAGTCAGGTTCCTCTCAGAGTATGCTGATACAATAGCTCCATATGTAGCAATTATATACAACCACTCGCTCACAGAAAGATCCGTACCTAAAGACTGGAAAATTGCTCAAGTCACACCAATACCCAGAAAGGGAAGTAGGAGTAATCCGATGAATTACAAGCCTATATTACTAACATCGATTTGCAGTGGGGTTTCGGAACATACACTGTATTCGAACATTGTGAAGTACCTCGAAGAAAACGATTTTTTGACACGTAGTTAGTACGGATTCAGAAAATATCGCTCTTGTGAAACACAACTAGGTCTTTATACTCGTGTAGTAATAAGTGCTATCGACAGGGGATGTCAAATTGATTCCATATTTTTAGATTTCCAGAAGACTTCGACACCGTTCCTCACAAGCGTCTTCTAACCAAACTGCGTGCCTACGGAGTATCGCCTCAGTTGTGCGACTGGATTCGTGATATCCTGCCAGAAAAGATCGTATTAATAGACGGAAAGTCATCGAGTACAACAGAAGTAATATCCGGTGTTCCCGAAGGAAGTGTTACAGGCCCTCTTTTGTTCCTGATCTATATTACCGACTAGGAGACAATCTCAGTAGCCGTCTTAGATTGTCTGCAGGTGACGCTGTCATTTACCGTCTTGTAAAGCCATCAGATGATCGAAACAACTTGCAAAATGATTTAGATAAGATATCTGTATGGTGCGAAAACTGGCAATTGATCCTGAATAAGGAAAAATGTGAAGTTATTCACATGAGTACTAAAAGAAATCAGATAAATTTCGATTAAGCGATAAGTCACACAAATCTGAAGGCTGTAAATTCGACTAAACACTTAGGGATTACAATTACAAATAACCTACATTGGAACGATCACACAGATAATATTGTGGGTAGAGCAAACCAAAGACTGCGACTCATTGGCAGAACACTTAGAAGGCGCAACAGGTCTACTAAAGAGACTACGCTTGTCCGCCCTATTCTGGAGTACTGCTGTGCGGTGTGGGATCCGCATCAGATGGGATTGACGGATGACAACGAAAAAGTACTAACAAGGGGCAGCTCGTTTAGCATTATCGCGAAATAGAGAGATAGTGTCAGAGACATGATACGTGAACTGGAGTGGCAATCATTAAAACAAAGGCGTTTTTCGTTGCGACGGGATATTCTCATGAAATTTCAATCACCAGTTTTCTCCTCCGATTGCGAAGACATTCTGTTGGCACCCACCTACGTAGGGAGAAATGAGCACCACGATAAAATAAGAGAAATCAGGGCTCGCACAGAAAAATTTAAGTGCTCATTTTTCTCGCGCGCCGTTCGAGAGTGGAACGATTGACAGACAGCTTGAAGGTGGTTAAAAAAAAAAATGGTGCAAATGGCTCTGAGCACTATGGGACTGAGGTCATCAGTCCCCTAGAACTTAGAACTACATGAACCTAACCAACCTAAGGACATCACACACATTCATGACCGAGACAGGATTCGAACCTGCGACCGTAGCGGTCGCTCGGCCCCAGACTGTAGCGCCTAGAATCGCTCGGCCACCTCGGCCGGCGAAGGTGGTTTATTGAGGCCTCTGCCAGGCACTTTATTGTGAATAGCAGAGTAATCATGTAGATGTAGATGTAGGTGTAGGTGTGGTGAGTATCTTCAACACGTGGCGAAACCAAGGTGAAACCACCTCCAGAATTCGTGGGGTTGGGCGTTCACTACTCATAACAGAAGTCAGACGTCGCAGGCCGGGCAGACCGGTAACACAGAACAAGCAGCGAACTGTGGCGGAATTAACATCAGACTGTAATGCTGGGCAAAGCCCATGTGTGTCTGAACACACGGTGCACCGAACACTCCTAACGATGTGGCTCCGCAGCCGACGACCAATGCATGTGCCAACGTTGACACCACGACATCGACAACTTCGACTGAAACGGGCTCGTGATCATCGTCATTGGCCGCCGGCGTAGTGGCAGAGCGTTGCATGGTCTGGCGAATCCCGATACCTTCTTCATCATTCCGATGAGACGGCGCGAATTCAGCGTCTTCCAGGGGAACAGCTCCTTGACACCTGCGCTGAGGGTCAGAGAAAAGCCGCCGCCGACTCCGTTATGCTCTGGGCAACATTCACGTGGGCATCCAAGGAGCCACTGGAGCTCGTGCAAGGCACCATGACGACCAAGGAGTGTCGTACACAGGTTGCGGACCACGTGCACACCTTCATGACGATCATGTTTCCCGACGGCAGTGGCATTTTTCAACACGATAATGCGCCATTTCACAAGGCCAGGTGTGTGGTGGAGTGGTTAGAGGATCACAGTGGCGAGTTCCAATCGATATGCTGCACCCCCCCCCCCCTCCCCAACTCTCCTGATCTGAACCCGATCGAACTCGTCTGGGATGTGATTGAACGCGGCGTCAGCGCTCATCGCCCTCTCCCTGGAATTTATGGGAATTACGTGACTTGTGTGTGCAGATGTGCTGCCAACTCCCTCCACCGACCTACCAAGGCCCGACTCCTTCCATGATACGACGCGCCGCCACTGTTATCCGCAGCAAAGGTCGACATATAGGCTACTAGGAAACTGGTCATAATGTTCTGACTTATCGGTGGATATAGCTCGCACATAATCCAGGGATTGAAGAAACCGCAAGTGAGAGGAAATTTCACATCGAAAGGAATCAAATGGCTCTGAGCACTATGCGACTTAACTTCTGAGGTCATCAGTCGCCTAGAACTTAGAACTAATTAAACATAACTAATCCAAGGACAGCACGTACATCCATTCCCGAGGCAGGATTCGAACCTGGGACCGTAGCGGTCGCTCGGTTCCAAGCTGTAGCGTTCGACAGCCAGACTATAGAAAATAAGTTTTAAATGAAACAAAAAGCAACAATGCACACAAATATACACAATTACAACATAAAAATGGACTTTTGTAGTCAATCTTTGGCGTTGCCTGTAAGTATGTGGATTTCGTTAATTTCGTTACGACATTCATCAGGAAAACCGTACACATCATAACTTAAACTATGGTCCATGGTCTGCTCCGTTCCATACTCACAATTGGGATCTTCGAAAATACCCCATTTGACCATTTAATTGTCTGCATCATCCAAATCCGTTTCGCAGTCTGTTCAGTGCAGTACAATGCCTCCGTGGCAGGTCAAATCCCGGGTTCTTCACGGCTATCCGCTGCCACCCTTCTCTCCATACCGTTTTCGAATCCTTGGGTATTACTTCATCCGTCTTAAACGGTTTTCCAAATTTGAGAAAATATTGGTAGGGTATGATTGTCTCCGACTCATATAGATACCCGATGAGGTGCTATTTGTCATCGGATACTTTGAGGTTTAATACGTGCTAGAACTGGAAGCCAAGGAATGGTGCTTGTACTAGTGTTCCCGAGATTATCCCCATGGTTTCATGGAACTGGATGTCAACCTTTTTTGTGTCGATATGCCTGGCACTCACTAGGGTACAGTACTCACCAAAACTATGTACAAGAGCCAACGCTGAACTTTAAACGTCCCCTTTTGAAAATTATAAATGACTATGTTGGTAAACCCCTTATGTTATTTGATTTTCAAACTGCTGACCAAAACTGAACGTGCTCAGACATTTCTCTCTTTACTTATTCTGATCATCACTAAACTGGCACACAATATTTTTAGCGCAACGCAGTCTGACTTTCAATAATCCCTACAAAAGAATGGCCCTGACTAACAGTAACCTCTAACTTTCATGAACCACTTACCTCACCTAAATCTTCGTTACTCGAACTACTGCAATAGAGCGAGCGCCAATACTGCCAGCTAAATAAAAGATTCTAACTGCTGAAGGCACTAACTACTGATAGGCATAGTTATCAAATGAAAGATTTTGCTAAGAACAAACAATGTATTTACCTTAATAGTGTTCAAAAGTCATAATATATATATATGAGTTCATTATATCCAGTATTACAAATTTACTGTCTCTGATGGACACACGTCCAGATCATGCGTTCTCAAAACTCCGCCATCTCTCTCCCCACATCCACCACTGCAGGCGGCTCACCTCCAACTGCGGAACGCTACGCGCTGTTCACATCCAACTGCCCAGCACTACAATGGCAAAAATTCCAATTCCAACCAGCCATACATCGCATACAGCACAGTCAGTGATTTTCATACAGAGCGCTACGTGGCATTACCAACATAAAAACCTAAACAGCCTACTTACAAACTGCTTAACGTACCCGCTGAGCTGCTCCAGGTTGTTCCTGCTAGTTTTTTATTATATTATTTCTTGTTTTCATTTTCTGGGCTACGGCTTCCAAGAGGCAGGGCTCTGCCGTGTCTCATTGCTTAGACCATTCCATTTATATTTAGTTCTCTGTTTGCTTTCCTTTCGTTTAGGTGCATTACTCTAATTACAGTTTTTGTTGGGTTGATGATTAAATGCCACTCACTGTAGTATTTTGCAAGAGGTTCCACAACAGGGTTTCTGCATCAGCGTTAAGTAATTCTTCTAATTTCTCGAAAGACTTTGCTTGTACTGCTGTTTCGTCGTATGCAAATATCTGTGAATTTCAAACTATGATGTCAGATACATAGAGGCTGAACAGAGCTGGTGGCAAAACTGACCCTTGTGGTATTCCGTTTTCCAAAACCTTGTGTTTGCTCGCTCTCCCATTTACTTCTACTGTAAATTTCTGTTCTCTTATTCCATGTTACTTTATACACACCTATTTTTACGCACGTTGCTCTATCCTGTGCAGACGTCTTCTTGCAATCTACATCCATTTGAACCATAACATTCAAGTATAGGTCTCCCTTCACAATTATTTGTCAGACACACACTGCCTTCCATTACTGAACTGACGATTCCTTGACGCCTCACGACGTGTCCTATCAACCGATTCCTTCTTTTAGCTCAGGTTGGCCCTTAAATTCCTTTTTTCCCTGTTCGATTCAGTATCTACTCACTAGTTGTTCGATCTCTCCATCTAATCTTAACTATTATTCTGTAGCACCACATTTCAAAAGTTTCTATTTTCTTCCTCGCCTGAACTGTTTATCGTACACCTTTCCCTTCCGTACAAGCCTACATTCCAGAGACATACCTTTTAAAAAGAACTGCGTTGTCAGCCAGTCGGCACACAGTTGCCGATTTAGCTTGCCTGCCCGTTGCATTTGTTTTCAGCCGTTCTGTGTGAAGACGTCCGACACTTTAGCCCCTACCCGTGGTCCCAGAGGCCTTCAACTAATTTCCATGTATGAGTAGGCACTAAGATGTTGGATGTCAAGCCTCATCGCAGAAAGTGGATGTTGGAGACTTGCCCGCTCTGCAAAGGAGGACAGAACGTGATCTATGCCATATGGAGGACCGAGTACAATGATAGTGCAGGCGCAAGTCTTTTAAAGCACGTCGTTCAGTACACACTGTGGAACATAAGGCTCTGCAACAGACGAAGAACGTCTGTACAGAGGGGACTGAAGAGAAACGCAACGTGCGGCTATTCCGTGCACGGCGCAGCTCTGAAATGAGAAACTGCAGGTGCCGTGTGCCAACTTGGATGAAAGAAAATATGGTTGTTCACACCGGAGTATCTTTTGGTTACACTCCGAGGAAGATGTGGTCCTCCACTAATAAACACGAATAACAAACGAAGAAAATTCTTGATTCATCAGTTCATCCAAAGAAACATAAACTGAAGGAGATGTAACAGACAGAGTCGAAATTCATAACTTTTTATCGAATGACTGAGCGCTGCTACAGCAATTTGGCACACTTGATATTCTCCGCTATAGCAAGAATTTACTTCTACACAGCTCAGCAAAAATTTGAAATACTATCGTAAAATGTAGTCTACGATACCAGAGGCCTCAGTGATCTAGGCACTTCATGCAATCATCCAGCTAGAGCCCATAAACTGGACGGTGTTTACTACTGATATGATGGGAGTAGACAACATCCCATTAGAACTAATGATAGCCTTGGGAGAGCCAGGCCTAACAAAACTCTACCTGTAACAGGCGAAACACCCTCAGACTTAAAGAAGAATATAATGATTCCAATCCCAAAGAAAGCAGGTGTTGAGAGATGTGAAAATTACCGAACTATCATTTTAGTAAGCCACGGCTGCAAAATACTAACACGAATTCTTTACAGACGAATGGGAAGACTGGTAGAATCCGACCTCGGGGATGATCAGTTTGGATTCCGTAGAAATACTGGAACACGTGAGGCAATACTGACCTTACGAATTATCTTAGAAGAAAGGTTAAGGAAAGGCAAACCTACTTTTCTAGCATTTGTATACTTAGAGAAAGCTTTTGACAATGTTGACTGGAAGATTCTCTTTCAAATTCTGAAGGTGTCAGGGATAAAATACAGGGAGCGAAAGGCTATTTACAATTTGTACAGAAACCAGATGGCAGTTATTAGAGTCGAGGGGCATGAAAGGGCAGCAGTGATTGGGAAGGGAGTGAGACAGGGTTGTAACCTATCCCCGATGTTATTCAATCTGTATATTGAGCAAGCAGTGAAGGAAACAAAAGAGAAATTCGAAGTAGGAATTAAAATCCATGGAGCAGAAATAAAAACTTTGAGCTTCGCCGACGACACTGTAATTCTGTCAGAGACAGCAAAGGACCTGGAAGAGCAGTTGAACGGAATGGACAGTATCTTGAAAGGAGGATATAAGATGAACATCAACAACAGCGAAACGAGGATAATGGAATGTAGTCGAACTAAATCACGTGACGCTGCCGGAAATGGATTAGGAAATGAGGCACTTAAAGTAGTAAAGGAGTTATGCTATTTTGGGGAGCAAAATAACTGATGGTGGTCGAAGTAGAGAGGGTATAAAAAGTAGACTGGCAATGGCAAGGAAAGCGTTTCTGAAGAAGAGAAATTTGATAACATTGAGTATAGATTTAAGTGTCAGGAAGTTGTTTCTGAAAGTATTTGTGTAGAATGTAGCCTTGTATGGAACTGAAACATGGACGATAAATAGTTCGGACATGAAGAGAATAGAAGCTTTTGAAATGTTGTGCTACAGAAGAATGCTGAAGATGGTAGATCACATAAGTAATGAGGAGGTATTGAATAGAATTGGAGAGAAGAAAAATTTGTGGCACAACTTGACTAGAAGAAGGGGTCGGCTGGTAGGGCATATTCTGAAGCATCAAGGGATCACCAGTTTAGTACTGGAGGGTAGCGTGGAGGGTAAAAATCGTTGAGGGAGACCAAGAGATGAATACACTAAACAGATTCAGAAGAATGTAGGTTGCAGTAGTTACTGGGAGATGAAGAAGCTTGCACAGGATAGAGTGACATGGAGAGCTGCATCAAACCAGTCTCCGGGCTGAAGACCACAACTACAACATGCTTGTGGCCGTTTCCCAGTCATATAAACATACTGCTGCCGCAGCAACAAACGGAGAGCAGTCTAGTATCAAAAAACAGCATTATTTAGTTTGTGTTCACGACTGCAGTAGCATGCCACGTAGAGGCATGCAACACTTCGATAGAGTCAAGATAGCGGCTTTACTTTCAGCAGGCCATACAGAGCAAAGTGCAGCCCATCGGTTAGATGTCACTCAAAGCGGTGTATTTAAGGTGTGAAGAAAGTACAGAGAGGTGGGAAATGTGAACGACAGACCTCACAGTGGTCGTCCTCGTATGACAACACTATTGCAGGATCGTTTCCTCCAATTGTCGGCTCGCAGGCGCCCAACATCAACAGCCAAAAATATTGGAAATGACTTGTCCCGGGCAACAGTGCGTTGAAGATTTCATCAGTGTGGACTTCATTCCAGAAGACCAGTGAACATTGGACCACAGCAAAATGGAGTAATTTCATGTTTGCTGACGAGACAACGATTGGTCTGCTGCCGGACACAAGACATGTTAGGATTTGGAGAAGTCCTAGACGACACAGGAACGCCGATACGATCAGGAAGTCCACCCCTTTGCAGGCTGGAGTATAATGTTCTGGGTGGAAATAATGGTGAGACGACAGACCCCTCTAATTCCCATGTACTGCAATTTGACTGGTCCACGATACATCCAAGATGTCCTCGAAGCGATTGTATGGCCCTACAGACGTGAAATCGAAGACAACTTGATCCTAGTCGATGGCAATGCGAGGTCTCGGTATCTTCAAAGAAGCAACATCAACCGAATGCATTGGCCTGCACAGTCCCCAGCCATGACTGCAATTGAGCATACATGGGACCTATTGAAGGTGGTCATTGCAGAGCGTCCGAATCCACCTGAGAACCTTCAGGACCTCAATGAAGCTGCCATTGAGGAGTGGGACCCCATAGCTCAAGATACAGTTGATGGCCTCATCCAGAACATGCCTTCCACTGAACTCACCCGTGAGTAAGGAGGACATACTCACCACTATAGACTGGTAATCGTCATCATGAGATAAAGATTTTTACTGATTTTGTTTCTCTAGATGTACACTTAGGAGAGAGGCTGCTTTGTTTTGTAATGATTTTTTGTAGCTAACTAAAATCTTCCTTCTTCTCGGAGGGAATTATGTTTATTTTGTTAATAAGGTACCGTACAAACCTCAATGGATGTGCTATAAGAAGTCATTGTAGTAAACTGTATGTTATTTCAAAATGGTTCAAATGGCTCTAAGCCCTACGAGACTTAACATCTGAGGTCATCAGTCCCCTAGACTTAGAACTACTTAAACCTAACTAATCTAAGGACATCACACAAAACCATGCCAGAGGCAGGATTCGAACCTGCGACCGTAGCAGCAGCGCGGTTCAGGACTGAAGCGCTTAGAACCGCTCGGCTACAGCGGCCGGCTACGTTATTTCAAACTTTTGTTGTATATTTTAAAGAACCAAATATCTTGAGACTTATATACACGGAAGTGGGCTGATGCTTTGTGCACGTTAAATCATTTGTATGTCAGACCGATTGTGCTTACAGGTACTGGAGATCTGAGCCTTTTCTGTTGCTATTCGGCTATTTCCACTGCTCGTATTAACAATGTTAATTTTACAGAACGACATACGCTGCTAGTCGCGCAAAAGAATACTCCAAGAATTATTTATATTTTTTATACGTTTGCTTTCATTTTATTTTGAACAGTAGATGTACAATACACTACATACGCGTCGCCCGCCCGGTTAGCCGAGCGGTCTAACGCACGGCTTTCTGGAGCGGGAAGGAGCGCCTGGTCCCCGGCACGAATCCGTCCGACGGACTTGTGTCGAGGTCCGGCGAGCCTGCCAGTCTGTGGATGGTTTTTAGGCGGTTTTCCATCTGCCTCGGCGAATGCGGGCTGGTTCCCCTTATACCCCCTCAGCTACACTACGTCGGCGATTGCTGCGCAAACAAGTTCTCCACGTACGCGTACACCACCATTACTCTACCACGCAAACATAGGAGTAACACTAGTCTGGTGTGAGACGTTCCCTGGGGGTGTCCACCGGGGGCCGAACCGCACAATAACCCTGGGTTCGGTGTGGGGCGACGGAGGGGTGAAGTGGACTGCGGTAGTCGTCATGGGGTTGTGGACAACTGCGGCTGCGGCGGGGATGGAGTCTCTCCGTCGTTTCTAGGTCCCCAGTTAACATACAACAACATACGTGTCATATGAAATTCATTTCCCACTTCACACCACACTTTCTTTGTCAAATATCTCCTGCATTAGCCTCGGAACTCGCAGTTGTGTAAAGTGGGACATTTGTCCACTTCCAGCGCAAAGCTAATGCTCACAACCTGCTCGTTCATCTTCGAATCAAATAAAACACAGCTGTGCTCGAAGACTCGAGGCACCTCAGATCGCTTGGCAACGCGGACTCAAGAGTCGCTGTCAGCTGGTTGGCAACGCGTCGCAAGCGATTTAACTGGTGAGTCACCATGCATTCGCGCCGTTGGCGGGTACCTGTTTAACTACACGGGAAAAGATTCGCAGTGGGCCGCTTAGCAACTCGCATCGGCTATGTTTTTCATTTGAGTCGCTCCGTTTGCGGAGAGCCTAAAATTACCATATTGACCCACCTATATCGTCAGTTATGGTTGCCTTGGGCATGGAATCATCGACGTTGAACCGTAGACCAATGGAAAGTGGCGCCTGGTGAATCACGTTTATCGTTACACCGTTTCGATGGTCGTGTTAGGATACATCGTCACCCAGGAGAACGGCTGCTCCATACACCCTCCACTCCACGCACGCAGGGTGGCGAGTGCAGTGTTATGTTATGGTGGATATACAACTGTGCACCACGGGAGCTGTGGTAGTGATTGAAGTCACTATCTCTGTTGTGGATTGCGTGAACATTACCGCGGACCACTTGCATCTTGATGTCTGCGATGGCATCTTCCAGCAGGCTAATTGTCCGTGTCATAGGCCAGAATCGTGCGACAATGGTTTGAGGAACATGACAGACAATTTATGTTTTTGTCTTGGCAAGCAAATTCGCCTGATCTAAATCCAGGGAAGAGATCTGGGACAACATGTGGTGCCAGCTTCGTACCCACGAGCCACCGGTCCATAATTTGGAGTGATTGCATGAACTGCGGGTACACAACTGGTGCCAAGTAGCTCCAACAACCAACAACGACTTGCGGAATTGGTGCCACGCAAAATCGCTGCTCTACTGCGTTCGAGAAGTGTACTAACACGAACTTGGGCTCATCCATGTACTAAATGGGCACTTTACATCCTAAATACATGCAGAATACAGGAAAAAAGAAAGAAAAGCAACATCTATGTGATTACTCTGCTATTCACAATAAAGAGCCTGGCAGAGGGTTCAATGAACCACCCTCATGCTGTCTCTCTACCGTTCCACTCTCGAACGGCTCGCGAGAAAAACGAGCATTTAAATTTTTCCGTGCGAGCCCTGATTTCTATTACTTCATCGTGATGATCATTTATCCCTATGTAGGTGAGTTCTCGCTATCGGAGAAGAAAACTGGTAATTGAAATTTCGTGAGATCCCGTCGCAACGAAAAACGCCTTTGTTTTAATTTTTGCCACTCCAATTCACGTATCATATCTGTAGCACTATCTCTCCTATTTCGAGATAATACAAAACGAGCTGCCCTTCTTTGAACTTTTTCGAAGTCATCCGCCAGTCGTACCTGATGCGGATGCCACACCGCACCGCAATACTCCAGAATAGGGCGGACAAGCGTGGTGTAAGCAGTCTCTTTAGTAGACCTGTTGCACCTTCTAAGTGTTCTGCCAATGAATCGCAGTCTTAGGTTTGCTCTACCCTCAACATTATCTATGCGATCGTTCCAGTTTAAGTTATCATCAACTAGAAGTGAAACATGTGGCCTCCAGATATCATTCTTATAAACTTTGTACTTTACAGTGCCATATGTCGACCGCCTTACGGTGGTGCTCTTTTCCAAGTGAATCTTGACGACTTAATGGCATTTTGGCTTAATGCTGTTGATTTAAAAAAAATGGTTCAAATGGCTCCGAGCACTATGGAACTTAACATCTGAGGTCATCAGTCCCCTAGAACTTAGAACTACTTAAATCTAACTAACCTAAGGACATCACACACATCCATGCCCGGGGCAGGATTCGAACCTGCGACCGTAGCGGTCGCGCGGTTTCAGACTGAAGCGCCTAGAACCGCTCGGCCACATCGGCCGGCCTGTTGATTAAATAGTCGAGCTCTACCCATTATAAATCACAGAAAAATGCGTTCAACAAAATCAGCCGTGGATAGGAATTTAAAGTTTGATTCTCTTTGACGATTTAGACTGAACAATTAAACTGAGTTAATTTGAACATTTATGTATTAGTTGGCGGAAGCTGGATTAAATGCACATTTGTAACGCCGTTATGTGACTGTAAGCGAAATACGGATTCACCGTCGCACCCTGGTGACAAAACTACAGCCACAGAGGCAAACGAAAAGAACATTTAGATTCCAAGCTTGCAATGGACCAACATTCCATTTATCTGGTAACGTTAATCGCCACAACGTGAAAACTTGGGGCACTGAACGTCGTCATTAAATTGTGGCGCATGAACGCGATTCACCGAGGTTAATGTTTTCTGTGCAGTGGAACAGAAGAGGCTGTATAGGTCGTTTTTCTCCTATAACTGGTACCTCCTGTCTTAATATGTTCCAGATGCGGTTGTTTTCACAACGGATTGCTGATTACGAGACTTTCATCTTCCTTCAAGACAGGCCACACCCTCACTGGAGTATCGATTTTAAAAAAATAATATTTATTGGCATTCAGGACGTTTCCATACAGCCTTATCAACTGTGGAATGTCAGTTATGACGATAGGAACGTAAGGACGACACAACACCCAGTCCGCGAGAGGTGAAAATCTCCGACGCGATCGGGGGTCAAACCCGGAACCCTTCGGCAGGCAATCCAGTGCGCTGACCGCGCAGCTACCGAGGCGAACTAGCATCGATGTTCGTCGCTACCTAAACGACGAACTTCCGCATCACTGGATTGGGCGTAACGGTGACGATGATGTGACTCTAATTCCTTCTCCGCCCAGGTCGTCCGACCTAACGTATTGTGACTTTTCCCTTCAGTGGTACATTAAGGACTGTGATCGTGTATCCCCACTGCTGTGAGCACTGGAGCACGTCAGAGAAACTGCTAACAAGACGGAAAACCCGGTAAAGTGAGTAACCGAATTGTGATAACAGGATTGTTAAGAGGACATTGTGCATTTCTCAGTGGAGTGCGTAATATGTGACAAAGAGCAAAACACGGAAGGAAATTCTTGATCACTCTCCCAGTGGTTAGTTCTAAGTTCTTTGAACAATAGATGGTGGCGCTACTGCTAGCTCAAAATAGTAACCATGCGGCTAGAGTGAGTGTTCACGTGAAGGAGAGAATGGGAATAATTTCAGGAGAATGGAGGCCCACACAGTGGGTACGACTTCATGACCAGACAACGAACTCCCCAGATTTAGAAAATAATGCATAAAACCTAGGTGAACAATAAGATCAAGAACAAATGCGAACTTACCATACGTCCAGATCTCATAGGCATTAACCGCATGAAATTCATATCCCCATTAAGCCAAACAAGCGAATCACTAAGGACTCTGGACTAAGAAGAAGATCTAAGTACAGGAAGACGTACGAATCGTTGTCTTGCGACGACCTAACTTGCAGGACGTGAGGCTTGAGTCTTACGATTACTGTAGGTAGCATGAAGATATGAGGACAGGAGTGGGCACACGTGTAGCATCTACATCTGCATCTGCATACATGCTCCACAAGCTATCATACGGCGCATGACGGAAGGTTCCTTGTACCACTACTAATTGTTCCCTTTCCTGTGCCGCTGTGGACGAGTCCGGAACCGCGCTGCTACTATGGTCACTGGTTCGAATCCTGCCTCGGGCATGAATGTGTGTGATGTCTTTAGGTTAGTTAGGTTTAAGTAGTTCTAAGTCTAGGGGACTGATGACCTAAGATGTTAAGTCCCATAGTGCTCAGAGCCATTTGAACCCCTTCCTGTCTCACTCGCAAACGGAGAGAGGAAAATACGACTGCTTATACTCCTCCGTACGAGCTCTAATTTCTCTTGTCTTGTCTAAGCGGTCCTTAAGCAAAATGTCGGCAGTTTCTAATTTCCTTGACAGTATTTCGCGATAAGAACGTCTTCTTCCTTCCAGGGCTCCCCACCTAAGTTCACGGAACATTCCTGTAATACTCACTTGTTGATCAAATCTACCGGTAACAAATCTAGCAGCCCGGCTTCGATGTCTTCCTTTAATCCGACCCGCTGGGGATCCCAAACACTCGAGCAGTACTGGAGTGTGAGTCGCACAAGTGTTCTATGCGCAGACTCCTTTATAGATGGGTTACTCTTTCCTAAAACTCTCCCAAGAAAGGGAATTCGACAATTTGCCTTCCCTACAACCGACCTTATGAGCTCCTAACTTTTCTAAACGCTTTGCCACTATTCGAACATTACAGGGCTGTTTTCCCATTCAGCTGCTTTAATTTACATTATCTCATATTTGGAGCATGCTGCCACTCAGCACACCAAATAGAAATTGTATTCAAATCATCCTGTACCCTCCTATAGTTACCCAAAGATGACACTTTGCCATAAGCTACGGCATCACCAGCAACCAGTCGCAGGTAGTTGCTCATCCCACGCGGGAGACCTTTTATGTACAAGGTCTGTTTAAAAAATTCCGGAACATTTGTAATTTCGCACCAAAGATGTGTTGGAGCGAGACGCGGTTGACATCCCTGCACACGCCTGTGTTTAATGTGTAACTGCCGGAAGTTTCATTGTTGTATGTCTGTTAGCTATCGTTCAGTTCTGTATTGAGCAGAACGTTGTGTCGCAACAGTTTGCAACTTTCGAGAGAGTCAGAGGAGCAACGGGTCTGCATTAAATTTTGTGTGAATCTCAAGAAAACCTTTACAGTGACACACCAAATGATGCAGGAAACCTACGGTGATGAGCGTTTAAACCGTTCAATCTTCATAATACGTCAGGAAAGGTTCACCAAGACGAAAAAAAAAAATCCTTCAGGTCAGGTCAGGTAAAAAGACAAGGCCTTCCTGATAGTCTTCTTTGACTTCGAAGGATTAGTTCATCATGAATTCGTGCCACAGAGACAAACTTAATCGATGGTACTGTCGGGACGTGTTGTGACGCCTGCGAGAAAATGTGAGAAGGAAACGGCCTGAAATGTGGCGAGAACAATTCGCGGATCTTGCTTCATGATAACGCACCACGAACATTAATCCCTACTGGTGCGTGACTATTGAACTGAAAACAAAATCACTGTGTTTCCTCATCCTCCATACCCTCCAGATCTGGAGTGGTTTCCAAAGCTGGAAACCCACTGAAGAAACGAAGATTTCCAACCATAGAGGAGATAAAAGATAATTCGCGGACGGTGCTTCGCACGATCCAGCAAGAAGCATACCTAAACTGCTTCCGGAAGTGGAAACGGCTTTGGGAGCGTTGAAGCAATTGTGGAGACCATTTCGAAGGAGGCCATACGCAATAAGTAAAAGGTAAGCGTAGAAAAAGTGTCGGAATTTTCCGAATAGACCTCCGATACAGAGAATTACAGCGGTACTATCGCACTTCCTTGGGCCACTCCTGACAATACCCCTATGTCTGATGAACAGTCGACCTCCAACACGATCTACTAGGTTCTATTGAAATGGAAATGAAGTCCCATGCTTCTTTACAGAACGTAGGGGAACGATGCGGGAGACACGCACCGCTTTACTAGGCAACGTCCTAGTGGAGGTTGTTTGCCGTTGCCTTCCTCCGACCGTAATGGGGATGAATGATGATGAAGACGACACAACAACACCCAGTTGTCTCGAGGCAGGAAAAATCCCTGACCCCGCCGGAGATGGAACCTTTTTTTTTGTAACCATATATATTTATTTAAATATATTAACAACGATACATTAAAAAAGACATTTTATTCTATTTACCTATTATATTCCTAGTGTTGGTTAATATTACTGTCATTTTATATATTTTCGTTTTTCTCTTATTGTTGTTCCTTAAACCCTTTTACATGGCCATTTGTCGTCTCTCTTTTTTTTTGGGGGGGGGGGGGGGGGGGTAGACATTGCAGGACAGGCATAACAGGTTTCTATTTGGCATCGATGCATTGATTTTGAGTTTATGTTTCTGTATGTGATGCACTTGTGATGCCACAGGCACAGTGTGTATTCTGGTTTAATTTCTTCCTCTAGTTACACTGTTAGTGGGACAGTATGAGGGAAACGTCACCATGATAGGTGGAGCAGAAGTGGAAGAAACTTTTTTACACATACTACAGAATATACCTAAATTGAAGAAGAGAGAAAATTTTGTCATATTACTTAAGAGAAGCAGAAAGGAGAGTGTGAGTAATCAATAGAATTTTATAGACACAAAGTAAAGGAAATCATTAAAAAAATATATAATAATAATAATGAGTAGTTGGCACTTTCCACTAAGTAATGCTTGTTTCCTAGTCAGTATAGTACAAGTAATGGAAGAAAAGTTAATTAAAAAAAAAACTGGTAGTACTACTGTGCATACATTTGACACTGTTTTGGCTGCGAGCATGACAGATGTTTGGTGAGAAGCACTTTGTGTCACTGATTTCACTAAGAAGAAACACTTTATACTACTGTACTTCACTATTGATGCGAGAAGAGAAAGCACTTTATCTTTTGTGTGGCACTTGTTCACTATCACTGCACACGTTCGTCTTGTGGTGAGTGAACCCGGGACCCCGTGCTCGGGAAGCGAGAACGCTACCGCGGGACCACGAGCAGCGGACACTAGGTTCTGTTACAGGTACTTAAAAATCCTCGAGCCACTCATATAGCGCAGACTCTATTCCGTATACTGGAGGCTTTGTTAACAGTCTGCAGTGCTGCATTGTGGCAAAATGCTTTCCGGAAATATATGAATATGGAATCTGCTTGTTGTTCTTCATTGCATAATTTGCACGGTATCGTCCAAAAGGACAAAAGCTTTTCAGTTGAAGGAAGTGTACTACATTCGAACTTCGAATATGCCCAAGAATTTTGCATAAAATCGACGTTAACCGAATTGGGTGGAAAAAATTAGAGCAATAGTATAGAACTAGAGGGTCTTTGTTTCACCGTTCTGTCGATAATGATGTACTGCATGCTTTGTGAGATACATGTATGCCACTGTGACGTTGGATGGGTGTACAGCCTCGATGGCTTTTCCTGTGCTTTACGGTGCCAGCTATGCAGTATTTGTTTTCTCATCTATGAGTCACACAAATGTACTTCCTTCGAACGGAAGCAAGGAAGAAAGGCTGCAGCATAGACGATTCGCCTAGTCAAACTTACCCTTTGAGTTCCGGCTTATCGTTGCAGTTATTCACTCTGTTGTGAGGTCCTTCTGGTGTGTGCACAGTAGCTAGGAGAGGAGGCCTTAGCGGTTTTCTTGTCGCGGACCTCTGCGATAAGAACCGAGCGCTGATATTCGAGCGGACGAGCTGGAAGACGACGGGCTAAAAGTTCCTGCTTCGTTCTCGCTACACTGCTACAGCAGCGCTTCAGCGCTAAGCTGGCGCCTCATGAAAACACTCCACTATGTGCTGTACCTGAGATCATACGTGGACGCAGCACACTCCTCGTTTCATAGGATGTTCTCCTTGCGACTGGAAAGCATCTCCAGTGCATCATCCAGGTACGTAGTCAAAGCGCTTGTTTTGTCCTGAGGCGTTTGCCTCAACGAATCATCTGACGGCGGTCGAGAGCGATAATTCGAGATATTCCAGCAATTTCATACTTCCCAGTTTGGTCTCTGTGTAAATGTTCAACTAGAAGTGAAGAAAACGTGATGAACCGTAATGAAACCCTCCTATTACTTCCGAAGATCATGACCAGAGGTTCTCCCACAGTGAGTGTGGTAACAGCGCGACTGGGGGAATAGATTATGTGGGGATGATATGATAAAACTGGTTTGAAATACCGAGTCGGTAATTTACGGAAATAATCGGCAACCAGATGACAAAAAAATTATTTCCCTAACCAGTTTCAGGCATTTAGTGCTCTTCTTCAGAAGACTACACAGAGAAGTATACCACAAATAAGTAGAAGTTAGGTAAGAATATTAAATTCTAAACATTTAAAGATAAAAAATTGTATATACTTATAACCATCACATTATATGCGAGAGTCATAAATAAGATGCATGGAATATACTGCTGTGGTCCTAAGAAAAGTACAAGAACCACACGTAATACAATAATGAATCAATTAATACAAATAGAGCTCGTAAATGATGACAAAAAAATTATTTCCCTAACCAGTTTCAGGCATTTAGTGCTCTTCTTCAGAAGACTACACAGAGAAGTATACCACAAATAAGTAGAAGTTAGGTAAGAATATTAAATTCTAAACATTTAAAGATAAAAAATTGTATATACTTATAACCATCACATTATATGCGAGAGTCATAAATAAGATGCATGGAATATACTGCTGTGGTCCTAAGAAAAGTACAAGAACCACACGTAATACAATAATGAATCAATTAATACAAATAGAGCTCGTAAATGCTTTCATGTGGTCCATAGTGCCTGTACAAAAATGGTATAAGGAAGCCAAAGTACAAGTACAGACATCGTGCCAGAATTAACAAGGTTAGTCTCCTGATGGGAGTAGAAGTACGATAAAATAGTAAAACAAAACCTTACACAACCATCGCTGTCATAGAGCATAAACAAGAATGTAACGGCGCATAAGCAACATAATAAGTAATACATTACAACCTAATGATGAATAAAATAATGATGTCTGCGTTTGTTGTTTGGCTTCCTTGTACCACTTTTGTTCAGACACTATGAACCACGCGTAATCATTTACGAACTCTTTTTGTATTAATGGATTCATTACTGTATTTCATGTAGTGCTTGTATTTTTCAAGGGCCACAGCAACACACAGCATGTATATTATTTTTGACACTCGCAAATAATGCTATAGTTACAAGTGTGTACCATTTTTTGTTCTTTTTTTAAATTTAAATATTTCGTTCCTAAGTTTTAATATTCTTGTCTAACTTCTACTTATTTGAGGTATATTTTTCTGTACAGCCTTCTGAAGAAGGGCTCTAAGTACCTGAAACCGGTTAAGGAAATAAAATTTCTTTTGTGCAACTGGTTGTTGATTATTTCAATGAATACAACCAAAGTTACGGAAGATGGATAAAATACTGAACCTGTAGTGTAACGAACATTTAGTAACAAATGAAAACTTGCGCCAGACTCCATTCACTTCATTAAAATTAATTTAATCCAATCATAAATTGTATCTGTCGATCTTTGTCCTCTCTCTTTATTGCGTTTTCTGTTTGAGTAATTCATTTGAACAGTATATTATATGTCATAAATTCTGTAGGTCTACTTATCTAGCTATCTAGAGAAGTGGCACAGTGGGGTGGTCTACTACGGTTCATATCTCCGTCCGGTCATCAGGATTAAAATTTACCATAGTTTCCCCAAATTATTTTAGGCCGATGACGGGACTACTCTTTTCTTATCCTTCATCAGTCCGAGCGTAAGCTCCGTCTCAACTCGCCTGGTCGTCGAAGAGACGTTAGAATTTAATCTTCTTTTCCGAACGTTATCGTGGAGTGTTCGCGATATTACATTCACATTCAAGATCACATGGAGTTTAAATCCACTTAGCCGTACAGATTTTTTTCTTTTCTTGTAGCCTTCTTAATTGCCTAACTTCCTATTAAGCTCCTATGACCTGGTCGCTGGCCTGACGTTAAACCGTAATTTCCTTCTTTCCTTTCGAAATCCAGTACAGAGCTTCAGATGCAGTATGCAGTATGGACCTTAGTCATAATTACGAAATTGTTTTACGAAAATAATTATTATACCGGTTCATACAAACATTTTCCGCTCTTGGCTCCAAGGTTCTTATGTACAATACTTCTGTATTCCGCAAAACACTTACAAGCATTTTCTGGAGGTTGTGAAATTTTATGCAAAGAAACATTCGAATTACTGTCCTCTTACACGCAACATTATAGTGGAGAAAGTGCAAATATGGGGTACTTATTTGGTTTCTGACTCAGAGACACTTTATTTCGGAAAAATTCTAGCGTTTTGACTTTCATTAAAAACTATAACAAGTTTACAAAAGATACGAGGAAAAACGATAATTAATATCAATTATTTATATTTGAAAAAGAAGTTTCGCAAACAACTCGCAAAATAGCATTAAAAGAATGCTGTGCAAATGTGGATCCTTCCCAAAAAGTCACAAAAATCTTTTCAAATGTGTTGATAAAACTGGATAAAGCGACAAAAACGGTATACTAATTTACAAAGAACGTCAATTCAAAAAATTATTTACAGAAACTTCAAAAGTAAACTGCTATTTCAGCCCCGGTGCAATCGTTGGTGTTCTCACACACTTAACCTGAATTCCTCCGCATCTTGAGAGAGTTTTTCGTCACAAAACATGTTGTCTGGTGTGTCTACATCACTGGTATCCAGGTCATTATTACTGGCTACAAGAGGAGAGTCGTGGAAGACTGATGAAGAATCTTATCGTTCCGTGGGTTGTATTTTTCTTTTTTATGAAGGCCTTTGATCTTCCCAATCCTGCCCCTAGCGGGCCTCCAACCACGGAAAGACTCATGCATCGGTTGAAGCCTCTTTGACTGCGCTTTTGTCAAGCGGCTTGTTCAACTTAAAGCATTCCAGTGATGAGGTTCCCACTCGCTGCTTTGGATCCTCGAGTGGTGTTTCTCTTCTTAATATTAGGGACAGGAGAAACGTGGAATGGAGAAACTGCATCTGAAATCCCCAGGGAATACTGCGCTGTTTAAATAGTGGCCACTATTTACACCAACCCCACCTAAGCAAGATGACTACCGTCACATGTAACATAATTAAGTCCGTGACTGAAGACGTGTTTCTAAAAGTAACTTAGGATTCTGCTTTCCTGGTATGACTATGTAATTACTTTAAATGAACACAATGGAAAGAAGACGATTTCAGATACCAGCCAAAGGTTATCAGCCGAGAACAAACACCGTTTCGCATTATAACCGAAACTGCATCCACACTACTTGAAAGAAAGATGCCAACTGCTCCTGGACGCCAGCCAACGCCATCTCCCACGCAACCCTGGGGACGGCTGTCCCACATGTAAAGCTGTGTCCGTTTGTGCACCCTCTCTCTAATAATTGATATGTATATATACAGGGTGAGGCACTAACTATTGCCACATAGAATAACTCCGAAAGTATGATAATAGCTGAAAAGTTTGTGGGACAAAAGTTGCTTGGGACAACGGGGGCCATATCATGACGTTGGTTTTTTGTTGCTAGGTGGGGTAGCGTCACAGATATGAAGGTCAACTTTTTTTTAATGGAATTCTGTAGTTTGGTAATTATTTTCTGATAGCTGCTATCGTGACGAATCCAATGATGTGTAACAGTAAGGTCTTTGAAGGTTAACCAAGATCAAAAAGGTGGCACGAACGTTCATTTACAGAAGGTGTTCGAAGTGATGATCACTGGTGTCAATGCTGTCCTGCAATCTTCTTATCATGCATTGAGTGGTATTCCTTATCACTTCGGCACTTATCTAAGCAGATGCTCTGACAATTCTCTCTCGTATGTCGTGCAAATACTAAATATGCATCGAATTCCTTCGAAGAACAAGTCGATTTGCTTCTCATTTACGGAAAATGCCGACGAAATTCAGTGAGAGCTAGAGGCTAATACGCTGAAGGATACCATCAACGTACTCAAACTACACGTCGTACATTTAATTATGTGTACGATAAATTGAAAACAACTAGATCTTTAACGCATCGGAAACATATCCGGCAAAGGAACGTTACTAACGAGGAAACGGAAATTTGTACTCTACCCACTGTGGCTCGCGATCCTTGTGTTACCTCGCGTCAAATCGCAAGAGAATCTGGCATTCCTCAGAATAGTGTTGTTCTGCATCGCCATTTAATATCATCCTTACCATATCAGTCTCCACTGGTACGGATTGTATGCGTCGCATTGAATTGTGCCGATCGGCTCAACATCAGATTGAGAGGGATGACACATTTATTGATTTGATGTGATTTACTGACGAAGCTACATTCACGAACCATGGAAATGTTAATTTGCATATCATGCATTATTGGGAAACTGAAAATGCATGTTGGCTGGGGCAAGTTGCACACCAAAAATTGTGGCCGGTGAATGTATGGTGTGGGATTCTGGAGGACAGAATTATAGGCCCCTAATTCATCGAAGGAAATCTTAATGGTAGGAAGTACACCACATTCCTGCAACAAACTTTAGGTCTGTTATTGGAAGAAATACCTTTAGGAACAATGAACAGAATGTGGTATCAACGAGATGGGTGTCTGGCACCTATTTCGCTGACGGTTAGAAATGAGTTGCAGAGACAATTCCCAAATCGTTGGATTGGACGCGGAGATGTGACATGGTCGACTCATACGCCTGACTTGACGCCTCTGGATATTTTCTTGTGGGGATTCGCAAAACACATTGTTTATAAAGACCTTCCAACTACATCTGAAAATGAGCGAGAGAGAATCGTCAGAGCATGTGCTTCGATAAGTGCCGATGTGGTAAGGAATGCCACTCAATCTATGAGAAGAAGATTGCAGCACTGCATTTATACCAATGGCCATCACTTAGAACACCTTCTGAGGATGTACGTTCTTGCCACCTTTTTGACCTCCGTTAGCCTTCAAAGACCTTAGAGTTACACATCGTTGGATTCGTCTCGATAGCCTCTATTATATACGAATATTCGAAAATTGATTGATTCTGGTAACTTTACATGGTAGTTCGTATGTAACTAACAATCATTATCAGCAGTTTCATGTAGGAAAAACAGAAGTCAGTTTGTTGTACTAACTTTCTGCAACGTTAAGAAAGGATATCAGTGAGTTCGACTCTTGTTATTTATTATTGTTATATTACTATCTAAGCCGGCAATGCTTCGCAAGCTAAATACGTATGGGAATTGGATATAAGTCCCAATCTCCTTCTCGCTTCTCTCTCTCCCCATCTCCGCATCCTCCTCCTCTCTGTTCATCTCCTCATCCTACCCCTCTCTCATTCCATCTCGTCCTTCCCTCTCCCTCTCTCCATCTCCCCCTTCCCCATATCTACGTCCACCCCATCTTCATCCATCTCCTATCCCCCCCCCCCCCCCCCCCCCCTCTTTCTGAACTTGGCCCCTTGTCTACAGTCATTGCGAACGAAACCTTGATTGCTAATCTAAGTCGCATGGAATGAATGCTTAAATCGGTTGGGATCGTTGGTTGCAGGGTATGAGAGAGAGCTCTCCACCTGCTGGATCTGTGAGGATAGTGGCTTCAATGACATTTTTCGCATAGTTTTAATCTGCGAAGGCGTAGAATTACAAACTTTCGGACGATCCAGATTCCATAGTAATAGCATTGTAATTAAATCTCAGCAATCCCTAAATACAACGTTTCCGTATTCTGTTAAAACCGAATGCCAGGAGGAAAATAAAACACCACGTTCTTATGTGTACCATTTTTGTTTAAAATTATGTATAAGAAAAACAAATAGACACGTTTAAACGACCTGCTGTCAAGATGAAAACTGCGGAAATGAAAACGAAAACGCTCATTTTCACAGCACAGAATTTTCCTTCTCTCAGTTGGTTTTAACAGAAATCCTGTACATTTTTGCTCAAAAATGTATGGTCTGTGTCAGTCTGACTGTTTATTAGAGTATCGTGTAAAAATTTGAAGTAAATCGTTCAAAAACTTTTCAAGCTTTAGTTTATGTCAGCCCGGGTGTTTATTAGAGCACCGTGTATGTATCTGAAGTAAGCCAGGTAGGAACATTTTCGAGATTTTTGCTAACAATGTTTCCCTGTTATATATACATTATATACGTCCAACAGACGGCGCACCAGTAGGTATATAAAAACACGTGCGTATTCTAATGGAATATTGTGTCAAAATGTCAACGCAATCGGTGAAAGCCGGCCGGAGTGGCCGTGCGGTTCTAGGCACTACAGTCTGGAATCGCGAGACAGCTACGGTCGCAGGTTCGAATCCTGCCTCGGGCACGGATGTGTGTGATGTTCTTAGGTTAGTTAGGTTTAAGTAGTTCTAAGTTCTAGGGGACTGATGACCACAGCAGTTAAGTCCCATAGTGCTCAGAGCCATTTGAACCAATCGGTGAAGAGCTTTGAAGATTTAAGATTTTCAACAAACGTTTGAATTTTTATTTATAGACTGTAGGATTACGAGCTGTATATTAACAACTAAGAACTGGCGGGTAATAATTATAATCTCTTCTTGTTAAATGTTTGCCTTCCTTACGGGTGGCCTCTCGTCGACAAATGGGGCACGAGGACGTAGGTCAGTTTTGGCTGCAGACTTCCGCATTGCTTTCGTGACTGAGGACACACGAAGGAAAGACGAAGCAAGATCTCAGGACCCACTTCAGCGATTGTTTAATATTCCGTTTTATGTACTAACTCTGATGTGCTTATCTTATTGATACATATAACATACATGAAAGATTTAGCAATGATTCGTATCAACACATTAAACATCTATAGGATAGAAGGATTTGTCAACAAACAAAACCAATTCAGTTCTCTTAAATAAATTTTGTATTTATCACATATCTGCTTATCTTCAAAAGTGACACGATATCAGGAATAAATAATAATAGTTCGTAGCAAGTTCAGCAGTACATTCGTGCCAGTTTTGTTCTGATTTTCGTGTACCGCAAAACGCTACTTACGAACACTTCATGAGTTTTGTATCTGACATCAGAAATCTCAACGATTAGTAAGCGTATATATTTCTTTTTTTTTCTTGTTGAGAGGAGGAGGGAGAGACAGAAGACCAATTAGTAATTTAATTCAATTAAATAAGTGTCGTCTCTCGTGTGACATGTGTCTGTAAAAGAGGGACAATGGAATTTGAATTAGATGCCCAATTTCTTTCTCCAGATCACAGCCTCTTTCGCTCAAATGAATCAGTATGCGGGCGCGTTAAGATATCGACCTATCATTAAGTTTCCATCTCCTCAGACAGATCCCAGAGAACTGGGATTGGGGCACGAAGGGTCTCACGTGGAAATATCTGGCAGAGGTTTTCAATTTGCGATAACCTGCCGTACAACAAAGGGAAACTTTCTGAAAATCTTATGCGGAATTGGGGGACTGGAGCGATTTTTTGTCTAATAAAAGGGGTGTGGGCAGCTTAAAGTTTTAACGGAGTGCTTTATACGTCTGAAAGTATGAAGTTGATGATATGGTCGACATGTACGGAACTGCTCTTGCGAGTGGCTGTTGTTGAGGTTCGTACATGACAACTCCATCCGCACTGAAGCGGACTGCAAGAGAACTAGTCACGTGCCACATATGAGAGAAAGAAATGTTCAGTACGAAAGTGACTGGATAAATTAAACTTAATCATGAAAGACAACCATTATGTTTCTTCAGGTACTATCATAGGAACATTGGAAGACTATTCCTCAAGTGAACAAATAGAAGTAGTGTTTGTCTGACAACAGCATATGCGAGGTGGACCATTCTGCTTGCTCTGGAGATTCCTGTCTGTGTCTTTCCATGCCTTGCGAGAAGTGCCGCGTGTAGATGCGATTCGAAATACAGCCTGTGACCACCGGAAGACAGCGCCACAGGTTGGCCAATAAACCATGCTCATGGAATGAACAACTGTACTACGTTATTTTTTATTTTCTTCATGAATCCGCCAGATTCCGCGGGCCCATGCGAACCATAATTACTTACTTGATTATGAAATCACTAATATTTTACAGAAAGCTAATTATAAAATTCATAAAGAGCAAAATTAAAGTATTAATGAAACAGAAAAGAAGTGTGAGAGAGTATATGAACAAATAACACATTACAGGGAAAAATTCTTATCTGCTACGACGAACTACTTAAGAGAATAGGAGTTTGCCACAATGAAACATTTTAGCTTCGATTTAAATAGTTGTGGTTTAACAATCACTTTTTAAGTTCTTTTGGAAGGCTATTCAAAGTTAAAATCTGCTGAAGAGTTCCTACTTTTCTTATAATGCTTAAGTAAGTGTTATACAAGTGCGAATGGTATTTCCGCCTCGTGTTTACAATAAATGATGCAATTTGTTCCGAAACTATTAATATTTGAAAGAAGAGTAATGAGGAAGATATGGGGACCAGTTTTAGATAACGGAGAATGGAGGAGGAGGAAAAACGATGAAATCTACCTTCTGATGCGACAACCAGCTATCCTACAGAAGATAAAGAGCAAAAGAATACAATGGGTGGGCCATGTAGCCCGTATGCCAGATGGAAGACAGGCGAAGATAGCACTGGAAGGGAAGCCAAACACCAAACGACCCATTGGACGACCAAGAGAGTGCTGGATGGACGACCTAGCGAAAGACCTAGCAGCCCTGGGAATTGAAGACATCTGGAGGAACAGGGCAAAAAACAGGAAGGAATGGAGGCAGTTTGTGGAAGCAGCGCGTGGTCTGCAGGGCCTGTGATCGCTAGATATCTATCTATTTGTTCTGAATGACTTATATTTATCGATTTATGTTGTAGGACCATTTGTCTGGAACACAATGGCTAGTTCCGATTTTTGTATATTTCTACTGATTTCCACCCACATTATGGTAGAAATGTTTCAGAATGCCATTGTGATTTGTTGCCATGCAGTTTGATAACTAGGATTCATTTGAACGGTCAGAGTGTAGTGACAAAATTTGAGTTATATCTGCTTGCAAGTTTTGAAAGAAGTCATAAGACAGAAAGGAGTTACCATTTTGTCCGCGAATTATAAATTTTGAGAAAGCTTTTGGCTCAATTTCAACGAAGTCTGTACTGACAGCCCACGGGAGACAAGGCACTGATTCAACCTGTGTTCATACACCAAAAAATACTTACGTTAATGTTATAGCTTCAGTTATCAAACGGGACAGGCAGGGAACAATCTTGCCGCCAAAACTATTCTCATTAGTCCTCAAGAAGGATCTTTGACCTTAAACTGCAAAACGGAGAGAGAGAAAACGTATTAATGAAACATGCTTGTACCACCCACGTTTTGCTATTCACGTTGTTTGCTAAACCCTAGAGCAGATCAACTCGAACAACGACTTAAGAGTTGATAGAGCAAGACTGAAAAGAGTCCTGAAATCAATTATAATAAGACTACAATAGTGTACCTTAACTTATCAGAAAAGAAAACAGCACAAATTAACAAAGAAGTAAGAGAATCGGGAGGTAGAGTTTTTGCATTTAGGGCACCTGAAAGCAATGAGTATATGAGTAGGAAATGAAATAAACGGAAGAGTAAATATGGCTGAGTAGTTTCGGTAAAACAAATACGATTTTCAAAATTAAGCTGCCAATGTATATGAAAAAGAAAGGATATAATCGCTAAGTTCAAATGGTTCAAATGGCTCTGAGCACTATGGGACTTAACATCTGTGGTCATCAGTCCCCTAGAACTTAGAACTACTTAACCCTAACTAATCTAAGGACATCACACACATCCATGCCCGAGGCAGGATTCGAACCTGCGACCGTAGCTGTCTCGCGGTTCCAGACTGTAGCGCCTAGAACCGCACGGCCACTCCGGCCGGCAGCGGAAGAGCGTGAAAGGGTTAATAACGATGATTTATTTGTATTAGGCTAGATCATTCATGCAGTGGTCGATGGTAGCGCACCTGGCAGCAATTCGCGTATCGCCCGAACATCCAGAATTCTGTGGTAACGGCGCAGGAGGGCGAGGGAGGACCAAGGAGCCCCGGCGGCTGTGTAGCGGGCGAAGGGAAAGTCGCCTGTCCGGTTTGTCCCGTACCCGGGTCCCTCTACGCCTACCTGCTTCGGATTCTGCACTGCCAGCAAATGATGCGCGCCTCCCACCTATTTCTGCTACAGACACACACCAAGGCTGACGTATATCGACCTGAGAAATCTCGGCTACAATTGTTTGGTGAAACAATTTCCGTGTAAAAATTCTGATTTTAAAACTTTCTGGCAGATTAAAACTGGGTGCCGATCTGGGATTCGAACCCGGATTCGTGGTCAAATGCCAGTCCAGCTTTGTACCAAGTTTCAGGCCGGCCATGGTGGCCGTGCGGTACTAGGCGCTTCAGTCCGGACCCGCGGGACTGCTACGGTCGCAGGTTCGAATCCTGCCTCGGCATGGATGTGTATGATGTCCTTAGGTTAGTTAGGTTTAAGTAGTTCTAAGTTCTAGGGGACTGATGACCTCAGATGTTGAGTCCCATAGTGCTCAGAGCCATTTGAACCATTTGAATCAAGTTTCAAAACAGTGTGCACTCCGTTTCAGGGTGGGAGACTCATTCTGAAAAATTCTGATATACAGGGTTAGTTAGTTAGTTACGTGTTCCATTGATCAATAGCACGGAAAACCGTTATGATGTGGAACGTGTCAAATGCACTAGAAATGCGCACAGGAAACAAGTATTTTTCTTTTTTACATTATAGTCACTGCTGCAAAATACTAACGCGAATTCTTTACAGACCAATGGAAAAACTAGTAGAAGCCGACCTCGGGGAAGATCAGTTTGGATTCCGTAGAAATATTGGAACACGTGAGGCAATACTGATGCTACAACTTATCTTAGAAGCTAGATTAAGGAAAGGCAAACCTACGTTTCTAGCATTTGCATACTTAGAGAAAGCTTTTGACAATGTTGACTGGAATACTCTCTTTCAAATTCTGAAGGTGGCAGGAGTAAAATACAGGGATCGAAAGGCTATTTACAATTTGTACAGACCCCATATGGCAGATATAAGAGACGAGGGACATGAAAGGGAAGCAGTGGTTGGGAAGGGAGTGAGACAGGGTTGTTATTCAATCTGTATACTGAGCAAGCAGTAAGCAGTATAGGAAACAGAAGAAATATTCGAGGTAGGTATTAAAATCCACGGAGAAGAAATAAAAACTTTGAGGTTCGCCGATGACATTGTAATTCTGTCAGAGACAGGAAAGGACTTGGAAGAGCAGTAGAATGGAATGGATACCGTCTTGAAAGGAGGATATAAGATGAACATCAAGAAAAGAAAAACGAGGATAATGGAATGTAGTCGAATTAAGTCGGGTGATGCCGAGGGAATTAGATTAGGAAATGAGACACTTAAAGTAGTAAAGGAGTTTTAATATTTGGGGAGCAAAATAACTGATGGTGGTCGAAGTAGAGAGGATATAAAATGTAGACTGGCAATGGCAAGGAAAGCGTTTCTGAAGAAGAGAAATTTGTTAACATCGAGTATAGATTTAAGAGTCAGGAAGTCTTTTTTGAAAGTATTTGTATGGAGTGTAGCCATGTATGGAAGTGAAACATGGACGATAAATAGTTTGGACAAGAAGAGAATAGAAGCCTTCGAAATGTGGTGCTACAGAAGAATGCTGTAGATTAGATAGGTAGATCACATAACTAATGAGGAAGTACTGAATAGGATTGGGGAGAAGAGAAGTTTGTGGCACAACTTGACCAGAAGAAGGGATCTTTTGGTAGGACATGTTCTGAGGCATCAAAGGATCACCAATTTAGTATTGGAGGGCAGCGTTGAGGGTAAAAATCGTAGAGGGAGACCAAAAGATGAATACACTAAGCAGATTCAGAAGGATGTAGGTTGCAGTAGGTACTGGGAGACGAAGAAGCTTGCACGGGATAGAGTAGCATGGAGAGCTGCATCAAAACAGTCTCAGGACTGAAGACCACAGCAACAACAATCATGAATGTCGCTGTTGATTTTAAACTGGTCCAGTTGGAGAGAAAAAATTTCATTACTGAGTAAATGTACTGTGAAACAGTTGTAAGAATTCCTAACCTTTTAAACAGATGCCTACAAGATGTGCGGCTATGAACCCCACACATTATTCTAACTACTTTCTTTTGAGCAGTGAATACCTTTTGACTAAGTGTTGACTTGTCCCAGAATATTATTCCGTATGACATCAGAGAGTGGCAGTATGCAAAGTATGTTAGCTTACTAATTTCTACATCCTCAAAATTGGCAATTATTCTGATTGGAAAAGTTGCTGGACCTAGTCGCTTTACGAAATCCAAAATATGAATTTTCCAATTAAGATTCTCATCTATATGTACACCCAAAAACTTAGTATGCTCTACCCTGGCTACTGGCTTCTTTTGATGTGTTATGTTTATTGAAGGAATTATACTTTTCTCAGCAGAAAATTGGATGTACTGTGTTTTTTCAAAGTTCAGAACAAGCCCATTTGCAGAAAACCAATTAATGACTTTTCCAAAGACATTATATGTATGATTTTCAATTGGACTTTCTTTCACTGGATTAATAATGATGCTTGTACCATCAGCAAACAGTGTCAGTTCAGATTCCTGTTTCAGATAGGAAGGGAGGTCGTTCACATATATCAAGAACAGAACCCTGTGGAACACCTAATGTAATTTCACCCCAGTTAGATGAAGGGGCAAACATTTAAATCACTTGACCCATATAAGGAAACTTTTTGCTTCCTGTTCTGTAGGTATGAGTTAAACCACTCATATGCTATTCCATTTGTACCATAGAACTGTATGTCATGGTTCACACAATCAAATGCTCTGGACAAGTCACAGAATATTCCTACTGGTGACATTTTACTATTTAAAGACTCTATTATGTGGACAGTGAAATTGTATATTGTTGCCTCAGTGGAACAGCATTCCTGAAATCCGAACTGTGATTTACTAAGTATCCCCTTACTGTTCAGATGGCTATCCACTCTTGAGTACATTACTTTTTCAAACATTTTTGAAAACGCCGTAAGCAAGGATACTGGCCGGTAATTATTGACATCTGTTGTTTCCCCTCTTTTTCGTAGAGAGGCATGACATGGCATACTTTAACCTGTCTGGAAAAATACCCTGAGTCAGTGAAGCATTACATGTGTGACTCAAAACATCAGCAATTATTAATTATAATTAAAGTTAAACTTTCAAACCGCTATACAAATAACACCAGTGGTCAGAATGACATCAGAGTGCAACGGAGTATTATAGGAGAAGGGGGAAAACGTATGACAGAAAAAAGTAGTTACAAAATGTAGCAATAGATGGCGTTGTAGGCGTCATAAATTAATAGTGGTCGACTACAAATGACAAATGAATAATAGAACAATGCCTAAGGTGTACGTTTGACGTTAAACAAACTGTACTACACAGTATGCGTGGGTGTACAGGTGTGATACTGTTAGTTACGTAAGCCCATCCACCACGACAAGGTCATATGATGTCGGATGGGAAAATCGGCGAGACGAAAAAACGCGTAAAATCCATCTCTCAGGTCGATGTTTAACTGTCCTGAGGCCAAATCCGCATAAAAAGCATAAGTCACATCGGATTTTAATTGTCCCGAGGCCAAAAACAGCATAAAAAGCGTTGATCAAAATCAAATCGGATTATTAATTTTCAGGTGACTGGCGCAAAACATGTTTAATATTCTGTCCATCGTTTTTTGCAACAAGTTGAAATCGAGGAACAGCATGTTCCACAACTGATCGAAGTGTTTCCGGGATCACGTTCAGAAAGTGTTCCGCAATTCGTGCCTTCAATACAGCTAAGTTTGCAGTCGGAACAGTGAACACAACATCTTTCAAATAGCCCCACAGCCAGAAGTCACACGGGTGAAGGTCAGGTGATCGGGACGGCCAGGCTGTACGGAAATGGCGCTTCAACAGCTGCTTAATTGGATTTGCCATGTACTGAGGTGCGCCACCTTGCACAGAAATGATCCCATCCACACATCCACGCTGTTGGAGAGCTGGAATGACGTGGTTGCTCAAAAGACACTCATAGCGCTTACCAGTGACGGTACAGGTAACAGGACCGGAAGCACCTGTCTCTTCGAAAAAATATGGCCCTATGATAAATGATGCCGTAAACCCGCACCACAGTGGTGGTACTGGTTGATTTGCGTGAGGATTTTCCGTTGCCCATATGCGACAGTTCTGTGTATTGACTTATGCTGTTAGATGGAAGTGGACTTCGTCTGCACACAAAATCTTCCACGGCCAATCAGTGTCCACTTCCACGCGAGCAAGAAATTCTAAAGCAAAGGTCTCTCTTGCTGGCAGGTCAACAGGAAGCAAGTCATGCACATGGCTAATTTTGAATGGATATCAAAGAAGGATATTTCGTAGGATTTTACGCACCGTGCTCGCACGTATGTCCAGTGTTTGGGCAATTCTCCGTGCACTACACGTTTGCACACCACCACTCGTCTCCTCCTGCACTGCTGTGGCCACTTCTTCCACTGACGTCGAATCAATTCGTTTCCTCCCTCTACCAGGTTGCACATCAAAAGAACCCGTCTTTTCGAATTTCCGAATCATTTTCTCCAGACCCACAGCAGTCATCGGACCAAAGCCTTTTTTTCAAAGCCTTCAGTCTCCGGAACTTCTGCAAAGTGACGTGTGCACTGTCATCATTATTGTAATACAACTTTACCGAGGGCGATCCTGTATTGAGACAGTCATGGCGAACGTCGCAGACGCGAAAGGAGGGAAAGCCGCGTACTCGGCGCGTTTATACCAACTTCAATGGATTGTACGCATGACGAGTGTTTTCATTTGCGTATTCTGACACATACAGCGCCATCTGTTGATCAATTTTCACACTGTTTTTTCTTCTGCCATACGTTTTCCCCCCCTCTCCGATAATATGCCGTTGAAATTTGACGTCATTCTGAGCAGTGGTGTTATTTCTACATCGTTTTGAAAGTTTACCTTTAATTACAATTAACCGGTATATCGACCTTAGTTGTTTCGGGTACAACTGTTTGTTGAAACAATTCCGGTACAAAAAATCTGATTTGAAAACTTTCTGGCAGATTAAAATTGTGTGGCGATTTGGGATTCGAACCCGGGTTCGTGCTGGAGCCCCAGACCACTGCACAGTACTGATCTGCCAGGAATCTTCAAAGCAGTGCGCACATCGCTACAGAGTGACAGGTTCAGTCTGAAAAAATCTGATATTGCTAGAGGAAGGTTTGTAGCGGAAGCTCTTGCAGCTAGGAACTAGATCAAGTGAGAAAGAATATTTAATTATTAAAAAAAAAAAACAGTAGAACAGTTGTGGAGTGTAGGAAGTGCAATAAGCAATAGAATTCTCTTGAATTCAACGCCACTGTCAAATAAATGATAGTGAATAAACTGCTTGGCTGACAACAGAAGCAATTGAATCGATTATCTCTCAATATGGAGTTTCCATACGAAAAATTTTATGGCACAACTGAACTGGAGTCACTGAATGAAATTAATGGATCGAGGGGGGTGGGGGGGGGAGGGGGGGGAGGTTGAATCAGTGAAGGCCCAGTGACATAAATGATTTCGTTGAAAATCGTTTGGAAATGTTCAACGCGCTACGCAATGAATATGTCTCGAATACAGCGTGACAAATGCAAATTAGTTACAGATTTCACTCCAACTAACTTCATTTTACACTCATAATCAGAAAAAACAGAATACCTTGAACGACTAGACGTAGCACGGTCATATTCACAGGACGTGTACATTAGAAGGTTGTGCAGAAAGGATTAGGATTACAGTTACCTCAGTTCAGCGTGTATCCTGTTACCTAGTACGCTCAGGGTCGGCCATGGGCCCTGAGAACTTGTTCCATGCGTGATGGCATCGTCGCAAATGAGACGCGAAAGGTGTACTGCTGCATTCGCCTGGCTCCAAAGCTCATCTGTGTTGGGTGGCATTGGATCACAGCGCTGCACCTGTCGTTTTACCACATCCCACACATTTTCGACTGCCGACAAGTCTGGTGATCTAGCAGGCCAGGCCAAAAGGCTGGCATCCTGTGAGAACAGCAACATGTGGTCGCGCAGTCTCTTCCTGAAAAATGGCGACTGGGGTGTTGTGCAGAAAGGGTATGGCTACGTGTCGCAGGACGTCAATCACGTAGGTCACGCTGGCAACAGTGTTCTGTTCACGCACCAGTTGTGATTTGTACCTAATAGCACCCCACGCCATAGGAACTTGAGTTGCCCTGTATGTGTTGTGCGAATGCAGTCACTGTTATGTCTCTCTCTCATTCTTTGCGGCGAACCAAAACGCGACCATCATTATCAAACAAACGGAACCTGCATCCGTCCGAAAACGCTGATGGCATTCCTGTCCCCGCCGATGACATTCCATACACCATTACCGTCAAGCATATTTCTGCACATTCGTCAAAGGTAGACGGAGAAGTGGGCAATGCTCTTGTAACACTACCTTAAAAAACAGCGACGTACTGTCATTCCTGATAGCGGAAGATGTGTTATACTGTACCACTGTTGCGCCAGAGCCGAGGAGGACGCAGATCTGCCCTGCAATGCCATTCAGATGACGTGTCCATCTTCTCGAGGGGTGGTCTGGGTGGTGCGACGTGACCCATCTCGCCCTGTTCTACGGCCTTCCGAGAAACCTTTCTGCATACACCCGTTGCACTGCCACAACACTGCGTCCCACACGAGCAGCAATTTCCCGGTTGGATGCGTCACATTCTCTCATGCCAATAATGCTCCCTCTTTCAAACACATTGATTCGAAGGTACGGTTAGTGCATCCTGCACGTCTACTCAAGTCACACTGCCCCATTAACTTTGGTTTAAAGCGCCATTGAGAACTGCAGGCTCGCGTTACCGGTAGGTGGTGTTGTGCCGCGATATCGATGTTGACCCTGAATCCGCCGGCCGACGTAGTTCAAATGCTAATCATTTCTTTAGAACATACTAATGTCCATGTCCTGTGAATAGGAACGGAATATCTCTAGTCGTCCAAGGTTTTCGTTTTTTTTCTGTGTATCCCAACATTAGGGGAAGCAATAGTCATCCACAAAATCTGATCTCCCAGTACTGCTAACCCTACCTACGCCGTGGGAGAAGCTCTGACTACGCGGGCCGCGGTGCCCGAGCGGTTCTAGGCGCTACAGTCTGGCACCGCGTGACCGCTACGGTCGCAGGTTCGAATCCTGCCTCGGGCATGGGTGTGTGTGATGTCCTTAGGTTAGTTAGGTTTAAGTAGTTCTACGTGCTAGGGGGCTGATGATCTCAGAAGTTAAGTCCCATAGTTCTCAGAGCCATTTCAACCATTTGAAGCTCTCACTGCAGTGTTCAGATAACACAAGAGGATACGTCAGTAAAAATCAAAGTCTGAGTCAGGCCTGAAGGCATACATGGTTAAGGCTACTGGTCTCGATCAGCAGGGAGCCAGGTTCTAATCCCAGTCTGGCACCAATTTTTCACTGTCACGGCATTTTCAGTACAATTTTACAGTTGCCTTACTTCGGGAATAATACAGGGAGGTCCATTGATCGTGACCGGGGCAAATATCTCACGATATAAGTGTCAAACGAAAAAACTACAAAGAACGAAACTTGTCTAGCTTGAAGGGGGAAACCAGATGATGCTATGGTTGGCCCGCTAGATGGCGCTGCCATAGGTCAAACGGATATCAACTGCGTTTTCTTAAATAGGAATCCCCATTTTTTATTACATATTCGTCTAGAACGTAAGGAAATATGAATGTTTTAGTTGGACCACTTCTTTCGCTTTGTGATACATGGCGCTGTAATAGTCGCAAACATACGGCTCACAATTTTAGACGAACAGTTGGTAACCCGTAGGTTTTTTTTAAATTAAAGTACAGAACGTAGGTACGTTTGAACATTTTATTTCGATTGTTCCAATGTGATACATGTAACTTTGTGAACTTATTATTTCTGAGAACGCATGCTGGTACAGCGTGATTACCTGTAAATACCACATTAATGCAACAAATGCTCAAAATGATATCCGTCAACCTCAATGCATTTGGCAATACATGTAACGACATTCCTCTCAACAGCGAGTAGTTCGCCTTCCGTAATGTTAGCACATGCATTGACAATGCGATGACGCATGTTGTCAGGCGTTGTTGGTGGATCACGATAGCAAATATCCTTCAACTTTCCCTACAGAAAGAAATCCGGGGACGTCAGATCCGGTGAGCGTGCTGGCCATGGTATGGTGCTTCGACGACCAGTCCACCTGCCATGAAATATAATATTCAATGCCGCTTCAACCACACGCGAGCCATGTGCCGCACATCAAAAAATGGCTCAAATGACTCTGAGCACTATGCGACTTAACTTCTGAGGTCATCAGTCGCCTGGAACTTAGAACTAATTAAACCTAACTAACCTAAGAACATCACAAGCACCCATGCCCGAGGCAGGATTCGAACCTTCGACGAAGCGGTCGCTCGGCTCCAAACTGTAGCGCCTAGAACCACACGGCCTCTCCAGCCGGCTGTGCCGGAGATCCATCATGTTAGAAGTACATCACCATTCTGTCATGCAGTGAAACATCTTGTAGTAACATTGGTAGAACATGACGTAGGAAATCAGCATATATATTGCACCATTTAGATTGCCATCGATAAAATGGGGGCCAATTATCTTTCATCCCATAATGCCGTACCATACATTAACCCGTCAAGATCGCTGATGTTCCACTTGTCGCAGCCATAGTGGATTTTCCGTTGCCCAATAGTGCATATTATGCCGGTTTACGTTACCGCTGTTGGTGAATGACGCTTCGTCACTAAATAGAACGCGTCCCGTAATTTCTCTTGTGCCCAGTGGCAGAACTGTAAACGACGTTCAAAGTCGTCGCCATGCGATTCCTGGTACATAGAAATATGGTACGGGTGCTATCGATTATGATGTAGCATTCTCAACACCGACGTTTTTTAGATTCCCGATTCTCGCGAAATTTGTCTGCTACTGATGTGCGGATTAGCCGCGACAGCAGCTAAAACACCTACTTGGGTATCATCATTTGTTGCAGGTCGTGGTTGACGTTTCACATGTAGCTGAACTCTTCCTGTTTCCATAAACAACCTAACTATCCGGCGAACGGTCCGTTCACTTGGATGATGTCGTCCAGGATACCGAGCAGCACACACAGCACATGACCGTTGGGCATTTTGATCACCCAATAGCCATACATCAACACGATATCGACCTTTTCCGCAACTGGTAAACGGTCCATTTTAACACGGGTAATGTATGTATATATGGAGGAATCCTGGAGATACTAAAAGGTATCAGATAGATTATATAATGGTAAGACAGAGATTTAGGAATCAAGTTTTAAATTGTAGGACATTTCCAGGGGCAGATGCGGACTCTGACCACAATCTATTGGTTATGACCTGTAGGTTAAAACTGAAGAAACTGCAAAAAGGTGGGAATTTGAGGACATGGGATCTGGATAAGCTGAAAGAACCAGAAGTTGTACAAAGTTTAAAGGACAGCATAAGGGAACAATTGACAGGAATGAGGGAAAGAAATACAGTAGAAGAAGAATGGGTAGCTCTGAGGGATGAAGTAGTGAAGGCAGCAGAGGATAAAGTAGGTAAAATACGAGGGCTGCTAGAAATCCTTGGGTAACAGAAGAAATATTGAATTTAATTGATGAAAGGAGAAAATAGAAAAATGCAGTAAATGAAGCAGGCAAAAAGGAATACAAACGTCTCAAAAATGAGATCGACAGGAAGTGCAAAATGGCTAAGCAGGTATGGCTAGAGGACAAATGTAAGGATGTAGAAACTTATCTCACTAGGGGTAAGATAGATACTGCCTACAGGAAAATTAAAGAGACCTTTGGAGAGAAAAGAGCCACGTGTATGAATATCAAGATCTCAGATGGCAGCCCAGTTCTAAGCAAAGTGGGAAGGCAGAAAGGTGGAAGGAGTATATAGAGGGTTTATACAAGGGCGATGTACTTGAGGACAATATTACGGAAATGGAAGAGGATGTAGATGAAGACGAAATGGGAGATAAGATACTGCGTGAAGAGTTTGACAGAGCACTGAAAGACCAAGTTGAAACAAGGCCCCCGGAGTAGACAACATTCCATTAGAACTACTGACGGCCTTGGGAGAGCCAGTCATGACAAAACTCTATCAGCTGGTGAGCAAGATGTATGAGACAGGAGAAATACCCTCAGACTTCAAGAAGAATATAATAATTCAAATCCCAAAGATAGCAGGTGCTGACAGATGTGAAAATTACCGAACTATCAGTTTAATAAGTCACAGCTGCAAAATACGAACGCGAATTCTTTACAGACGAATGGAAAAACTGGTAGATGCGGACCTCGGGGAGGATCAGTTTGGATTCCGTAGAAATGTTGGAATACGTGAGGCAATACTGGCCTTACGACTTATCTTAGAAGAAAGATTAAGAAAAGGCCAACCAACGTTTCTAGCATTTGTAAACTTAGAGAAAGCTTTTGACAATGTTGACTGGAATACTCTCTTTCGAATTCTGAAGGTGGCAGGGGTAAAATACAGGGAGCGAAAGGCTATTTACAATTTGTACAGAAACCAGATGGCAGTCATAAGAGTCGAGGGGTATGAAAGGGAAGCAGTGGTTGGGAAAGGAGTGAGACAGGGTTGTAGCCTCTCCCCGATGTTATTCAATCTGTATATTGAGCAAGCAGTAAAGGAAACAAAAGAAAAATTTGGAGTAGGTATTAAAATTCATGGAGAAGAAGTAAAAACTTTGAGGTTCGCCGATGACATTGCAATTCTGTCAGAGACAGCAAAGGACTTGGAAGAGCAGTTGAACAGAATGGACAGTGTCTTGAAAGGAGGATATAAGATGAACATCAACAAAAGCAAAACGAGGATAATGGAATATAGTCAAATTAAATCGGGTGTTGCTGAGGGATTTAGATTAGGAAATGAGACACTTAAAGTAGTAAAGGAGTTTTACTATTTAGGAAGTAAAATAACTGATGATGGTCGAAGTAGAGGGGATATAAAATGTGGACTGCCAATGGGAAGGAAAGCGTTTCTGAAGAAGAGAAATTTGTTAACATCGAATATAGATTTATGTATCAGGTAGTCGTTTCTGAAAATATTTGTATGGAGTGTAGCCATGTATGGAAGTGGAACATGGACAATAACTAGTTTGGACAAGAAGAGAATAGAAGCTTTCGAAATGTTGCGCTACAGAAGAATGCTGGAGATAAGGTGGATGGATCACGTAACTAATGAAGAGGTATTGAATAGGACTGGGGAGAAGAGAAGTTTGTGACACAACTTGACTAGAAGAAGGGATCGGTTGGTAGGACATGTTTTGAGGCATCAAGGGATCACAAATTTAGCATTGGAGGGCAGCGTGGAGGGCAAAAATCGTAGAGGGAGACCAAGAGATGTATACACTAAGCAGATTCGGAAGGATGTAGGTTGAGAAACTTACACAGGATAGAGTAGCATGGAGAGCTGCATCAAACCAGTCTCAGGACTGAAGACAACAACAACAACAACAACAACAACAACAACAATGTATCACGAAGCAAATACCTTCTGCACTGTCGGAACGTTACGTGTTACCACGTACGTATACGTTTGATACTATTACAGCGCCATCTATCATAAAGCGAAAAAAGTGGTCCAACTAAAACATTCATATTTCTTTACGTGCTACACGAATATGTAATGAAAAATGGGGGTTCCTATTTTTAAAAAACGGAGTTGATATCCGTTTGACCTGCGGCAGCGCCATCTAGCGGACCAACCATAGCTCCATTTGGTTTTCTCCTTCAAGCTAGCTGAGTTTCGTTCTTTGTAGTTTTTTCGTTTGACGTTTATTTCGTGAGATATTTGGCCCGGTCAAGATCAATGGCCCACCTTGTATATCCCTACATTAGGGGAAAATCTGATCTCGGAGTGATGCTAATCCTACCTACAGATTATATTAGTTTATTCGTTCCATAGATCCGTGTTGAGATCCTCGTAGATGTGGAACATGTCACTTTTTTTTCCACACCGTGGAAGAAGATCTGACTGCAGCGTTCAGATAACATAGGAAGATATGTCAGTGAATATAAAAGTCTGAGTGAGGCCCGAAGGCATACATGGTTAAGGCAAGGAGTAGGGCACCAATTTTTCACTGTCACGACATTTTCAGTACAATATTACAGTTGCCTTACTTCTGGATTTACATATGAACAAGAGATCTGCCCCAACTTCGCACGGGTCGCACCACTTTTTACAGCCAGACGACTTGTCTGGCGTACCGTTAGTGAATTATGCATGGTGAACATTAATAATACTGACAAACTGCAGGGACAGAGTCCTGCCTGGAATTGGAGGTCCGGAACCGTGCGACTGCTACGGTCGCAGGTTCGAATCCTGCCTCGGGCATGGATGTGTGTGATGTCCTTAAGTTAGTTAGGTTTAAGTAGTTCTAAGTTCTAGGGGACTAATGACCACAGCAGTTGAGTCCCATAGTGTTCAGAGCCATTTGAACCATTTTGGAATTAGAGGAAAAAAAAGGTCCTACGGTTATCTGTCCGGAAATGGACGGCGTGCGTGCAACTACAAAAAATCGTGCCAGAACACAGTACCGAGCTGCATCGCATCCACGTCACAACAGATGTCCGAAGCGGCCCCTGTGGACAGGGACTGGCAGCTGTCACGCAGCAGCACACCACGTTGGTGGCCACTTGCCTGGAGCTTGTATTAGGATTCGGCTCACTATCCTGTAGTAGCCGGTCCCCCAATTCTGGTGTACGCACAGTCAGCCGCCTCCCTATACGTTCGCCTGTCTGAAAGGACCCATGATCGCACAGACGCCCAAAAAGGGCTTGAAATGTTGTGCGATGTAGTTGGTGTCTGTCAGGACACTTGTTTTGGTACAGCCGTGCTGCCTCTCGACCGTTTCCATCTACTTGGGCGCGCACACATACACCATCCCGGCTTGTTCCCGACTTGAGTACCGGACCATTCTGCTGATCACAGGTGCAGTGTCAATCACACAGTCTGCAACACACAAGGGACACACGGCACATGTACAGAGGAACTTCCATTTGTCAGCCCTATTTACCGTGGTACGTGTTTCTGGACACGTCTTCCTACGACCTTTTTTCCCCCCACTTCCAGTCATGAGTCCGTCCCTGCAGTTTGTCGTTTTCATTAATGTTCACCCTGTAAACACAAACCTTCCTTCTACATCTACATCTACATCCATACTCCACAAGTCACCTGACGGTGTCTGGCGGAGGGTACCTTGAGTACCTCTATCGGTTCTCCCTTCTATTCCAGTCTCGTATTGTTCGTGGAAAGAAGGATTGACGGTATGCCTCTGTGTGGGCTCTAATCTCTCTGATTTTATCCTCATGGTCTCTTCGCGAGATATACGTAGGAGGGAGCAATATACTGCTTGACTCTTCGGTGAAGGTATGTTCTCGAAACTTTAACAAAAGCCCGTACCGAGCTGCTGAGCGTCTTTCCTGGAGAGTCTTCCACTGGAGTTTATCTATCATCTCCGCAACGCTTTCGCGATTACTAAATGATCCTGTAACGAAGCACGCTGCTCTCCGTTGGATCTTCTCTATCTCTTTTATCAGCCCTATCTGGTACGGATCCCACACTGCTGACCAGTATTCAAGCAGTGCGCGAACAAGCGTACTGTAACCTACTTCCTTTGTTTTCGGGTTGCATTTCCTTAGGATTCTTCCAATGAGCCGACGATTAACTTTATATCATCATTTCATTTTAAAACACTCCTAATGCGTACTCCCAGATAATTTATGGAATTAACTACTTCCACTTGCTGACCTGCTATGTATCTATCTATATCCGAATCCCGCTCCAGCTACTGCCGGGTCTGGGTGCTGACGAGTCCTCTCCATTTGGCTCGGTCCTCCCACCACTTTTCTTCCTCCACTTGCTGCCAGGTCACACCTCTCCTTTCAACAGATATTCTCACTCCCATTTTCCACCGTGTTCTTGGGCGCCCTCTAGGTCTTTTCCCATCCATCTTTAGTTCTTCCATAATTTAGGGGGAGTCTCTGCCCATGCATCCTCTTAACATGCCCATACCATCTTAATCTCTTTCTTTCAATTTCTTCTCTCATACTTTCTTGTTTGAGGTCCTTTCTAATCTCTACATTCCTTACTCTGTCCATTCTTGTTTTTCCCTTAACTGCTCTGAGAAATTTCATTTCCCCTGCTTGCATTCTGCTCCAGTCCCTTTCTGTCATTGTCCATGTTTGTCCACCATAGGTGACAATTGGGAAGTAATAATTCTTATACATAAGGAGTTTTGCTTTTTCTGAAACTTCCTTATTCCAAATCATGTGTTTTATGGTTTGGTAGAAATTTCCTCCCTTCTATAACCTCCTATTAATTTCGTTAGTTATTCTTCCATCCCTAGATATTTCACTCCCTAAATAAGTGAAACTTTCTACCACTTTGAGGGGTTCTCCATTCAAGGTAATATTTACGTTGATCCCTTTCTCTCTTCCAAATACCACTACTTCACTCTTATCTTTATTTATTATTAATCCACACCTTTCCATTATTTTCTTCCATGCATCATGTTATAACTGTACATCTACCACTTTATCACCCCATATTATCATAACCTATTCAAAAATCATATTTTTGTCTTTTTCTTTTACTATATGTTAAACTGCCCTATTCATTCCCTCCATCACAACATTAAAAAGTGCACGAGACAGAATACTTCCTTGCTTAAGTACTTGTCTTATTTCGAAGTATTTCCCCAATGGTGCTCTAATTCTACTATTGTGCCCTCTGTACATTGTCTTTATAACATTAATGTATCCGTCTTCTATATCTATCTTCTTCAGTTCTTCCCAGAGTCTTTTTCTGTCAACTGAGTCATATGCCTTTTCTATGTCTATAAAAACCATTATCACCCTTTTGTTAGACTCCCAACTTTTTTCTATCAGTTGACGGATGGAAAATATCAGGTCGATCGTGCTCCTTCCTTTCCTAAACCCATGCTGTTCTTCACTCAGCTCCTTTTATATCTTTTCATTATTCGATTTAGTAAAATTCTTTCAAAAATCTTGGCTGTATGACTCATGAGGGTTATTCCTCTGTAGATTTTACAAAGTCTTTTATTGCCTTTCTTGAAGATGGGAACAACGTCTCCCTGTAACACAAAGTAACTTTTAGGTTAGTTACAAAATAACTAAAAATATTAAAGATTTAAACTAAAGATATTCTAAAAACTAAGATTACTCTTAACACAAATTACTATAGAGAAGACTATTCGCAAACACAGAGACTTGAGAAAAACTATGAATGAACATCTGCAAAAGTTTTAAGATGGTCGAAATTGAGTTTGTATCGACTGCAATCGCAAGCGACAATGAACTGGCGTACTGGATTTACAGAATAACTGGCGGAACCTGAAGTGCTGTTTTACAGTGTTTCCGCTGGGATGCAAAACCTCTCAGTACGGCATGCCTAGTTAGCCCAAATTTAGGGCCTATCCGAAATTTGGACCACTTTCTCTAATATCCTAAGTGAAATAACTACAGAGGACCTGAAACGGGTTAATCCAGCGAGGTGGCGCACTGGTAAGGCATTCGTCTCCCCTTCGAAAGGTCATCAGTTCAAATCTCCTTTTGATCATCCAGCTTTAGGCTTTTTTTTCGTATCCTTAAATCGCTTAAACGCCAATGCCCGGATAATACCGTTGAAAATGACATTGCCGAGCGGGATTAGCCGAGCGGTCTCAGGCGCTGCAGTCATGGGCTGTGCGGCTGGTCCCGGCGGAGGTTCGAGTCCTCCCTCGGGCATGGGTGTGTGTATTTGTCCTTAGGACAAGCTTAGGGACTGATGACCTTAGCAGTTAAGTTCCATAAGATTTCACACCCATTTATTTTGAAAATGACATTTCCGATTTCCTTCCATATTTCTTCGCCCATTCCGAGTTTGTGCTTTGTTCTTTATGATCTCGTCGACAGCTCCACCCTTCGTTCTTCAAAAGGTACACTATTATTGAAACGTCGAATGAAATGCGATGCGAGATTTATAAGAATTTAATTTATTCAAGTGAAAGTTAGCTAAGTGTTAACAAGTACATTCGAGAATGAGTCATTCGTGCCTTTTTATTTTCTGAATGTTATTTGTGAACTAACGACCAAGGAAACCCGGCGTTGTCCAGGATTTATTTATATACGTGTCTCCACACAGCGTTTGGTCTTGTGTTTAATGTTTATGACCCCATTTTTCCTGACCTATGTGCTTACAGAGATATAATTTTGCGAGTGTACTCAGTGCCATATGTGGATACTGTCTGCAAAATTTCTTGCGAATGGAGTCAGTAGCAAAGAAGTAATAAATTTAAATCCCATGCATGATGCAGCAGTTTTTCACTCATCTCAGTGTTTACGACGTCATATCTACAGAACTATCTGTCGTACAATGATATAATGTTGTAGGAACATTCAGCGGCGTATGTGGATACTGTACGCGAAATTTTTTGCGAATAGGTAGCAAAGGAATAATAAATTTTACTGACATGCATGACGTGGCAGTCACTCAGGCATCTCATTGTTTATAATGTCATATCTTCTGAACAATGTGTCTTAAAATGATAACGTCGTGCAACACGCGGTGCTTTTACTGCAGGAACAGTGGAAAAGTAGTAAGCGATAAACCTTTCGTCATTTTGTAGGGGTTGTCGGTCAGAAAAAAAGGCATAAAGGTTTGAGATTGTGTGTAAAATTTGTTGCAAGACGAGAAGTGCTCTCATTCTTGAATAGTGGATGATTAAAGTCTCTGAATTCAGCTTCGCGGGGCTACAAACTTTTCCACTCCAACCTCAACCCCTTTCATAGGTAGATGGTTCTTACCCCCACATCGATTGTGGCCTGACATAAAGTATATGTGTACCAAGTTTGATTGATATCGGGCCAGTGGTTAAGGAGGAGATGTGGAACACACACACACACACACACACACACACACACACACACACACACACACACACATCCATTTTTATAATGCGTGCGGATTTATTAGAAGTGCGTAATTGTAAGAACGCCACTAGAGAGCGTTACCAATTTTACCACATGCTCAAATGTCGTCTCTTTGTGCTGGAACACGTTGTGTACTGAGTTAGGTTGTGGATGGAAAGTACAACATCACAGCGGTCCTTTTCTGCAAACTAATCGCTTGTGTCAACAGGCGAGAGCGCTGCTAAGCCAGCGAAATGCGTCCCTTGTCAATGGGGAAAATCCCAACATTAGATGTAAAGAATGAAAACCAGACAGCCTCCCTAATGTCCTGTCGGCGGGATCTGTGAGGTTAACTGGTGGATTGGGCCGTTAGGCCTTAGGCCGGCTCCCTGGAAACCTGGCTGGGAAATCCTGACAAACAAGACAACTATTCGCACCACGTGAATGCAGTATTTCTTGATTTCAGAAAAAGCATTTGGCAAGGTGCCACACAAACATTTATTAAGAAAGCTACGTTGATGCAAGGAATAAAACAAAATCTGTAACTAGGTTCTAGGTGCAATATGTTACGTTGAATGATGAATCATCGGCAAATGTAGCAGTAACTTTAGACGGGTCCCAGAGAAGAGTACTGGGATCCCTGCTGTTCATGTTGTATATTAATAACCTTGCAAACAGTATTAATAGTAACCTCGGACTTTCCGTAGGTGATGCTTTTATTATAGCGTCTGAAAAAAGAAATGCGCAAATATCAGACTTTTATAAAATTTTATAATGTAGTGCAATGATTGGCTACTTGCTTTAAATTTTCAGATATTTAGAACTACACACATCATAAAAATAAAAAAAACTTGGTATGCTATGGCTACAATATCAGTGAGTCACAATTAGAATCAGTCAACTCATCATAAATACCTGTTGTAACATGTTGTATTTAGTGGGTTGGTGCATAAGTCCGTAGTTTCTTTCCATAAGTTTAATAAACACAAAAGATTCACATAACAGAGACTTTAGTCATGAAAAATATATTCTTCTTCACTATTTACTACAGTGTACCAACGCTGGGGTGGTTTTGAGGCGAAGAACTCGTCGAGCCATGTTAGAACGGAAGTTCCTTGAAGGTTGCTCGATAAAGAACGAAAAAGGTGGAAATTTGAGGGCGCGAGATCAGGTGAATAAGGTGGGTGAGGAATGACTTCCCAACCCAAGTCCTGTATAGCGTTTTTTGTGAGTCTAGCAGAATGCAGGCGCGTGTTAGCGTGTAGTAGCATCACGGGTCGTTGTTCTTGGACTGTGTGTGCAAGACGTCTCAGTTGTTGACAGCAAATGTCAGCAGTGATGGCTACATATCGGGGAAGCACTTCATAGCACATTACATCGTCGCTGTTCTACCAGATACATAACCTTATCTTTTGTGGATGCACGCAGGTTTTCGTACGGGAAGTTGCTGCTCTGTTTGGGCTCAGGCATTCCTTTCTTTTCCTTATGTTAACATAAAGACACCATTTCTCGACACCAGTAACGATTCAGGATAGAAATGGTCGGTGTCATTCACGAGCCAATTGATGACGAGCAAACAGAGCTGCACATATGGTTACCAGCTGATATTTGTGATTTTGGCTTACAGATACAGCATCAATACATCCGAGTTTTGAATCTGCCCCATTGGATGCAAATTTCGCACGATGGTGGAATGATCACAGTTCATTACATTTGCCAGTGCTCGAGTACACCGACGTCGATCGTTGTAGGTTAATGTGTTTAAACGATCTTCATCAAATCCCGAAAATCTCTCTGAACGTGGAGAGTCACTAGTATCAAAATGACCCTCCTTAGAACGAGGAAACTATTTTCTTGTCGTTCTCTGTCCAATGACATTATCCTCACACACGGCGCAAATGCTTCAGGCTGCCTCCGCTCCTGTCACCCCTCTATTGAGATCAAACACAAGAATATCTCGGAAATGTACCGATTTCTCCACTTGGCACGCCATTTTCTGGCATCCACAGCTCTACTCTCCAAATGACAAATGACAATAGGTGAACTCAGATAGCAACAATGAACTACAGGTAAAAAACGATAATAGATCAATACACCCGTAGCAGCCAGAATACCAACAATGCAAAACAAAAACGCTACGAACTTACGCACCAGCCTAATAAGGAAAGCGGAATATTCGCGTAGGTTCACTCGTAGATGAAACAGGTGACAGAATTCGGTTCAGTGGCAGGATACTGGGAAAATGTAATCAATCTATAAAGGAGACTGCTTGCCCATCACTTGTGTGTCCCATCTTAGAATATTACTCAGATGTGTGGGACTAATACGAGAAAGGAGTAACGTGGCGTATGAAAAGAATACAATGAAGGGCGGTACGAATGGTCGCACATTTATTTCGCTCGCGGTATAGCGTCACTGCGCTTATGGAAAACTTGAATTTGCAGATGCTGGAAGATGTATGCCAATTATCCGGCAACAGCCTACTTACAGTGTTTCAAGAACGAGTATCACTCGAAGAATCTAGAAATATACTTCATCCTGCTACGTATCGCTTGTGTAGGAACCGCGGAAACAAGCACCCATGGTATATTTAAGCAGTCATTCTTACTGCGCTCCATGTGTGATGGGAACCGAAAGAAACCCTGATATATGATACAATTCTGAAAACCCTTTGCCATTCATTTGAAAGTGATTTGCAGAGTATGTTTGTAGGCGCAAAACAAGAAATTTGTTCGATTAATTTGCGGATTAATCACAGCTATGTCTTCCCAACTTGTCGAAAACTACTGCATCTGACACATTTGGAAAATATACGTCTGTTCGAATATGTTTCACAACAGCTATCAACAAGTCAGAAAATATTGTCAACTCAACAGTGGCGAAAAGACTGTTCAGTATTAATCCCAATTACAAAGAAAGGGATTTCGAAAGATTGTTCGAATCACCTTAAAGTCGCACTTATATACATGTCATGCTTAAAATCTTACAAAATAGTATTCGCCACCTCACAGGCCGAGAGCTATGCGAAGAACAAGCTGGATTTCGTAAATCAAGAGGGCCCAGAGACCAAACTGGGAACATACGATAGATTATGGAGGTGGCAAGAGAATTCCAGAAAGATATATATCTCTTCCTTACTGATTATATCTGTGGTCCAAATACAACCGTATCTTGCAATAAACTTGGGTGATTTTAACAGCCACCACGAACAGTCAAAATACCAAGACTGTCGTGCTGATGGGGAATCTTGGATAAAACGGGCAGAAGATGAAAATCTTAATCTTATCTTCGATGCTAAAGATCGCTGTACTTTCAAATCCACTTTATGGAGGTGTTTATATAATCCTGATCTATGCTTTAACTCAAGTGATAACAAAAGACGACCGTTGCAAGCCACCCTAAAAATTCTTTGCGACTTTCGACTTTCCTCACAACTAGGGTGACCATATTTTCTTCGGGCAAAAGTGGGACTTTCATACATTTTCTTGGGCAAAAAGTGGGACAATTTTTATTTCTCGTTAAAATCACTTTTAATGCTAACATTTCTTCTTCCTCTGCAAATACAGCCTTCACTGATATGTGTGTGTGTCTGTGTGTGTGTGTGTGTGTGTGTGTGTGTGTGTGTGTGTGTGTGTGTACAAAACCAAACAAAGAATGGAAAGACTGGAAAGAAGTACATTTCAAGTTTTCAGAAATTTACTTATTAAGAAATGCAACATTTATAACACAGAATGTAGAAATACATACAGTAACAATCACTACAAAAAAGTTCTTAGAGAACACAATGAATTTATGGTTTTGTGGATTCCACACTGCAATCATATTTCCTCGAAGATGAAATTTCATTCAGCAACTCAGATTTGCCTAATAGGTATGAATAGAAGTCAGTGCAACTGTATTTACTGAAGTTTAAACAGGTCAGTAAAATACACTTAACGCTCCTCACCGTAAATCTATTCCTCTCATCTGTCCACTGTGACGATAGTAAGCTGAAAACTCTTTCAACATTTGCACTGTGGGCAGGGAGTGAAAAGAAGTACTACGCTATATTAAGCGATTCTCTGAACTGTTCATTACACTGGCAAGATCTGAAAAACCTACACCATTTTTCATGTGCCATCAACGGATTCCATTGTTCACTGTCTGTTTCCACTTGTTGTTTTACAAATAACTGTATATGAACTCTTTCATCAAATAAGAGGCTGTCATTTACTAGAATGCCCTTTTCATTTAGTCATATTAAAGTATTTTCAACTACTGACCATTCTGGTAGTTCTGTGAGCATCATCCATGAGAATACAGAAAACTCAGCTATTCCCTGTAACCATGAGGATAAATAGTTTACTAAAGCATCATAAAACGTTGATACTGCTATGTCAAATTTCTTAACAGACTGGTCATCACAATCATTCAGAAGTTTTTTTTTTTTTACACTTAGTGGTACAAAATGTTCATGTTTCCTTGAATTTAGACTTGTCAAAGCTTTATTTAAGACTGCTTATACTTCACGTAAGGAATTATTCTGTTTCTCAATGCTCAGAATGGATTGTTGGAAAACACTCATTTGTGAATGTACAAAAAGTAAATAACATTCATTTGTAGGATCACTGAAAAAACTCTTTAAGATTGCAGGGCACTTTGAGTTAGACTGTGACAAAAAGTACGATTTCAAAGGTTCATACATTTTCAAGATCCCTTCTATGGCTGGCAACAATGAAAGCCACCTTGTTTTGAAAAAAGGAAAGTAAATTTTTGTGACACCGACAAATTCACAGAATTCAGTGAGTTAGGCAACACGAATAGAAAAAAATATGAAAATGGTTGTACAACTTCATGACAATGCAGTCAATGTCAACAGGTAAAACATCACAAGCACTTTGAAGTGTGTTATGAACAACATGTGCTGAACAACCTATGCCAACAATGTTAGAGTTTTTTATTTTTTCTTTCAGATGTGTGAAAACATTATTACACTCTTTCTTCATTACTTACAGTCAGTATTGTCTGCACAAAATGCAACACACTTTGAGATGATACTGAATGACTGTATAACATGAGAAAGATAATTGGAAATTGTTTCGGACTTTTCGTTCTGCAATTCTTCAAGATCAAGCAATTTCGTCTGCAGTCCACCCTCACTTACGGAAAAATACTGAACTATCACAGGAAAAATTTTCTGATGCTCATGGCTGTAAATATTGAATTTTGCACTGTTTACAGCAGCTATTGCCTGTTTCTGGGAATGCTGAGCTATAACATTGTTGATAATTGCTTCACACTTTGTTCTTCCACACGAAACATTTTCTGCAATATTAGAATCAGGATTTTTTTTTTGTTTAGTTGAACTCTGCAGTCATTAGAACGATAGCTTTGGTGGTGTTTTAACAACATGGAATGACAGGGTTCCTTCTGCTGCAGCTACGTTTTTCTGTTCCTGTGTATTGGAATATCTCGTCATTTTTTGCGAGGAACCTGCAGATCGAAGACTCTTCCTGTGTTTCTCTGATTCCATATGATGCTTGATATCTGCAGCACCACCATGAGACACGGATACAGCACAGTTACATACGTTGCATTTTGCTGAACAGTCATTGTCTGTAGCAGTGAAGCAAGGAAATTTCCTCTGAAGTTCTTCCGAAAACTTTGATTTTCGTTTCGGCATCGCCAAGACGTGCTAGCACTTCACGAACTGATACTGAGTGCTGACAACAATGGCAAGCAAAAGCAAAGAAAATAAGAGTACGCAACAATTATAGTGCTTAAGCTGTACATTATCGACGTACGGGATGTCAGTTACAACTGATAGTTTATAAAATCGACACTCAGAAAATATTTTAACCACATTGCAAATGTCTGAAAATAATCCTTGAAAATCCGGACAATTTTTTTGTTTTTTAAAAAAGGTCGGAACAAATTTTTGAGCCTCAAAAAACGGGACGTTTGGTCAACCTACTCACAACCGTCCTGTTATTATAGAGACAGGTAGCCGAATTCCACTTGTGTCGTATATACCTCGCCCTACGTGGAATTTCAAAAAGGAAAACTGGGAGAAGTTCTCTAGAGATCTTGACAAATGCCAACATTGGATAGCAGCAATCAGCAAACACTAATGTAGATTTCTCGAAGCAGTTACAAGTACCGCTAAGAACTGCATTCCCAGAGGATACCGAAGGGAATGTATGCCAGGGTGGTCCGAAATAGTGAAAGTTACCAAAGTTCCTTGAGTCTGGTGATCAATAAGTGGCAGACAAGCTTCTCCACAGCCTTGATGCTGCGAGACAACAGAAATTACTGGAAGCGGTGGAATGTCTGAACTTGCAGACATTAAGCCGTCAGGCACGGGGACTTTGCTAAGAAAATTAGGAACCGGAACACCTGCTCAACGGCAAAAACCAAACATCTCTCAAAATACCATAGCCTCCCACATAGTAGCAAAGTCCAGAACACCAAGAGACAAAGCACACACAGTAGAAATAAAACGTCAACTCAGAAATATGTGGAATCAGGCGACGGAGACTGAACATACTCGCCCTTTCACACTTGAAGAAATCGAGTCAGGGCTCAAGAATTTCACACCGGGGAAAGCACCAGGATTTGACGAAATCGACCCCGAATTCCTGATAAACTGTGGAAAACACGCAAAGCTCTGGCTGGTCAGACTCTTCACCGACATCATCCAAACTGATAATCTACCCAGAGAGTTCAGTGTGTGTGTGTGTGTGTTTGAGGTTTACGGGCGCTAAACAGCGTGGTCATCAGCGCCCAAGCGCATAGAAACAGGAACACAGGCGGTGAAGGGACGAAGACGGACGCCGAACAAGGAGAACGGCTAAAAGACACAGGCCTGACGCAGTTCCAAATGCGCACATACAGAGGCAAAACAAGAGGAGAAGAAACACACTAAAAAAGGAAAGGAAACACAAGGAAAAGAGAACAGATACCGAAGTGAAAGAAGGAGGTAATCGTGACTGGCGGACCTCTTACCTAAAAACTGGGTGAGCCAGTCACCCAGCAGCACATTAAAACCTTCTCCCTAAAATCCGAGGCAACAGATTGGACAGGACACAAAACCGTAAAACCTTAACGACAGTCGCTGCGTCGTCTTGCAAAATAGAGGGCAAATCCGGTGGCAAGGAAACCACCGCCCTCTGGTCAGAGAATAAAAGACAGTCAAGTAAAATGTGGCGGACAGTAATCTGGACGCCACAAGCACTGCAGATTGGGGGGTCCTCCCGCCGGAGTAAAAAACCATGCGTGAAGGGACTGTGTCCAATGCGGAGGCGAGTGAGGAGAACCTCATCCCGCCTGTATGACTGGTAGGACGTACGCCATGGTCGCGTAGTGGCCTTTACCAGACGCAGCTTATTGTCAGAAACTGCCAACCACTCCTCTTCCCATTGGTGCATAACACGAAAACGCAAAAGGGAGGTTACAGCATGGAGGGGGACGGCACATTCAACAACGTGAGGGAGGGAACATGCATCTTTGGCAGCCACATCCGCCAGTTCGTTTCCCCTAATACCCACGTGCCCCGGCACCCAGCAGAAAGAAACCTCCTTCCCCTGCCGTTGCAGGTGGAGTAGAGCATCATGGATGTTCTGGACGACCGTATCCGCTGGGTACAAGTGTTGAATGGTCTGAAGGGCACTCAGGGAGTCAGAACAGATGAGGAACTTAATACTGGGAACACATCTCATCTGCTCCAATGCCCGCAGTATTGCAAACAATTCGGCATCGAGGATGGTAAACACCGCAGGAAGCCGTAACTTGACGACTCGATCAGGGAAAACAACAGCACAACCAACAGTGTCCCCCTGTTTAGAGCCATCTGTGAATACAGGTACATGGTCCGGATGCTGGTTTAAAATATCGTAAAATAAGGAGGTAAAAACAAACGCCGGAGTGCAGTTCCTCCGGTTCTCCGACAAGTCTAAGAGGACGCTGGGCCTCTGGAGCAACCAGGGAGGCAGGCGAGTAAAACCTTGTCGTTGGGGGGCCACACGCTCCACACCAAGGGACTCAAGCAAATGCTTGGCACGAATCCCAAATGGTTTTGTTGCCCTGGGACGACTGGAAAAGAGACGTTCCATAGGCGGTCGGGCAACGGTAGGGTACGCAGGGGAGGTAGGACAGGCAAGGAAATGACACACCCGTCGCACCATGAGGAGTTTCCGCCGGATGGCGAGCGGCGGTTCCCCTGCCTCAGCACACAGGCTGGGGATGGGACTGGTACGGAAGGCACCAGTGGCCAGCCTGATACCCTCATGGTGTACTGCGTCAAGGATCTTCAGATACGAAGGCCTTGCTGACCCATACACGGTGCAAGCATAGTCAAGACGCGATCGGACGAAAGCCCTATAAAACTGCAGCAGACGCGCCCGATCTGCTCCCCAGGACCGATGGCTCAGACACTTCAAAATATTCAGTGCCTTCAGGGCCCGCACCTTGAGGTCTTTAAGGTGAGGCAACCACGACAACTTGGAATCAAAAGTGAGGCCCAGGAACCTCACAGTGTCTCTAAAAGGAAGAACGGTGTCCCTCAGACGCAATTCAGGGGAGGTAAAAAGACGCCGAGAACGATTAAAATGAACACACACAGATTTGTCTGCAGAAAAAGTAAAACCCGTCTTTGCAGTCCATGCCTCTAAGCGCTTTATCGTAAGCTGTAACTGCCGACTAGCACTGACAAGACTGGAGGAAGAACAGAAAACAGCAAAATCGTCCACAAACAAGGAGCATTGGGCAGGACTCCGGATAGTGGACGTGATACTGTTAATAGCAACGGCAAAGAGGGTGACACTTAAAACGCTGCCCTGAGGAACACCATTCTCCTGCACGTACAAATCCGATAGCACATTACCAACCCGATACCGAAAGAGGCGGTGAGAAAGAAAGGACCGAATGAAGATGGGGAGACGGCCACGAAAGCCCCACTCATGGAGTTGATTGAGGATAAGGCGGCGCCAAGTAGTGTCATACGCCTTATTAATGTCAAAGAAGACCCCTAGACAATGCTGGTTACGTAGAAAGGCCTGCTGGATGGCGGCCTCAAGCAGGGTCAAGTTGTCTATAGTGGAACGACATCTCCGAAAGCCACACTGAGAGGGGCTAAGGAGCTGCCTGGTCTCGAGCAGCCAAACCAGGCGGCGGTTGACCATGCGTTCCAACGTCTTCCCAACACAGCTCGTCAAGGCAATACTCCGATAACTACTGGGATGCGTTCGGTCCTTCCCTGGTTTGAGGAGGGGAATCAAAATTGCCTCCCTCCACGAGTCAGGGTACGTGCCAGATAACCATATCATATTGAAACAGTTCAGGAGAACTTCCTTGGATGGCAGCGACAGGTGCCGCAGCATGCTGTACCGGATTTGATCATGACCAGGCGCAGTATCATGAGCCACAGACAGCGCAGAATCCAGTTCCCACATTGTGAAGGGGCAGTTATAGGGTTCAGAATTTAGAGACCGGAAGTCCAAATGACCCCTTTCGACGGCAGTGCGGTAGCGGCAGAAATCTGGATCACAGTTAATAGTGGCGGTAGATTCCGCAAAATGCATGGCCAGTGTCTGGGCAATGTCTCTCGGCGCCGTGAGGAGACATCCCTGATGCAGCAATGCCGTGACAGGTAGCTGGCTGAGTTTCCCGGAAATCCTCCTGATGGCTTCCCATACTTTCGTAGAACTAGTGGAGCGAGAGATGGAATTCAAGAACGATTGCCATGACCGTCGTTTGCTCTCTTTAATCACCCGCCGCGCTCTGGCCCTTGCCACTCGAAAGGCCGCAAGATTGTCAGCTGAGGGACGGCACTTGAAGCGGCGCAGTGCTGCACGGCGGGCGCGGATGGCTGAGTGGCACTCAGTGGTCCACCAAGGGACAGGACGCCTCTTGAGATGACCGGATGACCGTGGGATGGACAATTCAGCAGCATGAGAGATCACGGCTGCAACATGGTCTACCCATTCGTGGACGCTGGTACGGTGTTCCAAAACAGCCAGTTGGCTGAAAAGTGTCCAGTCAGCTCTGCAAAGGTGCCACCGGGGCGGCACTGGTAATGCCACAGCCTCATCCAGGAGGCGAATCCAGAGGGGGAAGTGGTCACTAGAATGGAGGTCAGCTGCAGCCTCCCACAGAGCAGAATCCGCGAGTGCTGGAGAGCAAAAGGAAAGGTCAATAGCCGATGACGATCCGGAAGCAGTACAGAAATGAGTGGGAGCACCAGAGTTGAGGAGGCACAGTTCTTCAGACATCATGACGCTTTCCAGAATGCGACCCCTGGGGCAAGTAGTCGGAGAGCCCCATAAGACATTATGAGCGTTGAAGTCCCCCAGAAGAAGAAACGGGCGAGGGAGTTGGCTAATAAGGGCCATGAGAGCCTCAGTGTCTACCGCATCCGGAGGTGGTAAATAAACAGAACAGACTGTGAGCCTCCGACCCACAAGAATGTCAACTGCAACTGCTTGCAAGTCGGTGACGAGAGGGAGCTCAGATGAGGGGTGCACATCACGGACAAAAACTGCAACACCACCCTTTGCCCTTTGCCCCGTCAGATCATCTTTTCGATATGCGGTATAGCCGCGTAAAGAAGGAGAATCAGTGGCCCGAAAATGTGTCTCTTGGAGACACAAGCACAAGGGGCACTCTCGTATGAGGAGTTGTAATTCGGCCACATGCGTCCTGAAACCATTCAGGTTCCACTGTAATATGGGAGCCAGTGATCAGGGTGGTTGAACTTTCACCCTGCCTCTGTGCTTTGGAGGAGAGACCGTACTGGCCGGAGATTTATTCCTGGGGCGAGAAGATCGCCCCCGGTCGACATCAATGTCCATAAGATCCGATGACGACCCACGGGAGATGTCAGACAGCACGATGGCATCATCATCGGACCGACGCTGACTAGTCTCCTCAGGTGGCAGAACCTTCATCTTCTGAGGCTTTGTCTTGGGGGGCTTGGAATGCAGAGCCTTGTCAACAGTTGGAGGTTGACTCGCCTGGGCAGAAGGCGCCATATGGGGGGAGGCTGGAAGTACCTCAATGTCAGCAACCACGGCCTTGTCCGATGTAGCGGGGAGAGCCGCAGATTGCAAAACAACCGCAGCAGCACAAGTGCACTGGCAAGTGCAGGTTTTAGTGCTAACACTAGCAACCTCCGTTTGTGTAGCAACAGTGGCCAGTTGTACCGGTTTTTTGAGAGCGGAAGCGAAAGATGTGGAAAACACAGGAGGTTGCATGGCCTTAAAGATCTTCTTGGCCTCACCATAGGGGATGCGCTTAGATGTTTTAATCTCCTGTACCTTCCGCTCTTCGAGATAGATGGGGCAGATCCGGCTCCAGACAGGGTGACTCCCAGAGCAATTCACGCACTTCACAGGCGATGAACAATCGGCTCCGTCATGGGCAGGCTGACCACATTTACCACACGTGGCTATTCCATTGCACCCCAACGTAGTATGCCCAAAGCGCTGACATTTAAAACAGCGCATTGGGTTGGGGAAATATGGCCGTACTGACAAACGTAAGAACCCCGCTTTAACATGCTCCGGCAGTCTCGGGCAACTGAATGTGAGAATAAACGAGTCAGATTTGACGAGGTCCCCATTGACTCGTTTCATAATGTGCTGCACGTCAACAATTCCTTCGTCAGCCCACTCAGATTTTAGCACGTCTATGGGGATATCCACCAAGTCCCTACACGTCACAACACCCTTACTATAGTTCAAAGTGGAGTGGAGCTCGGTCTCGACAGCGTACTCTCCTAGACAATTTGCTTTCCGAAGGGCAGCGACTTGACGGGAACTAGAAGTTTCAACTAACAGAGTCCCATTGCGCAGTCGCTTTACAGATTTCAGCGTTCCTGCAATTCCCTCAAGACCCTTGTGGATGTAAAAGGGAGAAACCCTCTCAAAGCTACCCTCCTTCCTTTTAATAATCAAAAACACATTCTGATTATCAGCATGTGCTCCGTTACTACATTCTGTTAATTCTCTAGCAACACCAGGCGCTGGAGGACTCGCAGCGCGTAGCCGCTTTTTCGATTGGGTGTGTTTTCCTACCAGCGGCCCACCCAAGCCACTGGTAGGGGGAAATGTAGAGGTCGAAGGGTCCATTGTGGTCCCACGAGCAGCTAGGGAACTAAAAGTCCGCTCAGACAGAGCCCCGCGTGCCTGAGTAAGCCTTATACAACTGGGGTGCGGCAGGTGCCCCAGAGGTTGCCCGCTTGCGACTGTTCCACCCCAACAGCCATGCATCTTCTAGGCGCGGAGCACACCGAAAGATTGAGGGGTTTTTATAGAGGTTGGCCTTCCTCGCAATCCAGGCGGTCAAGCCAAGATTACCATTCCCCGCAGCACACAACATTTCACCGCCGCGCCGTACGGTGGTCGCTGAAGCATGTCCGGGGGTTACGGTGACAGGACACTGGCGGCGCAGACCAGTCCCCAGCTCAGGACCCCGGGGTCGCCAAGCCCGTACTCAGCAAGTGAATGCTGAGCCCCTGGGGGGCAGAGAGTTCAACCGAACAAAGAGAATAGGCATCATAAAACCAGGGAAAGCAGCAAACTTACCTGAGAGCTACAGCATTATCAGTAACATACAAGTTACTTGAAAGGCTCATCTACTACAGAATTTCTCAGAAAATATTTGAGGTAATACCAATCGAACAGGCAGTTTACAGACCAAAAGCTGTGTTGACAGACTAAAGCTGTGTTGACAGACCAAAAGCTGTGTTGACAGACCAAAAGCTGTGTTGACTAATTTCTCTCGTTTACAACTTATATTGATGCGGGATTTCAAAGAAAGCTGAAAACCTCTGCTGCATTCATTGATTTATACCTACGACACTGTCTGGCGGGAGGGCATGATCTATAAATTACTAAGTGTGATCCGATGCAAACCAGGAGCTCGTTTGCTAACTGGCGTGCTCAGTGACAGAGCATTTCAGTTACCATGGGGTCCAACGGAAGCTCACAACGAAAACTCGAGACTGCCACAAGGATCGGTACTTGCATCAGTCCTATTCAGCCTACATATCGCATACATTTATGTAGCTCATTTGAAGAATCGGAGGAGGTCTTTATAGCCACCAGGAGAAGTTGGGAAGGTACTTCTGAAAATGACACCTTCAACCAAACGCCAGCAAATCAGCTTTAGATACGTAATATTTGTAATGTGCACTTCTGCACAATCAACACTTCTTACCTTCGGTACATTTCCCCGGAGGATTGTGAAATAAGACACTATCGACACTATCGAAAGAAAGTAAACAAAGTGTACTAGAAACGCAGTAGGTAAATGCACTGAGAGATTTGGAAGCACGGGAGTTACTCAAAGTAATGAACGATCGGTCGTGAAATGGAAACTACAGTGACAATCCGATGAAGCTTTGTAGAGATGTGTTGGACAGTGTCTCTAGTACTCCCGTAGATAGCGTCAGGTCTTTCTTCTCAGTTCTGAGCGCACAGTGAACGACGCATAAAGATGCCTAGAAAATAGTGTCTCCCGCCAAGTATGGGAGATTTCGCCTGATTTCATGCAACTCTACATAACGTAAATGTCATGCAATTCCTTCGTCATGGCAGTTCTCGCCCTTACACTGCAGGGGTAATGAGGACGCAACTGCAGTGGTTTTGACACGAAGTATTTTATCACTCATCATAGAGTCCCAACCTGGCTCCCTCTGATTTTCATTTCTGCTCAAATGAACCGCTGCCTATGAAGGCAATATTTGGCACAGAGAACGAATGGAAATCCAGCGTAGAAAATTGTCGAAAAGCACAGAAGCTTGCCTTGTATGATGAGGGTAACGGAAAATCCGTACAAGGCTACCAAAGATGTTTAAGTCGGGCAGCGACTACGTGGAGTATTAGTTGGACGGTGTAACTAACTGTTGCAAATACACTGAGGCGCCAAAGAAACTGGTATAGGCATGCGTATTCAAATACAGAGATAAGTAAACAGGTATAATACGGCGCTGCGGTCGGCAACGCCTATGTAAGACGAAACATGTATGGTGCACTTGTTAGATCGTGACAGATGTGCAACCCTTCCGTAAATTGCTGCAGATTTCAGTGCTGGACCACCAACAAGTGTCAGTGTGCGAACCATTCACCGAAACATCATCGATATGGGCTTTCGGAGCCGAAGGCTCACCCATGTACCCTTGATGACTGCCGTCACAAAGGTTTATGCCTCGCCTGGGCCCGTCAACACCGACATTGGACTGTTGATGACTGGAAACAAGTTGGCCGGTCGGAGGAGTCTCGTTTCAAATTGTACCGAGCGGATGGACGCGTACGGGTATGGAGACAACCTTATGAATCCATGAACCCTGCATGCCAGCAGGGGATTGTTCAAGCTGGTGGAGGCGCTCTGTAATGGGGCTTGCGCATAGGAATGATATAGGACCCCTGATGCATCTAGATACGACTCTGACAGGTGACACATACGTGAGCATCCTGTCTGATCACCTGCATTCATCCATGTCCATTGTGCATTCCGACGTACTTGGGCAATTTCAGCAGGACAATGCGACACCCCACACGTCCGGAATTGCTACAGAGTGGCTCCAGGAACACTCTTCGCAGTTTAAACACTTCCGCCGGCCACCAAACTCCCCAGGTATGTACATTACTGAGCATATCCGGGATGCATTGCAACGTGCTGTTCAGAAGAGATCTCCACCCCCTCGTACTCTTACGGCTTTATGGACAGCCCTGCAGGATTCATGGTGTCAGTTCAGAGATTAGTCGAGTGCATGCCACGACATGTTGCGGCTCTTCTGCGTGCTCGCGGGGGACATTGCACGATATCTACTTATCTACGTATATACTCCGCTAGCCACCAAGCGGTGTGTGGCGGAGGGCACTATTAGAAGCAAAGTCACATTCCTCCCCCCTCCCCCCCTGTTCCATTCGCGGATCGCGCGAAAAAAGTCGACTGTCTGAACGCCTGAGTACGAGCTCTAATTTCCCTTATCTCTGAATGGTGACCATTGCGCGATTTGAAAGTTGGTAGTGATAATATATGCTCTACATCCACGGTGAAGATCGGATTTCGGAATTTAGTGAGTAGCCCCTTCCGTTTTGCGCGCCGATCTGCAAGTGTGTCCAAAAAAATCAAATCGCTCTGAGCACTGTGGGACTTAACATCTGAAGTCATCAGTCCCCTAGAACTTAGAACTACATAAACCTAACTAACCAAAGGACATCATCACACACAGCCATGCCCGAGGCAGGATTCGAACCTGCGACCGTATCGGTCGCACGGTTCCAGACTGAAGTACCTAGAACCTCTCGGTCACAGAGGCCGGCAAATGCGTCCCACTTCAAACTTTCTATGAGATTTGTAACGCTCTCGCGATGGCTAAATGTACAAGTCACGAATCTTGCCGCTCTTCTTTGGACCTTTTCAATCTCGTGAATGAGACTCAACAGGTAAGGGTCCCATACAGACGAACAATGCTCTAAGACTCCAACGAACTAACGCACTGTAAGCTATTTCCTTTGTTGGAGGACTGCATCGCTTCAGGATTCTACCACTAAACCGCAATCTAGAGATCGCCTTACCCGTTACTTGTATAATCTGATCATTTAATTTGAGATCATTTCAAATAGTCAATAGATCATTTCAAATAGTCACACCCAGATACTTGACGGATGTTACCGCTTCCAAAGACTGGGTATTTATTTTGTACTCGTACATTAATGAGGATTTTTGCCTTGATATACGCAATAAGTTACACTTACTAATATTGAGAGATAACTGCCAGTCATTACACCACGCATTTATTTTCTCCAAATCCTATTTGATTTGTTCACAACTTTCGTGTGATACTACTTTCCTGTAGAGTACAGCATCATCAGCAAACAGTCTAATGCCGCTGTCAATACCATCAACCAGATCGTTTACGTAATTGGTAAAAAGCAGCGGGCCTATTACGCTGCCCTGGGACACACCTGAAGTTACGCTTGTTTCTGTTGAATTCACCCCGTTCAGGACGACATACTGCTCCCTGTCTGTTATAAAACTTTCTATCCAACCGTATATGTCAAAGGGTAGCCCGTAAGCGCGCACTTTTTGGAGCAATCGACAGTGCGGAACTGAGTCAAACGCCTTTCGAAAGTCGAGAAATATGGCATCAACCTGGGATCCGGTATCTAAAGCCTGTTGTATATCATGCACAAAGAGAGCCAACTGTGTCTCGCATGATCGCTGTTTCCTAAAACTGTGCTGGTTTCTGCTGATGAGGTTCTCAGAGTCTAGAAAGGTGATTATGTCGAAACACAAAATATGTTCCATGATTCTACAACAAATAGATGTCAGTGAAATTTTCTACTCTTTTTATAGATTGCTTTGACCTGGGCCTTCTAGTCCCGTGGAACTTTCGGCTGTTGCAATGATCTCTGACAGATGATGGATAAGAATGGTGCTATATTTGTAGCATAGTCAACATAAAATCTTACGGGGATACCGTCTGGGCCAGATGTCTTCCTGGCGTCTAAGGATCTTGTCTGTTTTACAATCCCAGGTACACAAAACACTATGTCAGCCATCCTTGCCTTTGTTCGATAATTGAAAGGAGGAATGGTGCTGCAGTCCTCAACCGTAAACGAGTTTTTGGAACCTAGGTTTAGAATTTCGGCCTTCAGTTTACCATCATCAGTTATATTACCCATACTGTCAGCAAGAGAAGGTATTGAATTATTTGTAGCATTCATAGATTTTACGTACGACCAAATTTTTTTGGCATTATTTTTAGAATCTGCACATAAAATATTGCTTTAAATTCGTTAAAAGAATCTGTCATTGTCCTTCTGACAGCGGCTTTGATTTTGCATCATTTCTGTTTGTCAGCGGGGCTGTGACTACGTTTAAAACGACTGTGCAAAATTCTCTGCTTTCTCAGCTACTTCTTAATATGTTTGATGTACCAAGGTGGATCCTTTCCCTCCCCTACATTTTTGCTAGGCACATATTTCTCTAGCACATGGTGGACTATTTAAATTCCGACCAAAGATGATCAATATCTTTGTGTCCCGCGGTGTTTCAGTTTCTTTGGCTCTTCAGTGTAAAACAGTTTCGATTTTCAGTGTTGTTTCCATTTCGCGACCGATCGTTGCTTACTATTCGTATAGACCTCGTACAAAGCAGGCAGGACTGAGTTTTTTGGTAATTTATCCAGGCGCTGGTGCCATCTCAGTTTGTTATCCATTGGGATGCCTAGAAATTTCACACATGGAGTTTCATTTACGACTGTTCTGATTTTAAGACAGTCGGCTCTATCATCAAGAGGGGAAAGTATCACAGAGGAGACGCGCCCTTGCTCGGTTATCTGTAACGGGATCTGTCGCAGCTCAGCATCCCTCTCCAGTGTGAAGAAGGGACTTGCAACACGTAGAGTCGCAGTGAGTCAGGCCTTTAACACGCTGCCTGCGACGACCGTTAAATGTCCGTACATGTCACGCTAATGACCTGAGAAGTCCGCACCACCACCAACACGTGGGGGGTTGCTGTAACGAGCATGGCTGCGGAGGCTGTGGGCGAATTTTGAAACCCAAGTTTCAACTGGTGACTGGTGCTTTATCATTTGCTCTGATCACTGATCACCCACTTGGCTGCAGTGTGCTCGTGTGCCCTTGCGACCGGCGATTGAAAAACTTTTATTTTCTTTAAATTGTAATTTTTCTGTTATCCAGTACTTAGTATTTCCAAGAATACGCCGTACAGCAGAAGAGCTGGCTATATGGCACGCAGACGAATATTACGTTGTTGTACACCTACTGCCAGAAAACCGCCGTTCCCTATGACCCATGCAGAGAAGAAAAGCGATTGGTTACCTAATCGTGATTACCTTATCCAGACTCGTGTACCAATTAATTTAGTATGCTGCGATTGAGTCCTGGATGCATTTAGCTACTGTGAAAAGGGGGCTTCCTTAGGCCTCATTATCTGTTTCTGAAGCGTAAACTACAGTAATTGACAGAATCGATTTTGGGCAAGTTATGACTGCTGTCTCTATAACAATGCATTGTACCAAACAAATTAGAATGTTGTCTCTGCTTATCTTAAGTACACTTAGTACGCCACCGTAGCTCCGTATGGGTACATTTGGAGCGATGTTAATTATATGTAATTATCTATGGATTTCGCTGACTAGCCATGATTCTACTGTCTGCTACGAGACAAAATCTTCGCGAAATTAAAACTCTTTCACAATCCGTGGACCATCTTGGCAGTATAAATACTGCTACTCCCTAAGGACGCCTGCCTAAATGCTGACTGTTTACGTGAGTTTCTGTAAGCTATATTCACATAGTACTCCAGTATATTATAGTGGTTAAGTTAAACACACCCACACACAACGTAACATATCCAAAAAATATTGTTCAGGATAATACGAGGGGGAGGGGGTTGGTAAGTTTGTAAAAAAGCAAGAACATATTTATATTTCGTAAACAACTCACCTTACTTCTCGACATCGCGTCCTTAGAGTGATACATGTTTGGTCCAGCAATCATCCTGCTTTTTCATCCCATCGGAAAAATAGGTTCTGTCAAACTCTGCAAAATGTGCTTTCAGCGCACTTGCCATTTTATTTGGTGAAAATTTCTTCCTAGCAAGGCAAAGTTTCAAGTTCGGGAACAGGTAAATGTCCCTTAGACCAAGTCTGGTGAATTGGATAGATGAGGAACCAATTCAAAGCCCAATTCATGCACTTTTGCCATTGTTGTCGCCGATGTTTGGGATGGTGCATTATCCTGGTGGAATAGCACTTTTCTGCGTGTCAACCTTGATCATTTTTCAGCCAATGGAAGTTTCAAACGTCCCAACAATGAATCATAATAAAGTCCAGTTACGGTACTGCCTTTATCCAAGTAATCGATGAGCAGGGGCTGTAAAAAGGGGGATGGCGTCATGGGGGCTATAGCCCCCCCCTCCCCCCCAATGGAGCATCATATTACACTTAAGAAATGAGAGAATATATTACTCCAACAGATTCATTCATTTTTTATAACTATGTTGCAGTATAGGTTGCAATGTATTTCAAGCACATTTTAACAAAAGAGTAAGAGCAGCAAACAGCTTACTATCTAAACCAACAAATATCATTTAACTTAAAATGGGTGTCTTATTATTTATTAATACACATTTTTTACCCTGAACTTTAAAACAGTTACAAGAAACTACTTTAAGCAAAACCAAATTTTACCAATTTGTCGGTGGATGACCCCAAACTCCCCTTTTTTTAGCGATATTCCATTCCCCCAAACTCCCTTTCCCCCAGACTTCTAGAATCGCCCCTGTCTATGAGGATTATTCCTTGGGAATCCCAAAAAAAAGTGACCATCACCTTACCAACTGACAAAATGGTCTGTCTTCTTCGGTGCATGTTCCAACAGTCTTCGTCCGTTGTTTTGACTGAAATATTGACTCTGGTGGGTAACTATGGAGCCAGGTATCATCAACAATCACAAATCCATGTTGAAAGACTTGCGGATTGCAATTAAACATTGCCAGACATTATATTGAAATATTGTGCCGAATGCACTTTTGGTCGACTGTGAGCAATTGCGCCACTCATCTCGCACACAGCTTTTTCATACCCAATTCTCTGTGCAGGACATTGTGCAATCGCTCAGTTGAGATGCATACAGTGTCAGCAATCTCACGACATTTTATTCAACGATCTTGCATCGATTTTGTCAACTGGACGGCCCGAGCGCGCTTCGACTTCGGTGCTTGTCCGACCACATTTAAATTCATTAATAAAAAAATCATCTTCAACGATGATGCAGACTTCGCGTGAAATTCATCCAATCCCGTTTTGGCATGTGCGGCGCTTCAACCCTTGAAATGAGAGCAGCACGGAACTCGGTTTTCTCCATTTCAATCGCAGTCCACACTGCCAACTTTAAGACGGCTGCCAACAATGATATGTACGCCGTACACTGTTGAAATTCTTTGTACGATTCTTAGAATAATGAAGCTTACCAACCACGAAGGCACAATAAAAATCTTCCACTCTTTCATGGAAATTTACCTGACTTATCAAACCACCTTCTTATGTATCAAGGAACAATTACTGTAACATTTTTAAACTTTCTATTACTGTTTGTAAAAAGACTTTAATTCATTAATAAGGGGTCATATATTTGTATGACTGTACGATGTGACCCTTTCTATGTGAGATACATTGATTCACGATAAACTGGGGTAATTTCTATTCCGAACTTTGTACTTATTAAGTGTGTTCTAGTTCTCATATTCTGTCTTGTTGGTAACGGCTAACTTTATAAGAATGTAAATGTGTTGCGAAGTTGCCGTCACTACGCCTATTTGCTTTAATAGATGTATACATGAGGGTTAATGATCCGTAGGATACCTAGCTTTGCCGGCCGGTGTGGCCGAGCGGTTCTAGGCGCTTCAGTCTGGAACAGCGTGACCGCTACGGTCGCAGATTCGAATCCTGCCTCGGGCTCGGATGTGTGTGATGTCCTTAGGTTAGTTAGGTTTAAGTAGTTCTAAGTTCTAGGGGCTGATGGTCACAGATGTTAAGTCCCATTGTGCTCAGAGCCATTTGAACCATTTTTGATACCTAGCATTATTAGAGGCCCGCCCCAGCTTCGGAGGGTAGTACTAAGTACGAGCGCCCGACTTGTCTGGAGTAGCGGTAGTACATTATATACATAATCCTTCCTCGTGAATAGGTCTGTCAGTGATAACCGTATCACAGTCCCTACAGCAGTTCCTGATATCATCCCTCACATACAGACAGAAAAAAAAAACGCGACGTTGGACTTAATTTACTGAATACAGTTCAGTCAATTTGCATGAAATATTTGTAGTAGACTAAGTATGGAAGAAAAAGATATGTATAGATTGTTGTAATAATAATTTCGTGTGGTTCAGTGACCTGCTGCAAGACTTTCAATTAGGTGCCACTTCAGTGACTTGCGTGTCTTAACCTACCCCCGTTACACGACCGGGGAAAGGGGACTCGCACCGTAACAGGGGGTTCCGAAACACGTACTGTTTCTCTCCATTGAGAGGTGAGTCCGATCGGTACGTGACACTCCGACGCTTCGATTTCCAAGCACGCGCTTTACTGCAAAGCCTACGTTTTATCCTTTCTCTTTCGTCCTATCTCTCTACTTCTTGGTCATTTCTCGTCATCAGTTCTCTACACCTGTGGCATGAGACCCTAACAAATACTATCAATACAAACTTCACTCTGTTTTTTTAATTACTTATTATTTATTACAAAGGGTGGCCAGACCCCTGAGCTACCGTGCAACCTGTCCACCAGACTCGACGAAGATAATGAACAAGCTTTGCTGCCCTCTGGAGTTGGCGGCAGCGGTTTGCTTACTTTACTGCTTTTCACTCCAGATATCGCCTCCTATGTAGCTGACCAGCTCACTGCTACGAAATGTCACACCAAACGCCCATTAAATATGGAATATGTAACGATACATCTATTATACACTGATAGTTACTTAGCTATAATAAAGTACCGGGTGATCAAAAAGTCAGTATAAATTTTAAAACTTAATAAACCACGGAATAGTGTAGATAGAGAGGTAAAAATTGACACACATGCTTGGAATGACATGGGATTTTATTAGAACAAAAAAAAATGTGGATAGAGAGGTAAAAATTGACACACATGCTTGGAATGACATGGGGTTTTATTAGAACAAAAAAAAAAGAAGGTATTGCTAGACGCGTGAAAGATCTCTTGCGCGCGTCGTTTGGTGGTGATCGTGTGCTCAGCCGCCACTTTCGTCATGCTTGGCCTCCCAGGTCCCCAGACCTCAGTCCGTGCAATTATTGGCTTTGGGGTTACCTGAAGTCGGCAAGTGTACCGTGATCGACCGACATCTCTAGGGATGCTGAAAGACAACAACCGACGCCAATGCCGCACCATAACTCCTGACATGCTTTACAGTGCTGTTCACAACATTGTTCCTCGACTACAGCTATTGTTGAGGAATAATGGTGGACATATTGAGCATTTCCTGTAAAGAACATCACCTTTGCTTTGTCTTACTTTGTTATGCTAATTATTGCTATTCTGGTCAGATGAAGCGCCATCTGTCTGACATTTTTTGAACGTTTGTATTTTTTTGGTTCTAATAAAACCCCTTGTCATTCCAAGCATGTGTGTCAATTTGTATCTCTCTATCATTATTCCGTGATTTACTCAGTTTTGAAATTTATACTGAGTTTTTGATCACCCGATATATACATAAGTCTTCCTGGCGACTAGTATATCTAATAATGAAAACCGAAATAAAATATCTACATTAACGTTAACGTACAGACAGAAATAGAGGCTGATGACTTTAACACTTTGAAGACGGAGGCACGATGTTTTCATTTGTTAATTCTTTACTACTCGCTCTATTAGCGCCAAGATGTGCAGACAGTATACACATATAACACTGAATGTACCTGCAAAATTATATCATTGTGCGACGCATAGTTCAGGAGATATGAGTGAGGCTCGAGCCCGTCCCGAAAGTGTTACTTTTATAATACGTGTAGGTGTCCAATGAATATCTTTGTATAAACGCAGAACTTCTGCGGAATATTATTCAGCGTAACGTTCGTGAATGAGACTATTCAAAGCAAACTGTGTATCCACAGAAATGACAAGAAGTCTTAAGAGTTAATAACAGAGGAAAGCTTCACGAGCATAACAATGGAAAAGTTACCACAGCAGAACAGGCTTACAAAAAGTGTCACATGCTCGACGTCACGCGGAAGGAATCTTTCCAACCGGTGGTACAGAGGGATGTCAGCCACGCGTAAGAAATAACACTGTAAACCGTAAATATTATTCAAAGCAAGAGTAAAAGGGGGATGAGGGTGACTATCTGAAAAAGGAAGGGACACATTACGTCATGAAGAGTCTATAGCAGGTCCAGGACACGAATTTACAACAGATGCCTCCCTCCACCCACTCGGCTTCTGAAAAAAGGATGCAAAACTAGAGCCAAAGAGATAACAAGAGTCCTTCAACATTATGCCAAGTCAGAGACAGGCGGGGGCGAAGGATAAATTGATTAAAACTTGGGTGCAGGCGCTCCGAAGAGAGAGTGAAGAGAGTCATGGCAGTTAGCGTCGACAGGAGCAGAGGACAGATAGAACAGGGAGGTTCTAGTAGAAGTGGAAAGATAGTAGTATTGGCAGAAAGAGCCGAAGTTACTAGCCGAGCAGGGCTGTGCAAAGTTATCTGCAGTAGTTCAGAACAGTAGATGGATTTCTAGCTGGTTAGCTGAGGTCTCCTGCTTGTTGTGTCGTAGGTGCAGACACGATTAGTATTGACAGGTTCTTTTACTAGACGAAACGGTTCTCTGTGCAAAGACTCGTTTAGAACAGGTGTATACTACGTTGAGTGTGTTCTCTGAATGAAGTCGTAAGCTGTAAAATACTCCGTGTTCGTCATTCAGTACTAATTCCAATCCTTACCTATCGTAATAAGGAAATTTTAAGAAAATAGTGAGGTCAAAACTCTCTCGCTAAGGCCAACCGAGTATCTCCCATTCTTCCCGATCCCTGTCGCCTAATCCCAAGGATCACTCACGTTTGGGACGCGACAAAATCAGGACATTTTAATCATCAAAATGAGCAACGCCAAGCAGAGCTTAAGTTGCTGAACTTAAGCGTGTACATTTTAGCTGCAACGCTGTTACTTCAACATCGGAGTCTTCCGCGGCATTAGCCAGTCTGCCCTTATCGAAATGACGTCGCTTGAATACCGAGAAGGTTTTATTCTGCACGTTCCTTTCTCGTGCGAAGCAGCAATGAGTTGAAACTATTTAAACACATTATTTCAAATAAAATAAAACTCGATGCAGACCAGTTTTTGATGCGCAACAATGATTCGGACAATTAGATTTATAACGGTGGCGTTTCCGGTCCTTTTGTTAGTGCTGTGACACTTTCAAGCAACCAGTTTTGCACAGTGGTATTTCCGACTAGATCTTCCCCCAGTGTTGAGGCTTCCTTTTACGGTAGGAAGAGCCACGGCTAAAATATTTGTGGACAAAAACACCACACTGACGTCACGGATCACAAAGTACACTGTCGGAAAGCCCACGACTTTGTGGTACATGTGGACAACTTAGCAGTGTTAACGCAGATCTGATATATTTGACAATTCACAGGTGTGGTAGCACAGTGGCTTCCGGCATTAGAGGATGTGTGGAGAATCCTCCGCCGCACACCGTAAGATGGCTTGCAGACTGCAAATGTTTAGATTAGATACACTGCTCTTTGCAGTGCATTTCACATTTATAAATTAATGAATTTTTATAAAAATATATTTGACTGTGGCAGACCCTCCAGGCTCCTCTTAAAACGTACATTGTTAGTAGGCAACTGTTTACGATTTCTGGCAAGCTGTTGAAAACGATTGTTCTTGAGAAATACACACCTTTCTGGACCAAAGTGATTGACCCTAAGTCTGCACCTAGATTGTTTTTGATCCTGGTTTGAGCCCTTTAACTGAGCTGTTGGTTCGAAAGACTGATATATTTCTTACCACAAAACTAGTTACGAAAAAAAGGTACTGAGAAACGATAGTTGTTATACAGATTATACCCAGAAAACCTTAGCCTAGCTTAATTTGTTATCGAAACTATTTCAGACATGAATTTTTTCTGCACGAAGGAAAATTTTTCTTTATATTGTAATGCTCTTATGTGATTTTTTAATGATTCTAGTTGCAAGATTTATACAGAAATGAGTACCCGTTTTCAGAATATACTTTTTACAAGTGGCTTCTTTTTAAAGATTAAAATAACCAATTTTGAACCATTTGCTGTTGAAATAAATACACTGATCATTCAGTGTTTAATAAGCAAAGTAACAGTTATAATATTAAGCTGTACAGTGGAATGTAACTAACCAGCTGCTTCCGTGTATTCTGGCGGTCACAAGATGCTGCGCATTGCTACATTGACTACTCGATAATTTTATAATGATGTCCAATTATTGGCAGCACTTGTGCATGATGAAAAGGTTGAACATTCAGAAATGTGTACATGAGGTTTCCACTGGGGAAAAATGTTTCTATTGCAGATAAGACACAGTAAACATTAATGTACACGATTGTAGCCCGTGCATCTGAAACGGTTAATATACCGTCTGACGTTATGGAATGTATACCTTACGGAATCGTCTTCTAAACGTCCCCCTAAGCCGAAGTATACGCGTTGCCACACGCCTTTTACACTCCCTTGCCGCGGGTAAATTCTGTATTAAATCTTTCTGAGAGTCGTACAGCAGCATTTAGGGTGGCGTCTCACAATCGATAAAAACGGAGCCCTTGTAGGATCACTTTGTTGGTTGTCTGCCTACCTGTATGTTAAGACTCCTTTTTCCAGGAACGGGCAGAGGTATCAAGCTGAAATTTACGAGTACATCAAATACTAAGGTGTAAATACTTGGCGATGTAATAATTTAAGCTTCAAATTCAATGCAGTCAAAAGATACAGCCGTATAACGTCACATATATTCGTACTCGCAAGTTAACTCGTCAAAACTTTCAGATAAACTGTTTTTTTTTTATTTTTTATTTCTTAATGCTGGGCTTGGTGGCCTAGCGGTGAAGCACGTTGCGGGATAGAATCTTGGTCAAACCATGGATTATCTATTCTTCGTTCTAACCTGGCCTTCACCTCTCACCTATGTGAGGAGTCGCCGGAAACACCACGTGGCTCGGATTCCACGTTAAACCGTAGCTCCCTTTTACCCGGTTGGGTGAGTCAGGTTAGGGACATGCTAGTCGCAGAAATGGTGCTAAATAAAAAGACTTGCATCAGGCCATTGAACCACATGAAATTATATTATTATCTACGAGTACATGTTCGTACAGAGCTCTTAAAGAGTGCGACTGTTGTTTCTTTTTAATATATTTACGTACGTATGTACACGTACAACTTTAATGTTGTTCCGGTTACAATACAATATTGGGGAAGAACTGAGAGAGTAAAACGAGGAACATGGCCGCCGTGTGTGTGGAGTGGAGCGCAGCATTCCGGTGGCGGGAAGACTGGGAGGGTAGGGTGTTTTCGCGCGCGTCCAACCAGCCTTGCGGCTCTGTGCGCGCCAAAGCTGCTATGTAACGGCGTGGCGCGCGGGAAGTAGCAGCAGCCACTGCCCTGCCCTGCCCGCGTCGACGCCTTTTGGCGGGCTCTGGTCTGCTGGCGCCGTACATCGGGCGTCGACTCCTGAGAGACTGAGCAATACCTTCAAACTTTTCTAGGGACTATAGGCATCCTCAAGGGAGGTGCAGGATTCTCACATAGGCAGCTAAACGGATAATAATAATGGAATTTCCCGCGCTTGCTGAAAACAATAATGAATTAAATGCAAGAAGACAGACCCTTCAAATTTATTATTGAACTAGCTTAGTGCCCGCTGTTACGCTCGCGAAAATCTATGCCTACATAAATTTTTTTGTTTTTCTCTAATCGAATCTTTGTGTTGTTCACAAATTGCAACACCTTCTAACCTTTTAATATAAGCATGGTCTCTTCCGAATGTACTTCTGACCAACACGCGATTACGATAGTTGGATTTCAAAGTTTTTTTTTTTTAAGCGTGCCTTTTTGCGTTTTTGGGAGATATTTCCACAGAAACTTTTATCCTCTAACAGACATTTCTTTAGCTCCAACCGAGAAGTGAAATACCTGTTGTCATAGATTTAGTTTAAAATTAATTTTTAATGAAACGTAATTTTCCTTAAAAATTTTCATCTCCTATTTCATCCCCTCAGCGGTTGAACTTCCATAAACACTGAAACAGATTTTTTAAGAACAAAATTTTAACTGAGAAGTCAAATACCAGTTTTCGTAGATGTAGCTTCAAAAATGCTTTAATGGTTTTTTAATAGTGATTTATTTTCAAAAATATTTCCCACCTACTATTTTGCCCCCATAGTTGCTGGATTTCCAAAAATGCTCACTGAAGAAATCAAATATCAGTTTTCTTAATTCTAGCTACAAAATTGTGTTAATAGCGACGTACTTTCAAAAAGCTTTTCATCCCCTTAGGAGTGGAATTTCGGACGATCCATTCTTAAGCCAGATCTACAGCCTCTCAAAATTTCAAGTTTATATCCATGGCGGTTTGGGCTGTGCCATAATGAGTCAGTGAGTGATGATGGTATTTGGTTTGTGGAGCGCTCAACCGCATCGTTATCAGCGCCGGTATAAAGTCCCAATCTTTTCACTGTCCAGTCTCGCAACTTTCCCGAATGATGATGAAATGATGGCGGCAACATAAACACACAGTCAGTGTGAGTCAGTCTGTCGGGACATTGCCTTTTACATATATATACAGATAACACTGAACAGTTGAATGGTATGGTCTTTTGTTGATACAGTTGTTATTCTGCACCTCATCCGTTGCTGCTGTTTTTGTTATTGTACTTGATGGTGGTGGTAGTAGTAGTAGTCGTCGTTTTTGTTGTCATGCTCTTCAGTCCGAAGAATGGTTTCATGCATTTCTCCAGGCTAGTCTATCCTCTACAAGCCTTTCGTTTCTTTATTAGTGCTGCAACCTACCAGAAGATCCATTTGACCGTGCTTATAAACCTCACCCCCCCCCCCCCCCGCACCCACACACAAACGCACTTTCCTTCATTAACAAACTGACAATTCTTTGATGCGCCAGGAAGTGTCCTAGCAACTGATCCCTTCTTTTTAAGCAAATTGTGCTGTAATTTTTTTTTCTCTAATTAGATTCAGTATCTCTTCAGAAATAATCCAATCTATCCAACAAATTTCCAGAATTCTTCTGTAGTACCATATTTCAGAAGCTTCAATTCCTTTTTATTCATCTAGACGAGTATTGTATTTGTTTGGCCTCTAGCTAGCCGACTCTGTAGCCAATGACATTGTTATTTAAAGCACTGTCGATATTCATTTGTTGCTTTAACAGTAAAGTTTCGATACATCTCACTACTTCTTAATTACATATACGAGTATACAAATATAACACGGCAATATAAAGATCGTTTTTCTTAGCCTGAGAATGTTAATAATCTGCAATCAAATTTCACTCGAACATGTTTTATGGAGTTGATCATTGGAAATACGTAACTCATCGGGCAATCCATCAACACTATAAACAAATGACCAATTATGAAACTACTGCAGATGACTTCTTCTTGTTCTTGTATCAAATTGCTGGTATACACCTGCGAAATCAAACAAGTATTGCCGACCGGATTGGCTGAACGGTTCTAGGCGCTACAGTCAGGAACCGCGCGACAGCTGCGGTCGCAGGTTCGAATCCTGCCTCAGGCATGGATGTGTGTGATGACCTTAGGTTAGTTAGGTTTAAGTAGTTCTAAGTTCTAGGGGACTGATGACCTCAAAAGTTAAGTCCCATAGCGCTCAGAGCCATTTGAACCAAACAAGTATTGAGGGTACTGTGAACTGTTGTCTCTTGAAAGTATGTTGCAGTACTTACATAGATTCTTAGCTGTCGGATTAAGCTGGTGGCTTGGGTAATTCCCAGTCCGACGACTGCCCTAAAGCGGTTCACCTGCTGATGCGTAGTGGGAAAAGATGAATAACGTGATTTGGATCTCCCGGTTCTCACATGTGTTCTTCGCGATATGGAGAGATTAGAACACTGATTCTGTAGATCACAGTTTCAACCTCTCCGTACTTCTGAAATCACAACTCAGAACTGCCTGATTTAAATCACCTATTCCTTGGCTGTTTGAGCTGGACAGGGCAATCGTCAAACTGGGAATTCTATTCTCGTCCTTTCTGAACTGTTTATCGTCCACTTTTCACCTTCGTACAGGGTAAACTTCAGAAAACACATCTTAACAGCTGCAGCAGTACTTAATAACAAATTCCTCTTCTTCAGAAAGGTTTTTATTGCTATTGACAGTTTGCATTTTATGGTCTCGAGCAGCGTCAGTTACTTGCCGCTCAAGTAGCAAAACTCTTCAACTGCTCTTAACATATAAGCTATTCTTCTGATGCGTGTTTGCAGAAAAACAACGTGGGATTTATGGCTTAGCTTTGATGCAAACTCTTTGTTGGTTATCCCTGAACAACTTGCAGCGGAAGTTCGCCATCATTACATTTACATTCCCTGTACATAGCTACGTTAATAACATGCGTTTACTGATAAAACATTTCGTGTGTTGGCGTAAATTTGCGAGGTAAACTCACATTAGTTTCGTGTAAGGGGCAACTGTGAAGGAAAGGAAGCAAAATTTTCCACAGGATAAACTCAAGCTTATTGAAAACCTGAGTTTGCTAATCCTGAACCACTGTATAATGTTATAGGTAACTACCACCTGCATTGTACTTAACTGAAGCAGTGTTTTTTGTATGAGACGTGTATCATTTCTTCCGTCAGACAGGTAGCGCTCAGACACTTACGAATACTTAATATATTCACTTAATATATAGACTGATAATACGAGAAAAAACAAAAATCTTGTATCGAAAGCAGAGAGCTACTGAAAGCTATTGGGACGCATAAGCATCTGGCATTTCAGTTGTAAAGATATGGGCGAACGGTCAAACAGGTTATTCATTTAGCGACAAATGGTTCTGGGTACACTTGCTACTACTTAAAATCAGTTACGCGCTCTTGCTTTCTCCAAATTTTTTTGAATTTTGTTCTTGTGCGGGTCCACAACCACAATATGTTTTAAGACAGGAGACATGGCCCGAGCAGTTGCAGCATATTTATTGTCTGAGCTATTAACTAATTTCGCCCGTCGAACATTTTCAAGCCGGCCAGAGTGGCCGAGCGGTTCTATGCGCTACAAAAATCGCTCTGAGAACCATGGGACTTAACTTCTGAGGTCATCAGTCCCCTAGCACTTAGAACTACTTAAACCCAACTAACCTAAGGACATCACACACATCCATGCCCGAGGCAGGATTCGAACCTGCGACCGTAGCGGTCTCGCGGTTCCAGACTGAAGCGCCTAGAACCGCACGGCCACTGCGGCCGGCTAGGCGCTACAGTCTGGAACCGCGCGACAGATACGGTCGCAGGTTCGAGTGCTCAGAGCCATTTGACATTTTCAAACACCTCAAATACATCCACAAAAATTACGATATAACGTATGTCACCATTTTTTTTTTTTTTAATTTATACGAGGTGCTTGAAGCTGACCGACGGTCGAACTTAGCTAACAGCAAAGACACTAAATAGATAACAGCCTGCTTGGATCACGTTTTCGATTCTTCTCCATAGTGAATTGATAACGTCTGTCTGTGGCGCAGAGCCGGATGGAAGTTCCATCTGCAAAGATCCTACCGTTAGTATTTTCCTATACTAGGCGGCAGTTGCCATTACCCAGTCTCACGCTGCCCTTGCCAGTGTCATCACATTCTGACCCGTTCCCCACATCTGTGCGGAGCACCACATGGCTATTAATACAAGCACTAATGTTTTTTATGTAATTTTGGTAACGGGGGCGTGTAGTTTGTTAATTCTTGACGCTTAGAACTGCCCGTAACTTTTATTGTTGTTTTATATTCTGCCCCTTTTAAATGTTCTATGGGGCAAAATGAGGTAGTCGCAAAATAACTGAAATGTTTCTCTGAAAGAACAAGTCTGACGCAGAATTACGTGGATAGATCATACTAGCATTCTCTTTCACAAATCTATAAATCGTAGAATGATGTTTATGGGTATTTGAACAAAATGTAGCACAGAGGAGGATGGGATGCCTGGGACGTGTTTTTCGCAAGAATTTCAAGATTTTACAGTTCGCCAGCCGGTGTGGCCGAGCGGTTCTAGGCGCTACAGTCTGGAACCGCGCGACCGCTACGGTCGCAGATTCGAATCCTGCCTCGGACATGGATGTGTGTGATGTCCTTAGGTTAGTTAGGTTTAAGTAGTTCTAAGTTCTAGGGGACTGATGACCTCAGAAGTTAAGTTTCATAGAGCTAATAGCCATTTGAGTCATTTTTACAGTTCGTAGAATATCTTGCAGAAGGATGCAGGTAGAAAATCAAGAGAGCAAGAAGTTAAAGGAGTTGTCGAAGGAACCAGTACTTCAGATTTTCTTTCCGATAGTTCTTCCAAAAAGGATTTTCGCTAGTTGGTAACAGAGAGTGTGACAACGACGCTGCACTCCGTTTGCAGCACTTCCCCCTTACTACCGGTTACGGCGACCGCAGGGGGGCATGGCTCTCGTCTAATGTCCATGACGCCAGCAGGGACGGGGTGCCGTTATGTAAAGTCCGTAGCGGTGTGTGAGTCCCCCGTTGGCGATTCTCTTGAACCTTTCTGACCGATGTGGAGCAATCGATATGCTACGCTCAAGAAAGTAGTCTAAAACTAACCACTTCGTTGTTATGATTCGTGTCGGGTTACTAGGCGCTGAATCGCATGGAGTGCTTTATCGTTTTTGCCTAACGCACGCAGTTAGTCTCATAGGGAATATCTTCCTACGAGCCGATGAAGACCGACGTTTTTTGAATTTTCAGAGACATTCGTTCATCCACAATCGTGTTCGCTAAGTCCCTTCATGAAGGAGAGGCTTCAGAAATGTCGAACGAGTTATAGATGAACTGGCCGAAGGACCCATGGCAAGCTAACAGTTTAAGGTAGTCAAAACAAATTTCACTAAGTCCAGTCCACACAAAACTGGCGTGGCGCGGATGTATGTGTCGGACGTTGCACTGTATCGCGCCAACCTCCGTATTAACAAAAGAAGCAATTCACTCAGAAATGGCATGGCGAGAACGCGTCGCTTCGACTTTCGCGCCACGTCCGTTTATCGACACGAGTTGCGCGCGAAAGGAACGCGTGGCAGAGGCGTCCAAGTTGCACTCTGCTGTGTTCAATAATTTGAAGTTACCGAATGTGCCTTAAAAAAAAATGTACTGAATGACTTCCCAACGCAACTCCTGTATAGTGTTTTTTATCAGTCTAGCAGAATGCGGGCGGGCGTTATCATGTATTACCATCACTTCACGAAATCTTCCTGCTCGTTATTATTGGATTCGTAGTACACTACATCGTCGCTGTTCCACCAGATGCATAACCTTATCTTTTGTGGATGTGCGCAGATGCTTGTAAGGGGCGTTACTGCTTTGTTGGGCTCAACCACTCCTTTTTTTTTCGTTACTTAGCATAAAGACACCATTTCTCGTCACCAGTAACGACATGGGATAGGAATGGCCGGTGTTGTTCACGAGCCAATTGATGACGAGCAAGAAAAGATGCACATTCGGCCACCCGCTGATATTTGTGATTTTGGTTTAGAGCATGCGGTAGCCACACACCCGATTGTTGAACCTGTCCTCATTTCATGCAAATGTCACACGATGGTGATCACAGTTTATCACATTTGCCAGTTCTCGAGTACACGGACTTCGATCATTGTGGATTAAACGATCTGCATCAAACCGCGAAGGCCTTCCTGAACGTGGAGAGTCAATAATGTCATAACGATCCTCCTTAAACCGAGAAAAGCTTTTTCTTACAGTGCTCTGTCCAGTGGCATTATCCCCATACAGGGCGCAAATGTTTCGGCTACCTCTGCAGCTATCACCCTTCTTTTGAACTCGGACAGAAGATTATGGGGGAGAGAGTGTGGCAGATACGATACACGAGTTGGGATGGAAGTCATTACAGCATAGACGTTTTTCGTCGCGGCGAGACCTTTTTACGAAATTTCAGTCACCAACTTTTTCTTCCGAATGCGAAAATATTTTGTTGAGCCCAACCTACATAGGTAGGAATGATCATCAAAATAAAATAAGAGAAATCAGAGCTCGAACAGAAAGGTTTAGGTGTTCGTTTTTCCCGCTCGCTGTTCGGGAGTGGAATAGTAGAGAGATAGTATGATTGTGGTTCGATGAACCCTCTGCCAAGCACTTAAATGTGAATTGCAGAGTAGTCATGTAGATGTAGATGTAGAAATGTTCCGGTTTCTCCACTTGGTACTCCATTTTCTAGCATCCACAGCTCCACTCACTACCTATAAATGGCAAAATGACAATATCTAACCTGAAATAGCAACAGTGAACTACAAGTACAAAAATGAGAATCGATAAATAAACCCATAGCAGCCAGAATACCAATATCCAAAACAAAAACGGCGAGAGGTAACGCACCAACCTAATATATGCTTGCCTATTTTATGCTTACATATTTGGGCTTTCTTGACGCAGACAGTGTGTATGAGGTGAAACGCCATTTGCATATTTTGTAGCAGTTACTACACAATTACTTATGTTATCTTCGAAAAAATTACACTACCTTTTTTTTCTTTTCCTATGTGAACAATGTTCAGTTGGTGCAGTCACAACGATGTGTTACTTATTAAAGAAATAGAAACCTTATTTTTAGAAAGTGTAACATAGATTAAAATACATAATGTTTACCGCAGTTCAAATCTGCACAAGCACCATCAGAAGATACTATAAATGTAATACCATTCGTGTTGCAATTACGCTAATCATGTACAGTAAGCATTACATTTTTTGTCTTCAAACAGTGGGTTCTGCCAGATAAACGTGCATATCCACTATTACTGATAGAAATACAATTTTTCAGGTGGGATATTCTGTCACATGTCAAGTAAGGTGTTCTTATTAGCACTTTTTACTGGCAGAATTTTATCACACAAGACGGAGAATACTGTAATGTTACGTAGCGGAGGATTTCTTTTCCCAGCACCTCTCGGCTTCTTTACAATGCTTTGAAAAATCCATCGTTATGGCTGTTATGACTTTTCTTTCCCCTTATTGTAGTAGGGTTGTCGGACGAAATGTGTGCCAGACACACTCAGTTACTTTGAATGAGCCTCTGTGTAAGCTGTGGTCTAGGTCGCTGAGGTCCCTGAAATCCTCTGGTTCCATCTTGCACACAAGGAATCTGCTGTCCTTGGCATTGGCAATGACTGGAATCGATTTTCCTGGGTGAAAGGATATTTTGTTCCTCCCTATAAGGGCAAAATCTCCATCACGTGGTAGGAACCCATGCCCTGTAACGAGGCATTTCTGGTCTAAAGCAGTAAAATAATCACGGATGATGAGATTTTGGAAAAGTATCGTAAATGTTTTGAACAGCTCTCACAAAATCAGTCATTTTTAGGCTTACGTTCATATGGAAATCATATGAGAAATAGGAATTGGGATCAAAACATTCCAGTTTCGTTGCTTTTCTCTGAATGCTTTCTTTCACTTTCTCTAACGCAACAGACATCTACATGTACATGGATATTTGGCAGATAACACGTAAGTGCGTGGCAGAGAGTTGGTCGAACCACCTTCACAATAATTCTCTATTGTTTCACTCTGGAACAGCGCGTCCGAGCTCTGATTTACCTTCTTTATTGAGATGATCGCTTCTCTCTATGTAGGTCGGCGCATTCGGAGGAGAAAGTTGGTGAATGAAATTTCATGACAAGATGCCGTCGCAACGAAAAACGTCTTTCTTTTAATGATGTCAACCCCAAACATAAAATCATGTCAGTGACACTCTGTCCTCTATTTCGCAATAATGCAATACGTTCTGCAGTTCTTTGAGCTTTCTCGATGTACTTCGTTAATCCTATTTGGTAAGAATGCCACACCGCACAGCAATGCTCCAAAACAGGACGGACAAGCGTAGTGTAGGAACTTTCCTTAGTAGGTCTGTACCATTTTCTAAGTGTCCTGGCAATACAACGCAGTCTCTGGTTTGCCTTCCCCGCAACATTTTCTCTGTGTTCTTTCCAGTTTAAGTTGTTCCTAATTGTAATTCCCAGGTATTTAGTTGAATTGATGGCCTTTAGATTTGACTGATTTATCGTGTAACCGAAGTTCAATGGATTCCTTTTAACACTCGTGCGGATTACCTCACACTTTTCATTATTAAATGTCAATTGCCAAAATACAGATATCGTTTCCAAATCGTTTTGCAAGAAATACTTTTGAAATATTCTGCCAAAATGCTGGAAACTTAGGGGATACATTTTGAGTTCTTTCATTATACCTCAAATGTGCCCCATTTCTTCCCTTTCTTCTACCCTTCGCTGCTCAACATTTACGAGTTACAAAAAGTGGTTCAAATGTCTCTGAGCACTATGGGACTTAACTTCTGAGGCCTCCAGTCCCCTAGAACATAGAACTACTTAAACCAAACTAACCTAAGAACATCACACACATCCATGCCCGAGGCAGGATTCGAATCTGCTACCGTAGCGGTCGCGCGGTTCCAGACTGCAGCGCTTAGAACCGCTCGGCCACCCAAGCCGGCTACGAGTTACAAAAGATGCAATTTATGAGTATCTTCGTCTGACGAAGACAACGTATTCAGATACTTTCGTAGCACGACCGTCCCGCGTCTCTGAGAGCGCCACTTCAGCCTGAACGAGCTGCAAACGTCCCGTCCGTGCCACGTCTCTTGACTCGCCGCCGCCAGGCGTCCGTTCCACGCCGTTTCTGTGTGAACTGGGTCTACGAGAAACCCTCTCCGCATGCTTACCTGGGTGGTAACGTGCTCGCCTCCCGTGCAAGCGGGCCCGGGTTCGATTCCCGGGCGGCTTGCAAATTTTCTCCGCTCGTGGACTGGGTGTTGTCATCGTTTCATCCTCGTCACCGACGCGCAAGTCGCTTAATGTGGCGTCGAATCAAATGAGACTTGCACTTGGCGGCCGAACTTCCCCGAATGGGGCCTCACGGCCAACGATGCCATACGCTCATTTCCATTTTACGAGGAAACCCTGAAGGAGAAACATCAGCACGAAAAAATAACAGACTATGCCACGAAGGTCTTTATCAGAGTGGATCACTTAACGGACGAGATACCCCAGCTCCGACTAATAGGAACCATTCAACCCCGGCGCTGGCATAAGTACGAAGTACCACGAGCCTTGGTCCGCTGGCACCCACGATAACTTTGTGCTCAAATGGTTCAAAGGGCTCTGAGCACAAAGGGACTAAACATCTGATGTCATCAGTCCCCTAGATTTAGAACTACTTAAACCTAACTAACCTAAGGACATCACACACAGCGGAAGCCGAGGCAGGATTCGAAGCTGCGACCATAGCAGCAGCGCGGTTCCGGACTGGAGCGCCTAGAACCGCTCGGCGACAGCGGCCGGCTGCGAGTGCCCCAGCTCGTGGAACGAATTAAAGAAAGGTCCTTACAATACCCAATATCCACATAGCAAGAAAAATGTTACCTAACTAGAGGAACGAAGTAGCCAATGAGCTCCCAGATACCTCACGAATAGATAATAAATTGGTAAATAAAGAGAGATAAAATGTGTGTACCTTTCACCCACCAAGAATAAACTACCAAAGGGGGGAACTCTTGTGGCCCCACTACCAGCAAAGAAAGAAAGAAAGAAGAAAAGGAATGAGGAAAACGGCGAGCCCTGGAGGAAGAGAGGCTCGCGGTGATACCCTGTGAAATTTTCCCGCGGAGATGTGAGCGACGCGCGGGCCGCCGTGTGCGGTCGGTATAGAGGCCGTCGATACCACAGGTTAAATTCTTCGTGTGCAGTACTTTTCTTTAAGTCTATGAAAGATACACTTTGAAGAATAGAGAAAGAGACAAAATTGAAGTATTCGAGATGTGGGTTTGTAGGAGAATAGAGAAAATAGTATGGGTGGATAAAGTGGAGAACAGTGAAGTACCGGAATCGGTAAAGGGACAAAGAACTCGCATAACCTAGTAAACAAAAAAAAGACGGGCTGGCTGAGATACACTGCTGGCCATTAAAATTGCTACACCACGAAGATGAGTGCTACAGACGCGAAATTTAACCGACAGGAAGAAGATGCTGTGATATGCAAATGATTAGCTTTTCAGTGCATTCACACAAGGTTGGCGCAGGTGGCGACACCTACAACATCTGACATGAGAAAAGTTTCCAACAGATTTCTCATACACAAACAGCAGTTGACCGCCGTTGCCTTGTGAAACGTTGTTGTGATGCCTCGTGTAAGGAGGAGAAATGCGTACCATCACATTTCCGACTTTGATAAAGGTCGGATTGTAGCCTATCGCGAATGCGGTTTATCGTATCGCGACATTGCTGCTCGCGTTGGTCGAGATCCAATGACTATTAGCAGAATATGGAATCGGTGGGTTCAGGACGCCAATATGGAACGTCGTGCTGGATCCCAAAGGCCACGTATCACTAGCAGTCGAGATGACAACCATATTATCAGCGTGGCTGTAACGGATCGTGCAGCCACGTCTAGATCCCTGAGTCAACAGGTGGGGACGTTTGCAAGACAACAAGCATCTGCACGAACAGTTCGACGACGTTTGCAGCAGCACGGACTATCAGCTCAGAGACCATGGCTGCGGTTACCCTTGACGCTGCATCACAGACAGGTGCGCCTGCAATGGCGTACTCAACGACGAACCTGGGTGCACGAATGGCAAAACGTCATTTTTTCGGATGAATTCAGGTTCCGTTTACAGCATCATGATGGTCGCATCCGTGTTTGGCGACATCGCGGTGAACGCACACTGGAAGCGTGTATTTGCCATCACCCGGCGTGATGGTATGGGGTGCCATTGGTTACACATCTCGGTCACCTCTTGTTCGCATTGACGGAACTTTGAACAGTACATTTCAGATGTGTTGCGACCCGTGGTTCTACCCTTCATTCGATCCCTGTGAAACCCTACATTTCAGCAGAATAATGCACGACCTCATGTTGCAGGTCCTGTACGGGCCTTTCTGGGTACAGAAAATGTTCGACTGTTGCCCTGGCCAGCACATTCTCCAGATCTCTCACCAATTGAAAATGTCTGATCAATGGTGGCCGAGCAACTGGCTCGTCACAATACGCCAGTCACTACTCTTGATAAACTGTGGTGTCCTGTTGAAGCTGCATGGGCAGCTGTACCTGTACACGTCATCCAAGCTCTGTTTGACTCAATGCCCAAGCGTATCAAGGCCGTTATTACGGCCAGAGGTGGTTGTTCTAGGTACTGATTTCTCAGGATCTGCGCGCATCCAAATTGCGTGAAAATGTAATCACATGTCAGTTCCAGTATAATATATTTGTCCAATGAATACCCGTTTACCATCTGCATCTCCTCTTGATGTAGCAATTTTAATGGTCAGTAGTGTACTTACTGCGAGGAAAAGGAATTCTGACGACAGCTATCGAAGGTACACTGGAAGGGCAGAAGAAAATAGGGAAGGAAGAATAAAAATCCTGAATGAAGTGGATAGAGGAAGATGTCAGACTATGAAGCAGTTGGCTTGCAATAGGAGCAGATTGAGTCAGCATAGGTGCCAAGAAACTGCCAATGGGCACAACATGTACTGATAATGAGTATGAAAAAAGTAGCTACTCTGAAACCAGTAACTACCGTTCCTCTCACACTGTCCAGTTGCTGTTTTTATATATTACTCCATTTCAGCCTAAGTTTTTATGCGTCTTTTTCTGATTTCAGTGGCCTCTACTATCTATCAGTATTCTGCACAGTTAAAAATCCATATTGTGAGAACATCAATGTTAACTAGTATTTACGAGGAGCGTTCAATAACTAGTGCAACACTTCTTTTCTGAACTTTTTAGGTTTTATTCGGGATTCCAACGCACCGAATTATTCTCCACTCTTTTGGTTACAAAAGTCTATTTTTAAGTGCAATGAAGTTTTGAGAGCTCCTCTCGCATGTGCAGACTTGTGTGAGTCCTTGCGTTGGAGAAGGAGAAGTTCGTTTGCATTTTTGTGACGGTGAACACACTGAACTCGATTTTTCAGTTTCCTGAGAGTAACACAGGAAAGCTGATCGTTGCACCATGGCGGAGTACATCATACATAGTAACTTTAGAGTCGCACAAAACCGTCGCCAAGACTTTAGCGGCTGTGGGTGCGGCTTTGCCGAGCCTCTCCATGGATTGCCGTTTTGTTTCAGGTGATGAGCCCACGTTTCATCGTCTGTGGCGACATTCGACGCTCTGTCTTGTAGCGCGCAACCAGTTCCTCACGGATGACCCTTCCTTGCTCTTTATGGCATTGTCAGGCGGCGAGGAAACCAGACGGCACACGCCTTTGTCTACCCCTCTGGATGACGAGTGTCGGCATACTTCCTGTCTATGCTGAAATACACCCAACTCTTCGCAGAAAGAGTGTTGTTGTTATAAGTCCCGTTTACAAAATATCATTAGACGTGGATGTTTAACTAATTCGCCATTAATATAAAAAAAATCGATCCAGTTATTTAGGTTCTATACACTAACTGAGCCTTTTGCGTAAACTTCTTGATATATTGGCCAGAGGTATACGTTCTGGGTTTTTTGCTGACGCGTGTTCGATTGGTTGTCTGACGTTTCGCCAACACGAGTGGGTGGCGAAGCGTTAATTCACCAATATGTCAGCCTTTGGCCGAAGATGGTGGATTTCTTTGCAACTAAAATTCAGTACCCCTCAAAAAGGGTAGCGCAGTAAATATTAATATGTGCCAGTGGCGCTTTCAGGTTGTAGGGTTAGCAGCAATGGTGATTTGAAGGCATTTGTGTCGCCAGGAGTGCCCAATGGAAGTGTGGCAGGATCGGTATTATTCTCTGTATGCATAAATAGTCTGACGGTCCGCCCCTGGTAGCTGAGTGGTCAGCGCGACGGAATGTCATATCTAACGGCCCGGGTTCGATTCCCGGCTGGGTCGGAGATTTTCTCCGCTCAGGGACTGGGTGTTGTGTTGTAATTATCATCATCGTTTTCATCCCCATCGACACGCAAGTCGCCGAAGTGGTGTCAACTCGAAAGACTTACACCAGGCGAACGGTCTACCCGACGGGAGGCCCTAACCACACGGCATTTCCATTTCCAATAGTCTGACGGACATTTGGGGCGGTTTGTTGATGACGCTGAGGTGTACGGGAAGAAGTTGTCGTTGATTGACTGCAGGAGGATAGTAGATGACTTAACCAAGTTTCTAGTTGGGTTGGCGTGATGAAAGGCAGCTAGCTCTAAACGTAGAAAAATGTTAATAGTGTGCTGCTTGACACAGTCATGTCGTTTGAATATCTCGACGTTGAAAAACGATATAAAATGGAACGAACATGGAACGACCATAATAAGAAAGGTGAATGGCCGGCTTCGGTTTAGTGGGAGAATTTTAGGAAAGTGATGTTCATCTATGATGGAGGCTGCATATAGAATACTAGTGCGACCCATTCTTGAGTACTGTTGGAGTGTTTGATTGAAATTCTCCCCCCCCCCCCCCCCACCCCCCCACCCCAGAAGATTAAACAAAGAAATAGAATCAATTCAGAGGCGTGCTGCAAGATTTGTTACCGACAGGATCGATCGACACGCGAGTATTATTTATTCTACTGAGAAAACTTCGAAAACTGGCATTTGAAGCTGACTGCAGGATTATTCTACTGCCGCCAACGTACATTTTATGTAAGCACCACGGAAACAAGATAAGAGAAATTAGGGTTCCTATGGAGGCAGTCGTTTCTCCCTAGCTATATTTGCAGATGGAACAGGAAAGGGAATGACTAGAAGGTAGCCTCTGCCATGCACCGTGCGACGACTTGTGGGGCATACAGGGTGTTTCCCTAAGAGCATGCAAAAATTTAACAGGACCTAGAGGACGCTCCACTAACAATTTGAGGCAGGAAACCTGGGGTCAGAGAAGCCACCTTAAGAGGATAACAGGAATAAAACCACGTTACTGTGTACTTTTTTACATAAATTAATTACAGTTAACTGCAAATACTATCACAGACACAATGAACGTACGATTTGTACTGTGTCTTACAGAATGTGCTGAAACTGACGGCCATCAACCTCAATGCAAGCAAAAAGTCGGCGAACAAGATTCTGACGCATCCTAACAAATATCCCTGGTGTGTTTCGAATCACTTCACAGACACCTACAATTCTCGCTACTAATTCCATCTCCATATCCACTGGGGTCTCATACAGAAGTGACCCTAGATAACCCCATAGGAAATAATCAAGGGGATTCGATTCAGATCAGGTGATCTCCCCTTCCGCCAGCCGGTGTGGCCGTACGGTTCTAGGCGCTTCAGTCTGGAACCGCGTGACCGCTACGGTCGCAGGTTCGAATCCTGCCTCGGGCATCGATGTGTGTGATGTCCTTAGGTTAGTTAGGTTTAAGTAGTTCTAAGTTCTAGGGGACTAAAGAACACAGATGTTAGGTCCCATAGTGCTCAGAGCCATTTGAACCTCCCATTCCGATCCAACGACCAGGAAGTACAGCACTCAGATGGTTACGGACATTCACACTGAAGTGAGGCGGTGCACCGTAATGTTGTACCCACATCCTCTCACGAACAGCCAAGGATGCGTTCTCCACCAACTCAGGTGGAACTCTTTGCACTTGCACGAACCTCAGAAGTACAGGCGGTCATAAGACGACCAGTTAGAAGATATGGCCCAATGAGATTGCCGCCTATAGTGCCGCCCCACATCTTCACAACAATATGTATTTGATTGTGTGACTCTCCTACAGCTTGAGGGTTTTCCTGGTCCCACATATGGCTATTCCTTCTGTTCACGATCAAATGACGCCTCGTCAGTGAACAGCACGATTTGGAGGAAATCTGGTCGATCAGTCCATTGTTGGAGCAACCACTGAAACAATGTGACCGTTGGTGCAAAGTCAGTCACAAGCACTGCATGGACTCGTTGTGGACAATAAGGGTGTAATTGTGGTTCGTGGAGTACTCGCCTCACGCTAGTTATGTGCAGTACGACGAATGCTTGTAACGGGGTCCGCTTCAACGTTCCAGCACCTCCTCTTCAAAACCGGGTGTGCGACTGGTCCTCATGTTGCCACGTCCCTCGTTTCTCCTTTCCAATGAACCAGTCTCCCGCATTCGTCGATCGTTAGGAATAAACACACGCCGTGACGGATAATGCCTGATGGGAAATCGTTCCCCGTACAGTTTTTCAGCAGCGAGAGCGCTGCAACGCACGTCAGTGAGTTCTGCGAAACTGTATCCGGCACTACTCTACCGAATTGTACCGTACGTTCCTGAATAACACTAGGTAATGAATGGATCTATCGTTGGTTCGTAGCACGTTCTGTCGTGGGACAATGTAAATACGACGCAAGAGAGCCACCTCATGGACAAGTAAAATAAACAAGTAAACGGATTTAAAGCTGCGTGGACGAGGCGTGAGTCGTGCTTGGGTAACTCTGTTGGTAGCGCACTTACCCGCGAAAGCAAAGGTCCCGAGGTCGAGTCTCCGTCCGGCACACAGTTTTAATCTGTCAGGAAGTTTAAAAGTAAACAAAACCTGGATCATGACTTCCTAGTAATCACGCTCGTCGTCCTCGTTTCATTGCAAGAAATAAAGAATGTCCATGTAAATAAACAGCACAAAACCTGTAAACTTGAACGCATGTTAGTTGTAAATAAGCTGGAAAACAAGAACGCTAGACAAAGCGGTAGACAAGTTTACTCCCACATCTCCTCCAGCTGGTTTCTGAGAGCCCAGGTTCCCTACCTGAAATTGTTCAGTGGAGCATTCTCTATGTCCTGTTACATTTTTGCACGCTCTTGCGGAAACTACCTGTATACAATACGTAGATGTGGATGTGTATTTTTGAACATAGATGACCCATGCTGTCCGCTTCAGTATTTGAGAGGTCAGCGCGTCTGACTGTTGTGTGAAGGAGGCGGGATCAGTTCGCGGTACAGCCACGGATTTCTCCTCGGTGAGAAGTCTGGAACAGGGTGTACGTATCCTCGTGAGGCCAGTTGAGGAGATACTTGAGTCAAAAGCACGTGATCCAAGCCGGGCAGGCTGACAATAGTCGGGAGAGCGTGGTCACGGACCCCAGCATTCCACATCCAAATGACGTCATGTAGCAGAGGATGGCACGGAGGCATTGCTTGCTCCTCTAGGCCTCACCGTTGAGTCATTTGTATACGGTTAGCCTCCGTAGCGTAGCGGTAGCGTTTCCGCCTACTATGCAGGGGGAAGAGCTCAAACCAGTTTGCACAGTGTTCCTGTGGTATCACATACACACACATGACATACACAAATTTAAACTCAAAATCAGTGTGTCCATGCTACATACAAATTATTACGCTTGTCCTGCAATGTTTTACCCTCCCCCACCCAAAAAAGACGACAAATAGCCATGTAAAAGGGTTCAAGGAACAACAATAAGAGAATAACGAGAAAGAAAAGAAGATACAAATGAAAACCTATAAAACGACAGTTATGTTAACCAATTCTAAGAATATAGTAGATTAACAGAAAGAAAAGTTTTTTAAAAAATGTATTGTTGTTAATAATTTAAATAAATTTATATGGTTACAAAAAAAGGTTCGATTACCGGCAGGGGACTGAGTGTTGTGTGTCCATCATTTTCATCATCATTGACCTGCAAGTCACCGATGTGGCGCCAGCTAAAAAGAACTTGCAATACGGCGCCCGAACTCCATCGCCTGGGGCCTCCCGGCCAACAATGCCATACGCTCATTTCATTTTTTTTTTTTAATATGGTCCGTATTATACTGTAACATATCTCTAGTAAAGATGTTAAGTTGGTGCGTAAGTTCGTGGCGTTTATGTTTTGCATGCTGGTATTCGCTCGCTATGGGTTTATTTGCCGATTGTAATTTTTTATTTGTAGTTCACGTCCCCCCCCCCCCCCCCTTATTAACCATGGACCTTGCCGTTGGTGGGCAGAAAACGTCTTCCGAGATTGTCCTAAATGCATTCTCCGAAAATTATTTCGAGCAGTTAGTCCACGAACCCACGCGAATTGTAAATGGTTGCGAAAACACACTTGACCTCTTGGCCACAAACAATCCAGAGCTGATAGAGAGTATCATGACTGATACAGGGATTAGTGATCACAAGGTCATTGTAGCTAGGCTCAATACCATTTCTTCCAAATCCATCAGAAACAAACGCAAAATAATTTTATTTAAAAAAGCGGATAAAGTGCCACTAGAAGCCTTCCTAAAAGACAATTTCCATTCCTTCCGAACTGACTATGCGAATGTAGACGAGATGTGGCTCAAATTCAAAGATATAGTAGCAACAGCAATTGAGATATTCATACCTCATAAATTGGTAAGAGATGGAACGGATCCCCCGTGGTACACAAAAAAGGTCCGAACGCTGTTGCAGAGGCAACGGAAAAAGCATGCGAAGTTCAGAAGAATGCGAAATCCTGAAGATGGGCTAAAATTTACAGACGCGCAAAATTTGGCACGTACTTCGATGCGAGATGCCTTTAATAGGTTCCACAACGAAACATTGTCTCGAAATTTGGTAGAAAATCCGAAGAAATTCTGGTTGTATGTAAAGTACACAAGCGGCAAGACGCAGTCAATACCTACGCTGCGCAGTGCCGATGGTACTGTTATCGACGACTGTGCCGCTAAAGCGGAGTTATTGAACGCAGTTTTCCGAAATTCCTTCACCAGGGAAGACGAATGGAATATTCCAGAATTTGAAACACGAACATCTGCTAGCATGAGTTTCTTAGAAGTAGATACCTTAGGGGTTGCGAAGCAACTCAAATCGCTTGATACGGGCAAGTCTTCAGGTCCAGATTGTATACCGATTAGGTTCCTTTCAGATTACGCTGATACTATAGCTCCCTACTTAGCACTCATATACAACCGCTCGCTCACCGATAGATCTGTACCTACAGATTGGAAAATTGCGCAGGTCGCACCAGTGTTCAAGAAGGGTAGTAGGAGTAATCCATTTAACTACAGACCTATATCATTGACGTCGGTTTGCAGTAGGGTTTTGGAGCATATACTGTATTCAAACATTATGAATCACCTCGAAGAGAACGATCTATTGACACGTAATCAGCATGGCTTCAGAAAACATCGCTCTTGTGCAACGCAGCTAGCTCTTTATTCACACGAAGTAATGGCCGCTATCGACAGGGGATCTCAAGTTGATTCCGTATTTCTAGATTTCCGGAAAGCTTTTGACACCGTTCCTCACAAGCGACTTCTAATCAAGCTGCGGAGCTATGGGGTATCGTCTCAGTTGTGCGACTGGATTCGTGATTTCCTGTCAGGAAGGTCGCAGTTCGTAGTAATAGACGGCAAATCATCGAGTAAAACTGAAGTGATATCAGGTGTTCCCCAGGGAAGCGTCCTGGGACCTCTACTGTTCCTGATCTATATAAATGACCTGGGTGACAATCTGAGCAGTTCTCTTAGGTTGTTCGCAGATGGTGCTGTAATTTACCGTCTAGTAAGGTCATCCGAAGACCAGTATCAGCTGCAAAGCGATTTAGAAAAGATTGCTGTATGGTGTGTCAGGTGGCAGTTGACGCTAAATAACGAAAAGTGTGAGATGATCCACATGAGTTCCAAAAGAACTCCGTTGGAATTCGATTACTCGATAAATAGTACAATTCTCAAGGCTGTCAATTCAACTAAGTACCTGGGTGTTAAAATTACGAACAACTTCAGTTGGAAGGACCACAAGATAATATTGTCGGGAAGGCGAGCCAAAGGTTGCGTTTCATTGGCAGGACACTTAGAAGATGCAACAAGTCCACTAAAGAGACATCTTACACTACACTCGTTCGTCCTCTGTTAGAATATTGCTGCGCGGTGTGGGATCCTTACCAGGTGGGATTGACGGAGGACATCGAGAGGGTGCAAAGAAGGGCAGCTCGTTTTGTATTATCGCGTTATAGAGGAGAGAGTGTGGCAGATATGATACACGAGTTGGGATGGAAGTCATTACAGCATAGACGTTTTTCGTCGCGGCGAGAGCTTTTTACGAAATTTCAGTCACCAACTTTCTCTTCCGAATGCGAAAATATTTTGTTGAGCGCAACCTACATAGGTAGGAATGATCATCAAAATAAAATAAGAGAAATCAGAGCTCGAACAGAAAGGTTTAGGTGTTCGTTTTTCCCGCTCGCTGTTCGGGAGTGGAATAGTAGAGAGATAGTATGATTGTGGTTCGATGAACCCTCTGCCAAGCACTTAAATGTGAATTGCAGAGTAGTCATGTAGATGTAGAGGCTTGCGTGCCTCAACGATACAGATAGCCGTACCGTAGGTGCAACCACAACAGAGGGGTATCTGTTGAGAGGCCAGGTAAACGTGTGGTTCCTGAAGAGGGGCAGCAGCCTTTTCAGTAGTTGCAGGGGTAACAGTCTGGATGATTGACTGATCTGGCCTTGTAACACTAACCAAAACGGCCTTGCTGTGCTGGTACTGCGAACGGCTGAAAGCAAGGGGAAACTACAGCCGTAATTTTTCCCGAGGGCACGCAGCTTTATTGTATGGCTAAATGATGATGGCGTCCTCTTGCGTAAAATATTCCGGAGGTAAAATAGTCGCCCATTCGGATCTCCGGGCGGGGACTACTCAAGAGGACATCGTTATCAGGAGAAAGCGTTATCGGAGCGTGGAATGTCAGATCCCTTAATCGGGCAGGTAGGTTAGAAAATTTAAAAAGGGAATTCAGAAGGATGTACGCAGCAGTAGGTACTGGGAGATCAAGAAGCTTGCACAGGATAGAGTAGCATGGAGAACTGCATCAAACCAGTCTCAGGACTGAAAACCACAACAACAACAACAACAACAACAATAGTTCACTGTTGCTGATTGAGTTTACATACTGTCATTTTGTCATCTGAAGATACAGATTGGAGCTGTCGACTCTAGAAAATGAAGTACCAAGTGGAGAAATCGGTACATTTTCGACATATTCTTTGAGTTAAGCAGAGGAGTGACAGCATCGGAGGCAGCGAGAAGCATTTGCGGCGTTTACGGGGGATAATACCACTGGAAAGAGCACGGCAAGAAAATAGTCTTCGCGTTTTAAGGAGGACTGTTTTGACAATTGTGACTCTCCACGTTCAGGAATACCATCGCGTTTGAAGAAGATCGTTTAGACGCATTAATCCGCGATGATCCACGTCAGTGTATCCGAAAACTGGCAAATGTCATGAAATGTGATCATCCCACCATCGTGAAACATTTCCATGCAGTGAGAAAGGTTCGAAAGTCGGGTGTATGTGTACCGCATGCTCTACGCCAAAATCACAGTAATCTGTGGGTGGCCATTCCTATACTGTATCGCTAGTGGTTTCCACGATTTCCCTAAATCTCTTAAGGCAAATGCCGGGATTATTCCTTCGAAAGGGCAGCATTGCCCCTTCTCCATCTTCCCTAATTCGAACTTGTTCTCCGTCTCTAATGAGCTCGTTGCCGACGGGACGATAAACGCTAATCTCCTACGCCTCCTCCTCCTTCCTGGTGACGAGAAATGGTGTCTTTGTTCTAATATAAGGAAAAGAAAGGAATAGCTGACCCCAAACAAAGCAGCAACTCCCTGTAGAAGGACCAGCACGCATTCCCCAAAAGATAATGTTACGCATCTGGTAGAACAGCTATGGTGTGTTGTCGTACGAATTGCTTCCCCGAGGCGTAACCATCACTGCTGACATCTTCAGTCAACAACTGACACGTCTTGCAGATGAAATGCAAGAATGACAACCAGGAAGAGTGCGTGAAGTGATGCCACTCCATGGTAACGCCCACCCGCATTGTGCTAGACTGACAAAAAACGTTATACTGAAGTTGGGTTATTCATCTCATCTTGTGCCCTCTTCTTTTCGACTTTTTCGCTCTCTATCGAACAACCTCCAAAGAACTTCCTTTCCGGATAAATATACGCTCAGGACACGGCTCGACGAGTTCTTCGCCTCAAAAGCATGTTACTTCTACAGTCGCGGAATCTAAAAGTTACTCCCGCGTTGACACACTCTTGTAAATAGAGGAGGAGGATATAATATTGATGAATTAAGTCTCTGTTATGTGTATCTGTTGTGTTTATTAAATTTACGGGAAAACGCTACGAACTTATGTACCAAAACAGTATTCACGAGAGTGAGTCAAATGAAAACCTTAAATTTGTAACAACAAATCGAAATTTCGCGCCGTTATCCTGTAAGTTGGTAAGCGTGCTACAAACAGTGCGCAGGATGGCCTGTACGTGGCAGCATAGTGCAGATGAACACATACCGTCGCAGTATCAGTATAAAGATGGCGGCCCCCCTTGCGACTTGCACCAGGGAAGAACAGCGTTCTGTTATTCGGTTTTCGCGTACTGAAGGTGTGAAACCTATTGAAATTCATCAACGAATGAAGGTTCGGTACGGTGATGCATGTTTGTCACAGCAGCAGGTCTACGAATGGAGTAGGAATTTCGCAAATGGTGTGACTTCAGTGGAAGATGCTCCTCGTCCAGGTCAGACACAACGAGTTGTGACTCCACAGAACATTCCAGCTGTTGAAGCCATAGTGAAGGAAAACCGCAGTGTGACACTGAATGACATTCCAGCATGTTTACAGATTATTCATGGGTCAGCACACCGCATTGTGCATGATGTGCCCCAGGTTCACAAAGTGTCTGCAAGATGGGTGGCACAGCAGCTGACTCCTGAAATGAGAGAATGCTTGTGAAGAACTTCTTCGGCGCTTTGAACGAGAAGGTGATGGCTTCCTTGCAAGAATCGTTACTGGGGACGAAACTTGGGTTCACTTCCACCAACTGGAAACGAAGAGAGCGAGCAAGGAATGGCGCCATTCCTCATCAACAAAAACCAAAGAAGTTTCGAACAGAACCATCAGCAGGGAAAGTTAAGCTGACTCTCTTTTGGAGCATTAGATGCCTAGAGAGACCACTGTCACCAGTGCGTCATACACAGATCTCATAAAAAATCATCTGCGGCCTGCAATCAACTCAGAGCGACGTGGATTGCTGTCAGAAGGTGTCCTTTTGCAACATGACAATGCAAGGCCTCACACTGCCCGTACAACAGTTGCATCAATCACAGACCTGCATTTTTAGTGTCTTCCTCATCCACCATACACACCAGACCTTGCCCCAAGTGATTTCCACATGTTTGGACCACTCAAAGACGCAATGGGAGGAAAGAAGTCCCGTTCTGATGAAGAGGTACGCCACGCGACGCATGAGTGATTGCGCGGACTACCAAAAGAATTTTTTTCTAAACGAATTTATGCAGTTTGTAAGCGCAGGAGGACTTGCATTGAGCGTGGGGGAGATTATGTTGAAAAGTGATACAGCTTTGCACCACTTCTGCACAATAAATAATATTTTAAAAGAATTTAAGGTTTTCATTTGACTCACCCTCGTACGAGGACATTTGATAAAATGTTTGAAGCATACTGTACTATCAGGACATGTTTTATGGAAGGTGTAGCGTGCTCGTTACCTTAAATAAAGTTGGGCAAAGGTCTTTGACTGTGTAATTAGGGGATAAGAAAATACCAGGAAATCTAGATTGCTAAATAAATATCGCTATTGGTTTGGTAAGCGGCGTGTGGCTGAGAAAAATGTAAAAAATGGTGTAGGTAATAAAAATAAGTTCGACTATTGAACTGTCAGGACTAAGTACCTGGCACTATGTTGCCATCAGAATTCCATATTCGGGTGCGGGCATTCCCATTCGATTTCTCCCAAAACAGTTTCCAGCGCTGACGCTGCTTCTCGAGGGTGGACAATTAAATGATCGACGGGCTTGTGGGGTAAAAAAAAAAAAACCGGGTCCTGATGGTGTAGAAAAAACTGACCGGGTATGAGTACGACTGACTCACGACTGGTTCCACACAAACTTAATGTAAATGAAAACGTGCGTGTGACTGGAGCCTCTTGACAGGTAGAGGTATCGCCTGGTACAAGTCTTTTTAGATGACGCCATTTCGGCGACTTGCGTGTCGATGAGGATTAAAATGATGATGAAGACAACACAGCACCCAGTCCACGAGACGAGAAAAATCTCCGATTCGGCCGGGAATCGAAAACGGTCCCGTCAAGTGGAATTATGCCGCGCTATCACACAACCATGGAGGCGGACTGCAAATTTAATTATGTATGTAGACAGTTTATCTCTTCCGGTAATCGAGGAGAATGACGACTTTTGCCTGTTTTCGACGCTGATATGGTCCTAGGGATTTCAAGATTTTCGAGATTGTTTTAATTTCAAGTCTCGAGTCGGACAATAAATGACAAAAGAAATATTTGTTTCGCATGAGACAATTACAAATTAAAAATTTTCGGATCTTTTCCCCTCACTTGTACAGCACCTTTCTTCTTGCCGAATTTCTTGATTCTAGGTCAACGGGAAGCATACTACAGGTTTTGATGAGTGAGTTTTCGAGTATCAAAATATGTATCATAAATGACAGTATCTTTATACTGCTCTGACTTAGACGCTTAAAATTTTATACACTGCCAGGGGACCATAGACCTTTTTATGTGACATACGTTTGAACTTATTACGCCAAACTGTTACCGAGAGCCGGCCCGCGGTGGCCGAGCGGTTCTAGGCGCTTCAGTCCGGAACCGCGCGACTGCTACGGTAGCAGGTTCGTATCCTGCCTCGGGCATGGATGTGTGTGATGTCCTTAGGTTAGTTTGGTTTAAGTAGTTCTAAGTTCTAGGGGACTGATGACCTCAGATGTTAAGTCCCATAGTGCTCAGAGCCATTTGAACCATTTGTTCCCGAGAAAAAGGGTCAAAACACCGGACAGAAAAACAGACAGATGGATAAAAAACGACCAAAAAATATTTTTTCGTATTGTACAATTACAAAATAAGAATTTTCGGATTTTCTTCCTTTACGTTTACAGTGAAACCTTTCTTCTCGCCAAACTTCGTGATTATGGGACAACAACAAGTACACTACAGGTTTTGATGAATGAGTTTTCGAGTATCAAAATATGTGTCATACATGGCCGTTTGTTTTGACTGCGTTAACTTGGAAGCTTAACATTCTTACATCGCCAACGGACCAAATATTTTAACACAAATTTGAACTCGATAATCTACTCGTTCCTGAGAAAAAGAGTTTTTAAACTGTCGTACAGACAGGCAGAAAGACAAAAAGACGGACAAAAAAGGGAACCTGTAAGGGTTCCGCTTTTACAAACTCAGCCACGGAACTCTAGAAAGGAATGAAAGTTGGGGTTCAACCGCCCGTCGGCGCCAGAGAAACACAGCCTCGCCTGGAACACGATGGACAAAGAAAATTGCCGTCACTAGGTTGAATTATGGCGTTCGACGTAAGTGTTCGCGAGGTTGTCACCTGTAAACCTAATTAAAGTTAGTCCAGCTCTTTCCATCAACTCCTGCCTGCCTCTACTCGATAACAAACCATCCTTAACGGCCAGCGCAACTGCGGGGGGAACCTAAGCGAGCAATGTATGTTGCTATTCTCGACGCATACAAAGTGATGCGGTCCATGATGTCCGAATCGCCGGGATCCTGTCTGCGGATGATGCTGTTGTGCATAGCGAGGTAGCAACGCTAGAAAAGGCATCGAAATGCATCAAGACCTGCCCTGGGTCGGAGATCGATTGCAGGGTAGGGCATCATCAACGTCTAATGCGAATAATTTGGCGGGACGATCGATACTCTTCGATCCCCACTACTTGCGATAAGTCAATGGAAACATAGCAACCGTAAAATATCTAGGGGTATTCATTAGGAGCGCTCTAAAGTGAAACGACTACGTAAAACTAGTGGTGGGGAAGGCCAAGCTGATATCCTAAGGAAATGAAACTCGTTCACGATACAAGTGCCTCACAAAACTCTTGTTAGGGCGACTTCTGAGTGTCAGTCTGGGGTCGTACCAAAATTTGGATTAATAGAGGAAACAGAGAAGAGCTAAAGAAGAGTGGATGGAGCGTTTTAAGAAGGGTTCCTTTCGTAAGCGCGAGTGCGTTGTGAGTTGTGAGTTGTTCGTCACCTTTCTGTAGCAGACGCTACAAAAGAGGTACAGTGCATCATGGAGAGGATTTCGCGTCATACCCTGCAGCAACTATATCTGACTTGAGAATGGGGTTGGTAATGTTCGCCCATATACGCTTCCATGTTTTATCCGGGTGTTTCTTTCCGATAGGATTTCGTTGCTGTCTCTTTATCAGTTCAAAATAAAGTGTAGAGGTACTAAAATGTTGACTCACCTATCAGAGAACTTCACATTCATAGTTGATAGACACGGTTTTCATGCTCTCCCTGGTTCTGGTGTTACTTTTAATTGCCGTTTACGCATGTTCTACTGAACGACAGCTCACAGCACGAACTAAATCGGTGTTTTGGTTGATACTCAATCGACACACAACGTTTGGTACCGATCTGAGTGTCTAGCGTCTGGAGGTTTGGATGTAAGATTTTAGAATAGGCAACAGCCAGAGGTATAGTGCATCATGGAGAGGATTACCGCTAAACCGATAGCCAACGCTGCAAGACGAGTCCGGGAACTTATTATTCCTATCCATATACACTACTGGCCATTAAAATTGCTACACCAAGAAGAAATGCAGATGATAAACGGGTATTCATTGGACAAATATATTATACTGGAACTGGCATGTGATTACATTTTCATGCAATTTGGGTGCACAGATCCTGAGAAATCAGTATCCAGAACGACCACCTCTGCACGTAATAACGGCCTTGATACGCCTGGGCATTGAGTCAAACAGAGCTTGGATGGTATCTACAGGACAGCTGCCCATGCAGCTTCAACACGATACCACAGTTCATCAAGAGTAGTGCCTGGCGTATTGTGACGAGCCAGTTGCTCGGCCGCCATTGACCAGACCTCTTCAATTGGTGAGAGATCTGGAGAATGTGCTGGCCACGGCAACAGTCGAACATTTTCTGTATCCAGAAAGGCCCGTACAGGACATGCAACATGCGGTCGAGCATTATCCTGCTGAAATGTAGGGTTTCCCAGGAATCGAGTGAAAGGTAGAGCCACGGGTCGTACCACATCTGAAATGTAACGTCCACTGTTCAAAGTTCTGTCAATGCGAACAAGAGGTGACCGAGACGTGTAACCAATGGCAACCCATACCATCACGTCGGGTGATACGCCAGTACGGCGATGACGAATACATGCTTCCAGTGTGCGTTCACCGCGATGTCGCCAAACACGGATGCGAACATCATGATGCAGCAAACAGAACCTGGATTCATCCGAAAAAATGACGTTTTGCCATTCGTGCACCCAGGTTCGTCGTTGAGTACGCCATTGCAGGCGCTCCTGTCTGTGATGCAGCGTCAAGGGTAACCGCAGCCATGGTCTCTGAGCTGATAGTCAATGCTGCTGCAAACGTCGTCGAACTGTTCGTGCAGATGTTTGTTGTCTTGCAAACATCCCCGTCTGTTGACTCAGGGATGGAGACGTGGCTGCACGATCCGTTACAGCCATGCGGATAAGATGCCTGTCATCTCGACTGCTAGTGATACGAGACCGTTGGGATCCAGCACGGCGTTCCGTATTACCCTCCTGAACCCACCGATTCCATATTCTTCTAACAGTCATTGGACCTCGACCAACACGAACAGCAATGTCGCGATACGATAAACCGCAATCGCGATAGGCTACACTCGGAAACGTGATGGTATGCATTTCGCCTACTTACACGAGGCATCCCTACAACGTTTTACCAGGCAACGCCGATCAACTGCTGTTTGTGTCTGAGAAATCGGTTGGAAACTTTCCTCATGTCACCACGTTGTAGGTGTCGCCACTGGCGCCAACCTTGTGTGAATGCTCTGAAAAGCTAATCATTTGCGTATCACAGCATCTTCTTCCTGTCGGTTAAATTTCGCGTCTGTAACACGTCATCTTCGTGGTGTAGCAATTTTAATGGCAGTAGTGTAGATTCCGCGAAATGAGGGCGAGGAAAAAAAATTAGGTACACTAGAACTCACGAAAACTTAATCGACAGTCGATCTTCCCGCGAACGGTTCGAGAGTGAGGCATGTAAGGTGGAAACGGGGAGGGGGGGGGGGGGGCGTTCCAGAAACACCTTCCGTCGCACACACCTCACAGTAGCTTACAGAATATAGGGTGTTTGGAAATTCCGGTTGAAACTTCGAAGACTTGTAGAGGGGAGTGAGATCATAATATTTTGAATAGGTATCCCGTCCGTAAACGTCATCAAATGATGCTACAGAGCGTCATAGTAATAGGCGCAGGCGGTGATTCCGTTATAATGTTACAAACTTTCTAGGATGACGGAGAAGGATAAGTGTATAAATTTGAGGTGAAGTTCCCTGTACCGGAAACGAACCAGTAGAAAGTTGTCAGCGGAAACCGTTCTGGTACCTCTGACAGTGGAATACATGTACTAACACTGTTGTTGCTAAGATGGTAGAATAGGCAACTTTCAGAGGTGGTAGTATGGACCAAAAGAAGGGAAAAATGTCCAGTAAACATGAGCTCTAACATGTGAACACTTATTCATCTTCGCTAGTGTGAAACACGTCACCTCTATTGAACAAGTGCTCATAGCTCTCAAAGTATGCATTTTAGAGCCCATGTTTACCGGACATATTTTTTCTTACTTTGCTCCATACCCGTTTATCATCTGCATTTCTTCTTGGTGTAGCAATTTTAATGGCCAGTAGTGTATATGGATAGGAATAATAAGTTCCCGGACTCGTCTTGCAGCGTTGGCTATCGGTTTAGCGGTAATCCTCTCCATGATGCACTATACCTCTGGCTGTTGCCTATTCTAAAATCTTACATCCAAACCTCCAGATGCTAGACACTCAGATCGGTACCAAACGTTGTGTGTCGATTGAGTATCAACCAAAACACCGATTTAGTTCGTGCTGTGAGCTGTCGTTCAGTAGAACATGCGTAAACGGCAATTAAAAGTAACACCAGAACCAGGGAGAGCATGAAAACCGTGTCTATCAACTATGAATGTGAAGTTCTCTGATAGGTGAGTCAACATTTTAGTACCTCTACACTTTATTTTGAACTGATAAAGAGACAGCAACGAAATCCTATCGGAAAGAAACACCCGGATAAAACATGGAAGCGTATATGGGCGAACATTACCAACCCCATTCTCAAGTCAGATATAGTTGCTGCAGGGTACGACGCGAAAAGATGCATAAAATTAAACTACGCCCTGTAACCAATGCCACCTTACAGACCCACCGGCTCACGCATTCTTTTGTAGAGAGAACATCGTGATATGGAACTGCACGAGGAAAAAGCGATCGATTATTAACAGGAGGACAGAGAATGCGATCACTGTGGGCTATGTGTTACACCCGCACTCGCACTTGTTTTCTCCTGCGAAGAACAACAGTTATACCTGGCCCCTCGGACAATGTGCGTACTTCATTGTCACGTAACAATATGCAGACCTCAAAGCACTCATTTTGTATATTCACGAACATCATAATTTGAAAGAAAAAAAACCATCTTAAGTGTAAAATAGATTAAGGAAATCAAACCTACATTTCTAGCATTTGTAGACTCAGAGAAGGCTTTTCACAATGTTGACTGGAATACTCTCTTTCAAATTCTGAAGGTGGCAGAGGTAAAATACAGGGAGCGAAAGGCTATTTACAATTTGTACAGAAACCGGATGGCAGTTATAAGATTCGAGGGGCATGAAAGGGAAGCAGTGATTGGTTAGGGAATGAGACAGGGTTGTAGCCTATCCCCGATGTTATTCACTGTGAATAATGAGCAAACAGTAAAGGAAACAATATGTAGGAATTAAAATTAAGAAATAAAAACTTTGAGGTTCGCCGATGATATTGTAATTCTATCAGAGACAACAAAGGACCTGGACGAGCAACTGAACGCAATGGTCAGTGTCTTAAAAGGAGGATATAAGATGAACATCAACAAAAGCAAAACGAGGTTAATGGAATGTAGTCGAATTAAATCGGGTGATGCCGAGGGAATTAGATTAGGAAATCAGACGCTTAAAGTAGTAAATGAGTTTTGCTATTTGGGGAGCAAAATAACTGATGATGGTCGAAGTCGAGAGGATATTAAATGTAGACTGCCAATGGCAAGGAAAGCGTTTCTGAAGAAGAGAAATTTGTTAACATCGATTATAGATTTAAGTGTCAGGAGGTCGTTTCTGAAAGTATTTGTATCGAGTGTAGCCACGTATGGAAGTGAAACATGGACAATAAATAGTTTAGACAAGAAGAGAATAGAAGATTTCGAAATGTAGTGCTACAGAAGAACGCTGAAGATTAGATGGGTAGACCACATAACTAATGAGGAAATATTGAATAGAATTGGTGAGAAGAGAAATTTGTGGCACAACTTGACTAGAGGAAGGGATCGGTTGATAGGACATATTGTGAGGTATCAACGGATCACCAGTTTAGTATTGCAGGGCAGCGTGGAGGTTAAAAATCGTAGAGGGAGACCAAGAGATGAATACACGAAACAGATTTAGAAGGATGAAGGTTGCAGTAGGTACTGGAAGATGAAGAAGCTTGCACAGGATAGAGTAGCACGGAGAACTGCGTCAAACCAGTCTGTGGACTGAAGAGTACAACAACAACAACAACAACAACAACAACAAGCGTCAACAGTCGTTCCAAAACTTTCTTATTTGCACTTTACCTCAATATTGAGAGTCATTCCACATTGTATCACTTCATGTTCGGAAAAGCAACTTACATATAGTTGAGGAGCACAAGCTTGACAAAGCCACATGTACACACCGCAGCCAAGAAAACTGTGAATAGTCAAAGGAAAAATGTTATCTAATTTGTTGGAGAAATCTTTTCTTTGCTTTTATTTTAACTGACGACTACGTATTGCTGCGAAGTATATTTGATTTCCAAATGGTGAGAAGCTACCACCACAGAAGAAGCAACTTTCCTTCCTTTTTTTCCTTTATCTTTCGCGAATGGCATCCACGCGCAACATTCATTTGGATATTAAAAGAAGAAACCCACTTCATGAATGTGATATCCTCCGCATACTATGATGCACTCAAGCCGGGACAAACGATCTTTCGCAGCGTGACGCTGATAGTTCAGTGAAGATAAACAGAGAAACCCAAACTCGGGAGACAAGAGTGTGGATACATATCTGAGACGAAACGAAAAACCAAGAAGGTGTCCTTCGCGGAAACCAACTTGAAGCTGGGATTTCTCATGCAGCAAAGGCGAGCGTAGGCGGCTGCGGCTACACCCCATGCGGGAACAATACCCACCTGATCGACGGCTGTCCCCCGTAAGAAGAAGCCTGGAGATGTACATCTCCTGCAGCGATTACGATCTTACAATTAAATAATAGAATAATGGGATGAATAAGAAAATCATATACGTCTTTAAAAGTGTAGTCAGTCTGCTGTTGACCACTCTAGAACGTCTGACTTTCACTTGAATGGTATGAGTTGTAACATTTTTAACGTGGTCAAGCTCTGTGATAGCGTTGGTGTGAATAAACCAACTTCTATATAAGGTGGTAGAGTGCCAAATTGTCGTGCTAAAGGGCGGCCGGCGTGGCAGAGCGGTTCTAGGCGCTACAGTCTGGAACCGCGCGACCGCTACGGTCGCAGAATCGAATCCTGCCTCGGGCATGGATGTGTGTGATTTCCTTAGGTTAGTTAGGTTTAATTAGTTCTAAGTTTTAGGGGACTGATGACCTCAGATGTTAAGTCCCAAAGTGCTCAGAGCCATTTGACCGGTTCTTTTTTTTTTTTTTTTTTTTGTCGTGCTAAAGATCCTGAGTTTGAAACCCACTGATAGTGATTTTTTTTAAACATATTACAAGCGAAATTGTTACATGGAAGGACATTTTTCTGCCATGTAAAGGGACGTTTCGGAGTTTGTAGCAATGTTCTTTTCGCAGCCTGCTTTCGCTTCGTTAGCTGAAAGTAGCAAACCTATAGCGTACATTTGTACATATAACCCCGCACCTATCTATACAACTGTACTCTATAGGAGCTCACAAAGATGGTTATACGCTACTTCATAGCTTCTGGTGTTACTTTTAATTATCGTTTACGCATCTCCTATTGTACGACAGCACACAGCACGAACTAAATCGGTGTTGTATGGACACACAACGTTTAGTACCGATCTGGTGGTTTGGGTGTTAGCAACAACTGTACCAGTACGTATATTCCACCGTCAGAGGTATCGGAAAGGTTTGTGCTTATAACTTTCGACTCGTTCGTTTCCGTCACAGGGACCCTTACCTTAAATTTATACATTTATTCTCCTCCATCACCCTAGAAAGTCTGTTGCATAATCACGGGATCACTCTGTATATACACAACTTTTACAGGGCGGCGGCAGTAATTTTGAAGCTCTGTAGCGTCGTTGGACGACGTTTCGGGCATGGGCTTCTATTCAAAATATCATGTACTCACTCCCCTCTACAATTCCTACAAGTTTGTAACGGGAATTTCCGAACACCCTGTACACTGTAGATATAGATGAAATAGGCAGAACTGAAACGCGGAGTGGCAGCATATCGCCCGACTGTTAGGCAACCCTGCACAGTACAGTACACCGCACATCAATTGTGACTACCCGTATCTGAGATTTACTTGTTGACCGCTACAGAAATAGGTTTGGGTCTGTGTCGAGCACTATGCCTACATTAGGGTACTTTTTCGCCATATTTATTTATTGCACCGGCGCACAATAGATGTCAGCGAGTACTGTAATTAGCGGCACCCCGTCTTTCCTCCAGCGACAGCAGTAACGAGTATTGTGTACGTGGTTGGAAACTCCACGGTCGTCACAGTCAGTGACACTGGATATCCTGGAGCAGACGGTTGAAGGGGCAGGAGGGAGGATGGGTGGGAGAGCGGGCGCCGGCGGAACCAGACAGACGTCGTCGTCCGGGCCAAATGAATGAACTCTAAATTTACCGCCGCGCCGCGCTGCCGTTGACGCAGTCTGCAGGAGGCAGACAGCCGAGCACGCGCATGCGCACAAAAAACGGGAGCCGCCAGGCCCTGGAATGCTGCCGTTGGCTGGGCGCCGCGCCTCTGCTACGCACGTGCCAGGCGTCGGACCCACCTGACCGCGCGGGAGTGACGTGACGTGGGGCTGACGTCGTCGTGACGGCGCTGCTGTATCGCTGTTGCACTTAGCAAGATGCAGACCGCTCGCACTTCCTTCGCTTGTGTTTGAGCGCGGTGTGTCACACCTCCGCGCTCACCCTTGGGGCTACATTTACTTGCGACGCAACTTTCGGGTGGTTAAACTCCAATTTCGCCAAGCGATATTCGCTCTCGTATTTACAAGTTGAATCGATTTTCCCAACAATGTCACATATCGGTTTTCCGAACGTCAGTTGTTTTACACGAAGGCTGTGTCTAAATTACATTCGTACTTGGTCAGCACGGTGAAGTGAGGTTATCAGTTACTTCTCATTTTTGTTTTATTTAATAAAGTGAGACTTAATTGCGCGCGAAACTACTTTGTTAGTCTCGCGTAGACCACTGACATTGTAGGAAAATGTGAGAATAACCGCTGATCGTACCCTAAACATATTGGAGACTAGCAGTGGGTAGAAAACTTCCGAATGAGTGGAGACACACACCATCTACACAGAATTAGCAAATGTTTTGTCAGCAGCCGTTGATTGTGTGCGAGAGCCTCGGCCACTAAAAAAGAAGGGCTTAAAAAAAAAAAAAAAAAAAAAAAAAACGGTTCAAATGGCTCTGAGCACTATGGGACTTAACATCTATGGACACCAGTCCCCTAGAACTTAGAACTACTTAAACCTAACTAACCTAAGGACAACACACAACACCCAGCCATCACGAGGCAGAGAAAATCCCTGATCCCGCCGGGAATCGAACCCGGGAACCCGGGCGTGGGAAGCGAGAACGCTACCGCGCGACCACGAGATGCAGGCTGAATGGCTTTACAAATACAGGTATGAGGCGCCAAATTATACAGATGGCACATCTCGCAATGCTTGACAAAAAGTCTAGTAACATGTTTGCGTATTTTCTACGGTTGCCCCAGAAAAAAAAAAAAAAAAAAAACAGTTCGTGTCAGGGGTAATGGTTTTGGAAAAGTAGATACTTGGCCGTGCACGTACGTAAGCAATCGGTTCCTGTTATTGCCCGTGCGCGTATTGACATCGCGATCGTAAATCGTAAACACATGGCAACTGCGACCTGAGTGGCTGCGTCATTGTAATACACCGAGCAACGACAGTAGGCGAGTAACCTGTGCAGATGTTATTGCAACTCTGGTAATTGTTAAGATGGAAAGGAGATTTACTATAGCTGAACTATGCGATATGCACTTAATTTATGACGAGGCAAAAGGTGTTGCGAGGGCAGCTGTACGAATTTATCGAGAACGCTTCCCACAACGACGACTTCCTGCACGAAAGACATTTGCTGCTGTGCACCAAAGGTTTGTGTCATTGTAATTCTCTACTTGTATGCGATTATTATGCATTTACATCTTAATAAAGTACAGTAGTTATCTGCATCCTTGTAAATTTTCGTCCGTATGCGAAACGTATCTTCTGTTCTGATATGCTTTCCGTTTTTGTTACATCATGACAGAATACAACTGACGAGTACGTATTTAATTTCCTTAGATCGAGAGATACTGGCTCTTTACTGCCCCGCGCAGAACGCAAGAGTCCCACAATGCGCCGATCGTACATTGCAAGCTGAAGAAAGCATTCTGGACCGCATCAAGGAGGATCCTTCTCAGAGTACTAGAAGCATCGCCCTCCACGTGGGTATACCGCACACTGTCGTTCATCGCACTTTGCAAGAGGAGCGTCTGCGGCCTTAACACATTCAACGCGTACAAGCATTGGAAGAACAAAATTTCCCTCCACGACGTGAATTCTCAGAGTGATTTTTATTACACATTTTGTCAACAAAATACCGTCACACATGAAGCGTGATTCACTCGCGACGGAATAACTAATTTCCATAAAATGCACACGTGGAGTGTACACAATCGTCGCCACGTAGTGGCAACACATTTTCAGCGACGATTTTCCGTAAATGTGTTGGCGGGTATGCTCGATAATTACATTATTGGGCCCTATGTTTTACCTGCACGTTTGACTGGTAACTATTACCGAACGTTTCTAGAGGAAACGTAGTTACCAACGTTGTTAGAAGACATTTCGTTAGGCATACGTCATAACATGTGGTTCCTCCACCCCACATTGGTCACAGAGTACGCAGATTTTTGGATAGTCGATTTCCAGGACGATAGATCGGGCGTTCGGGTCCACGTCGATGGCCAGCACGCAGCCCTGATTTAAATCCACTGGATTTTTACTTTTGGGGCCATGTGAAGGAACTTGTTTATGCTGAGCCAGTAAATAATGTGGACGAATTGACGCAGAAGATTTTAGATGCTGCCAATACCATAAAGGCCAATGTGCATGTGTGTGAACGAGTGCGACGAAACTGGGTTCACCGTAATGAAGCATGTGTAGATGCGAATGGTGGTCATTTCGAACATTTATTGTAGTATTGGTGTAAGAGGAAACGAAGTAATGGGTTTTCTTTTCGTTACGATGTTGTTGTACAGAAGGAAAATGATGTGAATTTAGTATTCGTTATGGCGTTGCCGTAAAAAGGTGAAACAGTTGATTGAATCTGTACTAATGGAAATACATTGTGTTTGATATTACCTTGTCATTACTACTACGACCTTCGTTATCGACTTGTTGAGAAACAGACTGGTTGTATTCAATTCACGTAAAGTGAATTACACATTCTTGACAACCCAAAAACCGTTTACATTCCTTTTTTTCGGTACCACCTGATTATCACACCACGTCGTTGTACACATCTAATGATTTCAATCCCCTGGTCGGCTCGTTGCCTTTCTCTGGCCGCCCCGTCATTGTAGGCAATAAGCTCGGTACGCCGTGTACTGTCGGTTGACGTAAACAGAAATGCGTATACTACCTATCCTACGAACATTAGGTTTTAACAATACAAAAATAATGTAGAAGATACAAGAAAATGTAATTAGACTTTTTTGTAGAGCACACCGAGATGTACCATCTGTATAATTTTGGCCCTGTATAAGGTTCTTGCCAAGCTGTTCAAGTGAGCTAATTCGGTAATTATGCCTTAGCAAAAGAACTAGCAGAGAAACTGAGAACATTTTGGTACTATGTAAAATCGCTAAGTGGGTCTAAGTCTTCCATCCAGTCACTTGTTAACCAGTCTGGTGTAGCAGTTGAAGGTAGCAAAACGAAAGCCAAAGTTTTAAAATTCACGTTCGCGACATCGTTTACGCAGGAAATCGTACAAAAATTCCGTAGCTTGGCCATCGACCGGACTATCGTATGGACGACGTAGTAATAAGCATACCTGGCGTAGAGAAACATCTGGAGTTGAAAACAAGTAAATCACAGATCCGGATGGAATCCCAATTCGGTTTTTCAAAAAGCACTCTACAGCATTGGCCCCTTACTTAGCTGGTATTTATCGCGAATGTGTCGCCCAGTGCTAAGCCCCAAGCGACGGGAAAAAAGGGTAGGTGACTTCTGTATATAAGAAGGGCAAAAGAACCGACCCGCAAAATTACAGACCAATGTCCCTAACATCGGTTTGCTACAGAATCCTTGAATATATTCTCATTTCGAATACAATAAATTTTCTTGAGACCGAGAAGCTTATGTCCACGAATCAGCAAAGTTTTAGAAGGCATCGCTCCTGTGAAAAACAGCTTGCTTTTCACGCACATGATATACTGCGAACAATGAATGAAGGGCAACTGGCAGATTCCAGATTTCCGGAAAGCGGTGACTCATTGCAGGTTATTAAAGAAGATACGAGCATATGGAATAGGTTTACAGATATGTGAGTGGCTCGAAGGCTTAAGTTATAGAGCCCAGTAGGTTGTCCTCGACGCGCGAGTGTTCATCAGACACAAGGGTATCGTCAGAAGTGCCCCAGCGAAGGGCGATAGTACCGCTGTTACCCTCCGTTTACATAAATGATTTGGCAAACAGGATGGGCAGCAATCTGTGGTTGTTCTCTGATGATGTGGTGGTGTACGGTAAGGTGTCGCAGTTGGCTCACTTTAGGAGGATACAAGATGGCTTACACAAAATTTATAGTTGGTATCATGAACGGCAGCAAGCTCTATAGTAAAATGTAAATTAATGCGAATGAGTAGCAAAAAAACCGTAATATTCGAATATAGCATTAATAGTGTCATGCTTGACAAGAGTCACGTCGTTTAAATATCTGGAAGTAACGTTTCAAAGCGATATGAAATGGAAAGAGCATATTACTATAGGAAAGGCGAATGGTCGACTTCTGTTTATTGGAAGAATTCTAATGAAGTGTGGTTCATATGTAAAGGAGACAACATACAGGATGTTAGTGCGACCTATTCTTGATTACTGCTCCATTGTTTGGGATCCGCACCAGGTCGCATTAAAGGGAAACATCGAGGCAATTCAGAGGCGGGCTGCCCGTTTTGTTACTTGGTGCCGGCCGTAGTGGCCGAGCGTTTCTAGGCGCTTCAGTCTGGAACCGCGCGACCGCTGCGGTCGCAGGTGCGAATCCTGCCTCAGACATCGATGTGTGTGATGTCCTTAGGTTAGTTAGGTTTAAGTAGTTCTAAGTTCTAGGGGACTGATGAGCTCCCATAGTGCTAAGAGCCATTTGAACCTTATTTTTTTCGTTACTTGGTGGGTTCAAACAACAGTAAGTACTACGGAGATTCTTCGGGAACTCAAATGGGAGTCCTTGCAGGGAAGGAGACGTTGCTTTCGAAGAACACCATTGGGAAAGTTTAGGAAAACCGGCATTTGCAGCTGACTGCAGAACGATTCTGTTGCCTCCAACACACATTGCGATAAAGATTCGAGAAATTAGGCCTCATACGGGGGCATAAAGACAGTCTTTTTCCCTCGTTCTATTTACGAGAGGAACAGGAAAGGAAATGATTAGAAGCGGTACGGTATACCCCCCGCCACGCGCCGCAAGGTAGATTGCAGAGTATCGATGCAGATGTAGATTAACAACATAATATACAATATGTTTCTCCTCAGCTGGATAAAGGAAGCGAATAACTTCCTGGTCAGAGCAATAGTCTTATTTTCCTCCCAGTCCATACACATTCACTTCCGCCATATAACCAAAATTTTAAAAATCAAGTAGTATGCTGACACAGCTCAATAAAAACTGAAACGCAGCAGATCGTTTACAAGGGAGCGAAAATCAATTGTGGGATCTGAAACTATATTTGGAGAATTGATTATCCAATGTTTATATTGTCAACCAGAAGCGGTTTTCAGAAATCGATTTACGGAAAACCTGATTTTACAGTCAATCTAAACATAGTATCAGACACTGTAGCGAACTTTGCCTTTGCTAGGAATAACGGTGTATGTGTGTCCAGTGGGACAGGGTGGGGAGTAAGGAGTCGTTTCAGCTACCTCCTCGTGACTCATCTGAACGTGCTTCTGAGTAATGTCTGTACTTTTCACCATCTGCATGTTATTTTTCCCAGGTGGAGACGAGAAATCACCCAGCCACAATGAAAGAGACTGGTAAACAAGACGTAGCAGTCTAGCGGTTGTAGAATATGATTACGTGAAGGTAGGGACGAGGGGACTGGTGTCCGAAAATGCCAGCGGGGACGTACGAGCTGATAAAGATGTGTTAGCTCGCTCAAAGACAACATATATAAACCTTGAGACCTATTTTTGAGCTTCGCCGGAACAAGTGGGTGCGTAACACTATCAGAGCGAAAAAAAAAAAAAAAAATACCGAAAAGGGTTTAATGTGATTCACGACGGTGTCGCCGCTTTCCTACGGTCTGCTGATTCGAGCGGTTTACCCTAGAAGGAAGCTGTGAAATTTCTCGCGAAAAAATGCTTCAAATCCTGGTGGACTCAGCTGCAATAAATAGTTTTGAAATGATGCTGTTCCATCGTTGGTGAATGTAGCCATAACTGATGCGTAATGTACGTGACAATATTATAAGAATTTGGGAGCAGAAACTGTATCCTTACTAATTGTTGCCAATCGTATATTTCGAAATAACTTTGGACATTATTTTCACTTTCCCGTAACAGACGAGATACGCCAGAAAAGCATGAGAAGTAACGATGAAGACTCCGGACACAGCCTGCTCACAAGACTTGTGAGATGGACAGGTTTACAGTACATGACTAAAATTCCAGTTTTCGACAAAAATAAAGAAAAATCGCGGAATGTTTTATGAAAGAGTGGAGAATCTCGTTCCTACTGGTGGAGGAAGCCAATTATGATCTATAATCTCGAATTTTACAGGAGCTGGGGTACGAACGTACGGAGGTTGTGCTAGCGCCATAAGTGCGTCGGAAAAATTGTTGAGTTTAAATTGACAAAACAGTTATTCCACTGAAACAAGCACTGCTAATAACTGAAAATAGCTCTGTGGTCTTATTCATCTTTTGAAATGCTCAGTCTTGGGTCACTGTACATCTATTCTGCTTATGCAAAACAATAAACATAAATATATGTCGATAAAGAAAATGCTCTGTCATGACACGGAATTGTAGTAACACATAGGTGTCCAATATTCGGATAAAAAACGTATGCCATTAACACAGAAGATAGATGCAAATTTAAAAATAAGTTAAATGTATTAGTTATTAGGCTCTTTTTCTACGTGTCATCTGAGTTTCTGCTGTCACAAATGACTGTTCATAACGTATGCGAGAAAAAGGGATAAGAAACAAAGACGCTGTAGCAAGGATTGAGCAGGGCAAAATGGCTTTCTATAAAAATAAACCGCTACTAACCTCCAAAAATATAAACCTTGATACCAGAGAAACATTCATGAAAACCTATGTTTGGAGCTCAGCTAAAAACTTTAATTCAAGGGATGATGGAATGGATAATACAGAGGTAGGCCTAGATGAGACCGCTACGGTCGCAGGTTCGAATCCTGCCTCGGGCATGGATGTATGTGATGTCCTTAGGTTAGTTAGGCTTAAGTAATTCTAAGTTCTAGGGGACTGATGACCTCAGATGTTTAAGTCCCATAGTGCTCAGAGCCATTTGAACCTCCGTAACTGTATCGCGGATGTCGTTGGTTGGGAAGCATTATATTCGCAATGAGTTATTTGCTCTCTTTCATTCGTTGTTTATTTTTGGGTATGTATCTATTCCCTTTCGATAGAAGTGCACAACAGAACATAACTTAATAAAGAAAAAAATATAATCTAACAAGTTCCCAGATATTTGTCTCATTCTGTGCTCCACGTTTTACTTCATACAGATCCAGCGGATGTTCATAAAAAGTGAAGAGATCTGTGTCATTTTGAACGAACTAGGAAGAAATCCAGGGAGTACAACAAAGTACAGAACATATGAAATGCAAATAAATTATAAATAAACGTCTAATTCTGCTTACAAGAGTGGAACGATGTAAATGGCTGCAGCGATTTCGTTCGGGCAAAACTCCGTGAGTATCCAGAGACGAGTTATCATTTCGCGCGTTAAGCTGAAGCAGAGACTCATTTTATGCGTTTTATCGCAGAATTCACTGTCTAGCCTAGGCGTAACATTCTACCGATGAACTTCTAACATTGTCCCGGCTCATTTCTTTTGTCATTTAGGATCAGTAATTTTATTCGTTCCAAAATTTAATGGAAAGCTTTATCCCGCTGTTAACGTTTGTCGGCCAGTAGCAGACTTTCCCGCCTGAGCTTAAAAACAAATGCGAACGATCAGCTGAGCGCCAGCTGACGAACTTACGCCGCGCTACGTTTCCACCAATCAGATACTACACAGCTTCAAAATACATCCCCGTCTCTTTCTCTCCCCACCACAGCACTCGCCAGTGCCATAGCATTCTAACACAGCGCTGGTACGGCGTGGAGGTGAGGAGTGTGCTTGTATTTTCGTGTATGTTTGGTTGGGGGTAAGGTTTTGTACCTTTTTTATTCAAATGTGGCTCAGTAAATAACACGACGGAAGTAAGTCTAACTACTTTATTAAAAATGGGATTATACTTTCATCGTTTGCATCATTACAAAAGTTACTAACGGTCGGCGTCTGCCGTGTAAGTATTTGTTTGGGAAATTATTAACACATTATTTTTCTGTTATGCTTACGATGAGGTAGTTGGCTATAAACTAAGATTTTTTTTGTAAATGTTATATTTAAGAGTGCTTCTGCATATTAGTTCGTTTGACCCTTAATGCTTTCGTTGACTGTGTGTTTCTTCGTTGACAGTATTCAGGTTATTCATTAACACAGATAATCCTTCATGTAAGTTTCCAACCATAATTGGACATTCTTTGTAAAATTAAGCAGCAGAACACTATTCATGGGTGTGAACATGTATAGTGTTTTCGCGCGCGATCCACGTATGGAGGGAAGACTTCCATTCTATCTGTGGTGCAATTTACAGGCTAATTAAGCTTTGAAATACTTCATAGTTGGAATGGTTGTTATTTCAAGAACTTAATTTCTTTACGTATTGGGGAATATGTGATTTAACTGCAAAAGTGGCTAAAATTGCTGAACTTCGTCACGACAAATGGCGTTGAGCACTTGGCGCCAGAATGTGGAATGTTTATGTTAAAATTTGCTGTATGTTGAGAAGGTTGATGGGTTTTGCCATATAATTCGTTAGTAAAGACAACGTATTTCTAGATGTATCGTTAATGAATGTACAAACGAATTTGTAAGCACATTTTGGCGCCCATTTTTACGGTTCGCTACTTGGGGAATTCGTGGAGGAGAAGGATCGGTTTTTGTAGCGGTAATTGCGCCTAAATAAACAAGTAAGCATTTATTCCGACACGATTGTTTTTTTAGAGGTATACGCTTTAGTTTGTACTAATACGGAAATAAAACCAGACAGTAATACGCTGTAAAAGCACGCCGATAGGTAGGTGCTGCCTTAGTCGTTACAAATTGCTTTATTGGCGGCTTGATTCGTATCAATGTGTACAAATGCATGGTATCTAGCCAGTAAGAAGAGTGCATTTTAGACCTATAATGTCAAATATCTGCTTTGTTAATGATAGTGATATTTGTTCTGGTTCATTCCATTCAGAAGGAACATAACACCAGTTCTCACCCAAAATCCTTAAGGCACTTTTTCTTATTCTTTCAAGCTTTAAGAAACAACGTACGAGAATATGTTATTGTTACAATATGTGGTGGTGGTGTATAAACTGTTGAAGACAGAATTGTATGAATTCTGTACTGACAAATCTCAAAGCAGAATTTTTTCTCAAAAATTGATTTACATACTGGTTTGTTAAAGACAGTTGTGTAAACTGGTTTGTATTATGCCTATGCCCAGCACTTAGAATAGGAAAACTCACTTCTTCATATTTTATGGACTAAATTGCAGGATAGTGGAAGCCAAATCTGTCCAGCTGCATCAATGAAATTGTGTTTGTTCTAAGATTAGATGGTCTGTTCTGTTGCCCAACTTACTGGTGGCTCAATCCCATATGATTGTGAAAGTGTAGCTTGTAATGTGGTTTGTATGTAGGATGATTCACGAACTTCATGGTTCAAGAAAGATGGAGAAAGTAATGCTTTTGTTCTATAATGTAATAAATTTCAGTATGTTGTGGGTGTTTTTAAGTAGTGATCCACTATATGTTCCTGAAAGATTTTAAAGTTTGTAAATGACACTAGTCATAATGACAAAATTTTGTAAGTATGAGAGGAAATAGTAAATTTCCACTATCTACAAGACTAATTAACTTTACTAAGATTCCTCAGTGTGTAATGAAGTTTACCATCAATAAATTGCTTGTCAGTAGTAAATTGTGCATTCTGTCTATGAATTGACTCTTAAAATATTTTTAGTTTTTTGATAGTTGTCTTATTCATCGCCTTTCACTGCTGGAAACTCTGAATCTGTAAGAAATTTGTCCTTTCTCAAAGGGTCTTAATATGATTAAGAGGCTGTAAACCAATGAAATCAGGGCTGTATAGGATGCCAGAGAACCATAAGTCTACTGCAGTTACTGCAAAATTTTCAGTGAAATACTGAACTCTTATAATAAGAAGAAACTCATTCTTTTTTATGGTTATATGATTTGGAAATATGAAATTAGTTTTAGACTAATAGTACTGTGCAAACCAGTACAGTATCTTTTTATTAATACCAGAACCACACCTAAAAACCTTGTGATGAAGACAGACCAGAACTTTACATCAGTAACATATGAATGAATTGGCAAAAGTACGTGGTAACCCTCAGTTTTGTGAGGTTGTTTGATTTCACAGTCTGTTGGTGAGAGCATTACATGCTAGTTTGTAGCAATCCGTTAGATTTGTGCCACCGATGAAAACTACCAACAGTACAAATTTATCTTATTGCAGCTATGTTCTTGTCTTTGAAATTAAGCAAATACAATGTGCAGTAACTCAAACTGCTGTTGTGGGTTAGGACTTAGTCTTCATATATAGGGTGTGGGCAAAAATTTGGAAACACGAAAGACAACACATTACCATGCTTAATATGATGGAGGAAAAGCATTGATGTTAGTTTCCACATAAATACATGCTCTGTATGGCTTTCAAATGTATCTTATACCATTCTTCCTGCAAAATAGTTGCAATTTTAAGTAACAATAATAGAAGTGGAAAGCGGTCACCCACCCTTCTCTGCATAGACCACAAAGACTCAATAATAGTGAGGTCTGATGAGTGGTGGTAAGGGAAGATGCAAAAATTCATCCTTGTGCTTATGAAGTCTGTCCTGGAGGATGCAAGCTGTGTGAACAGGGGGCATTTTTACAACAAACAGTTTACAACCATGGTGCCCCCTAGAATACCGTGATCTTGCTGCCTAAATCATCACCGAACCCTCGCCATGTTTCATTCATGGGGCATAAACTCAGCCAGGAGTTGAAAACAGTATGAAACATGACTCATCCAACCAAATGAGTCTTCCCTTGCTCCCTTAGTCCAGGTCTTATGGCTTCAGACCAATGTTTTTGGGCATTTGCATCACTGATTAGTGGGTTTGGAATTCCAGTGTCTCGTGCAACTTCCTGCTTAGGGGGCTTCCTTTTTGTTACCTTGGTGCTGACAGGATTTGCAAGTGAGCCATTCAGTTTTGCAGTGACTTTTCCAGCTGACTTCTTACTTATCACAATCCTCTTCAATGACTGTCCTTCATGGCCACTCAACACACGCTTCCACGCTATCCTTGTTTGTGTGGAAGGTTCTTGCCTCTTCACTATATGATTAATTTCTTGGTTTGTTTACCCCTTGTTTCAAAAATATCAACAGGCTCAAGCCTGTGATGCACTGTCATTCACTTAAGTAATTTTATCTATTTTTTTCTGTAATAATGAAAACAACTTTTTTCTTGTTGCCGTCTTCAGTCTGCTTCGATGGAGCTCACCGCATTACTCATCCTGTGCAAGTCTCTTAATGTCTGCATAACTTCCAAACTTAAGACCATTTGAACCTGCTTGCTGTTTCTGCCTTCTACAGTTTCTGCCCCCCCCCCCCCCCCCCTCCCCTTCCCCACACTTCTCTCCATAACAAATATCCAGTCTTTGATGTCTCATGATTTGAAGATACTACCCCCTCCGCCGAGTAGCCTCTGCGTGGAGATCCAAAGAAGGGACTATTTTACCTCTGGAATGTTTTTCCAGCAAGGATGCTGTCATTAAGCCATACTGTAGAACTATGTCCTTGCAAAATGTAAGAGCTGTGTATAAGCTCACTTCAGACACTGCGGTAGTACCCATACTGTGAGGCCCTGTTGACTGATGTTGCAAGACCAGATAAGTCGTCCAGACTTGACACTCTATAGAGTTTCACCAAAAGATGCTGCTGCTTTTTTTTGTACCATAATATGTTAATCTGGCCTCACAGGTATCCCTCGGATGTGGTGGGGTCAATGGAACTTTCAGATACCAGGCATCAGTTTCGACCTGTTGTGTAATTATTTATTTGAATGTAGGTTCTGATGACAGATTAATCTGTAATGTACTGAGAGTTCTGTGTTGGGTTGAACAGTGACACCTTGTGAATTACAATGTGATTGCACCTATGGTGTGATTTTCTGTAATCTTGTGCAAGCTGTACTGCTGTCATAAGGCTCATGGTTATTTCACTTATAATTAACGTGGAATTGAAATATGGTGGGAATGACAGTTTCCTCACTTTTTTCGACCCGTTTAAGAGTGATTGTGTAAATTTCAGTATTCTTAGCTTTAGTGGAGATGCTTTCTTATAAAATGCTGTTGATAATAATCCGTAATAGGTACAGGGAGAAGTACCAAGAATGCAGACGAGACAATATTGAGTAATAATACTTTATTACGACAGAGCAGAATACAGCACACCTGCGTTACATGAGATCCTAGACCAAACTATGTGGTGTCACTTGCAGGTTCTTCTCTCCTGCAGAGCCTTGGTAGTCAGCGATATCGCTAATGCTGATGTCTCCAGAAATATGTCTGTATTTTCTTTATAAGGCTAATCTTAAAATTTGTTGTATTGTGCGTAATAGCTTATTAATACAAAACAGAACTAGAATATGAATTCGTAATTCATAAGTAAAATTATCTCTGGTATTTGAAATTATTATAGTTAGCTTTCTGTGTCCATGATAGAGAAGTTTAATTTCGCATTTTAGAGTTTATTCTTTGATTTCATTACTTAGTTTAGCAGAGGCATTCAACACTTATGTTGTCCTTGCAATAACAGAGGTTTCCCTTTTTTTCTTCAGACCAAAAATAGAGTACTAACGAAGCTTTATTGCATGCATTCACATGTTCAGTTTTGCCTGTACGTGTTTTTTATATTTCTGGCGGCCTCATAATAAATATGCTGTCTTATGCAGTGCAATTATAAGAGCACATACTCCATTGTGCCCTTTGATCTGTTTTCAAATAAGAGATTTGATATGTTGGTTTTTGATTTCACAAAGTATCAGCATGCTCTTGCAGTTTAGTTTGTGCCTAATTATCATTTTAACTGCTGAAAAAAGTTAGAGGCTGCTTATATTAGTTTTAAATGTGTCATTGTGGTGTTGTGTTGCACATAAATTTCTAATTTATGATTTTGAATTTTTTATTTCAGGAATGCTCGACTGTCCATGATAGTTCCTTTTGTAGGACCATAAAAAATAGCATCAGACTAATCCAGAATGAGGTATGTGATAACTACATTCTGTGAAACATGCTACAATTGACAGAACTACTTTGATGGAAATTGGTAATGAAGGGGACAATGATAATCACCTGTTTTACATGTGGAAGTGCAAAAAAAGTTGCTAATTTGTATTTAAGTGTAGTTGAAATGGGACAAAAACCCAATGCAGTGACAGTTATATATATTCCTTAGATAGTCTCAAGCAAACTTCTCTGCTACTTGCCACAGTTCATCCAGTTGATAACTTGATGCTTTCTCAGTTACCATATCATAAATTTTGCTTTTGCAGTTAACCTGTACAGGCTTCAGGTGCCCTAAGATGTGTACCATTAGATCAAAATTAAACACGCCCTTTTTATGTAAGTCATAAATAATACCTCAGTTATTCACCTACTACTTATTTAAAATGAAAGGTGAAACATTAGAATTATTAGCCAGGAATTCAAATTCGCAAACCAGAACTGTCCAAACAAAATGCAAAAAAAGTGTAATGTTAGTTCCTCGAGCGTAGTTTCTGTGAAGCATTATAGGTATGTTTGTCAAAACAGAACTAGCATTCTGTTTACTGTGGTATAATCTTTAACACAAGGAAAGAAGTATAAGTAAAATATTGGTTATAACTTGACCAATGTGTTATATTTAATTCTTGACTTGTATTATAAATTTTTCTGATGTAGTTTATTGCAGCCTTCTGTTCTGTTGTCATACTTTTCTCCCACCTCTAGGGTGTGTTATTAAAATCAGTCCAGATGATGTGTCTGTCCAACACAATTGATGTGATTTATTTTTCTGTTGAGCACATTTGTTTTACAAAGTCGGTAATGAAACTTCGCAGAAAAGTGATTGAGACTGTGTGATATTGCAAATTGTACTCAATACCATGTGTCACTGAAAGAGTACGAACATTCAATGCTCACCATTGAAACTGAAACACCATGAAGGTGTCGTGCAAAAAAGTCAAATTAGTATAATGTGCACTACATGTTTGGATATACAAATGATTGACATTTTAGTGCAGTTAGGCAAAGCAGGTAGGATTAGCTCCATATGAATTCTGTGTATGAAGAAATATTGAATAGCGGGTTCCTAATTCAGAAATTACATTTGCATGTTTGTTGTCTGTGAGATCATGTTTGCGAATATGTTGTCGAAGTGTCCAGGAGGGCTTGTGTGACCAGTGCCCAAAACAACAGCTGTTGTACACTCAGCTGAACAGTATTGTATGGCCATAACAAATACTTTGAGTCAGGAAATGGGATTGTCTGTAGCAAGATAAGTATCTGCATGAACAGTGTGGTGATATGTGCAGCACTGTGCACTGCAACCATTGTTGTGGCATCATGATATCTTTTAGCACAGTTTCACTTCTCCAGTCACATGACTGTATCCTCGTGTGGGGACTGAAAGACCGAAAGTTTCCAGATTTTGTCTGTTGTAAGAGCTCTACACTGAGCATAATGCTGTGGGGTGCCACTGGGTGTAAAGTAAAACCACCTCTATCGTAACCTGTAATTTGGCCAACGAATGTTAAAATTCTGATTTGTGAAGGATGGTGGTTGTTCACTGTTTCAGAATTCTCTGTGCCATAATGTGTCTAAAAGATTGCATGTTGCCCTACCTTGATACAGATGATGTTAGTGTAGGTGTGGCCAGCAAGTTCTCAGTCTCTCACCAATTGAAAACACCCGCTTGTAGGTTGCCGAGAAAGGGACATGCCACCAGTTGTCAACCACAACAATTAGTCATGTGCCAGAGTTTAAGCAGCATGGAATGTCATTCAGATTCAATTAGACTTGGTTAGTCAGAGTTGGCAGCTCTGTGTGCTAAATTTCCCATCTTTTGTATCCTCAAGTAGCATACAAGTTGACTCGTATAGTCTTTCTACTACACTGTGTGTGTGGAAAGCAAAACTTTGTCGCTTGCTGTCTTTCCCATTGTTGCAGTTACAATGGTCTACAGTGTGTTTAATATGTAATTGTACAGCTGTTGCTGCAACGACTGTGCTGCGTGCAAGGTAATGATGCAACACTGTTGCTTCCTTCCATGCTGGACTGTCATTCACTTTATTCTGAATCGGGTATAGTGTAGAAAATCTGGTGGCAGTATGCCAACTTGAACTTTGATAAGAGACAGTGAATATATTGGTCAGAGGCACTTTGAAGTGATTCTGTTTAAGTGTGTGCATGTACAGAGGACAGATTACCTGATGCTCTCTGGGGATATTCATTTTTGAGAATCTAGATAGTTGTTAATCTGTTAAAGACAAATACCAAATATTTTGAACTCTAAATTATTGATCATTCCATACTTAACTGTAAATTACTGGTTACTTATTGGATTTTGAGCTAGTCTTGTGCAGTGGAAACAAATCTTAATGTTCAGTGCAGGCTTGTGGTTATTATGCACAGGAAAGAGGTTCTTCTGTTTCCTTTATCATTAATGTTCTAATGTTCAGGATATCATTGGAGTAAATTTGTTTACTTAGCTTATATCCTGAGAAGAATTCATCAATAAGTGTTATTCTGTACTTGAGAAAGTATTAAGGAATTGTTACATGGTTTCCTACTTGTGATGATGGTTTATAATTTGCAGAAGTTGAGATTGTGGGTGTTGATAAAACTGTGAATATAGTGTGTGTGTGCGCCATACATAATGAAATAGCATTTCTGTAAATGAGTGACTCCCTTGAAAACATTTCCCACTGGCAATTAAGCTCTAGATGTGTCCTAGTATGATAGGGCAAGCTGCAAAAAAAAAAATGTTTCCTGGGCTAGTTCATTATAAAAGGCAATGCTTACTTGTTTATACTTTTTAATATTGTGATGTGTTGTTTTTACAAAGCACAGCAACCACTGCAAATGAAAGATGATAGAAAGTCAGTTTTTGGAATCAGGTATTCTTACACTTGATGAAAGAACATTGTTATAGATAATGAGTCTCACTTCATTATGTTTACTAATCATATCTTGAAGCTGAGAAAGGTATCAGAGCTTGATGAAAGCAATAAGTGCTTGTTTGACTGTCTTCTTTCTTAATGGTATTCTGTGTGATTACACATAATCAGATTTTGTACTTTTGGTTTCATGGATGATAAGAGCTTATTAAAACATAGGTCCTAATTATTGCCACAATTCTTAATTGATGCTCAGTTTACAATTAAGATACATGCTTCTTCCTATTTACTAAGATTGTATTAGGTTATATATTTGACATCTTCTTGGTTTTGCCATTCCTCTCACTAATGAAATTGTGAAAGTGGATGTGCATGTGGAGGTAAGTTAACTAGTTTTTGGGTAATAGACTGGGGTATACTACACTCCTGGAAATGGAAAAAAGAACACATTGACACCGGTGTGTCAGACGCACCATACTTGCTCCGGACACTGCGAGAGGGCTGTACAAGCAATGATCACACGCACGGCACAGCGGACACACCAGGAACCGCGGTGTTGGCCGTCGAATGGCGCTAGCTGCGCAGCATTTGTGCACCGCCGCCGTCAGTGTCAGCCAGTTTGCCATGGCATACCGAGCTCCATCGCAGTCTTCAACACTGGTAGCATGCCGCGACAGCGTGGACGTGAACCGTATGTGCAGTTGACGGACTTTTGAGCGAGGGCGTATAGTGGGCATGCGGGAGGCCGGCTGGACGTACCGCTGAATTGCTCAACACGTGGGGCGTGAGGTCTCCACAGTACATCGATGTTGTCGCCAGTGGTCGGCGGAAGGTGCACGTGCCCGTCGACCTGGGACCGGACCGCAGCAACGCACGGATGCACGCCACGACCGTAGGATCCTACGCAGTGCCGTAGGGGATCGCACCGCCACTTCTCAGCAAAGTAGGGACACTGTTGCTCCTGGGGTATCGGCGAGGACCATTCGCAACCGTCTCCATGAAGCTGGGCTACGGTCCCGCACACCGTTAGGCCGTCTTCCGCTCACGCCTCAACATCGTGCAGCCCGCCTCCAGTGGTGTCGCGACAGGCGTGAATGGAGGGACGAATGGAGACATGTCGTCTTCAGTGATGAGTCGTTTCTGCCTTGATGCCAATGATGGTCGTATGCGTGTTTGGCGCCGTGCAGGTGAGCGCCACAATCAGGACTGCATACGACCGAGGCACACAGGGCCAACACGCGGCATCAGGGTGTGGGGAGCGATCTCCTACACTGGCCGTACACCTCTGGTGATCGTCGAGGGGACACTGAATAGTGCACGGTACATCCAAACCGTCATCGAACCCATCGTTCTACCATTCCTAGACCGGCAAGGGAACTTGCTGTTCCAACAGGGCAATGCACGTCTGCATGTATCCCGTGCCACCCAACGTGCTCTAGAAGGTGTAAGTCAACTACCCTGGCCAGCAAGATCTCCGGATCTGTCCTCCATTGAGCATGTTTGGGACTGGATGAAGCGTCGTCTCACGCGGTCTGTACGTCCAGCACGAACGCTGGTCCAACTGAGGCGCCAGGTGGAAATGGCATGGCAAGCCATTCCACAGTACTACATCCAGCATCTCTACGATCGTCTGCATGGGAGAATAGCAGCCTGCATTGCTGCGAAAGGTGGATATACACTGTACTAGTGCCAACATTGTGCATGCTCTGTTGCCTGTGTCTATGTGCCTGTGGTTCTGTCAGTGTGATCATGTGATGTATCTGACCCCAGGAATGTGTCAATAAAGTTTCCCCTTCATGGGACAGTGAATTCACGGTGTTCTTATTTAAATTTCCAGGAGTGTATATTTAGGCAGGTGACTGAAATTGCAGAGAAGTCGAAATATTAGGTTTTGTAATACATTAATGTAGTTAAGCAACTGTAGAAATGTCAAATTGTTTTGCAGCTGCCACTCCACGCGTCGCCCATCTTTACTGAAACGGAAGAGGACTCGTTCAGAAGATGAGGTAAATTTCTGGTATATATTTCCTGCCAGTAACAAATTGAATTGACTTCTTATGAACATTGTATTTCTCTTCTTTTCCCAGGATGTGGATAATGCAAAACCACTTTCATCAAGAACTAGTTTGGTGGAAGAGGTAAATACGTAATCTCTCTTCAGGCATAATACGTATTAAGTTAACAAAGAATGTAGAATGCTCTTTATAGCAAGTAGAGTACAAAATAGGCAAAGTTCTTTAAAATAAATTTTTTGAAAGTGAAAAGGTTCTTATTTTGAAGGCAGAGGAGTGTGAAGGGAAGAGTCTGAAAACTGATAAGGGTGTTATTCTTTATTCTTAGTGATATTTTTCCCCCTGTGGTGAAAGTATTAACAGTCAAAACATTTTCATGATACATACCGACCAAAATTGCATTCATTAAAATGATAAGTTATCCTTTACAATACCAAGGTTACATGATCTCAGATCCAATAAATGGTTATAATACTATGTTTAAGTATGAGACACAATAACTTCAGTGCTTCCTTGAAAAAGTTCTGTGGTGATTACCTTTATCACAAAAGTAACACTTCAATTTAGTGAAGTGCTTCGCTGTATGAAGGCACTGTACTCAGATGTGTGCAACTGCATTAACATTGTGCCAGTAACAATTATTAATGACCTCAAATATATATGTTGCGAAATAGTGCAAGTGAATTTATACATCTGAGAACCAAAACAAGTATTAGGGAAAAAAAATAAGGTGCTGGTTGAAATGAGCTAACGAAATTGGAATGTTGTCAGTAACAGAAAGTATTGACATTTGAGGCAGAATTTTATCCTTTACTGTATGTTGTGATTTATGCAGATCCTATTTTGTGAATTTTATGTAAATTTTAAAAGCATAATAGTCCATTAATATTTCACTTCAGAGACTGGAATAAACAACCTGTTAGATTTTGAGCACGGCCTGAACCATTGATTCGAATAGTTTGATAAAGTTTATCGTCAAGAGTAAGAAATTTTAAACATTTTTAAATTCTCTTGTTACCTTAACAAATAAGAGTTCACTCTTGTCAAGTGTGTTAATGTCAACTAGGTTTTGAGTTAGCCTAAGATTTGATAAAAGCTGCATATCACAGTGATTTATACAGATTTGGGTGTTGTGTAGTTCTAGTGTACACTTTCTGTGCACTTTATTAAAACTCCTTCATATTGCTTCCATGATTATGCTATAGTTAGTAATGAAGTGGTGTTAGATTTTATGGGGAATGTTGGGAAACTGTTCTGAATTTGTGGAAAACATAGCTGTACTCCTTTTGGCCTGCAGATGTAATTTGTGAATTATTAGTTAGAGTTCATTCTTTCCCATATAAATAAAATTTATTATTGAAATCATACACATAGAATTAAATGCTACATTCTTTCCACAGAAATGTAAGACGCCAGAAGAGAACTACTTACTAAGCCCCGAGAGTATTGATACATGCCCTGGATCAGTGCTGAGCAATCAACGTACGCCCTTAAGTGGTCATGAAACAGATCCAGAGCATAAGTGAGTACTTATGGATTTATGTAAACAATTTAAATGTTATCCATGTATGAATTCATCATATTTATGTATTTTGTGCATGATAATGATCAGTTGTTAGGAAAGGAAATTTGGCAACTTCACGTGTAATTCGACATTCTTGTTTTTAAATATTTTCGCATTACTTTGAGAGATTCTGTGCTTGCTTTTTCACTATTCATGCTTGAAACCTTTTGAGGTCTCTGGAGGCATACATGTTAATATGTTTAAGATTGTATTACTGTGTGAGTGAGAGTTTGAGTGTGTGTGATACATGCCATTACACACTTGACCTTTTTTATAGCAGCTTACAACATTTTACTGTTTGCCATGCTAGCTGTTATAGAACATACTTCATCATAAAACCATGAATATATCTGTAATAAACTGACAGAATAGTCTTATAATTAAGATATGTCAGGCTGGCCGCAGTGGCTGTGTGGTTCTAGGTGCTTTAGTCTGGAACCGCGAGACTGCTATGGTTGCAGGTTCGAATCCTGCCTCGGGCATAGATGTGTGGAATGTCCTTAGGTTAGTTAGGTTTTGGTAGTTGTAAGTTCTAGGGGACTGATGACCATAGATAAAGTCCCATAGTGCTCAGAGCCATTTGAACCATTTTTTAGAGATATGTTATATTGTGGGAGTGTCACAGTTAATGTGTGAAAGGACAACTGAATAATGCTTAATAAAGTAAAGCTGCTCACTATAAGCTGACAGAACAGAGAGTAGAGAGGAGGCTGGTTAAATTTTAGTGATCGTACTCTGATCGTTTTCAACATTTTCTCTGAATCTCTCTAGTTATTAACTGTAGCATGTTAAATTGCCTGTGACATGGTCCTTGTCATGGTGAGTTAGTGAACGAATGCCCTGAACCCTTTAAGCATAACTTTAAGCTACAACAGTCAAGATTTGAATTTTGCATGTTATTTTACTATAACAGAATTTGGAGAATTTTGATAGTATTTAGTAGTCGTAATAGTTGATGGTATGTTACACTGCCTGTCTTAGCTGAACATGTTTGTCCTTAACTGACTTGAGAATCTTTCTCTCTTCAACTTTTTGTTTATTGGATTGTGGAAAAGTGTTTGAACAACTCCCTCAAATATCTAAACTGTGGCGAACAAAAAGTTTTATTGAGGTAATGTGCAGAACATTTATCACATCAATATGACGCAAATGGCTGGACTGTACACATTTCGTACTAAATACATCCATTAAGAATGAGCTTGCGTACTGACAAGATGTGGTCTCCCTCTTAAATATTCTCCTCCCTCCCCACGTCATTACCAAGTTGACTATTCTCTGATGATGGCTCAGGATGTGATCTCTTCTGGTAAAGGAAAAATTTTCTTTTTGTCCAGTATGACTCAGTAAGGCCTAACCAGAGTCTTTTGCATCCTTCTATAGCACTACATTCCCAAAGCTTCTATTCTCATCTTATCTGAAATGCTTGTTGTCCATGTGTTAGTTCTGCACTGAGTATGCACTGCAGACAACTCTTTCAGAAAAGAGTTTAGAAGACTTAAATTTGACTCACATGTTTTTCTTTTTTCCCCCTCAAAGAAAGTTTTCCTCAATGTTTCAAGTGGGTGTTGGCTGCTCTCTTTACTTCTACATGTACATGGATACTCTGCAATTCACATTAAAGTGACTGGCAGATGTTATCAGTTATTTTGCCCTCCTCACTATCTTCCCTTCAACTCTTATACTACTTTCAGTTTGTAGTTATGTAATCTAATACCTTAACCACCGCCTGATTGTACTACATTCCATTCCAGTACCATGTATGTACGTATTGAAGTGGGGACCTAGAAGCGGCGGAGAGGCTTTGTCCCCACTGTAACCCTCAGCAGTACACCACCACACAACAGGTTACAGCAGTCCACTCAACTCCACTGCCACTTCATACCGAACCAAGGATTACTGTGCAATTTGACCCCAATGTACACATACATGGAGACAGTTTTTGCGTAGCAATTGCCGACATAGTATAACTGAGGTTGGAATAAGGGGAACCAGCCTGCATTCGCCGAGGCAGATGGAAAACTGCCTTAAATTTCTGAATCTATAGCTTGTTTTCAGGTTGTCAGTAAAAGAAATAGTTTGGGAAGTAGGTGAGGGGTTGGGGGATGCGTTGTAAGAGGAACACGGATTGAAATGGATGTGAGTTGCATGGAGGAAGGGATGTTAGGAGTTATCTGCGTCTGAGATAAATGTTAAAAGTTAAGATACAAGGCTACATTTTTAGTGTGCTGCTAATGTACGTCTAGTTTACTTGTATTTAAACATTATATACTACTTTTCAGTTATGAAGCATCTTTCCTGTCACCTATATCAGAAAGACTCACACCTTTGCCAATGTTAAGTTGGGCTGACCATAAAGTAGTTTGGGACCTCCTCTGCCACAAAGATGTGGCTTCTAAAAGTGATCGGGATGCGGAAATGTTTTCAAGGCACCCATGTCTCCAGTCAAGAATGAGATCAATTCTTCTAGATTGGTTAATAGAGGTTGGTATTTGATAGTTTCATGTTTCAGGTGTTACATGTAACAGATATAAATAATACAAGTATGTTAATTATGCAGGTTACAAAATGATTTAACAGTGTTAAAATTTTATTGTGGTTTATCCATATTTTTCAGGTCTGTGAAGTCTATAATTTGCATAGAGAAACGTACCATCTGACAATGGATTTCATTGACCGATACTTGTCGATCCAGAGCAATATCCCCAAACAACAGTTACAGTTAATAGGTGAGTTGAGAATCTTGAGGTAATATTATTAAAATGCGTTAAAGTTTTTAATGCATTTTATTATTTCTGCATTGCAAATATGGCAGTTTGTTTGGGAATTGTCGAGAGTTTGTTGAAAAGTGGTTGCTCTGTTATCTCTTGTTTTCAGTTTTTCTCCCTTCTATTTCCCCATAAATGTGGTACTTCATTCCCAGAAAACTGTTTTATCATTTCAAAGACATTGTATTTCTACTAGACTTGTTGCCTCAAATATTTATATTTTATGCATTAACTTCAACCCATTTAAGTCTGCTTGCATTTTGTGTCAAGTCTGATGTAGGGTTTATTATTCCAAGGCTTTATCTTCCCTCACTTGTCTAGTTAAGTTTTTTCCCCTTTGAAGCATTGTTGGTGTGGTTATTGAAAAAGCTTTCACTAATGTAAGAAGTATTTATCTAAAAGAATATAACTTGTTGACTGAGAGAGAAGAAACAATGTCAGACTTAAGAATTGCTCGAAAAGTGGCGGATAATGGGACTTCGGAAAAGAGGCATTAGTTGTAGCTGTCAATGAATTGTTAATATTATTATTTTAAAGATATTATGTGAAACAAAGTGAAAGAAAACTAGAAAAATTAATCTTAGCTTGGGCTGTAGATCTTTCAGGTCTGCAAATGCCTATAATGGAGGGAAGGAACCTGATAGTGGTAGATTGTAAGAACAGTGGAATTTCTGGAACATGTTTCATTGTTCTGGGAAACAGATGTACATCTGGAAAGGAAACTGTTAGACTAATTTGGCCAATTCTAGAGTTCTACTCCATATCGTTATCAAGTAGGCATAATGGATATTAAAAGAATTGAAAACAATGTGCTAGAATTGTAAACATATTGTTACAGTCCATATGAAATTGTAAGAGAAATAATTGTTGATGTGGGATACTTTGGAAGAGACAGTTCCAGTGACACCCTGTTTGATGGGATGTAGAGAATTAGTATCAAAGATGGATATAAATTACTGCTGCTTCCATCACACATTATTGTTTGAAGATAATGACAGTAAGGTGAGGATTAGGATGTGTTCAGATAATATAGACAGTAATTCCATGTTTCTAAGAACATAATAGCACAGTATAACTAAAATTTGTAGGAGTACCCTTTGCCTTCACCCATACAGTGGCTTGGAGAATATATGCAGATTTAGTTGTAAATACCAGGTGTACCGGTATGAAATGAGCATTAAGATACAAATGTGTCTGTAGGGAACATTTGTTGTGAACAAGCCTAAAGTTTTTTCTTTTCTTTGGTTGGTATGACATCTGTCGAAGATATTTAGCATACATAAAGTCGTGGAACAAACATATGTTTTCATCGTGTTAACAATGTCGAATTTTGTACCAGAAAGTGATTTGCGGAAAGCATTAATTTTTTGTTTTCATTTGAAAAAAAGTGCTGCAGAGTGGCAACGAATGCTTGTCGAGGCATATGGTGATCATGCTCTTATCAGAAGCAACATGCAAAAGATGGTTTCAATGGTTCAGAAATAATGATTTTCGTGTAAGAAATGAACCTGGAAAACCACCAAAAGAGTTCAAAGACACCGAATTGCAAGCAATATTGGATTAAGATGATACTTTGAGTATGCTAAATGTTCCACAACAATCAATCTCTGACTGTTTGAAAGCTATGGGAAAGATCCAAAAGTTTGGAAAATGGGTGCCACATGAATTGAATGAAAGACAGATGGAAAACCGAAAAACTATTTGTAAAATTTTGCTTCAAAGACATGAAAGAAAATCGATTTAGGATCGAATTGTTCCTGGCGATGAAAAAGGATTTATCTTAAGAATCCTAAATGGGAAAAATCATGGGTTAATCAAGGGACAACCATCAGCATCGACTGCGAAAACCAGATCAATTCGGTAAGAAGACAATGCTCTGTGTTCCGTGGGATCAGAAAGGTGTGGTCTATCATGAGCTTCTAAAACCTGGTGAAACTGTGAATACTAATCGCTCCAGACAACAAATCATCTATTTGAACTATGCATTGATCGAAAAAAGACCAGAATGGGCCAGAAGACATGGCAAAGTAATTATTTTATGCGACAATGCACCTGTGCACAAAGCAAAACTGGTTTAGGATACAATCAAAACACTTAGCTGGGAGGTGCTACCCCACCCGCCGTATTCACCAGACTTGGCCCTTTCAGACTACCATTTGTTTTCATAATGGGACACACATTGGCTGAGGAACACTTCGATTCATACGAAGAAGTCTAAAATGGTTGTCTGATTAGACGAACATTTCTATTGGCGTTTTCCACAAATTGCTAGAAAGGTGGTCAAAATGTATAGAAAGCAATGGTCAGTACTTTGAATAAAATGTTTTACTTTTCAATTCAAAATTAGTGCTTCATTTTCACAACAAGAAAAGCTCATTTCATACCGGTACACCTGGTATAAGAAACAAAGTAGGATTGAAGACTACAGTAGGAATTATATTCCACAAATATATTGTAGTGGTGCCATGTTTGTGTCGACCACTGCAGACACAAGGATAGACATTTTTGCCCCCAGAATGGCATGTGTCTGAAGCTGTGAGTATGTGATTATCCAGTACTGCAGTGAGTGTGGAGCAAAATCTGCTGACTTGTTAAGTTTTTATTATTGAATGGTTCTCATACAGGGGGTTGATGGCTGTGTCACAGATGCTGACTGGTTGGTGGTACTGAGTTTAGTGAGACAGTGGAATGCTGAGATACTGCAAGAACAAACTGGTGATTACAGACTGTTAATGCATTCGGTTTCACTTATCTTGGAGTCGACTACCTTGATGTTATGAAGTAATGTGCTGAAAACTGACCTTAAAAAGAATAGTGCCAAATTACACGTGCCACACAGTAGTTAAAAGTTAGTGGTAGTGGTTCTTTCGCACTTTATTTGCACTATGAAGAATGATGGCCATTTCCAGTTGTACAGTATGCCACCGTGCTACAACAACAGAGTTAGAAAACTGCTGCGAAGCAAAGGGAACTTCACAGCAAACATAAACATAGCAAAAGCCTTGCAGACAAACAAAAAATACGCGAAGCGAAATGTAGTGTGAGAGGCTTTCAATGAATTCGAAAGTAAAGTTCTATGTACTGACTTGGCAGAAAATCCTAAGAAATTGTGGTCCTATGTCAAAGCGGTAGGCGGATCAAAACAAAATGTCCAGATACACTGTGACCAAAATGGTACTGAAACAGAGGATGACAGACTAAAGGCCGAAATACTAAATGTCTTCTTCCAAAGCTGTTTCACAGAGGAAGACTGCACTGTGCTTCCTTCTCTAGATTGTCGCACAGTTGACAAAATGGTAGATATCGAAACAGACGACAGTGGGAAAGAGAAACAATTAAAATCGCTCAATAGAGGAAAGGCCGCTGGTCCTGATGGGATACCAGTTCGATTTTACACAGAGTACGCGAAGGAACTTGCCCCCCTTCTTGCAGCGGTGTACCGTAGGTCTCTAGAAGAGCGAAGCGTTCCAAAGGATTGGAAAAGGGCACAGGTCATCCCCGTTTTCAAGAAGGGACGTCGGACAGATGTGCAGAACTATAGACCTATATCTCTAACGTCGATCAGTTGTAGAATTTTGGAACACGTATTATGTTCGAGTATAATGTCTTTTCTGGAGACTAGAAACCTACTCTGTGGGAATCAGCATGGGTTTCGAAAAAGACGGTCGTGTGAAACCCAGCTCGCACTATTCGTCCACGAGACTCAGAGGGCCTTAGACACGAGTTCACAGGTAGATGGCGTGTTTCTTGACTTCCGCAAGGCGTTTGACACAGTTCCCCACAGTCGTTTAATGAACAAAGTAAGAGCATACGGACTATCAGATCAATTGTGTGATTGGATTGAGGAGTTCCTAGATAACAGAACGCAGTATGTCATTCTCAATGGAGAGAAGTCTTCCGAAGTAAGAGTGATTTCAGGGGTGCCGCAGGGGAGTGTCATTGCTATTCACAATATACATAAATGATCTGGTGGATGACATCGGAAGTTCACTGAGGCTTTTTGCAAAAAAAATGCTGTGGTGTATCAAGAGGTTGTAACAATGGAAAATTGTACTGAAATGCAGGACGATCTGCAACGAATTGACGCATGGTGCAGGGAATGGGCATTGAATCTCAATTTAGACAAGTGTAATGTGCTGCAAATACATAGAAAGATAGATCCCTTATCATTTAGCTACAAAATAGCAGGTCAGCAACTGGAAGCAGTTAATTCCATAAATTATCTGAGAGTATGCATTAGGAGTGATTTAAAATGGAATGATCATATAAAGTTGATCGTTGGTAAAGCAGATGCCAGACTGAGATTCATTGGAAGAATCCTAAGAAATGCAATCTGAAAACAAAGTAAGTAGGTTACAGTACGCTTGTTCGCCCACTGCTTGAATACTACTCAGCAGTGTGGGATCCGTACCAGATAGTGTCGGTAGAAGAGATAGAGAAGATCCAACGGAGAGCAGCGCGCTTCGTTGCAGGATCATTTAGTAATCGCGAAATCGTTACGGAGATGATAAACTCCAGTGGAAGACTCTGCAGGAGAGATGCTCAGTAGCTCGGTACGGGCTTTTGTTGAAGTTTCGAGAACATACCTTCATCGAAGAGTCAAGCAGTATATTGCTCCCTCCTACGTATATCTCGCGAAGAGACCATGAGGGTAAAATCAGAGATTAGAGCCCCCACAGGAGCATACCGACAATCCTTCTTTCCACGAACAATACGAGACTGGAATAGAAGGGAGAACCGATAGAGGTACTCAGGGTACCCTCCGCCACACACCGTCAGGTGGCTTGCAGAGTATGGTTGTAGATGTAAATGTAGATTTACAGGTAAAGTGTTTAAACTCTCCTTCTATAATGTTGTCCACACTATAACTCAGTTATAATGCAACAGAAGTGTTCGTTGAACATTACATTGGGAACTTGACACAGTGGCAATACATCATCATAAACACAGTGCACACGTTATTGTCATGTAGGAAGTTAACAATATAATAAAAACATCCAATAAGTAGGTTTCATGAAAATCAAACTTAGATATTGCATGTTTACTATTGTGGCCAAGATTTTAAGATACATATATGTTTATACAGTTACTCTGACTTTTGCAAGTGAGTGAAACAAAGATGTTAAGTGGTAGGTATCATGGCCCAGACTTTTGCAGGTGTCTTAATATGACAAATGGACCCTGCAGGCTTTTCTCATACAGACACAGTTGTATGTTGTATGAATGCTGGCAGATGATAGGTGATTTTGGGGTGTAGTGAGCCATTAAGACTGGCTACAGATATTTATTTTCATTTTAATGACATAAGTGGCCTGTATGGCAGGTTCTTAAACTGCTCCTACTTGGACTTGGTCATTACTGTTTGTGTGACCTTGGAGATGTGTAAATGTGTTATCTTAAAGAAGAATCACTCCCTCTGCGAGTATCCCAGACAGTTTGCTCGTGATGTGGATAGTCAGCCCTTTTTACCTACTGCCCACTTTTGCATTTCTGTTAGTAATATTTTCAATTTGCTCACCGGTTACACAGTATTGCTGATTTATGACGTAGGGAAACAACTTCATAAAACTTATACAGCAGAGTACCAGCAAATTAGAACATCTAAAAATAATTAATAGCTATACCCTTTGTCAAAATTTTATGAGAACCTAATGCAAATATTTTTAAACTCGCATCAGCCGCCATGCCTGCTGGAACACCTACTGGTGGATGGTAGGACCAGGTAGGCTACCATTGCTCTTGATTGACTTGTATAGACTAAGACTTGTCGCACAGTACACATAACTGATAATGGTTTTTTCACGCCCGAGAAACTGCGTATCTGTCCTTCGGCATTGAAAAAGAAAGTGATTGTCGCCTTGCTTACTGAAGGCACAGCTTTGAATTTTTTACGTGGAGGTGACGACACTAGATTTCCGCCCCTAGATGTCACTCTGTTATTCCAAAGTGGCATATGCAAAATTCAGCCAGTCCGATTGTTACAATGTTTTGTACCTTTTCATTTGAACACTGTTTATAATTTTACATTATGAAAAATTATCCACAATCTTAATTAGTAGCCTAATTAAGTAGTGAGGGTGTCATTATTTGGAGAATTAACTACAAAAGTAATGTTAAAGTTTAAAATCTAGGCAGAATCTGGTGTGGAAGGTGCAGCTGCTTTCAGACTTAATATTAATTATCTTGGGTGCTAATTAGTTTCATGCAAAATAAGTTTACTGTTAAGTTGTGGTATCAGTGTTTATAACAGTGCCATGTTATCGAAATATTCTAATTAGGTCAGAGTTTCCCTGTTGTGTATTATAGTATGGCTTTGTTGGCACACAATTTTGTCTGCCATAACTTTAATTAATTGAGTGTGTAGTAAAATTAATTGCATTGCTGAAATCATTTCATTCAGTGCAATCACTGGATTGTAAATTTAAACAGGACATTGTCTAAACAACATTTTGTACTGTTAGTGTACTTGTTTCATATTCCCTGCCAAAGTTTATTGAAAACAGTGAAAAGATGGGAAAAATATTTGATTATTGATGGGAGCAGAGGACACACCACATAGCAAGTTTCCAACACGCTATGTCTCGGGTGGCCTCGCTGACTTGACATGGGTGATTGCACCGCACAATACCCCAGCACAGTGAGGAGACTGCTGGAGTGGCGTATTTTACCTCTAGACTAAGGTGGTCGGCAGGGGCACAGTTATGTTTGAACCTGCAATTGTCTAAGGCTGGCCAAAGTGTCAGATGGTGGCAGTTGGAGTGCTCACTTTGGCAGTTCCTGTTTCTGGCCAGCAGATTAGCCTAATCAGGGCTGCTGCTTGACAGTGCTGTCCAGCTGCCTCTCTGACAGACATGTGGCATGAAGAGTGTGCTGGACAAATGTGTGGTACTGATAGAATGAAGCTACCAACTGAGAACGCATATACTGGTCCTGGCTGGGTGTGTTGACAGATTTTGGTTCTTGTTACATAGATGGCTGTGGAACATTGCTTTACGCTGCAGAATATAGAAACCCAGCCCACTGCTTTTGTACACTGCTGCATTGCAGAATGAAGAACAAGCATTTGTGCAATGCCCAGTTTCAAAAAGTATGCAGGTGGCTGGTCCTTGTATCCTTCGCATGGCTGCTGTATTCTGCCAGACGCTGATGGTGCAACAACATAGGATGATTCCAAAAAGGTTTACAGTATGACATGGCAGTTCGGGCATACAAGTATCAATAATCGCCTAGAAACGAGGCTCGCAAACATCACAAGAGGGTGCTATAGTCACAAGAGGGTGTCACTATACAAACATGGGTGGAGCAAGTGGAGACAGTTGCCATTAAGGCAGTGGAAGCATAGCAAATAACATGGCAAGCTACACATACCACCAAATGACTAGGTGCATTCGCTTTGTCGCAGCTAACTGCAGTGAATGAGAAGCTGTAAGATTGTATTGTGGGAAATATCCGGATAGAAAGGTGTTGTCACTTGGTATTTGCCATCCTGCATCGCCAAATGTACGAAACTGGCATGTTCTGTGTACACCAACCAGTTATTGGCCACCGACTAATGACATGGACAGTTTTGGTGGAAGAAAGCATTCTCGGAAGGACATAGTGCACGCTGTGAGTGAATGAGTAAAGGTGTAGTATCGCTCACCACTGGTATCCCCCGAACCTCTACCTGGCACTTAACACTCAATGAAGGGCGGCATCCCTTTCATTTCTTTTGCTTCTGGGCACCAGAACTAGAGGATCACAACAAGTTTATGGGATTTGTATGGTGGTTTCTCCAGAAATTTGCTGCAGGCCAAAGCTTCACAGTGAGTGCCTTCATTGGTGAGGCTGCGTTCTCACTAGTGAGATGAACATTCACAACCTGCATATGTGGGTGGATGTGAACCTACAAGCTACATATCCAAATGCTAGACAACACAAATATACCCTTAGCATGTGGGCCAGCATGTCGGAGGCTGTTTCATTGGACTGTACATTCTCTCGGGCGCACTTGGTCGTGCGTATCTTGTATTCCTGCAAGAGGTTTGTTGTCCATCCTTATTCGTCACTAAATCAGATTGCAGTAAGATGGAGCCCCTGTGCATTGCAGCAGACCCTGTCAGTTCCCAATATATGTTTTCCTGTGAGGGTATCTGAAGTGTCTTGTGTATGAAGCCAGAGGACCCAGCGGGCAAAATTTTTGCGATAGCAGGATATTTTAAGAGATACACCAGTTATCTTTGAGAGAGTATGCTGTTAACTGTGCCTTAGATGTTGGGCATATCTTGATGCAGCTGGACAAAACTTGAGAATCTCCTGTGTCGGCATCTATTTGTAGCATGTGACTAAATAACTGCAACACCATTTAACCTTTGCGGTCCCAAATTCTTGTGTGATTACTGATTCTTGTTGCAGGCCTGACGTGCTGTGTCGGATAGTAAACACTTCTTTAAAAATTATATAGTTGCTTATCGAGTTCTCGATCTTAAGAACTGATGACGGTTCTGTTTTTAGTTCTTGCTTTACCAGAAAATTGTTGACACGTACGTTTATACTCCTACTGCTGGCACAATCACTAGTAAAGTGACATTAGCTACATTTTGATCAATATAGTGAAGCTGATATTTGTATCCAGAGTGGCTGCATAATATGGAGTATTAAAGCATATTTGTGGCTTACTGAAATCTGAGGGTTAAAATCCTGTCAAGTACTTAAAAATTGGTTTATTCTCTCTTCATTGAAGTGACTTCGATCATTATTTTTATTCAGTTACATGGTTATGTTTTTTAAATTCTGAGTATTTTACTGCCTCATTTTAATCACCAATTTAACTTTTGTTTCTTCTCATTCTTTTTTCATTTGGAATTTCTGTGCGAATGATGACAAGTATTTTTATATATTAACTTAGTTTCAGTTTCTTCTGTATTTTCATCCATTTTATAGCATTCTTTATTTTGGTTGCTCATTTTCAGGGTTGCCACAGGATCTGGAAATAGGGGAATATCAGGGAATTTCAAACATGTTAGGGAAATATCAGGGAAATTTGAAAAAAACTATTTTTCCAGTTTTTTCTTTCAGTAGATAAAATGGTTTGTCTATAGATAAAATGGTTTGTCTACTGAGGTGTTGTGCATAAACACTGGCTAAGTGCAGCTGAGTGTGTGTGCACTGTTTCCCTACTCCCTCATTCCTACTGCTTCTTCCCTTCCTACTACTCCCCTCAATTTGCAGTCAGTGCTGTCACCACTTTTTGTCACTAGCCTAGCAGCTGCAGCTCCGACCAGAGGCAGGGAGACATGAGGAATTTTTTATTTGGATATGATTTCAGATGGTGGTCATGTGTGCAGAAGTTGTTTCTGAGTACTGTGTGTGTGTGTGTGTGTGTGTGTGTGTGTGTGTGTGTGTGTGTGTGTGTGAGCTCTGTCATTTTCTGCCAAAAGCTATGTCTGAAAAGTTAGTCGAGAGAATGTGATTGCCTTTAGTATGTGCCTGTCTCTGCAGTTCAGCCATAATCTTTATGTTGAGTAGCTGCCTATCTTCATTATTATTGATTCTCAGAGTAATTGAACAAATTATGTTGCATGGATTGATCACTGTGGTCTCATTTCATCAACATGCTGTCTGTGGCTTGAGAGTAGCTGGCCACACGAGTGGATTTCTGTGATGGGCTAGAAGCGGAGGCTGTTTCTGAGGCTATCTTTAATGGATCAGGCCTGCCGATCTGAAGCCATTCAATTCCCACTAATATCCAGGCCCTGTCCATCAGATCTAGTCTCGCTGATCTGCACGCAGGGCAGGTGTGCTTGTGTGTGGCGTAAATGGGCGATGGATTTTACGAATTGTGACTCTCACCACAAGTACATTGTACAGTGTGACATTTTATAGGTGTTCTTTGTTCTAGTATTTTTTGGCACTTCAAAAGTAGTTTATATGTTAGAAAGTAGGGATAATAAGAAGGAAATTCAGTCGCTGGCAGTTGTACGCTACATACTCGTATATTTCTTGAAAGAAAAATCGCACACAACCTGTAAAATAATAGATGTAACACAGTGGATAATAACCAGCAATAACAAACATAGTAAAACCAACATTTTATTGGTGGTCACCTACAGTGTAGGTTTACACAATTCTTCCTTGCCGAGTAAACTTCTTTCGAGAGGCCTACTTTTAACTGAGGTTATTTCTGAAATCAGTGAAGGTATTTTAAATCTGTCTTGTGACTCCAAGGAAATGCGTATTTTTGTCACGAAATGTTTCATTTTAATGAAATAAAATAACATCTGTGGTCTTAACGAAACACTTATATCATTTGGCTTGCTTTCTGCATCTAAAAACAGTTCATTACAAAATATGTTTATGTTAGTTCTTGAGATTTTTGCTCACATCAGGAGATGCTATGTGCTTGCAAGCTTTTTTTAGATATTTCCTTGTTTGCACTATTGTTTCTTGTGCCATAGCTAAAAAGCCAGATTAGTCAACTTACATCTTAACTAATCTTTGAGATCTCAAAATTTGCCAGGGAAAATTGCTAAAATTTGTCTGGAAATAGGGGAATTTCACTTGGGAAACTTAAGGCAACCCTGAATTTGCTTATTTTGGTAAGTCTTCATCTGCATTACATTGTACTTAGTGCAATAAGAATTTGTGTTAAATGTTTGACTACCACCATCCAGAAGTTCTCGATTAAGTTTCTTCATTTGTTAAACAAATTTGATTGTTGCATTGAAATATGTAATAAAACATAACATATATTTGCCGAATCAGTCATAGAATTATAGAATGAAGTGCTCCCATTAACTTTCGAAAATGGTTGTGAGAATGGAATTGGGGTAAAAATTTTGCAGGCAAGTTGTGATGAAAGTAATAAAGTTGTTTAAGGACTAATTATATAGGAAGTGGCAACAATCTCTGTGGGTGCCCTGAAAATACACACAAAACTGCTGGGAAATGTCACGATGGTTGGGGCGCTGTCTGTCCAGGTGCCAAAATAGTCAGCTGTGTCGAACTGTGTAGTTTCTGGATAGTGTCAGCAACTCGTGTAGTGGAAGTCGTGGTTAGAGTACAGCTTGGGTTTATATTTGAATATGTAACATTGCTGAGCATATTATCTGCATGGATCAGATGATGGTGTCAGCTGTCAGATTTCTGGATATGCGTTTTTGCAAATGAGAACCATTTCAGACGTGTATTGTGGAACATTTCAATAATGGGCAAATTCAAATGAATCTTTGGAAGTACATTTCTGTGTATCTCTGGTGGGCTTGCAGTAGTTATAACCAACCTTTATACCATGAGAACAGAAGTGCTAAGATTGCCCTCAGTGTGAGGATGGCTTTGGGAAAAGGCTGATACGTATTGAAAACATATTAATGTCACCTCCATAATTTTCATGGTCTCTAGTCTGATAAAATGCCAGAGTTTAGTAGAAATATTTAGAAAACAACAGTATTCTTTACAATCTTCTATAAGGAATTAAAATGCAAGACTTTTTTATCCCCTTATGTTCTGGCACACTTCGTAATTTTGTTGATGAAGCTGCAGTAATTGCAGTACAAATACACAATTTTTCAACATAAAATATACACTGCCAATAAGTTACACATCATTTTAACTTTATGTGCATGTTGTGATGAAAGTGAGTGGATTACTAAAACAGTTGGAGAGGGGTAGACTTCACATTTCTTGTGTTGTTAGATTCCTTGAAGTTCTTGGTTGTGCCCATTTCTATTCCATAGGACACTGTACTTTTTCTCCAGTGTTTCCTAGGAAATACAAAAAGGGATAAAATGAGGAACAGAGAAACAGGTGATGCTAGTGTCTGTGAGTAGCCTGCTGCAGATCCTTCAAGTAAAATTGTTATGGAACAAGATGAACTTGAAGGTGCGAAAACATAGATTTTAAAGGACCCCAAACTATAATTCCAACTTCTTGGATGTGTGGACAAGATCTGTGGGTGCACGAAACAACACATTTTTCATATAATAAACTTGAGCTTTTGCTATTGAAATTCTGGGACGAGGGTAGTGCAGTCTTAGTATAACATGTTTGTTTACTTATACTGAATTTGAATCTGGGTTGTTTGAGTCTGTTTTCCAATATTATCCCAACTATCTTAGGGAATTATCATTTCTTTATATCTGGCTTTAAAATCTACAGTGCTCTCAACATCTCAAATTAGACAAAAAGTCCTATGCATTCCCAGGTTAAATTTCACCTTTCTGTAGTTTATTTGTCATGCAAAAAAGGAATTGACACATTTTGTACTCTTACAGGTATCACCTGCTTATTTATTGCTGCAAAAGTTGAGGAAATATATCCTCCAAAACTTACAGAATTCGCATATGTCACTGATGGGGCCTGTACAGAATCAGAGATTCTGGAAAAAGAACTGGCTATTTTGAAGGTATGTTCTGTAAAACATAGTTCAGGTTTCTTCTTGTGTTTGCTGTGTTACATCCTGCTAACATATTGGGGAAGTACTTGTGATGTAGAAATAGAGCATTAAGTACTGTTAAATAATATTTACAGACACTTTCCCAGGGTAATGTGGACTTTTGATATTTCATAAATACTTTAAGGGGAAATATTGAACATGTTGATATACCCAGTGTGCTGCTTAATTGTTGTCATCAAAATGGTGGAAATATATTAGTCACTGAATCAAATATGTGTAAAATGTTTACCACAATAAGAACTCTGGGTACTGTCTTGATACCACATTACTTAACTTCACAAATGCAACTTAATTCTTTTTCCAAGCTAACATTGACCTCAGGTTATGCCAAAGTCGTTCTAATGTAAGTCAAAAATATAGGAACAAAATATATATTGCCAGCGTTCGTTCTATGTATGTTTGCGCAATAGTCATTAAATCACTGGGATCAGAGCTGATATCCAGTATCAGTAAGTAAAACTTGCTGATTTCTTGTATGAGTACACTGTTTCCAAGAAATTACAGTGTGGTGGATAGTACTTGCTTCAACATCTTAGTAGATAAGAAAGGTATTTTCATATAGAATTACAGTGTTATTAATGGTAAAACTGAAAAAAAGGAATACATTGGTAAAAAATTATTCAGTGTTTCAGAAATGTTTTTCTCAAAAATCGGCAGATAAAACCTAAGTGAAGGCAGTGTATGTCATACCACCACTGTCCTAGGTTTCTGTGTGGAAATGTGCACCTGTATTTGTGCATGGTTTGAGCACTGATAATACATACATTTGTTCAGTGGCTCTCACACACTGGATGAATGAAAGTAATTAGCACATGTAGAGTCCCTTCTGTGACTTGGTGATTGTTTCTTGTAATTTGTTGTGGTTCCCATGTTTTTTTTACTTCTGATGGACATTATTCTTTTAAAATATGTCACCTGAATGCTGTATGGAATTGTTTGAATCTAGCTGTTTCCTTTGCATGCTTTTGTAAATAACTCAAAAGAAAAAAACAATTTTCAGAAGTTGTTTGTCCATATTTTTTCCTCACATTTCTCTCATTTGTTTTTCAGACATTAAATTGGAACCTTAATCCGGTGACTGCCAACAACTGGCTGAATATGTACCTGCAGTTATGTAGTGATCTAATGAAGAAGAGTATAATAGACAAAGCAGACAATTCATGTTATGGATTTTTGTTTCCTCGATATTCCGGACTGTCCTTCGTGCAAATTGCAAAATTGGTAGATTTCTGTATGCTGGATGAAGGGTCTCTGAGGTTTCCATATAGTGTAATAGCTGCATCTGCCCTGTATCATTTAGGAAGCAAGGAAGTAGCACTTCGTGTTTCTGGTAAGTTGCTTTAAATATTACCTTGTGAAGACTTTCTAGATTTTTAATAAAAAGCTAGAATGAGTTGAAAGAATGGTATGTTGGGGGGACAAATTGTGCTGTTTGCTTTTTCTCAAAACTGTCTTTGGATTTGTATCTTCCTAGTTTCTAATTATCATGAAACACAACTTTATAATAAGAAAAACTTGAAATTACATACCCTGTCCTCTTCTAATGCAGGTGTCCTCCCCCCCCCCCTCCCTCCCCCCTCCTTGTTATATGTGAGCACAGCCATTTCATCTGGCAATACGATTTGCATAGAAAATGAGCAGTATCTACAGCTTATACTTTTAATCATGTTCTATCTATTCTGCAAGTGAAGTCAGAAATATGTTGCACTTAAGTGTTGAACATTGAAATTGGTTAGAAAAATAGGGAACTTGAAGAATACATGTGCAAAGCCTGTCGCTGTATAGTTTGGTCAAATAACAATGAAATTCATCTTTAACAAATTCTTGGGACCCAGATATTTTTATTAAATTTTAGTTTCTTAGTTAATGAATAAAGTAACTCAGTTACACTGCAGTACTGACCCAGAATCTGAATTGGAACATTCACAGGCTATACAAGTATAGTATAATTTAATCTCATGTCTTATTTTTTCTGGCATTGTGAGGTAATGTTACAGGGTGGCATGTTAATCTAGATTTGACAATGTTAGTGGTGGAGGGTGGCCAGGTTCCTTTAGTGTCGGCACCCTTTAACCCCCACCACCTCCTGTCCTGCCTGGAATTTGGGTATCCTAGATGTCTGTGACTAGTGTTATACCACGTGAAAGTGAGAACAGTTCTGAATGTTTGTGAGTGGTGTAATGGAGATGGGAGGAGAGTTCTGGCCCAGTGTTCATGTAGTTGGATGTGAGGAAACTGCTAACAACCACATCCAGCCTGGACAACACACAGAACCTCTTTGTTAATTCGCTGTTCAGATTCAGTCCGGGGCTGATGTGCATCCTTGCATCCCAGAAGAGAGATGCTAATGTGTGCAGCTATCTGGGCAAGTTGAATGCCATCTAAGAAATTAAAATACTGCTGGGTGTGAACTTACAAGGTTGCACTTTTAAGCCATGTGTAAAGTAACTAACTGGTGTCAAGATCCAAATCAGGACTTTTTATTCAACTAATGACAAAGTATGTACACAATAGATGTTAAGGAAACTTCCTATATTTGTCCTTTCTTTTGTGTTTATTGTAAAAAGTAGCTTGTTGCTTCCTGCCAGGATAATTTACTGACAGGAACTGTTGGTCCAGTTGATTGAACTGTATGGGAAAAAAATAGTTCCAAAGAACATAAATTCCTTGCCCAACTGCAGGAATTGTAGTCAGTGCTGTGTCCCTGAAGCTGTAACACAGTTAGCACTTACAAAACCACTAGTCCGTTGTGTTTACAGTTTCATGCAACAAAAATGATCCGCATAGGTTTTGTAGAGGTAATTATGCCCATTTTCAGATATACTTGCAACTTGTGTGGTGTTATAGCCCTTGAGAAATAATTTTACTTTTGGATATGGAGGGAATGATTAGTAACAATAATCCTTCCCCCTCTACTCTGGTATTGACATCTAGACTTATAATTCTTTCCAGTCATCTGTGCATTATTATTAAAGTGGTAAGCTGTTTTTAAATTTTAAGGTTTTTTCATTTTCCTCAGTGTTGATAGAAAAATCAAATTTTTGTCGCTCCGTGCTTGCTTCAGGCATATGTTCTTCCTAATAGATAAATTTCTTCTTCATTGGCACTACAGCCTGCAATAGGCCTCAGCTTCTTCAACAATCTGCATTCATACATCTCTACTGTCTACTTCTTTCATCCTCTGATCTCCATCTTGGTAAGATGAGCCAACATATTCAACCAGCCAGCTCTTAGATGGCTATCCCTTCTGGTAGAATGCAATCCTCCTTTCATCATTCTTTTCAGGCATCTGTGATCTGCCATAATGTCCTACCCAGTATATTCTTCGGGATTTATTAAACCTTTTCCTTGTATAAGCCGTTGTTTTTCATTGTTGTACCTTACTCTCCAACCATCTGCCTCTTAGGCCCATAAACTTTACTTTTTTTTTCTTTTTCTTTTTCTTTTTTTTCTTTTTTTTTTCAAATGCCCTTAAGTCCTTCACATCTGCATCTGTCATTGTCCACATTTCTGACTCGTATGTAACAACCAGTTGTACAATGGAATAGCATACTATTATGATATTGTAACCAGATAATTCTTACGTACCTATAAGTTCAAGTAATAGATTATATTTACTGCATGTCATGTGTCCATTCTCTAATATTATTAGTCAGTTCACTCATGCTGTGACCTCATTTCTTCATTAATTTCTTAAGTTGCTCTGTTTGGTGAGAAGTCTTCACCCACAGCCATCTTCAGCTCTTCTTAATAAAATTTGAAGAGGTAGGCGGGTAATCTTTGCTGTATTCAACTGCTTACCTTCTGTTCTTCCTTGTGGTCCTCTGTTTGATTTTGCCCTATCAATTTGACTTCTCTAAATTGTTCCCTTGTCCTCTCAAACTGTGCCCGACTGGGAAGTATAGTTAACTGACAGAGGAAAGTAAACTTGTTATGCTAAGTTCTTCATAATTTAAAGCATTGGTTCTTCTTTCTGTCCTTGGTATGCGTAATATCATTCACCAACACTAAATCTAGAAGGCTTCAATTTAGTTAATGTCACTAGCTTTCCTGGTCCAGGCCTCACAATTGTAGAAGAACACAGGGAGTACCAATGGTTGCACAAAGAGCAGCTCCATTCTTTTGGATAGTCCTGGTTCTGCAAGTTCTTAGCAGAATTTAACCATTGCAGCTCTGCCAAGGATGATTCTTCTTTTTATTTCTTTTGCACTTTCCTGTGTAACTGATCAGAAATCCTATATATACATTACTATTCACTACCTCTAGATCCTTTCAGGAAACTGTCAGTAATTGGATTTGATCTAAACCTTGATCAGTAACCATTCCCTAATATATTCTCATTATCTCTGGTTAAAGGGATCCTTAGACATTGGAAGCAGCTGATACTTTTCAAACATTTTTAGAGGCTTTGAAGTCGTATGTTCTTCCAGCTTTAGAATTGTTCAATAGTGTTGTTTTGTTTTTTCGTTTATAGTAAGTTAAATTTTTTGCCCCCTTCTGCTTATTTTGTAATTTTCCTTAAGGCTGTTTAACTTCTTGCAGTGTCGCCTGCATATACATATACCCGACTGTATTTCATTATTGTGATTGCTTTGTATCAGACTATGAAGTGCCAAGTTAAAAAGAATTGCAGATAGACTGATACCTTGTTTCGCTCCACCTGGAAAAATAAAGCTCTTGGTCATTTTGTATACTTTTGCGTTTGGCTTTGTGTCCTACATTGGTAACTCAACTAACATCTAGTTAGTGATAAATGTCCAATTCTTTAAGGGTGTTATACATTGGTCTTATCAGTGTCAAAAACTTGTTTAAAATAAACAAATAGGAAGTATTGGAGGCATACATCACATTCGTAAGAGTTTTGCTTTATTTACCTAATGACAAACAACTGGTTGGGAGTGCCACTCTTTGGCCCAATACCATGTGAGTATTCTCGGAGGATATTTTTGGTGCACATTTTCATCCTTTTTGGCCTTTCATTTGACACCCAATGAAAATCTTGTAGAATGTATTCAACAAAGAAATGCCTTTATAATGTCCACAGGCTGACTTTTCTCGTTTCTTATATAAAGGAATATTATTCCAAATTTCCAGTCCATTGGAAAGCTTTTGCTTTCCCATATTTTATTTATTAGTGCATGTATTTCATGTATTAAGGTTGACCACCAAATTTTATAAGTTCTGACACAATCCCATCTTCAGCAGGTAAAGGGTTATTTTTCAGTTTGTCACAGACTCCACCTTTTACATCGTTGGTCCCTTTCCTCTTCTTCCTCCATATTCTCCTCTTGTTATTACAGATATCTTGATAGCTGGTCTGAGTAGGTACTGAAAATTTCATGTGAGGGAAGTAAAACATTTAGGTGCTTTCATTCTCAAACCCTGAAATTTCATTGTGATTACCTGCACAGTCTCTTATGGTTGATTCTCACTTATTGGTGTGCTATCACTCCTGACTGTGTTGAACCATGTTAGAAAGATGATTGTAAATCTTTGAAGATGATTGAAATCTTTTTATTATGTGTAATTTTGTAAGCCCTCGTAGCCAGTTTCGTAAAGGCCTCGTCGCTATTGCTGTGGAGTCTGAGTTGCCACTGTAGTTATGGTAGGTTGAGTTCGAGAATTCACGAAACTGCTCCTGGTGCTGTACACAGGGTGTATATGACCCAGGACAAACCCACAAATTTTTTAGAATTTGGGAATTTTTATTTTTGTTTTCAGTTAAATTTTTGTAATTTTGACTGATAAGAACTGATACTGTAACAAAGGATATTACAGTATTCTGATACTGCAGAATAATACTGCAGCAATAAAACATGAACAAGAGAAAAAGCAAAAACAAAACTTAAATTGCAAAGGAAATGCGCCATATACAGCAGCAAAACAGTTCTCATACAAGCGTCTGCCAACAGCAAAATGTGTTAAAGGATTTAGGAAGAATATGCAATGCTTCATAACAAAAAATTGCCTCCGATGTGAGGCCCACGAGAAAGACAGGCCGCAGAGCATACGTCATGAAGGTAGGCCAGAACTCGCTCGCTCAGCTCAGCAGAAAAAATGTTTCTAGATCTGTTAACTCGCTGTTGGCCGTGTATGTTCTAACAATAATTGCATCTTCTTCTGGAATCTGCTTCTACGATGTCGTACTGATTAACAATACAACAACAAAATGTAAGATCAATGCTCGATATAAATGGTAACGGCTTCTTTATAGCAATTACTCTCTTTTGCTTAACAGTCCTAATTTCATGCAAGAAGTGATGCCTTACACAAATAATCATCATTTTGGCATGATTTTAATTTATTATAACCCGGTACAGACGTAACAAAGTATAAGCAGGCCTGTGGACGTCAGATGATTGTAGGACTAATAACAGTAGGACTCCATAATAGCGGATTCCAGTAGAAGACACAATTCTCGTTTGTACGTACTTGCCGAGCTGCGAGTTAATGGGTTTAGAAATGCAGTTTGTCTTCTGAACCTATTTCACTCACTTGCTCAGGTCTACCTTTGTAACGTACATGCCGTGGCCTGTCTTTCTCGTAGGCCTCACTCTGATGAGCATGACATCACAACTATTTACATTAGATTTGTTTTGGGAGCCATGACCAGGATCATGCGCATGCACAGTTGAATAGTACCTTCTCCTTCTTCTGGCTACAGAAATGTGGCTGTTGGCAGTGTAAGCAGTCACAGCAAGCTGGGAAGAATTTTACTGGAGTGCCCAAGCTGCCAGATTCATGCATGCGCAGGAAGCCTAGATCTAGGAGGGGGCGGGGGGCAAATCCATATTCTTGAGGAAAAAACCTTGTTTCACAAAGTGCCTAGCATCCCACGGACGTTAATCTATAGATTATTCAAATAACTTTGAAACCGTTTTTGAACACATTCTAAGTTGACTTCTGAATGAATTGTAAGTTGATTTGTGATTGCGTGCATAGTGTTCATAATGTCTGTCAGGAGAATCCACATAACATGTAGAAACGAACTTTTCTACAGACAAAATGGGCTGTATGAGCTGAGCGGAGTAAGGCCGAATGGATCAATGCCAACCGCTGTCTGATTGTGTGGAGCACCATCTAGTATTGCCTCAGTTCAGAAACACCGTAGATCCAGGGCTGATGTACAGAGCAGTCTGCGTTGCTATAGTGGGGAAGTGGGTAGTCTCCATGTGACACATGTTTACATTTAGTGATTCTACTGTTTCCTCTTAGTTTACTGCTCTCATGTCAAATGAAAAAACAAATTTCTGTGGCTGGAACTATAAAGTGAACAAAAATACATTCACATAATTACGGAAGGCTAAAAGGTGTTATTAGTTTCAGATTTTATTTTATTCCCACCTTCCTGACAGTCGAGCATTAATTGCCTTGCAGAACTATGAAGTTATTTTTGTTTGTTTGCTAAAGAAATTTGCTTTTATTAATCTTTTCCGCTGAGGCAGAAAATATATTTGAAACGAAGTGTTTAATTCCACACAATGTTCGCTGCATTTAAAGTGCACATTTTCAACTTCTAGCATGTATGGCATTGTGCCATAATAAAGAACCAAGCATGAGACAACACAGTACTGGTACTCAAAGAAAATACGTTCCGAAATCCACATTGAAAAGCTTAATATTAGGTCGTGGTCTACTTTACTGGGAATCTGGACATACAGGTGCGCACTTTAAATGTGCACATTTTAGTATGGGTCACAGAATTCCAATGCTCTTGGAGTATCCTCCAATGTCTTGTTTCTTTTATGACCTAATGTAAGGTCTTTTAATCTATTACACGTACGAACATTCGGGCTTCCTAGGATATCGTAGGTGCGCAAGCATAGTGACCCGGTCATCTGGCGCTCTCTGGCAACTGCAGAAACAAACTTGTTTCTAACAGGTCTTGGGAAAATATTCCGAATGGTGGTTTGAAAAGTGTTGCTATTAAAGTAAATTTCCTTTTACGCAAGTTGCACTATGTGGAAGAATGTATGATGAATTTCTTAAATCAGTCTGTTTGACTCTCATTTAAAAAGAAACTCTTTAATGATGAGCCATTTAGATGAATTTCGAATCCAGAAGATCAGAAATTTATGTCGTTATTAAAAATTTTACTGGCACATTTGTGTGATACATCTTAAATTGTAATACGCGCATAAAAGACCAACATTATATGTGAAAGGTTAGCTTCTATTGCAGCATATTAATCTTAAAGACCAATATTATACGGGAAAGCTTTACTTCTCGTGTAACAACACTATGCATATTAATTTAAACCATTAACTTTTCTGTTTGTGTGTTTGCACTACGTAACAGTGATGTTGCTATTCGTTGACTACATCATGTGTCCTAAGCTGTGAATACCCGCCATCATCGGCTGGCGAGATCACGTGACATGAGCTATGCGATCTCGATTTCAATGCTTCGGCAAGTAACATGCGGTTTTGGTGGAATTCGAATTTATACTTTCATAATACGAAAATATGCAGCGTACATGTTGCTGCACATCAAGAATCTTTCCAAAACATGTTTTTTCCCTGGATTCTAGGCCTGTGCATAAAACCATAACCATTCAAAGTACTGGTAAGTTATACAGTTCTGAGAGAAAATTTACTGTCAGTTAATAGGGAAAAAGTATGTTTTAACCTGGGAGAAAATCTATTTTTAACTGGGAATTCTGGGAGAAATCCAGGAATTTTTTTCCTAGTCCATGTATACACCCTGTGTATACTGCTAAGACAATTTCTCCCTGCCACTATTACACAGCTATGCTCCAGATTCAGATAACAGGATAGGAGAAAGAAGGTTCTAGAACACTCAAACAAATTGGTAACAATCATACAAATGAGTTCAAAGTTTACTTACCTTTGTGACTAATTGAATATACAAGTCTGCAACACTGCTTGTAATATAACACAAAAAAGGCCCTCAGTGGCTAAGTGTAAATAATTGTAGGTAAAAATATGTTAAAAACAAAGATTCCAAGACTTACCAAGCGGGAAAGTGCCGGCAGACAGGCACAATGAACAACACACACACACACACACACACACACACACACACACACACACACACACACACACACACAGAATTACTAGCTTTCGCAACCGATGGTTGCTTCTTCAGGAAGGAGAGGGAAAGATGAAAGGATGTGGGTTTTATGGGAGAGGGTAAGGAGTCATTCCAATCCCGGGAGCGGAAAGACTTCCCTTAGGGGAAAAAGACAGGTGTACAATCGCATACACACACGCACACACATCCATCCGCACATACACAGACAATTGTAGGTAAACTTCACAGTACATAACAAATGTAACTACAACTGTCTGTTCACTTCTAAGAGTTTACTAAATAATGTTCCCTGTTGGTCAGGCCTGAATGATGATCTGTGTCCAAGTGGGTGAGAGATGCTCTTCTATTTTAAGAGTATGCTTCTGTCTGTACTCGGCCGGTAATTGACAGAGGCAGAGTTGATATCTTCATCCTCAGCACCACAGGTGGAATTCGCACAAGTGGTGAGTGTCTATGGCACTTGTACCAGCTTGCATCTTTGCACCTGTGGTGTTTTTGCTCTGACTGTCTCTTGTTTGGATGACACAGAACTGTAGTCATTTGAAGGGCCTAAGTAATTTCCAGTATACAGTGCAAAGGGTGTGGTGCCAAATGGTATTTCTTTGCTGTGTCAGTTTAAAGTTACATCCGTCAAACCCATGGCCATCTCACTATCAAATACTACTACTTTCAATGTCCATGAGACCCCAAACCACCATCATTCCTCATACACCATACTCGCACACTGCATCTCCTATGGGGGAATGTATGTAAACAAATCTCACACAGCCCTGGGCACCTGCATGTGACCCTTATATGCTCACCTTTTTTATAGGTCATTTAGAGGAAACATTTCTAACTTCCCAAACCTTGTCTATTTCAGGTTCATTGATTGTATCATAATGATCTGGATTTGGGGCCAAGATGCCATATCCTCATTCCTACACCACCTGAACACCTTCCCTCCCAACCCCTTCACCTGCTTCTTCTCCACACAAATTGCAGCCTTCTTAAATATTGAACTCCACTTCTGATGGCTTCGCCCACATCTCTGTCCACATTAAGCCCACTAACCACTAACCACCAACCACCTGCATTTTGACAACTGTCGCCCCTCCTACACCAAGAGTCATTCCCATAGTGTCTGGGTGCCCATGGATGATGTATCTGCAATGATAGGTTCTCATGCCCAGTATGCTGAAGGTCTCATGAGGTCCCTCAGACAAGCACTATCCCCTCCCCCTACACATCTCTAAATCCTCCCATCACCTACCAAGAATTAGCTACAAAGGAGTGCAACCCCCCTCCCCCAAAGTCCTCCACTATCCTCCAGTATCACACTGGACAAGAGCAACTGAACCATATCTTTCACCAGGGCTTTGATCATCTATGATCTTGCCTGGAAATGAGACATTCTACCTAACACACTTCTCACCCCACTTAGTCGTATTGTCACCCACTGAATGTCCTGGTCCATCCCTATGCCACTCCTTCTCCCAACCCATTGGAAAGGGTGTCAATCCTTTGGAAGATCACTTGTGAAAGAAGCTATGCCATCAGCCAACTCTATTGCCTTCATAGCTTTGGTTGTCTGTGAGATATCCAACCATTTAGCTGTTCACCATAATGAATAGCCACCACCCAATTGTGGCCAAGAACAAAGGTGACCACCTAGTGAATCGACATGCAGCTAAACGCAATATGCTAGAGTTCTGAACTATACAGATAGGAGTCACCCATGCAACACAGTCTTTGCTTTCTGAACCCTCCTGGCCCCAGTCTCTGCTATACCTCTCCCCCCACACCCGCCACTTAATGTTTTCCCCTTCCTCTTCCTGTCACCCCCTCCCAATCCAAGCCTCCACATCTTCAAGCACTGCACCTTGCTGGCTCTTTTACCCATGTGTCACATGCCTAAACTGTGGACCTGCTATCCTTCCCTCCTGCATATCCAGCCAGCAACATTCTGCCTCACTCGAAGCTGCTAGCTACACATCCCCAACCCATCTTTTTGCCTCTCACCTTTCTTTCTTTCTCACCCTCCCCATGCGACACAATCCTGACCCCGGTCCATCCTTCTCCAGTGGATGGTGGGTGATGCAAAAGAGATTTTACCTTAGCCTTTAGAAAGTGTCTTTAATATATATCACCACTATTGGTGTCATGACATTTCCTGAGTGTTAAGAATTCCCAAACGGCAGTCCTCACATTTAACATACCAATCTTATGATAAAGCCAGTTGGAGATGGGTATTGTCTCCTGAAACATGTTCCTCGCAAAATAATGTAAACAGAGATTGTGACTGGTAACAGCCAATCTTTTGACTTTAAAAATGACAACAGATGTTACAACCCTAACTCTGACAACCATTTTATAGTGAATAAAATAAAAACAATGAAGATTTTGTTGACCCGGATTTCTTGGCAACTTCTGTGAAATCACTAAATTTCATGCAGGTATCCCTTCTCTTTAATATATAAGGGGTATCATATTCACTAAGATAAGCAGCCGACTAAAAAATTTCTGTAATTTGAAACGAATTATGATCAAACATATCATGTATACTGTTTTAGAATGGCACAGCACGCAAATATTCAAATATCTCACGAAAGTACTTGGTGCGATAAATCTGTGTAACAATACTAAAATTGTGTATTTATCACTGACACACATTTTTTGAATGTGTCACATATAAATCACTCTCCCTTTTCTGTGTATATATGAACCACACAATAAAAAACTGATGTATGGTTCAAATGGCTCTCAGCACTATGGGACTCAACTGCTGTGGTCATTAGTCCCCTAGAACTTAGAACTACTTAAACCTAACTAACCTGGGACCAGTTTTTATAGTGTGGTTCTAGATTTTGTTTTTAACAGTTCTGATTAAAATCTAACTCTATAAATTAATACTAGCAGTTGGATAACAATAATATCAATAAGTATGTAATGTTGAACTAACAAAACAAAAAATAGATAAAAAATGGAAAATGTCCTTTCACATGTGGGAAAAATTTTCTGTATAACTGTTTCACGTGTTAACAGTTAAAGAAAAATTGTCATTAGTGGGGTTTGAGTGTGTGACCTAGGGTTTGATGACCGCATATCCTACCAAATTACTCATGAGAGATTCGTGATACAATCACTGACAAGTATGGTTTTCTGTGCTGCATAGTTCTGGTGTTAATTAAAAGTAACGAATAAGCATGTTCTGCTGGACACTGCACATAGCATGAACTAAATTGTTTTGGTTGATACTTTGACGTACGTTTGGTACCGATCTGAATGCCTGACATGTGGAGGTTAGGGTGTTAGCTGTAAATAGCTGAGACCAACAATGCATCAAGTCTGGTTGGAGGCCAGGCAGTGAGTAAGAGGGAATATTATGCATAAAATGGAATAAACAACTCAGCAGTACCCCAGGAAGCATACTATCGATGGTGTGGTGGCATTATTTGAGAACACTGAAATCACCAGTTTGAAACTTCAAACTTTGAATGGAAAACAGATCTGTTTGTTTATTAAAAGAATCAATTGAGTTACTGATGCTTGTTGTATTATCATTTAACAGCATAAACTGCTTTAAATTTAAAGTAATTACTCCAAATGGCTTGAAATGTTAAGAATGTCATCAAAGCTGGAGTAATTGGAAAACTCTTATTTTCTTCAAATTAACTTTTCCTTAAAGGGGCTTTGTTAAAAATGAATTGCAATATAGTTGTTTTTTAATGGCAGGTTCTGTGGGATTGATAGAAATATTTGATAAAAACTGGAATTTCTTGGAAGTTGTTTGTTAAAATAGGGTTCTGCTGCAGCTCAAAATTTCCCGAAACTAAGTTCTTATTTGTCGTGCATTGCCTTAGTCATCACATGTGATTTGCACGATCTTTATTAGTGCAGTCTCCTTTTTTATATTTGAGTTCTATTGTAAGCTCTGTACGCTCACACTGGGAGGAAAAGAATTACATGGCATAACTTGTGAAACTCATTGCCACTCTGACTTTCTGTATTTGCCCCATTTGCTCGGGTGCGCTATTTATAATTGTGTGGCCATTGTAAATGTAGTTGCTGTATAAATGCTTTAATTCTGTGTTTTTTATATAGGGACATAGTAATTTTTCAGACAGGAACTAAGGTTTTAACAGTATAAAATAACACACGGGGAAGAAATTTTTTTGACACAAATGTTAGGCTTTGCCTTTACATAATGTAGAACATCCTGAATTTTTTTTAATGCTATTGATATAAGCTGATAAATTTAAAATAACCATGTACAGTGTAAGCTATAAAATTATTGTTGCTTGTGCATGTGTAAAACTATTCATCAGGGTGAGAGATGTTAAAAAAAATTTTGTTCCTGCACACCAATGGAAGAAATTCATTCTGTTCCAGGAATGAAATGGAAAGATATAGAGAGGTGTGTCCATTGGATGTCACCATTTGCCTTAACCCTTCGTGAAGAAGGTGTTTTACAGTCAGGCATGTGGAATGATCCAGCAGCATGTGTTATTGTTGGTGACACTCATCATACGCAAACACATTCAGTTGACGTCAAGATGCTTGTAAGTATTTCTCAATATGTGCTGTAAGTATGTATCCAGGCACATTTGTTTCTCCTCTTCTCCTTGTCTAAGGTGTTTGTTAATCTGATGGTATGAAATGTTTGGTTGATGAGTGCATTTCACATTTAGGAGGCCGCCCAGCAGCGTTTACTCCAGATGGATATAGAAGCTCTTCCAGTGTCTACTTGCCTTTTGACGCCTCCGGCTAGCAGTAAGAAAACTTCAAAATATACAAAAGACGCAGGAAATTTTACATAGTTTTTTAAAACTGTGAGGACATGAAGTCCAAGAAGTTACGAAGCTGCAAGAATTCTGTGATCAGAGGTGTTTTTATTTTACCTGTGGCCAGGAAAAAGTTTCTCACTGTAGCTCGGCTGACGAATTTTATGGAATGATGACTTATATCTTTGTCAGACGATTCATTTGTACAACAGTATGAAGTTATAGAATACTCAGTCTTTTAGGATATGAGAGATATGTTCAGAAATGTAATTTTATACGTCTTTATAATGTTCGGTATTCTTTATGTTAATGAATTGTTTGGTTTTTTTTTTGAAGTTTACTTGAATGTAACCAACACTAATTATCAATTAATCCTGAAGTACAATGAATTAAGACGGTGAGAAGCCATGGTGATGATTTCATGTCTAAACCTTAAAAGTTTTAACATTTCTTTCCATTATTAATAGCAGCAGGCATGTTGGTCATTTAAATATATCTTTACGCTTTGCTATTCTAGTCTGAAGACTTCGCTATTTAGCGTAAGAATGAAATGGTGTACCAGTTAAAAGGAGCTTTTTTCCCTCGTTAGGAATGCTCCTCCCCCCCCCCCCCCCCCCCACCTCATACAAATTTTTTTATTGAATACAGCTTATATTCATTGCTGTATTTATTCAGAATTTTTTTAAAAAATTGTCAGTGTAGCAGTATTTTCGTCTGCGTTGATCAAATAAGACTGATCATTTTACTCATGAGTCATACTGCCATTTTTCATTACTGCATTGTGTGTCATAAATATAGTTGACTTTGTAAGAAAAGAAAGTGCAGATTGCTTCCAGTTCACTGCCAAAAGTCTTGATTGGAGGCTGTACTAATATACGCTCTGGTAGTGTGGATTTCAAACATTTTCCAACAGAGTTACTGAATGTCATTGTCTTGTTATGGGTGTGTAAATAAGTGGAAATCATGATTTTGTCCAAATTAAGATAGTCAGGCACAGTTGGAGTTTGAGGTGTTTGGCCATTAGATAAGTTTTTGTTAAACTGCTGGTATTTTTGTTCTTAAATTTTAAGTCTGAAAGTTATTGTGTGAAAATGTAAATTTGCTGTTGATGTAAAATAAAGTACAGGTGACCCAAATTTAATGTGTTTGAATGTAAAACTTTCATGTATTTCCATATGAAACGATGAATTTTCATTATGTTGCAGACCATGTGTTCATTACTGACACATGGTGATGAATATATAGTGGAGAGATTTAAACATGTTAGTTTTAATGCACATAAGATACTAGCAGAGGTTGTGCCTGTACTACTTTGTTTACAATGCTATCAATGCCAGTAAGCAGTTGTGCAGTTCTCTCTCTCTCTCTATCTCTCTCTCTCCCCCCCCCCCCCCCCCCCCATCCCCTCTTTTGAAATGAATGCTAGTCCATCATGGAGTTTGAGGAAGACTTACATGACACCAGACATGACCTGATATTGGTTAGGCTTTTCCAAAGATGCAACTTGGGTGTAGGCTGCCAGCCCTGCGAGAGGGAGGCGGGCTTGCCCCACTGTAGCTCGGCCCTCTTCATGGTCTCAGTTCTCAATAAAGTTGTTCGTGGATTCTGAAGTATTCCGTACTGATACTGCATTATTTGGTTACATACAAGGTGACAATTATTTAAACTATATAAAAAAACTTAAATTTGTTACAAACTACAGCGTGCACTCTTTATTCAACATGTAAACATAGATACAGATATTTGGATGTAGGTTATGATTTGTTCGGTATGCCTGCTAGACAAATAGTGAAATTCTGGATGACCCACTGCAGTGTCTGAACATCAATGCTGTCAAAGACCTCCTGAATGGCTGTTTTCATCTCGGCAGTGGTTTTGCAGTTATTGCTATACACTTTGTCTTTAATATAATCCCGCAAAAAAAGTTGCATGTGTGCAGATCTGGAGAATGCGGCAGCCAATCGAGGCACTTGACAGTGGCCTCTGGGTACCCCAGAGCCAGAATGTGGTCCCCAAGTGCTCCTCCAGGACATCACACACTTTCCTGTTTCATGGGGGTTGAGCTCCATCTTGCATGAACCACATCTTTTGAAAATCGGGATCACTTTGGATAATGGGAAGGAAATCATCTTCCAAAACCTTCACCACATACTGTTAGGTAGTCACCATGTCGAGGAATTTCACACAGATTATTTCGTGACTGCACACCACATAGTCACAAATTGAGAGTGAAGAGACTTCTTGATTGTGAAATGTGGGTTCTCAGTCCCCCAATGCATCAGTTTTGCTTATTGTCAAACCCTTCCAAATGAAAGTGGGCTTTGTTCCTGATCCAAACTGTGTTCACATCAAAGTCCTATTCCTCAATTCTGTGGACAAATGTTGGCAAAAACACAGATACTGTTCCATGGCCCTTGGTGCTTAATGGCTGATGGGTTTGAAGTTTGTATGGGAAGAGATGCAGGTCTTAAACAACAATAATTTGTCACAGTGCCTCTTGCTTGATTACAACATGTTGTGCTGCTCATCCAATCAATTTCCTGGGGCTGGTTTGAAACACGGAGTGTGTCTTTGTTTTCAGGCATTTTCACCCTCTTTGGATGACGGACAATGACAACACTCATCACGAACACTACCTGTTCCTTCAAACTTGCAAATCAAATTCTTGATTGTTAGCACACTTGGACCAGTTGTCTTCAGCTTGAACTTAGTTGCAAACTTCCTTTGAGCTGCAGTGGGGTTGTTATTGCTCACATAGTAGGCCTTAACAGATGTCGTTTGCTCAGATAAGCTGTAATGTGACATTTTCATGTGCAAATGGCCAACAAGGTGCATGTGCATAGTAATTCCAATCATGCCGCATGGCCATCTGTGCAGTTTGAATGTCCTAATGCAGACAATACAGAAATTGACTCTTATTTCATGTAGTTAAGTAATTTTTTAACATTTGAAGCCGCCTTACTGCAGCATGTAGTCATCTGTAAAACTATACTATCATTCATTAATTTACTCTTTTCTCTATTAGTTTAATGTAGATCACATCCATCCCATCTTTCTTCTCTTCTCCCTCAATTTACGTTCGTGGTTTTTTTAAGTGGACTGTTTATCAGACTTAATTTATCAGTATGCCCTTTGCATTCCTGGACTGCAGCCGGCAGTGCTTACCAATGTATTATCTCTGATTATGTCGTCGGAGACCTCCCCCCTACATCTGTTTCCCGTTGTCAGCACACCTGGTGTGGGCTACAGTTATGAACTTTTAATCACTCATTACATCTTTTAGCTTTGGTTTGTACATAATTTTACATCGGGCTATCAAAACATGAACATTTGTTGTGTGTAATTTGGGCTTCGAGGTTGTCACACATGCACAAAAACAGGAGAAATGTCATCTTAGGTGTACAGTATTCTACAGAAATGTCATGAAATTGGAATGGTATTACACATTTTCTGAATAGGCATTTCAGTACAAAAATGTGCTACATAAGATGCAAACATGTTTAATTTTTCAATGAATGCTAATGAGGTGAGTACTGCAAAGGAACATTAACTTCAGACCTATAAAACTACAGGCAAACTGAATAGCCAGACATCTCCAACCAGGAAGAACAGGTGGTTCTGTCATCTTGGGGTCAGAACGACCTTCCACTTCTTTCTAAACTTGCCCAATCCATTCCTCTTAATTCCCCGAGAAACAAATGAGTGGCAAAAGCTATGATTAGTTTCGTGTGTATTGGCATAACTGGAACTTTGCTTCAGAAGGTAAATACTGGCAGCCATTTTGATCTGCAAATTTCATAACTCATTTAAATGCAAAAGATTACAGAAAAGTTTTGATTACTGAGACTTTTTCATGGGTGCAAACAAAAAGAAACTGAAATAGAAGACAATATTATGGAAAGGGAAGTAGCAGAGAATATGGGAGATGATAAACAGAGAGAATAACTCGACAGTACTAAATGACCAATGTTGAAACAAGACATCTGGAGTAGATGATACTGACTTCAGCTCTTCAGATGAACATAACATGACAAGCTATTGTAAATGGTATACAAAATAGGAGGCAGGTGAAATCTTCAGGTTTCATGAAGAATGTAATAGTTCCTACTAGAAAGAAGGTAGGTTCTGACAGATATAAGAATGACCTGTCACTTTCGTAATCAATAACTGAAAATTACTGACATGAATCGTAACGGATAAAGTGGTAGAGACTAATATATGATGAGTCAGTTGTTGAAAGGCAAACCTACATTCATAGCAGTGTAAATTTAGAGAAAGTGAGTTGACTGGAAGCCCTCTTTGAGATGTGTAGCAGGGACAAAATACAAGGGGGTGACAGGTTGTCGACAACTTGTACAGCAGACTGAAGAAAGATGTGAAAGTGAAGTGATAGGTGAGAAGGGAGTTAGGTAAGGTAGCCTCTCCCCTAGTGTTGTTCAATCTGTGTTAAGGAAAATGTCGAATTTCTTGGTGGTTTCCTCCACAAGTGGGTTAAAGTACTAGGTGAAGAAAAATATTTGAAGATTTGCTAATGAAATTGTAATTTAGAGATGGCAAAGGATTTGGAAAAGCAGTTGAACAGGATGGAAAGTGTCTTGAAGGTTATAAGAACATCTGCAGAAGTAAAATGAGAGTATTTCAATGTAGTTATATCACGGGATACTGGAAGAGTTACATTAGGAAATAAAACTAATAGTAGTAGATGACTTTTGCTGTTTAAGCAGCAAAATAACTTACAATGGCTGAAGTATAGAAGATATAAAATTCAAAATGGCTATGGTAACAAATGTATTTCTGAAAAGATAAAATTATTAACACAGACTATAAAACTGAGTCTGTCTTGAAGAAAGTCTTAAAAAGAAATGAAATAGGACAATACACAGTTCATATAATAGATTAAGAGCTTTTTAAATCTGGGGCTGAAGGAGGATTGGTGAAGAGTAGCTGGGTGGATTGTATAACCAGTGGAGAGTTACTCAGTCTGGAGGCATCACGGAATTGTCAATTTGCTACTGGATGGGAAGTGGGGAAGTTTTGTTGGAGACCAAAGCTTGGCTATAGTACACTGTTGCAAATGAATGTAGGTTTTAGTAGTTATGCAGAGATAAAAAGGCATGTGCAAGATAGACTGGTGCGGAGAGCTGCATCAAAGCCAGTTGTCGGGCTGAAGAAAACATGGGTGCAAGAATGTCAAAATTCATGCAACAAATGTTAGTTGTTGATTGGCAGATGATAAAATTATGTACAAACAAAGAACACTTATCTTCAGAATTATAATGTCTTGCCACATTGGTTTAGGGTCAGATAGATCCCCAAGTTCCGTATTCAGAGGTGGTCTTTGACACTATAAAGCAGTGCCTGTGTTGTTGTCTTCAATTTGACAACTGGCTTTAATGCAGCTATCGACACTAATCTATCCTGCACGAGCCTCTTCACCTCTCCATACCTACTACTACAACCTACAAAACAGCACTTTTGTTGCTCCCAAGTTTCAGTTGATATGATCTGCAATGTAAATGGAAAAATAATTTCGGCATAAGCCATCTTTGGTTGAATAACATTAGATGTCATTATGCTTACAGACACTATACTCTGTTCATTTAAGGTGAACCCTCATGTAAACAAACTTGTGCTCTGAAGCTAGTCATCTACAGCATTGCTGAAGAATCTGGTGTTTACACCACTGGAAGAAGGCTTTACTTAGAGATCATTGTGGTTGGAATTGTACTCCCCTAGCAAAATATTTATTCACCTTATGACCTACATCCATTTGAACCAGCTTACAAGAGTCAGGCTTCGGTTTCCTACAAATCTCCCCCCCCCCCCCCCCCCCCCCTGCAGTTCCCCTCTATTAGCAAACTGACGATTCCTTCCTTGATGCCTCCAAATGTGGCCTATGACTGAGTAACTCTCCACTGGTTAGCCAATCCACCCACCTAATCTTCAGCAATTCTCCTTCATCCTTAGATAAAAAAAAAGCCATTAATCTCTTAGACAAACTGAGTGTTGTCCTGTTTCACTTCTGTTCAAGACTCGCTAACAGTTTTGCTTCCATGTTAATACATTTTTCTCTTTCAGAAATACATTTCTTACCATTGCCAGTCTGAATTTTATATCTTCTCTGTTTCAGCCATCGTCAGTTATTTTGCTGCCCAAATAGCAAAATTCATCTACTACTTTTAGTTTTATTTCCTAATGTAACTTCCCCTGTATTGCCTGATTTAACTACATTGTTACCCTTGTTTTACTTTTTGCAATCCAGTCCTCTCCTTGAGTACTTCCTTCATCCAGCTGGTTTCAAAGGAAAATCTATTTTTGCAACCTAGAAAACATTGATCATAGCCTCTCACCAAATGATGTCTATTTTATGCTCTTAGGTGCAGGACCCCCAGTTTCTACCTATAGTGCATACTTTTATAGATCATTGCTGAGAACACCAACTGAGTACCAGATATCAGCAGCCTAGCATATTGGCAGTCACTGAGCATTGCCTATTAGAATTATATGGAATGGATTACAACCATACTAAGTTTCTGACCCAGATGTCTAACTTATGTGACTGTGTCATTAATGAATCTATTGAGATCTGAATAAGGTGACTGCTGTTCAGTCATGATTGTGGCCACATACTTATTAAGGCCTGGGAAGTTGCAATTAGAAGAGGAAGAATACATCCTGCAATGAACTGACTTTGCGGGCACGTGGAAGAACACACTTGTGTCTGCACTATCATTGTACTTTGGCAGCGGATCTGCCACCGATCACTACCTATCCTGGATTACATAGTGGGGGATTCTCCGACTTCTGTGATTAGTGATGGGACATAGATGTCCAGTACCATATGGCATACACATTATTCCACCATCCTTCAACCAGCTTCCATAGGTGCTCGTGACAGCAGTACTTAAACAGTCGAAGAGCTTCGCCGTTTCCAGCCGCAGCGCCACAAGAATGGCGCCCTTTGTCAAAACCGCATGTCAGTGGATATCTGCCTTTGCGGCCCATATCTTCGCTTCTGCTTGTTTGTTTCTCTTCCGCTTACATTCTTCTTACTGCGTCACGTCCCTGTAACACAACCAGGAAGCGTTCAGCGTCGCAGTGGGCAATGGTCATACTGTTTTTGCTCATCAGTGTAATACAGACATATAAAAAAGAAGATAAAAATCAGGAATGGCTGGAGAAGAAATGCAAAGCTGTGGAAACATGATTGACTGGGAAAGGTGGTTGTTGGCTGTATGAAAATTAGACATCTTTCAAGAAAGAAACTCGTATGGCAAAAAAAAAAAAAGTCTATACACTCAGCAACAAAGAGACTTAAAGATGTTGCCTATTTGAGATGCACTTAACTATGGTTAAGTTGTAGTGATATACACTTTCACCCTCCTGATACAGACTCTAGTTGCATTGTAAGATGAACCACTCAAAAATGATGGGAATATGATCTTCACTTACTGAAGCACATGTCAATATTCCAAGCAACTACTGAAGTTCTACACTAAAGGCTTTATTATTTTCTAAATGTCCTGCTTTCCTTTTGTAGTTGATCTTGAGCATAAGAAATCATCAAATAATGATACATAAGATGGTAGACAGACAGAAAAATTGTTAGAGAACTGAAGGGAAAAAATTGCTATTAAGAGGAAAGAGGGTTGCTAGATTTGTCTTGTTGCCTCGTGATTAGAATACTTTGCAATTCTAGGAGTCCACCGATACCATTCATTTTAAGTGATTTTGTTCCCCAGGCAAGGTTTACAGAAATTTTTTTAGGGAACTGAGGGGGAAAAAATTGACAAAATTAAATATAGGTGGATGATCTGAACCCTTCTTTGTACTCAGGGCAGGTTGACCCATTTCATGGGGATAGGAGGCTGAAATGTCCATGGTATAAATAAAAAGAAAAATAGACAAGAAATGTAGATCTGTGTTGTTCCCTTTTGGAAATGGAGGCAATACACTGTTGGTTTCCGCTGTTCCAGAAACTGATTTACTTAGTGTGCTATGATGTGGAGCGGGGAAATAAAATTTGACATGAAAACTGAACTGGAGTGTGGTTCAGTTTCCCACATCACAGACCACTATCAGAGAGTACAACTCGTCTCATGTCCCAGAAGTAATTGTAGGATCTATTGAGATTACACCCTGAAACTTTGGATTTCCACTCTGACTTTTAACAACTGAGCCAACAAGTGAATCGTGGTTTGTCTTTTTTCTGGATTTGGCAATGTTAATGGTAGAGGGTGGAGAGATGCCCTTTCCTGCTGGGACAGAATCTGTGTACGTCATCTATGTGCGCCTTATGTTATACCTTGTGAAAATGTGAGAACATTTTTCAAAATATTTGTCAATCATGTAACTGTGGTGGGATTTGGGTACCAGCCCAGTATTCACAATGTTGGTGGTGGGAAACCACCTAAAAATCTCATCCAGGCTGGCTGGCACACTGGCCCTTGGTGTTAATCTGCCAGACAGATTCGGTTCAGGACTGGTGCAGCTCCCTGAATCCGGGAAGTAGTGTGCTAATGCACACAGCTATTAGATTGTGTAAGCTAATTGTAGTTTATATTCTCATGTATGCCAGAGGAGAGTGCCCCAAGCCAATGCCCAGGGGGGGGGGGGGGGGGTAATCATTTGCTACAGGTTACAGTTCAATTCCATATTGCCACAAATTAAATAAAGTGTGTTGTTATTGAATATCAATATAAATAATGAATACCCCCCGTGTCATTTTCAGTGGGAGATGTAATCTGAATGAAGTATTAGCATAAGGTTTATAAACTATTGCAAAATTCTGGAAGACCTACAGCTGATCAATGATGGGTACAAAGATTGGTAGCTTTCCCTAACTTAAGAAAAAGTAATGTATGTAGAAAGGTTTACTTTCTCTGCCACTGTGATTGGTCGTACAGATAACTTACTTTGTAAAACCACAAATTTTGCACATTACACTGATTTTTATTTCACTTGGTAACATTATGAACCTCTGTGTACATTAATTCTGAAAGAATGTGTTAAGCATCTGAAGGTGGGTCTTTTGGGATCAAAATGAACTGGGCTTTCTAATTAAAAAAAGAAAAAGCATTATGGTGGCTGAAGACAGATATTTCTCTTCTGTATTTTAAAAATGTAAATCAGTTGCTGCTCAAAAAATACTCTTATTAATAAGAATTAGATAAAAGAAATCTGACTTTGTTTGACTACACTATTGCAAGTGAAGAAATGAGTCAGTCACATATGTGTAACTATCCAGATTGATTTAATGTGGAATGCCAGAATAAAAATAGTTGTAGAATACGCAGATACGACACTGAGTTTCAGTAGAAAAATCATCAAGTTTCATTTATGCTGAAGTAGCACAGTTAGAATTTTTTTTAAATTGATTCTGGGTATTTTCAGTCACATTGGGGACCTTTATAAAGCTGGATTAACGGAAATCATTAAGGAAAAGACCTTATCATAAAGAAGACACATTAAGTTGCAGACAGACACAATTAAAAGATACATACATAAAGCTTCAACTGAGCAAGGTGGTTCCGTGGTTAGCACATTGGACTCACATTCGGGAGGACGACGGTTCAAATCTGTGTCTGGTCATTCTGATTTAGGTTTTCTGTGATTTGCCAAAAGTGCTTCAGGTAAGTGCTGAAATGGTTCCCCCATCCTTTCCTAATTTGATGTGACTGATGAGCTCACTGTTTGGGTCCCCAACCAGTCTTCATCACCAAAAGAGAAACCTGCACCATTCATACACACAAGCAAACACACCTCATGCACACGTGACCGCCGACTCCAGCATTTTGGCTCGAGATGTGCGCATGAGGTGTGCTTGCTTATGTGTGTCTTTTAATTGCGCCTGTCTGCAACTTAATGTGTCTTTTTATGGTAAGTATCAATATGCTTTTTCCTACATTGCTGATATTTCTAACTGGAGTTTCCATTGTTAGAAATCATAGAGATTTAGAGAAAAGCTGAATCCTTTGTCAAGCATTTATGTGACAGTATTGTGCTGAATGAACTCCAATGGAAAACACTCAAAGGAAGATATGGCATTGCAAGGAAAAGTTAACTTCTGAAATTTCAAGACTGTATTTTCCATGACGAATCGAGAAACATGTTACTTCTTACCACATATATCCAATGTAATAACCACAATAGTACCAATACAGGTTCAAGCTTATAAAGAGAACTTGCTAATTGAATATTATGTGTAGCAAATAACATGGTACACTATGTACCTTCCTCCAAGCACTGGAAAATCATCATCCTGACATGTCTTAGCCCTGGAAAGACTGTTACTGTATGGTGTAATATTAAAGTTTCTCTTCCATTTCTTCATAGGAAGGCTCAAAACACTTCTGCTGTTTGTTCTGTAGTTTAGAATTGCTTGTGCAAATCTTGTGTTGCACATCCAATTGACATAGCCATTTTCTTGAAATGGTGTATATACCCCAAGATTAGTTACAGTTCTAGCTTATTGAGAATCTCCATCTTTCTTTTTCTCTACCATTTCATACAGCCTTCCTATTGTTTGCTACATGAACTACTTTTCATTGGCATTATTATGCTCTCATTCCTTTCACGTAAAATCCTAACAATGTAGAGGTTTTGTATAGATGGATAGGGGTGTGTTTTTTCTACAATATTTGGTTTGAATCTCTCTGGCAGATTAAAACTGTGTGACAGACTGGGACTCGAATCTGGTACCTTTGCCTCTAGTGACTGAGCTATCCAAGCATAATCATGACTTGTGCTTACAGCTTTGCTTCTGTCAGTACTTCATCTTCTATCTTCCAATCTTCACAGAAACAGGCTGTGGTTAAGCCATTTCTTCACAATATATTTTATTCCAGAAGTGCTACTCCCACAAGATATGCATGAGAACTTCTGTATAGTTTGGAAGATAAGAGGTGAGGTACTGCCTGAAGTAAAACTGTGAGGGCATGTCATCAGTTGAGCATGGATAGCTCAATCAGAAGAGCACATGCCCACAAAAGGCACAGGTCCCAGGTTCGAGTCCCAGTCAGGTACTGAGTTTAAATCTGCCAGCAAGTTTTAAGTTAGTGTACACTGCTGCAGACTGAAAAATTCGTTTAGTTTCATTACTTTGTTTATTATTTCCATAGATCTTTTAAATTTAGTGTTTTTGTAGTTAAAATCAAACAATGAAACTCGAGGTTAAAATATCAACAATATAGGAAACAATAGACTGCTGCTTGTCATAAAGATAACATGTGTCAAATACAGTGCACAGATGACAATTTGATCTAGCTGAAGATACAATAAGAATTTGATCGGGATGGAAACTGTTGGGTGGAGGGTGTGGAGACAGTATGTTACCATAGGTTGAGGCTGGAACAATTACAGAAGCAGAGAATGTGTTGTAAAAATAACTCTCCCATCTGCGCATTTCAGAAAAGCTGGTGGTGGAAGGAAGGATCCTGATAGCTCAGGTAGTGAAGCAGCCATTGAAATCAAGTGTATTATGTTCAGCTCCATGTTGTGACACAGAGTGGTCTACTGTGCTCTTGGACACAACTTGGCAGTGGCCGTTCTTCCTAGTTGACAGCTGGTTCGTAATCATACCAATATAAAAAGTTGTGCAATGATTGTAGCAGAGCTGGTAAATGACATAGCTGCTTTCACAAGTGGCCCAGCACCTGATAGCATAGGATAAACCTGTGACAGGTCTCTGTTTGCCGCCCTCTTCCAGTGCGCCTTCCCACGTTTCCATGCACTTCTTTTTCCGTATCTCACTGCCCCACAACCTCCTGATGCCGTGCCTGTTGGCATTCTAGTCCTTGCACACTTTGTCAGATACTGCTCCTGTCCCTTCTCACCCGTATACTCCGAGGTGCCAGAATTTGCTGCGCACGTGTGTGTGTGTGTGTGTGTGTGTGTGTGTGTTTTTTTGATTTTTTTCCTGATGAAGGCTTTGGCCGAAAGCTTTGTGCATGTCTCTTAGTTGTGCCTGTCTGCAGCTGAAGTGTGATTTTTTTCTGTCGGTAGTAGTCTAGCTTTTCCTACATTCTTGATATTTTTTGTTGTTCTTAAGAAATGATTGTTTAAAAACCAAGATATTTAACTTCTTTCACTCTTTCAAAAATTTGTTTTATCAGGTTTTTACTATAGAGGCCATGTTTTGGTTTTGTCAATCGACATTTTTAAGGTTACATATAGATCTTCGTAAATTACCTTTGGTTTTTGCTTTTAGATTGTCAGCAAAAATTCTGTGGAACTAGGTGTAGCTTTCAAGTAACTGTGTTGTAGCTACATTTTGTTGATGATAAATATATTCTTATAAATTCCATCCTGAATTGTTCATTAGTAACACCTCTACTAAAGTAGGTTGGAGAATCAGAGACAACATCAATTATGCTATTTCTGAACAACTTGGCCCTGCTTCAGTATCCATATCATGTCTTTTTTTTAGCATTGCTGGACAATGACTTGTGTAACTGCTAAATCATCATTTGGGACACTGAATGGCCTGTTTTAGCATATCACATCACATGAAATGGCCATCTGGGACAATGAAAAGCCTACCTCTAGCCACTGTCAAACCATCAAAGACTAACAGATCTAGTTGTAAAAGAAAATTCCTGAGTCAATGCCGCAAGTGCTTGTGGGGCTGTAGGAAAGGCATGAAATGTACAGGGATTCTGCATGGTATTCACTGGTGCAAACTGTGCCTCAGTGACGGGTGATGTGTTGCGTTGAATGTCCGTTAGCTGTGTAGGCGAAACGTGGTACGCAGTCCTCGTAGGCATGGAATCTGTACGGCCACACGATGAGCACGGCGCTGCAGGATCAACTGCCGATGCAGCCGAAATCTCAAGCAGAGCCGTGAGATCGCTATTGAGTGCCGAGTGATGGGGCGAAACCAAGGCAGGTGCGTCGCCCGAGGTGTGCATGGGGCAGCAGGATGGATAGGTGTATAAATGGCCCAGTGCAGTTGGCGCGAGTATCCCTTCGACCAGTGAGGAGGGGACACGTTAAATGGTGGGCTGCTCTGAGAAGCAGGCGGCCGTGCGTGTGGGCCCCGTAACTGGACAGCTGCGTGGTCCATGTTGTGCAGTAGAAACTCGAGCGGGGGTTTCCGGGGTCTTGTGCTGGATGAGCATTCTGTGGAGCATAGAGTGCTGTAGAAGGTGTCTGCGATGATGTGTACAGCACCTGGTGTGGTATGCCAGCAGAGTTTAGAGTCGTCCGGCCAAGTGAGGCAAACACAGGAGATACGAACATTCCCGGTGTATTAGTAGCACATGGGGTAAAGCGCTGCGCTTCACAGTCGAATGTCCATTCTGCGGTCGCGGCATCCTGCACTGCCGGAAAAACTGGAGGCTGTGTCATTGTCTATTGGCGTGAAACCGGTGATACACAGTGAGCTACTGCAACGTATTTTCGTGACTCGGGGTCACCAATGTGTGTTTTTTGGCTATAGTGACAGACCACACACAGAAAACTCCAACTTATTACAATAAGACACCTTTATTAAGGTTCGTATGATTACAGAAAACACAAGAAAAACAATGCAGATATTCACGACATGCGTATCACTCAGTCAAGTCGTAGACGGGACTACCAAAGACTCTCGAGTCTCCAAAGACCATTTACTCTGCAATTCGCCGGTGAAGTTACTGGTGGTCGACTGTGGCCACAAGTTCTTTTCTTTTAATTTAGATCCAAGCAATTCAGCTTTTTCTTTTGTTGTGCCCAGATCCCTAACCAAATTGTTAAGCTCAGTCGGAGTAAACAATTTGGGCTCTAGACTTTCTGTATTACAATGGAATTCATCATCATTTGATTCATCTAAATCAGATTGTACATCACAAAACACTTCTGTTCGAATAGAATTTAAGGAATTTCAGGAACCGGCAAATCTACACCATGTCCTCCTGGTCAGATGGTGGACGGAAGGTTAGGGTAGCTTATTACCTTCTTGTTTTTCGAATTATGACCAGTAATATCAACACTGCAAAAGGAGCAATCATCGGAATGATTTCTTGGCTCCCTTCATATCATAGGAACAACAAATCTAAAGGCTGTTTTCTCCTTTTTGGACAATTTTCTCGGATCTTCAACAGACACATAACATACCGTATTTGGTCTCAAAGATTTATCTTGAATAGAAGTTTAGATCCAAAGTATGATAGATAAACCTTTTTCACAAAGTCTGTAATGCTTCTTTGGTGTTTTTTAATCACAAATTTGCCACAGATGTAACAAAAACTGTCAGAGTTTTTACAATCACAATTACACATTGTACTGAGCACATGTACAGGAAACCGGAAAGTGAGGTTAGGTTGACAATAAACAAAACACCATCTGCTGACACAAAAATAGAATTGACCTTTTTTGCCAGCAAATGTTTTCAGCAGTGCTACCAATGTCATCTACATTCATTACGCCTCCTTTTTAAATAGTTTTAACTCTATAAAAACTGTTAAATTCTTTAAAAATCGCTTAAGTTAATAAATTTAACTGTAAAATGTGAAGAAATGGTGGGTGATACAGTATTTTAAGTATCATATTTGGATTACCCACCCTAAAAAAACATAAGAATAAGGTGTTTTCAGCAAAAAAGTTTTTCCATTGTTGGCCTGTGTTATTTGCAGATGATGCCGTCATTTACTGTCTTGTTAAGTAATCAGATGACCAAAATGAATTGCAAAATGATTTAGATTGGATATCTGGGTGATGCAAACAGTGGCACTGACCCTGAATAAAGAAAAGTACACAAGTACTAATAGAAATCTGATAAATTTCGATTATGTGATAAGTCACACAAATCTGAAGGCTGTAAAGTTAACTAAATACTTAGGGATTACAATTACAAATAATCTAAATTGGAATGATCACATAGATAACGTTGTGGGTAGAGCAAATCAAAGACTGCAATTCATTGGCAGAACACTTAGAAGGTGCAACAGATCTACTGAAGAGACTGCTTACACCACACTTGTCCACCCTATACTGGAGCATAGCTGTGTGGTATGGGATCCGCATCAGGTGGGACTGACGGATGACACTAAAAAAGTTCAAAGAAGGGTGGCTCATTTTGCATTATCACAAAATAGGGGAGATAGTGCCACAGACATGATAACGTGAGTTTCAGTGGCAATGATTAAAACAAAGGTGTTTTTCGTTAACTACAGGATCTTCTCATGAAATTTCAACCACCAGTTTTCTCTTCCAATTGCAAAAACATTATGTTGGCATCCACGTACATAGGGAGAAATAATCTTCAGGAAAAAATAAGAGAAATCCGGGCTTGCACAGAAAAATTTAACTGTTTAGTTTTTCCCACGCACCGTTCAAGAGTGGAACGGTAGAGAGACAGATTGGAGGTGGTTCATTAAATGCTCTGTCAGGCATTTAATTGTTAAAGCAGAGTAATCACATAGATGTAGAACAAAGTAAATTAGATGAAGGAAGAAATGCCTTAGGATCTGAGCTAGGGAATAATCTGCCCAGCACATAAGAAAGGCGATAGGGCAATTGCTGTGGTCTTATTCTATTAGGTATAACATATAAGGTGTTTAGTAAGAAAGCAAAACGAGGATAATGGAATGTAGTCGAATCAAGTCAGGTGATGCTGAGGGAATTAGATTAGGAAATGAGACACTTAAAGTAGTAAAGGAGTTTTGCTATTTGGGGAGCAAAATAGCTGATAATGGTCGAAGTAGAGAGGATATAAAATGCAGACTGGCAATGGCAAGGAAAGTGTTATTGAGGAAGAGAAATTTGTTAACATCGAGTATAGATTTAAGTGTCAGGAAGTCGTTTCTGAAAGTATTTGTATGGAGTATAGCCATGTATGGAAGTGAAACGTGGACGATAAATAGTTTACACAAAAAGAAGATTGAAGCTTTCGAAACGTGGTTCTACAGAAGAATACTGCAGGCTAGATGGGTAGAGCACACAACTAATGAGGAGGTATTGAAAAGAATTGGGGAGAAGAGAAATTTGTGGCACAACTTGACTAGAAGAAGGAATCGGCTGTTAGGACATATTTTGAGGCATCAAGGGATCACCAATTTAGTACTGGGGGGCAGCGCGGAGGATAAAAATTATAGAGGGAGACCAAGAGATGAGTACAATAAACAGATTCAGAAGGATGTAGGTTGCAGTAGGTACTGGGAGATGAAGAAGCTTGCACAGGATAGAGTAGCTTGGAGAGCTGCATCAAACCAGTCTTCTGGACTGAAGACCACAACAACAACCACAACACTAAGATTTCAGCCTCTCGACTAGTATACTTGGTGGAAATGACACTAGGGGATCATTGAGCTGGATTTAGGAGAAACAGGTCCATAATGGACCAGATATTTTTATTGAGACAAGTGCTAGAGAAATGTTACAAATATGACAAGCAACGGCATTTGATTTTAAACAAGCAACAAGCATACAACTGCCTAATCAGGAATAAGATTCTCCAAAGTATGAAAGATTTTAGATTGCCGTTAAAATTAGTGAGTCTGGTGGAAATGATAGTGAGAGCAACAATTTGGATGGTCAAAATAGAGCAAGAGTTGTCAGATTTCCATGTAGGAATGGGGCTGTGGCAGGAAGATGTGGTCTCAGCACTAATATTTAACTAAGCACTAGAGAAGGTAATCAAATCTAGGGGCAGTAATATTTAACTGTCAGGTCCAGGTGGTTGCATACACTTATGATGCATCATGGAAGTTAGGAAAGGAATTGATAAAACGAAAAAAAAAATAAATAAATAAATAAATAAATACAAAGTCTACGATGAAAGCATATGTTGGTGGGGGTAGAGAAGAGACTCCAGTAAAAATAAATGGCAAAGAGTACCGAGAGGAAAAATTTAAATATGTTGGTTAGATAATTACAGAAGATAACAGTATAGTAGCAGAAATTCGAGAAAGGACAGCAAGCTGGCAACCAATGTTGTTATTCCTTGCAGAATATATTCAAGTCCAGAAACATTAGTGGGAATACAAAAACCAAATGACTATATTAAGACCTATAGTAATGTATGGATCGGAAGGCCGGGTGATGACTACAAAGGAAGAAGGTGGTTATTGTCATGGGAAAGGTAGGTTTTGAGAAAAATATTTGGGGCAGTGACAGGGGAAGAAAGATGGAGAGTAAGGGTAAAATCAGTACTACAGACACTCTTTGGGCATATTAATAATATAATTAAAATCAAGCAAGCAAGAAAGAAAGAATAAGATGGGCTGGTCATGTACGCAGAATGCCAGAAACTCAAAATATTAAGGAAGTATTTATAAGAAAGTCCTAGGGGAGAAGGAGAAGAGGAAGATGCAGGGAAAGGTGTCTTGAAGATGTGGAGGAGGATTTGAAAGGAATGGACAGAGAAGAATGGTGGCAGGTGACAAAGGAGGCAAATGTTCTATGAGGACAGTAGTGCCAAGCAGTAGGTACCTTCTGTGATGGCCGACATCTGTATCTCTCTTGTGACAAACTACACAATTGTTTGGGCTATATTTGGTTTGTTATTTGGACTCTTGCTTGGATTTGGATTGTGATAGATTTTCTTCTCATGAATTGTCTGTTACCAGGTTTATGATGCCACATTTATATCATGTGCTTATACTGAGTTTCATATGGAAATAAATGCTGATGCAAAAGATTTCCCCATAAGTATCTGTGCCTTTGAACTGTTGCATTGATAAAAGAATGCCTGAAGCATTACGAGTCTAAGCCATTCATATTAATCAATGAAAATCTCATTATCATTACCTCTTTGCAATACCAATTTACAAACTACATTTCCTTCACATCAGTCACTGTTTTCCTTTTACATACACTTCTTTATTCTTCTTAACCTCTTCAGTATTTATTTAACATAGTGATGGATGTTTCAGTGCTAGGCCAGGTTAGTCCACGGAGTCAGGTGTAAGGCTCCACAGTGGCCGCCTGTGGGCACATGGCATCAGGTATAAGGCACTTCTGTGGCTGCTGGTGACTTCATGGTGGTCAACATGTTAATTTCAACTTTTCCTGTGCTCACATAAATCATTCTGTGCATATTAAGATCTGATTGTATTTTCTGCCACCCTAACTTATATTTCGCATGCTTCTCTGTAGGTAACTGTCTAAACATTTTTGAAGCAAAGCCACAGCTGTTTCCTTTCTATAGCCTCTCTAGCTGAGATTGTTTTTTTCCATAATGACTTTGACAAGATCAATTCATTTTTGCCTTTGTTCTCATTTCCCAGCTCATTATTAATACAACTGTGGAGCAATGTTACTTACGAGGACATTTCGCCTCTAACAGAATGCTGTAAAAAAATAGTAGAGAACTGTCTTTTGCAGCATCACATTTCAATTGTTTTTACATAAACCATAACACTTGCCATACATATTTACTGAATTATCAAACTCTTGCCCAAGTATATTCTCAATATTTAATTCAAAATCTGGTAAGAGTATATTCAGAAGCTAGCTACCTAATGTCTGAAACTTGATAAAAGCGAAGAAAAAATTCTTAAACTGAGACTCAAGAATTTTCAATACTTGCAGCTGCGAATACGGACACGCGACCGCTCAGTCCAATTGTTGTCTGGCAAGCAAATAAGGAACACAGGAAAATTTTCTGCCTTTAACAGATTCTTTGATTTATGATCAGTTATTAACATATACATAATTTAATTCTGGAAATGTCTTACACAATGAGACACATCTTTCACGGCAGCCTGGGACCTCTTGCCTCTGATATGCTGTGAAATAATGAGGTCAAATCTACTAATATTTCTGTCATTTACTTCATCTAATTTACAACTGTCACTTATGAGAATTGTTATCTGTGAGTCGAAAAGGAAGCTCAGAAGATGGGAAAGAATGCATTCTGCCAGAGAACGAGGTGCTGGGCAAGACTACACAACCTTTGTAGCTGCAGCAGGGATCTCTCACTTATTGCGGGTCTGCAGGCCAGCTATAGTCCACACTGGACAACCCCAAGCTCTGTTTAAATAATACAAAACAGTGAGACCCTATGGAAGATGCAAGGCTGGTTTCAGGTTGCATGGGGTCAATAGCAGTGGTGACCGTGGGTTTCCTATTCAGCAGTATGTACTCACAGCATATCTATAGCTGTTACTGCAGAATACTTCCATGGTAATTATAACAGCTGACAGACCCCTATATGAAATATTCAGTTATTTATGAGAAATCTGCATGCATTATTCTGTTAGCTGTCAAACAAGCAGAAACAGTAATTGGACAGTTCACTATAGACTTATTAAAAGGACAGACAGGAAAAATGAACTGGAATCATTACCTGAGTGTTTCAGTCTTGTGTGCAGCAAGCTGGCGATTGATAACATGTTTATAGACAATGTTCAGTCTGAAACAATTCAGTGTGTAACCAACTGTTAATGGACTCTCTGATGATGATGCACAATTAATGGAAATAAACACTATAGCACTTTACAGTCCTTAGGCAGTTCATACAAAGCAGTGAGGCTTATTAATAACAGTATACAATATTTTAAGAGTGAGTGAAAAGTGGTGACATGAGGTGAGGTATGTATTGAAAGATACACCAATGTCAAATGTAGTTTACTCCACAGTAAATTTGTATAGTAGTTTAAAGTTTATTGAAAACATTCATTAACAAAAAACTAAAGCCATGGATAATCAAGGGAATTAAAATTAAGATGAAGAGAGATATATACACAAAGGCCAGAATAAGTCAATATCTGACATTACTTGCATATTACAAAAAAATACAGTAATATTTTAAGGAAAGTCATTAAAATGTCAAGAAGTCTGTACATCCTGATGGAAATTGATAATGCATATAATAAGATTAAAACTATATGGGATGTTGTCAAATGGGAGACAGGACAGCCAGCCAATGTAGACGATATCATAACAATTAAACTAAAGGACGGTATTGTGATTCATAATTCTCAATCTGCAGGTACTTTTAACAGTAGCTTTCTAAATGTGGCACAAAAAAGGATTAAATGGTTCATTTGAAGAAGCAAGAGAATATAGTCATTAAAAATCAAACAATGGAAACTCCATGTTGGAATATCAACACTATAAGAGAAATAGGTTGCTACTTACCATAAAGATGGCATGTTATGTTGCAGACACTTACATAAAAGCTTTTGTTCACTGCCTTCACCAGAAAAAGGAAAAGAAATACACACCAATCATTCACACAAGCAAGCACACCTCACGCACACATGACCGACTGCGCAGACCAGAACGCCATGCCATTTTGATCCAAGCTGCTGGGGCTGGTGGTCAAGTGTACTTGCTTGTGTGAATGAATGATGCGTGATTCTTTCTTTTTTTCTGGTGACGGCTGAAAGCTTATGCGTGTCTTAATTGTATGAACTTGCAGTATGCTGCAGGTGAAAAATGGGTCCCCAACTAATTTTATAATAGAAATAAATGGTTGTAGGTCTGTCATGTTGTGTTGAGAAATACCTTTTTTATTTCTCCACGGTGACTACTTTTGGACAACTGCGCCCATTTGCAAACCATCAGTATCGTAAGTGTCACAGTACAGGTAATAGCCTATGTACAAAAACTGCCCCTGCAGTGACACACCTGCAACTTATGCTGGAGCTAAGACCATTTATTTCTTTTAATTGTGTGTCTGCAACTTAAAGTGTCATCTTTAGGGTAAGTAGCAAACCATCTTTTCCTACAGTGTTAATTATTAAAAATGTCATTCTACAAAACTTTAGGCAACTAGAAGTATTGCCACTATTCTTCACTAAAATTAACAGAATTGGAAAAACCCTAAAAAACAAAAGCTCGTACATAACTGATGGAATTTCAAATAGAATTATGAAAAAGTTTCCAAGTAAAATAGTAATGTCCTTACTGATCTATCATTGGCATAGAGAATTCTTCCAGTTGAATTAAAATAAGTAACATATTTTTTAAAAAAATATTTGAAAAAGTAAAATATTTAAGAGTAGGTTAACATTTAAGTGGAAACAGTTTGCTCAGCATGTCACTGTTTGGATTCCAGAAGGGTTGCTTGACTGAGAATGCCATTTAGACATCTTCTCGTCAAATATTAAAAGCCTTAAGTAATAAAATATCACCAGTTCAATGTTTTTGTGGTCTTTCCATGGCAATTAATTGTGGGAATCTTATTACGCTCTTAGAAAAACTGAAGTTTTATGAAATCGATTGCTTTACACACAACCGTTTTGAATTGCTGGTAAGCTGATAGCCCCCAAAAAACACCTTGTTTTTTAAATCTAGATGCATGGTTAAGACGAAAATATAATGTTAACACCCATCATGAATACTTATCCTGTAAACTGACTCAGTCCATGATAAAAGAATCATTCAAATGATCTATGGAACATATTATTTTACTGCCATAAAATACAGGGTGTATCAAAAAGAATCATCTGATTTGGCACATCTATGTTTCTGAAACTACTAAACATCTAAAATGATATTTGTTTTTTGATGAATGGGGAACTCAATTTTTTTTTTCAAACCTTTTAATAGGTGTTAAATATGCCCCCCCCCCCCCCCCCCCCTTGAGGTACGTGGATACATGGCATACATCAAAGTGGTATTCAAATTTTTCTGAGCATGTCTTGTGTTACTGCTGCTGTTATGTGATTATTTATTGTTGTTGTCAACAGAGACACATAAACAGTGTTTTATAAACCCCCACTAGAAATAATCACATGCAGTCAGGTCGGGTGAACTTTGAGGCCGGTAATGTAAGGCTCAATCACTTGGTCTAGTGTATACGATGCATCCGTCAGTAAACCTTTGATTTAAAAAGTCCTGCACTTCCGGATGACAGTGTGGCGGTGCCCTACATAAAACTCAAGAATTTGCTCTCTCCAACACTATGTTGTTATGAAAAGAATAGTTGCTACTCACCATACAGCGGAGATGCTGAGTCAAAGATAGGCAGGCACAACAAAAAGACGTCAAAATACAAGTTTTCCGTCATCGAGGTCACTGTCAAAAATAGACGACAGACACACACTCACGAACACATATGCAAAAGCTATAGAGAGAGAGAGAGAGAGAGAGAGAGAGAGAGAGAGAGAGAGAGAGAGAGAGAGAGAGAGAGTGTGTGTGTGTGTGTGTGTGTGTGTGTGTGTGTGTGTGACAGAGGCTTTAATGACTGAAAGCTTATATTGTGACAGTCTTTTCGATGTGCCTATCTGAGACTCAGCATCTCCACTATATGGCGAGAAGCAACTTTCCTGTTCATAACATTGTTACATTCCTTCCTGGATTTACCATTGTCTGATTTTCAACAGTATAATAGTCATGATTTTTTTAAATCAGATTTTTTTGATATACCCTGTATTTAAAGGTAACATCTAATAATACTGTAAGTAACTGCTTTTGATGCTATCTGTGCTATGAATTTAAGTCATGTGACTTATTGCTCTCATGAGGAATTTGCCTTATCCCACATGCAATACCATTTTCTGCTGCCATTCTCCAGATCCCTTCCTGAATTCAACTTTTACATTTTAAAGACACATGCTGGACATGCTTCTACATGGGTTGGACAAAATATGGAAGCACCAAAAACAACACATTACCATGTCTAATATGGTGAAGGAAAACGATTGGCATTCAAAACAGCTTCCAATCATCTTGGAATGTATAAATACAGATCCAGCATGGTTATTAAGGGAATCTTGTACCATTCCTCCAGCAAAATGGGTCAAGTTCAGGTATTGGTGATGAAGGTGAATAAGTGATAGGACATACATCTCTCCCGGGTAGACCACAAAGACTCAATAATATTGAGATCTGGTGACTACAGTGGCCAGGGGAAATGCAACAATTCATACTTGTGCTCAGAATGCCAGTCATGGACAATGAGTTGTGTGAACAGCGATCCTGTCAACTTGAAAGACAGCATTACAATTGGCGAACAGACATTGTACCATGGGATAGACATGATCAGCCAAAATGGTCACATAATCCTTGGCAGTAATGCGATCTGGCAGAGTAATCATGGAATACCTTTTTATGGCTACCAAAATCATCACTGAACTCCCATGTTTCACTCTTGAGACATAAGCTTGGCCAGAAGTTTGAAACGGTGTGAAAGAAGGAGCATCTGACCAAGTGGCTAGTTAGTTGGTTAGGCAGTTGGTTGCGTGCTCCATTGATCAATCACATGGTATATTAATACAGAGTTAAAGATTAATATTTCTATTATTTACCCAATTCCCTTAAATGGCCCAAAATGCATACACTATATTTATTTATTTATTCCTATTCAAGAATTCATCTATGGTATAGGAGTTATCAAGGAGGTATGATTTTAATTTATTTATTGAAGCTATTACTGCTGTCTGTCAGACATTTTATTTCATCTAGTAACTTGTTGAAAATTTTTATAGCAGCATATTTTACCCCTTTCTGTGCCAAAGATAGGTTGAGCCAAGGACAGTGTAAGTCTTTCTTTTTTCTGGTATTATAATCATGAATGTCATTGTTGTTTTTAAACTGGTCCATGTTGCTGACAACAAATTTCATTAGTGAGTAGATGTATTGTGAGGCTATTGTAAGAATTCCCAATATTTTAAAAAGATGCTTTCAAGATGTGTGACTGTGAACCCCACACATTATTCTAACAACTTTCGTTTGAGCAGTGAATACCTTTTTGTCTAAATGTTGAATTATCCCAAAATATTATTCCGTGTGACATCAGAGAGTGAAAGTATGCAAACTATGTTAGCTTACTAATTTCTATATCCTCACAATTGGCAATTATTCTGATCGCAAAAGTTGCTGAACCTAGTCGCTTTAGGAGATCCAAAATATGAATTTTCCAATTAAGATTCTCATGTATATGTACACCCAAAAACTTAGTATGATCTACCCTGTCTCCTGACTTCTGTGGATGTGTTACATTTATTGAAGGGGCTGTACTTTTTGCAGCGGAAAATTGGATGTACTGTGTTTTTTCAAAGTTTAGAGCAAGCCCATTTGCAGAAAACCAATTAATGACTTTTCCAAAAGACCTTATTTGTATCATTTTCAATTGGACTTTCTTTTACTGGATTAATAGTGATGCTTGTATCATCAGCAAACAGTGTCAGTTCACCTTCCTGTTTCAGATAGGAAGGGAGGTCGTTCACATATATCAAGAACAGAAGGGGAGCCATGATTGAACCCTGTGGAACACCTAATGTAATTTCACCCCAGTTAAATGAAGTGGCAAACTTATTTAAATCACTTGACCCATATAATGAAACTTTTTGCTTCCTGTTCTGTAGGTATGAATTAAACCACTCATATGCTATTCCATTTATACCATAGAATTGCAATTTCTGTAACATAATGTCATGGTTCATACAATCAAATGCTTTGGCCAAGTCACAGAAAATTACTATTGGTGACATTTTGCTATTTAAAGACTCTATTATGTGGACAGTGAAATTGTATATTGCTGTCTCAGTGGAACAGCATTTCTGAAATCCGAACTGTGATTTACTAAGTATCCCATTACTGTTGAGATGGCTAACCACTCTTGAGTACATTACTTTCTCAAAGATTTTTGAGGATGCTGTAAGCAAGGATACTGGCCGATAATTATTGACATCTGTGGTGTCCCCCTTTTTGTAAAGAGGCCTGACAATGGCATATTTTAACCTCTGTGGGAAAATACCTTGAGTGATGCATTACGTATGTGACTCAGAACATCAGCTGTAATTGCTCCACACTGTTTTAATATCTTATTAGAGATGTCATCTACTCCAACAGATCATTTATTTTTAAGAGATTTAATAATTTTACTTATTTCACAAGAGGTTTTTAGGTGAAACTTAATCTGACTAAATTGCTCCATGATGCAGGTTTTATGGCTTTGGAACCATACTTTCCTGTCAAGGGCTTTTTCATCACCGATGAGTAGTTTTACAATTCCAGATCACCCTGTGATTTACAGCTTGTGGAACTCCCGTCATGTTGTTTTGGTGCTGACAGAGTTTTCAAGTGCAACATTTAATTTTGCAGTGACTTTTGTAGCTGTCATTCTCATTTTTTGTCACAATCTTCTTAAATGACCACCTGTCATGAAAACCCAACAAGCACTGTTGTCCACATTGACACTTAGCACATGATGTTTTCCCTGGCTTATCCGTATGTGATATAAATCTTCGATGCTGTGCCTCTTGAAACACCAAACACCTCTTACAACAATGGATATTAAGTGGAAAATTATGACGACTCAGATAAAATCTGTTAACAGTTTCTTAGACATAGAGTGTAAACAGATCTACATTAATACACTAGTGGGAACAGTCTTCTAAACAGAAACATTATGTTAAACAGCATCACAGATGGGGGTTAGGAATCATTCATACTGGCCTACAAGCAGAAATTGACAAAGTCGTCTAATATAATTATTGGGATTCTGTATCTGGTGTGGTCCACATAGACTTCTCAGTGTGTGGCCAACAGGGGACAGTAGTAAGACTATCGCCTTGCATTCAAGAAGACGGTGGTTCAAATGTCAATTGACCATCCAGATTTAGGTTTTCTGTGGTTTCCCTAGATTTCATAAGGAAAATCCCAAGATGGTTCCTTTGAAGAGGATATGGCCAATCTCCTTTTCTTCCTGTCCAATCTGATCAAGTGCCCTTCCTGTATTTACCTGTCATTGTTGGGACATCAAACAGGAATCTTCCTTCTTTCCTTTCGAGGCAGACACATGGGATATCAAAACTGGAGTCAGTCATTATATTGCACGAAAATAAAACAAAATTTTTGGAGCATTACCTACTGGTGCCTTGAGACACTGAAACTGACCATGTGGCGCTGATGCTCTTATTACTATTTTCACTAAGAAGGCAGAGCGAGGTAACAAGTGTTCCATCAACAAATAAAAACAAATCTCAATCACACACTACAACTCAAAAACAACTGCAACAAAACAGATCTATCTCCACAAACATTACCAACAACTACACCCCCCCCCCCCTCCCCCGGCTCGAGCCACAGCCCCTCACCCTCACAACACATCCTAACCATCCTTAACCAACCTATACATTTTACTACTAGCCCTTAAAAAACATGATAAATGCAATAGTCCCCAGGAATGCTCTTCCGCCAGCAATACTCATCTAAATGAGACTGAATGTTAGAAGAGTGCCTCTTCCCTCTCCCAATAACTGACTTAACTGCCCCCAAAACCCCTCTATCATATTTGTACATTCCCCAGTCTCATAATTCTTGAATTCTAAACTATAGTCAACAACTAAATGATTATACCTCATCTGGCCCAACTCCCTGTAAGATGAAAAGGCATTGGAAACTATTGTGTTACCCTCCTCTATAAACTCCTCAATTAATCCCACCAATTCCCTTTTCTTGTGCCCTTCCAAAACCCCTAAAAACACACTCTGAAAAACAACCCCCAGACACAACAGGCCCCCCCACACCCATAAACCAATGGGAGACTTACCCCTCCCATATTCCCTCTTCCCAAACTGCGACTCGTCAACCTCCACCACCACCCCAGGCCCACCCAACTTACTGGTGTACTTAATATGTTCAGAACAAACTTCCCTACAAAACGAAAACCAGTCAAAAACTGTCCTCTCACTCACACCAGTCTCATGTGCACAAAAACTATAGGAGAATCTACAACAAAAACAATACGTCATCAACACTATCTTTGTCATGCCCAACCCAGACCTCTTTAACCAGGTACCACACCTTATGGAGTGCAGCACCACCACATGTAGCAGTCCCTGGTCTGAGATGCTGGAACTCTGGCCAACCGCATGTTCTGGTGACACATGCCGCACTTCACCACTTCAGCCAACAGCCCAAATAATTGTAAGAATTTTATCAGGGACAACATATTGTCCCCCATTTCCAACTGCAAACAAACACTATTATATTTATCCATCATATTCATACCTGTCAAAAGCAGCCACAAATTAAACAACTCATCACGTGACATCCAGAAAATAGCTCTACAATAACTTAGACACAACAAAAACTTAATTCTTAACTCACTGAAACAAATTTCTGTCAAAGAACAGTCACAAACAACATCTGAATAGATCAAGCAACAACACCAAAATGAACCCAATACATCATCACATAATATGTAAACCATAAACACACCACCAGAGGACACCATCGACCACAACAAAATGACATATACCAACACAACACACTCAAACTAAACTCCACGCTGTCGTGACATCACACCACAACACACTTAAGTGACAGGTCAAAGCCAACGGGTGGGATCGGACGCCTCCATTGACCCCAATTTTTGCGTCTCCATCAGAGCAAATATATCTCATTTAGATCAGCAAACAAGGGCTATACCATCAGAAATGCATCTGCATATACCAACAGTGAGAACAGAAAAAAAATTGAAGAATTTTGGGAGACACTAGAAAATGAGACACCAAAAATACCGAAGCACTATGTAAAACTACTCGTAGGAGACTTCAACACACAGATCAGCAGAGAATAGAAATACTGGGCAATAGTAGGAAATTTTCCTACACACAATCATACCAATAAGAATCAAGAAAGGCTTAACTTCTGCGCAATTTGACTTAATGTCAACCTTTTTTAGGAAATTACCACAGAGAAAGAAGAGCTGGTTCCTCCTAATGCACATTTAGGTTCATATAAACTGGATCATATGGCAACAACCAAACAGAACCATAGAGAAATCATGAACATATGGGTCGGAAGTCTAGGCGTAGATTCAGACTACTTTCAACAGAAATCAAAGTCAATTTTCAATCTAGTAGAATATCAAACCCCAAAATTTAAAAAAAGTCCATAGAAATGACACAAAATTTTTGTCAGAGAACAGGAAGGAATTCATTAAAAATCTGGAATGGAATCAGAGAGGCAATGATAGAAATGGTGACAGAACTAGAACAATCACAGAGAAGAAGGAAACATAGGTGGTGGACTAAGAAATGTAACTAAGTGATAGGGCATAGACTAACTGCTTGGAAACAAAGGAACACCTGCAAAAAGGAAAAAAAAAAACTGGAACACATTCACTGAGATCAGAAAACAGACAGCAAAAATTATTCGAACAGGGAACAGAAATATAATAAAAAATGATTACAGGAAATAGATACAAATTTCAGACAATACAACACTAGGGACTACTACTAAGTTTTCAAAAAAGAAATAACAGGTTATAAGCCAATGAGCTTACACTTCAAAGATTCAACAGACAAACTGATTACCAATGATGAAGACAATTGTGAGTTACTAGCAAAATATTTTAAAAATCTTCTAAGCTGTGAGGAACCAACACAATGACTAATTTTCAGTCAGCCTCAAAAGGAAAACCCACCTTCAGAACCACCATCACTGCATCAAACTGAACAATACATTGGCCAGCTGAAAAACAACAGTGGGACAGGTGAAGATGGCATATTAGTTGAGGTGTGGAAACTGGAAGGGGAGCAGGCAGCTGAAACCATTTACGAGGTAATTAAAGATTTCTGGGAGAAAAGAAGTAACGAATGACTGCAAACGAGCCATAATCCATCTGCTACATGAAAAGGGTGACAGGACAGACGCCAACAATTACTGACACATACCTCTACTTCCAGTCACCTACAAAATTTAGTCCAGAGCACTACAGAATAAAATAGAAGATAATCAGAACACACAATTGGCAAGTACTAAGTAGAGTTCAGAAAAAAAAAAAAAATCGTGCCCAGCACAAATTTTTAACTTGTAAAATACCCTCAGGATCAGAAAAATGCTAAACTTTAATAAAGTTTTCCTTTTGAGGCTGACTGAAAATTAGTCATTGTGTTGGTTCCTCACAGTTTAGAAGAGTTTTACAAGTATTTTGCTAGTAACTCACAATTAATTGATTTCAAGAAAGCATACAGTTCTGTAGAATGATAGACACACAGACAGTGTTCCTAACAATTAGTCGAACAGACACAGACAACCTCATAACTTAAATTTCTAGGAGAAGTTTCTGAACCCTTTAGAAGTAACATAGGTGTTCGACAGGGCGATGGGCTCTCATCGATTATCTTCAGTCTTGTATTAGACTAAGTCGTGAGAGAGTGGGATAAGGAACTACAAGACAAAAACATTGAAAGAATCCATCTAGGACAAGGAAGAGGAAGATTTGAGGTGAAACGTCTCATGTTTGCTGACAATATTGCAGTAATTTCTAAAGACAAAACAAATGTATAGATAACAATAGAAACACTTCACAAAACTCTAGTGAAAACCGGATTACTAATATCATATGAGAAAATAGAATAAATTGAAGATAAACACACAGAGAAAAATATATACAAACTCAACACGGAAATGCCAAAAGAGTTGATAAGTTTAAGTATTTGGGAGAATGGATACAATAAAATGGGTTAGATAAAATCACAGGCAAGGAAAGATTGAAGAAAATGGAATTAGCATACAAACTCACCCAAAACCAATATAATAAAAGATCCCTATCATTCTGGGGAAAGATTAAATACTACCCAATAGTAACGGAAACAGAAGCACTTTATGGATCTGAATGTCTGAACAGCCCATAAGACCCAACAGTAGCGACTGGCTGCAATGCCATCCTCAGCCCACAAGTGTCTTCGGGTGGGGATATGGTGGGACGTGTTCAGCACACCACTCTCCTGGCTGAATGTCAGTTTACAAGACTGGAGCTGTTATATCTCAATCAAGTAGCTCCTGACTTTGCCTCACAAGGCCTGAGTGCACCCCACTTCCCAACAGGGTTCGGCAGACCGAATGGTCACCCATCCAAGTGCTAGCCCAGCCAGACAGTGCTTAACTTCAGTGATCCGATGGGAATCGGTGTTACAACTGTGGCAAGGTCATTAGCAACTGATTACTTAACACTGAATAAAAGAGGTGAAGAAGAAGAACTGGAAAAGAAAGAAAGGAAAATACTCAGAAAACTTTAGGACCACAAAAGGACAATGATAACAACTGGACGGAGAGGAGAAATGAATATCTATATGGAAACAATGACAGCCACAAGAAGAAAGAGGAGATTAAAATTTTATAGTCATATGTACAGAATGAATGACAACAGGCTAATGAAGAAAGTTTTTAACTTAATTTCCAAATCAAAAAACACCATGGGATAGTTGGAAGAGACAAGAAAGGACTTGAGAAAACTTAACTTGGCACGAAAGACCATACAACCCAGGGAAAGTTTCAAGCTACTGATCAAAACAGCATTTCCTGCCCAACAACGAAGTTAACAATCTCAGAGAATGATGTCAAATGAATAAAAGCAAGCAATCAGCCAACAGATGAAGTTCTGGCAAGATAAAAAGAAAAAGACTGTACCTTTGTCTTGGGTCCTAAGCAGTCTACAACTGGTCATATTCTGTAATGAAAGAAGTGTCATACCATACACTATAATATCATGACACAAAAGCTGAGAAAGGCTGATCTGTATGGTACTTATCAGTGGAAGCTGGAAATCTAAAACTGCGTCATTTTGTGGGGGAAACTGAGGACATCAATGAGTCTGAATGGGTTCAACTTTGAAACGTGAAAACGCCTGAGAAATGATTCTAAACACGGTAGACTCAGATGCTATAAAGGCACACTGCAACTGAATTTACAATTAGTTAAAAGGTGACAAATACATGTCAATCACTATCAGACTTTGGGAAAATTCTAGTTGTTAGCAGCTTTGCTTAGTGACCAGAATTATGTGCACATAGTCCTAAGCAGTATAATTACCTTCAGTTCAAGGCTATCAGGGGTTAATATCCCTAGAAAATCTGGTCTGTGAAGTTGTGGGATTCATATTTGCTGTTTGGATAAACAGTCTCAGGGAATATGGAGTCTGTTGATTCTGTGAGAGATACTGGAAATGCTTTTTCCTTTTTTCTGTCGCAATTGTGTGTTGTTTAGGATGGGAAAAAGAGGGCATCACTCATCAGCAATGAAAGCTGCTACCAAGTAATTCAGTTGGAGGGAAGTAAAATATGAACTGTCCAATAAAAAGTAAGAACATAACCAGAGCATATATTTTTCAGGATACCAGGAAAGAGAAAATCATTCAGCATATTACTACTGCTATGATTGGTGCGAGATTTTTCAGCATCTGCTGGATGGTGGTTAAAGACTTTGACTGCAAGTGTAAACAATGGTACTCAAGAGTGTCACTGCTGCCAGACACCTGGCCCACTGAGGACTTACCATAGACTACACCCAAATGGTGCTGTCTCATGGTGTGTTTAGAGCATGAGTTACTCAATATAGCACTTTGTAATCATATGCACTAAAGTACCCCGGTGTAACACTACAACCTGCTGGTATTCCGTTTATCTCAAAGTCATTGATAAGTAACACCCACGAAAGAGACACTATAAGTATCATTAATAAAATTAGCATTTTATCGTTACTAAATATTAGTTTGTGACTGAAATATTTTAGTTGTTCTGTTTTGAACAATTCAGTGTAAAGTATTAAGAAATTTTGTAAATGTAAACTATCATTAATTTAGCTTTACTCGACAATGGATGGAATGATTCCACAGCCGACTGGTGAGTGTGACTACCCCCCATATGGATGACCCAGGTTCGATTCTCATTATTTGTCACAGACTTTTCCTTCTTGGGAGAACTGGAATGTGGTGCACTCAGCCTCATGATACCAATTGAAAAACTACATACATAAGGATATAACAAACTGTGAAAATAATCAATTATTGATACTATAATATAAATGGATAGATAACAAATGTTCTCACCAAGTGGCAGCAGGGAAACATACACAAGGACTTAACTTTTTCTTCTGGCAGAAGAGTTGAAGGGGAAGGAAGAGGGGTGAAGCAAAAGGACTGGAGATGTTTAGGGGAAGGAGTACAGTTCAGAAAAGTCACCCAGAACCACCGGTGAGAACAGACTTTCCTTCTCATCCTGTCCGGTCAGTCTCCCCTGACCCGCGGTTCTCGGTGACTTTTCTGAACTGTACTCCTTCCCCTAAACGTCTCCAGTCCTTTGCCTACCCTTCAACTCTTCTGCCAGAAGGAGGTGCCACTGGTTCCCAAAGCTTGTAAAAGTTATATCCTTTTGTGTGTATGTGTGTGTGTGTGTTTGTGTGTTCCCCTGCCAACACTTAGTGAATAGTTATTTTATCTTTCCATTTATATTATAATATAAGTAACTGAATGTATGAAAAATCTACTCACCAAGCGGCAGCAGAGAACACACAAAAGGTATTACAGTTTGCTAACTTTCAAAGCCAGTGACTCCTTCTGGCAGAAGTGTTAAAGGGGAAGGAAGAGCGGCGAAGGAAAAGGCCTGGTGAGGTTTAGGAAAAGGAGTAGAGCCGGAAAAGTCACCCAAAACCCTGTGTTGGAGAGACTTATCCGTATTATCCAAGTCTTTCCTTCTCATCCATCTGGTATGACTTCCCTGACCAGGGATTCTGGGTGATTTTTCCGAACTACACCCCTTTTCGTAAAACTCACCACTCCTTTTCCATCACCCCACTTCCTTCTCCTTCAACCTTCTGCCAGTAAAAGAAGCTGCTGGCCCCAAAAGGTAGAAAATTATACGTTTTATTTGTGTGGTGTCCTGCTGCCGCTTGATGATTAGGTTTTTTAATCTATCTAATGAGGCTCTCATCATTCCTTTTGAAAACATGCTTTTACACTACCAAAACTAAGGTCTCACATTCTGTTTCTTGAACCATTCTCGTCCCTTGGAGTTACTCTCAAAGGCCTAACAGTGAACGTCTCCATTTCTGGATGTAATCGCACTCTACACCAGCCTCTTTTACAATTTCAAATACAGAAACCTCTTGCACTTACTTGGCTAATATGTGCTCTATGTGCCTCATCTGTAAATTTTCCTTTTCCAAAGTCCTGCAGTTATTCCCTTCCTATTTCTCTGCAGGTCCCTAAACAGCCAAACCATCCACCATCACTCTTCTCCTACAAACTGAACTTGGTCACTATCCTTAACATCAGCGAGTCTTAATAACTGCCTCCCAGAGCAATAACAACTCAATCACAAGAACGAGTCACAACAGTACAGTATTCTCAAGCTCTTGTCTAAAGCATTCCGCCCTCCCGAATTATCTCTCTTATCCATGGGTCTTACCAAAAAGGGTTTTTCCTTCTCATCCCATCCAGTAAGCCTCCCTGACCCAGGGTTCTGGGTGACTTTTCCAAACCATATCCTTTTTCCTAAACCTAACCAGTTATTTTCCTTCGCCCCTCTTCCTTCCCCTTCAACCCTTCTGCCTGAAGAAGGGGCCACTGGCTGCAAAGGTAACAAACTGTAATACCTTTCATTTGTATGTTCTCCTGCTGACAGTTGGTGAGTATATTTTTTATCTATCCTATTATTTATATTTTCATAAATTGATTATTTTCATTGACATACTTACATAAGAAGTAGCAGCTCTGAGGTACCAAAAGCAGACGATAGCTGGGAAAGGAGTGAGCTGACTGCATCTGCATCCACATCTACATACATACCCTGCAATCCCTCATACAGTGCATGGTGGAAGGTACCTTGCAGGACAATTACTAGTCATTACCTTTCCTGTTCCAATCGCAAATGGAACAAGGGAAAAAAATGACTACCTATATGCATCTGTACCAGCCCTAATTTCTCTTATCTTGTATTCACAGTCCTTACGAAATGTACAATGGTGGCAGATCATTCTGGCGTCAGCCACAAATGTCGGTTTTCTAAATTACCTCAACAGTGTTCCAGAAAAATATCATCATCTTCATCTCTCCATGGATTCCTGTTCGAGTTTATCAAGAATTTCCATAATAATCATTTGTTGATTGCCCTACAGTAACATACCCCCCCCCCCCCCCCCCTCCCACCATAGCACAACCAAATTAGGGCAATGACATGACGGCCAGGACCTGATCACAGAATTCCTTTTCTGTCAAAACTTATAATTCATGTGAATATGAAAGCAAGTATGATGTTTATACTATAAATACTTTTTAAATTTACTGACTGCATTACTCTAATTGGTCTGTTTCACTATAATCTGCCTCACTTAAGTACACTATTTGTACAACCCAAACGGCACAATAAATCTGTCAATGCACAAATGGCTTGCCCAAAGACTGCATAACAAAGGATACTACAAAACTAAACATTGGCCTGCGAGTAAACTGTATAATTGTAATGATAAGTTCAATAATGGCTCACACTAGTTTACTTTCAGATTCAATGTACTATGTCAATTGTATACCTGTTGTCAAGGTGTGTTTTCAATCCATACAACTTCTACAGTTTTTCAGATCTTGTACTCCTGGTTTGTGGCCCAATAAATAAGTAAATGAATGTCACAAATCTGAAAACCAGTTATTACTTTTTCATTTGTTTTCTTGTAAAATAAACAACTTGCAACAAAACAGAACAACTGGATTTTGAAGAGTAGTTCAATGAAGATTTTCTAAACTTTTTCATATACAGTGATCTGAGAAAGATCGTCCACTGTCATTTTTAGGAAGTAACAAATTTTGAGACATTGGCAGGTTGTAATTGTTACGGAGAAACAGTACTTACAAGTTTCTAATTTTACCATTCGCTATTGTATTGCTGACTAGTCTAATAGGAGAAAAGTAAAGTAGTATTTAAATTTTTCTCTGTCTAGGAACATGTACTATGATCCTATTCCCACAACTGGGTTGCCTGCATTTATTTGCGTGTGCATTGTAGCATTGCTGGAATCAATCATGGCAAAAGACATTGTCAATGATTATTTGTCCATATGTGGGGATGTTAAGCTTGTCAGTTTCGTTTCTGCTGTTTAATAACACTAGAGTATTTGGTGGCACTCTCCTCTCCTATTTTCTTTGATAATGACACAAAATTCAAATTAAGTAGTTGTGTGTGAAACATGTTACTAATATTTATCTTGAAATTTTCCTGGCATAATGGGTATTTCATAACATTTTGAGACAGGAATCAGATGATGTACAATTTTGGCCTCAATATCCTGGCTGATAACCAGGCAGACACATTCAGGTGAACATTTAATGGTGTTATGCATGCATACGCTCTGTCAAATTGCAAGCCTGCGGAGTTAACGCTAAAACTGAATGTATATGAATGTGGCAATATGCACGTAATTTTGTCTTTGTGAAAAAAAAAAAAATCAAAGAAATAATCAGGTCATACACCTTATGTTGAAAACCACCATCCCAAATAACCGGAAGCCAAGTCAGCAATCCTGCCAATATTTTTAAGTAATGAAAGTGCACCAATCTCCATCTACTACTAATGGTCTTCACATGTTAAGCTGAAGAACATAACTTTACATTTGGTGTTTAGTCGTTCTGTGTGGGTATAGGTCTGCATCACATAAGCATGATAGTGTTGGGGCATCTACTTTTTACAAAATCAAACCTGCAAATGTCTAAGCTGTTCTTTACTCTTGAGAATTATATTATTATTATTATTATTATTATTATTATTATTATTATTATTATTGTTGTTGTTGTTGTTGTTAGTCACAGAAGTATGCTAACATCATAAAAGAATTTATGTGCTTTTCACCCAAGTGAGCCTTTTTAATATTCCTACTTTTTAATACTTCTTCCAAGCAAAATAGCAAATTTTCTGCTGTATCTCAAAACTATAATGGGTCTGTTGTCAGTTAGGAAAGTGCTTACCACAAAGCCTGTTGCATCTAGAAGTAAATATATTAATTTTTGTCTCCTCTGTAACCTCACTGCTTTAGATTCTACACACTAAACAGCTTGCATAATGTACTTCTTACAAATTTAAGGTTGGCCAACATTCCACAAATTCTTGTTAAGAGATTACATATCTTGAAAGTGGTACTACAAACAGCTACAATGAAAAATGAAGTTTTATTGAAAATAATTTCTGCATAAAAATTCTTTATTAAAAACATATACAGTAAAATAGTCAATTCACTATATTTATCTTTTTTGGGATCTTGCAGCTCGGAACTTACTGACTGGTCTGGTCGTTTGGATATGTAAATCTTTAGGTGGCTCTGAGGCACAGCCACGTTCCACCACATCTATATGTACCTAGGCAGATAAAACAAAGAATTTAAAACATACAGATACTTACATTATCACGGATATCGTGAAAAGAGGAATATATTTTCATATAGGATCTTACCGCTACTGGCAGCTCCCTTGCTCTTTGTTTGGGTCCATTAAAGTTAACATTCAGAATATCTAACTTATCAGATTCATTGTCAAACACCACTTTATTGCTGATATCTGAATTTGAATTTGTTCGTTTTAATATGGATTTTGGGCCAGATGATTGCTTACAGCTTTTGACATACTGATCATATATGTCTGCAGGATTTTCTACTACAGTTTCTTCATTTTGCTTCTGAGATTTCACTGGCTCAACGGAACTGTGTTTGAATTCTATGTGAAGTGGTTCCTCAGCCTCACTGTCAGAGAAATTGTGTTGTTCTAAAATAAGGTCACTCTTGAAAGAAACTCTCCTTGTAGTAGACTTGGAATTTTCATGGTTGGAATCTTCTTTCAATAATGATTCACAGGGAGCGTCACTAACTGTGGTTTTATTGTCAGTGTCTTTCTGCTCTTTATAATCAACCAGCAGCTCCTTTTGTGGGTTAGCGTTATCATGACAATTTCCTTCAGTCAGCAATCCATTGGAAATATCAGCAGTCACTGTACTATCTTCGAATTCCTCATCACTTTCTTCGTATTCATAATCTTCTTCTTCAGAATCATCTGCATGTAACCTTAGAAAAAGTAAAAGGAATTGCAACAGTAAAATACTGATTGTGTTTTGAGATGTTAACATGGAATATTATAGGTAGCTCTTATTTCAACATTATGTGCCTAGCGAAGTGTGGTTTCCACATTATTGCTAGTCTATAAACAAAAACTATTTCAATGTTTGTATGTTAAAATACCAGTTTTACTCTATAAAGTAGTTAACAACATGAACAACAAAAGTTGGCGTGTTATACAATACAGGGACCCCCCCCCCCCCCCCCCCCCCACACACACACACACAAATGGTGCAACATATCTAACAGAGAAAAACAATAACTTGGATTTTCCTCATGTTGGAATCCTCGAAATATTTGAATTGTTCCAGGTAGAGAAGAACCCTCAGATTACGTATATGTGAGAATAAAAATAAAGAAGATAAAACAAAACAGTATAATGCTGTGATGCTGTAGCACTGGAGCCTGCTAGACAGAGAGCTCATTTATAGGATTAAAACAAATTTACAGTGTTCTTTTACTTCCTGAATATTTTTCGAAAATCAATGGTGTGAGAATTTAGTTTAATACAGCTGACTCCATTTATGGAAACTTCGTGGATCAGAAGTTTGTCACCAATATTTATTATTTATTTATCACATGGCTTTTCAACATACTGCAGAGAAAGAGCATGTACTGCATAATGTTTACAACATAAAATCTTATAAACATACGTCTAGAACATTTACGTAATATACTGACTTTGAAATTACCAGCACAAAGTCTTCTGATCTACCATTGTATAATTTTCTGGGGCATTCTCATGCAGTATGTCTGATGTTCTGTGGTTCTTCGAAAAAGTGGGGACGGTTGCTAAGAAATATGCACATCTGCTGTGTTGAGTTCTAATTCTGTTTAGTACTGAACATATTTAGTACGGCAAGTCAAATCCTAGTGGTTTTTGGGTGAAGCATAGCATACTGTTAATTTGCTGTCCAGTCCATTCTTGAGTCTATGTGTTATTAATCTTGATATTATTGTTGGTGATTGTCTAGAATGGGGTCTGTTATGGTTTGCATCATCGACTTCTTGATGAAGTGGTAGATTTTTGTTATCCAGATCATTTTGTACGCCTTTTTAAGAGGATTTATGGGACATACTTGAGTGGGTGAAAACTGGTGAAGTACTGGCAGCCATTCTGAAGGTATTGATTTGATAATGCCAGCAATCATTCTTTTGTTGTTACTTAGTTGGACATTAATCTATTGTGCATAAGGGCAGTTTAGCCACACTGAGGCATACTGGAAGGGCCTCAAAAAGCAAACGTGGTGTCAGAAAAAAGAGAAGGTCCTTCTCAGGACCTACTGACCAGAAAACTTGGACACTCAGTGTGGCTTTGCCATATTAATATAGAAAACATAAGCTACTCAAACAGCCAGTACCTATCAAAACTTTTAGAAAATAATATCAATCTAGTCACCATACAGGAAACTCATTGTGAAGCAGAAGACCAACAACAAAAAAGGGAAAAATACCAGGTTATGAACACATGGCATGGCATGGCAAAATATCTTAAACAAGATATAGAAAACATTTCTCTTGTTTACAGTCTACCAATGACGAAATCCACAAGGTGGTTGTAAAAATTGGAGGTATCACTGTCTCCAACAATTAAAATTCGCCAGCAATCCCCTGGCCAGCCTAAGTTTTCCATATACATCTATATATCCTTATCCTTCCATACAAGTGGGTGCCATATACTTGAGTGACTGTAACAGCCACCACAAGAAACTGGAATATAGAGAGAACAACAATGATGAGAACACGACAGTAAAATGGGCAGAAAGTGAATTACCAATACATACCTGGCTGGTCCCAAATCACTGAGGAGTGTTACCAAACATTCTTCAAAAAACAGTAGATGAACTATGATCCAGTCTAGACCTGGTGAGACGGCAAAAGTGGGGCAACAGTTGAAAGCCAGACATCGAGTAGGCAAGCACGAAGACTATTTGGGAAATGAGGAACAAGAGTCTCCATGTGAAGGAATAAGACAACATAAAGGTTTTCAGTACAACATGTCTTGAGTTCTCAAATATGAAGAAAATATGTTTTTAATTTTTTATATCAAAGCTTTGGTGTAAATAATTAAAAATATCATTTCTTCAATTAGACAACAGTTGCTATTGCTTTGTATCTTGTAGCAACATTCAGAGCACCAAAAGACAAAGCATATACAATGAAAGTGAAGCAAGAATTTTGAATCCCAAAAGCTGAAACCGCAGAAACCAAATATTCCTGGCCCTTCACTTGTGAAGAAATCTCAACAGCACTTAAATGTGTTCAGCCAGGGAAAGCTCCCAGGTGTGACAATATCCACCATGAATTCCTAATAAACTGTGGCAAATAAACAAAAGTATGGATGGCTCATTTCTTCACAAACATTATACAAACTGGCAATATATCATTAGTATTGAAACACTACAATTGCTATAATAAAACCTGACAAACCAGCTGTTATTCCTAAGAGTTACAGAGCAATAGCCCTTCTATCCAAGACCTGTCAGCTATTGGAACAGCTTATCCAGAATAGAGTACATGTAAGATTATTTAACACAACCCCCTTCAAACAAGAAGGCTTCCAGCCAAAACGAAGCTGTACAAATCAAGTTCTGTCACTTGCCATCTACAATGAGACAGAATTTATAAGAAAACTTAAAACCACAACTGCATTCACTGACTTATCAGAGGGCTATGAAGAAAAATTAGGATTTGACATACCATCGACAGTGAGGTCGTTAGAGATGGAACACAAGTTTGGAAGGTTTCAAAGACGAGATACGTAATTGGCCTTGCCACTTCAAAGGAACCATTCCGGCATTTGCCTGGAGCAATTTTGAGAAACCACAAAAAACCTAAATTGGGAGGACGGAGGTGGATTTGAACCACCGTCGTCCTAATGCAAGTCCTGTGCATCAACCACTATGCCACCTCACTTGGTAAATAAAGTGTGGAGAGAAGGCATGATATACAAGCTTCTTCATGCAATTTCTTGCAAACCAATTGCTCGCATAACAAATAATATGCTAAACAAATGACTGTTCAAAGTAGTCATGGTATCCAACATTTGTTCCCCAAGAAAACTGAAAAAAATTGTCTGTCATAGGGACCAGTCCTTGCTCCACTTCTCTTCAGCAGGTACAATACAGACATCCCAAAAACAAAATCAAGGGAGTTAGGTAGTGTCAACCACTGGGAATCTCAACAAGTTGTACTATAACTGAACAGTCAGAAGAATACATGAGCTACATGTAGTAGGAAAGTACTTTTGCAAATGAAAACTACAATCAAAGTCACCAAAATAGAGGTTTCCTGAATCCAGATAAATAATAAATTCTGCTGGAAGAAAACTCAACATGTAATACAACAGTCACTCTTCATAAAACACCAAAATATATGGGAGTAACCTTTGACAGAGCCCTTATCTTTCAGAGGTCATTTAACAAAAACAGCCGAAAAACTGAAAATAAGAAACATCATCATTCTAAAGCTATGTGGTACAACCTGGGGAGAGTCAGTATCCACCCTACATTCTTCTGCTCTGAGTCTTGTCATCTCAGCGGCTACATATTGTAATCAAGAACTTTTATTAAGAATAGATTATCTGTTTCCAATTCTTCATCATTCCATACATATGACTTTATGAAAAATGATTTTCTTACTTTTGAATTTAAGATGATGAATTTACATATCCACATACCCAAAAGAGTTACTTAAAAAGCTGAAGTACATATACATGGTCCAGTCACAGTAATGGGACCACCTGTCAAAACCCAGAACAATGACCTCTTGCAGCTTGGAGGTGCAGGAAGAGTGTCTGGAAGATCCTGATAGGAATGTGGAGCCACTGCAACTCCAATTCCGTGGCCAGCTGCACTAGGATTCCCTGATGGGCATCCATGGTGTGACCAGCTGTATCAAGATGGTCCCACAATTCTTGTGTGGGTTTAAATGTAGGGTGTTTGGTGGCTCAGGGAGTACGGTAAACTTACCTTGGTGCTCTTCAAACCACGGATGTACACTGCAAGCTGTGTGATGCGTTGTACTGGCCTGCTGGTATATGCCATCAAGCTGAGGAAAAAACAAACTGCATGTAGGGTCACCTGCCCAATGGAGCATCAAACATTCATCTTAAACGGTCACTTGTTGCTACTCAGTGGATGTCCAGTTGTGGAACTGTCATGCAAAATCCAGCCTTCATTTGCCAATGAACAGCAGTCAACATGGGTGCACGAACCAGGTGTCGGCTGTGGGGACCCATATGCAGCAACTTCACCTCTAAACACATTCACAACTATCCTTCACCCCTTGGCATCTACGATCCATGGAGCACCACATTTGCCTCGATGCCACGCGCAGTATACTTTAACCACTACGGTGCACAAACAGTTAACAAACATAGGCATTTAGGAAATGCTTCCACCCTTGGCCCGAAAACCAATGAACATGCCGTTTTTGGACATCAGATGAAACACTCCAATTTTGCATTACAGCAATGACTGCACTGTTATCCACATCCTCCTGACTAGCTTTGCATACCCTCTGCTACTATTGCTGCCATCTGCAAGTGGTTATTGCATGCTGATGTCAAAAACAGGCTGTGGTCACATTAATGTGACTGGACCATGCTTACATATGGACAATGCTATGTGGACTATGGTTATTTCAAGTACACATGCCAGGCAGAGATTCAGTAGAAGAATCTTATGAAGCACAATTCATATCCAAAGATCACTACTAAGAAGACTCTAGCATCATCAATTCCTTAGCATTGTTCCTCACTCTAGGATGCTTGTCAAGTTGGATTTATGAAAAGGTGAGAGAAAACAAAGAAGCTTTGTAACATACTTCACATGTTTCTTTACTGAGATCAGAGTAGCCAAGAAATCTCAAGACTATGCAGTGGGAGACACTAGAGTAAAGATACTGTATGTTCAAACAACTTACTGGACTGCAACTAGGTGACATCTTTGACAACTGCCGACATTTCAGAAGTTGAATACCCTACCATTTTCAAGGCACAGACACTATGAGAGAGCACTGTGCTGGGAAATTTAAACACTTGGCAGATGGAGTTAACCAACCAAGAACCATAATATAGTATATTCGGGAAAAAAAAAGAAAACCACACACGTTTTAAACAACTTGCACCACTAAACAACCACCAAATATGATCAGCATAAGAAGTTATCAATAGTGAATGATTATGGTGAAAAATGGATGAGGTGGGGATGTGTTATTGACCAACAGTGAATACAGCAGGTGATGTGAATAATGAGGTGCCAACGAAGTCTACAGACTTTGTCTTATGCTGGTAGCATTTCCAACAAAAATGGTTCAAATGGCTCTGAGCACTATGGGACTTAACAGCTATGGTCATCAGTCCCCTAGAACTTAGAACTACTTAAACCTAACTAACCTAAGGACATTTCCAACATGACTGGTCATATTCTGCAAAAACATGGTGTGAAATGTGCTTTTCAACCACTGTGTAAGATAAGAGCCCTTTTAGGATCTGTAAGGGATTATCTTGGTTTGTAAAAGGCATGTGTGTACTGAATCCCATGCAGCCGTGTCATGTCAAACATCAGTCAGACAACTGGGTCCTTTAAGGACCAGTGCATACTGCTCAATAGTCACTCACTCAGCAGTTCTGCTACTGTAGAACACTTCCCTGGTAGCAGCAATCCTACAGAGTGCAATAACGTCATTCTGGTGTTCACTTTCAGCTATTAGAATAGTGTTGTTATGGAAACAGTACAGATTAAATTGGCGAGTGACTCCGTAAACAGAGATGGAGGTTTCTGCTTAAATTCTGCTTGGAATCCTGCTCTCTCCCTGGTCAAAGAGGAACAGAGTTAATTACAATGACTTCTGATGTTGGTTATGCTTAGTAGTGTGCAAGCCCTGTTTTCTTACAGCGTAAGCCACATTATGGTTCTAGGCAGGCACAGCCCCACCTACTGAGAGTTTAAGGAGAGAAGTGTGATGATCCTATGCCCTTATATACCACACCTAAAGGACACCTTAACACAGTGGTCACATGGGTGCCAGTCGGTGCTGGACGGACTGGAATGCAGAGCTGGTATGTTCCAAGATGAGCCCAGAAACTTTTAACTTACTCATACATAGTTCTCCACTATGGGAAGTATTGTGCATGACTTCATACATGATAGTAAGGAGAGGTGGGCTACAGAGTGTAACGGCAACTGGTGACATAGGAAAGCTGGACAGGAGCAGAAATGATAAGCGAAGAAATTAACACAGTTAACAGAATATTTGCTTAACTTCTACTTTTCCGAGCTTATAAGATTCGTTACAAATAATGCTACAAGAAATACAGTCTAGCTCTCAGTGTCAACAAGGAAGAGGCTTGCTGTACTAAGCACAAACTACAATGTTGGAGCCATGACTAGAGGATGCCTGCATACCATCAAGTAATGATGTGGCTCGAGGTGCAAATGGGTCTGAGTGGCTGCTGTTGATCATCCTATATTGTGGTGACAGAAAGCAGTTGCAGCCCCCCAGAGCTGCTGGAGACATGGCTCAGTACATGTGTTCCATTGGGTCTGCCGTATCCCACATGATCACTATCGGCATCTCACGGAAACTTGCAAATCTGTTGCTATGATGTCCATAGAGTGGTATCAATATATGATACCACAATGTACAAATATATTCTGCAAGCCACTGTACAGTGTGTGGTATCATGTATCACTATTACCCCATGGGCATCAAAGTTGGCATCGGAATTGCAGGTTTCTGTCAGACACTGACAGTGGTCATCTGGGATCTGGTGGACCCTATGGAGCACACCCACTAAGCTATGCCTCTAGTGGCTCCGTACCATGAACGCCTTCTGTTGCCGAAATATAGGACAGACTGGTGGCCTATTCATTGTGTGATTCTATGGAGACACTGCCTAGTCGCAGCTCCGACACCATCGTTACTCCCTTAGTGCAAAGAGCCTCGTCCTTGTTGACACTGAGAGCTGGACACTCTTCCTGCATAATTTGTAGGTTGGTGTATGAAGTCAGCAAAATTTGCCTTGCAATCTGTGAAGTGTTTAGAATGAGATATGACTTAAGAGAATCAAAACTGGTGACGAGATGTGGGTCTATGGTTATTATGTTCAGACCAAGGTTCAATCTTCACAATGGGTCGAAAAAGGCTCTCCAAGATCAGGTCAGGTCAAATGTCAAAGCCATGCTGATATATTTCTTTAACCTTGAAGGATTAGTTCATCATGAATTCGAGCCACAGGGAGAAACTGTTAATCGATGTACTACCAGGATGTGATGCAATGCCTGCGAGAAAATGTGAGAAGGAAATGGCCTGAAACATGGCAAGACAATTCACGGCTCTTGCATCACAATAATGCACCCACATATTCGTCCCTGTTGGTGTTTAACTATTGCAAAAAAATGTGCTGCCTCATCCTCCACACTCTCCAGGCCTGGTCCCTGCAGACTTTTTTGATTTCCGAAGTTAAAAACTGCATTGAAAGGACAAATATTTGCAATGACGGACGAGATAAAAGAAAATTCGCAGATGGCACTTCGACCGATCCAGCAAGAGGCATTCCAAGACTGCTTCTGGAAGTTGAAACGACATTGGGAGCAGTGTATCAATTGTGGAGAACAGCATTTTGAAGAAGACCATACACAATAAGGAAAAGGTAAGTGCAGAGAATTTTTGTGGACAATGTTCCGCCATTTTTTGAACATACCTCTTATGTTGGGCAGGGAAATTGCCTCTTCATCACAAAAGGCTAGGAGCAGATTTGGTTTGTAAGTTACAAAAGAGGCTCACTGTTTTAAACATGCAATTTATGGCTTTGTAACAACTGGACAAACACACACATCATGAACAATGAGAAAAAAATCTTTATAAAAAGTTTTTATATTTACAGTACATAGATCTTGTCTTGGTAGGTTTCATCAGGCTTATATGTTTCACACCTGTTTGCAAGTGAGTCGATTAGCACATACTTCAAAATTTTTTTAAAGTGGATGTGGAGCATAGAACACCTTACTCTAAACAAGAGTGGACAAGTGAGCAGAGGACTTCTACAACCCGTTCCTTTAATCATCACGTACCATGATAATGCTTATATGAAAAGACCTTTTTGCTGACTAGAGATCCAGAAGCATTATTCGTAAAAATATCTAGCCAGTGTAACAGAGGACTCATACATTTTGTAGGCTCAGATAGTTGTCAGTAGTAACAAAAGATGCTGTATTTTATGCAGAAATACTACTCCTGAAGTACTGAAAACCACAGTTTAAGTGGGAATCTTAAAGCTGGTACCTACAATATATACATTCTCCCAATAACAACGTTTCTGGAAGTTGCATTGCATACAAAAGAAATACCGATAATGTTCTTCCAAATTAAGTGGTGGAACAAAAGAATTAGTGTAAAAACAATGCTCGGCCCTTCTTGTCACAGCAGTTCGTGAAGTAAATTTAACAACTTTGTGCTGGTGCATAAAGTAATAATTCACATGATTAATAAACACAAACACAAAAAATTACCTGTCTAGTTCTTCTTCTAATTCCTCTTGTAGTTCTAGGTCATCCAGTCTCTTCCACAAATCTTCTTCACTCTTTACTTCGGTCTTTTCTTTTCTGCGCAGCTCAGCCAGTTTCTTGCGATATTCTCGTTCCTTTTGGCGGTGCTGAACTACAAAAATCACACACTTTATTGTAGGACTGATATGTTCTTGGGAACAACATAAAGTACTGACTTTTAAATGAACTGAAAACAATGAAGACAGAATTCTGACAGCTAAGGACAATTACCTCTCCATTCAGCTTCCTTTTCTTCATCAAAAGGTTCTAAGATTTCTTTTCCTTCTTTATTTCCAAAGGCTTCCTCTGCAAATGGAAGTTCTTTTCTGGATGTGAGCAAAGTTCTTTCATCATCTAACTTTGCCAGCATTTCATCACACACTGAAACAGCATTATACATTGTTAATGAATGGAAAATATAAAAGAATGCAACAGGGAAACTGCACAGCAATAAAATGTGAAAGTACAGTGTACATCAATGAGTTACCATAATTATTGAATACTTGTGAGAATGATTTGTTAATGTGATGCAGAACTGAGCTAAAATGGCATCATTATAACAAGCATGCAAGTTAAGGTAGGCAACACCAAACAATTTGACTTAACTGTGAAAAACAAAAACCACAATGTAAATATTATGTGACTGGATGGATAAAGATTTACGATTCCAACTACATGTGAATAGTACAAGTAACAGCACTCTGCTGAGTTTAGACATAGTTACAGTCTGTTGTGTTTAGCCATACTCCCTTTTATACCTTGGTTTTGGCTGCACAAGTATTTTTTTGTCTAAGTTAAGCACCATGCTAGTACCAGAGGCTACAAACCAGACATTATATATTTTTAACATATAGTTGAAGTACAATGGGGCTATAAACTTTAAATATATTTAAAAGGTGTGCAGTAACTTCTTTGTTTCCAAATGTAAGGTAACTATTTGAAGTTTTCTGTAAATAATAAAGTAAATTTTAACAAAAGGCAATAATAATTATTGTTACTGTTGATACATGTGGCTTGGTGGTTCAGTAGTATAGAGCCTGACTACACAGATCTTCCTTTCTAGCCTTGATCAGTCCTGGGATTTTTATCTGACAGTTGTCACTTCTGGCAATGTTTGTCAATGTGAAAATGCTGAATTGCACTGTTGTTTGGTGTCCCCCTATAAATGGCTATGCGAGCCAATTCAAAGGTCAGAGGAAGGCAACTGTATACTCCCTCCAATAGGATCATGTCTAGTAAACCTTTGTGGTGTTTACACCAAACTTCCAGTTGATAACAGCTTCACTTCTTTATTAGGCAAATAAATGTACTTATGTGTAATCCAAGAGGCAAACAATGGAAGTAAATAAAGAAGGGCCAAATACTTACTTAATTAGAGTAAAGGTAGTGCCTATGTAAATATAGTTTACATAGCATCTGTTTAGCAAAAATGACAAAGCAGATTTCAGAGTACCTGACGGCTCAACACAAAAGTTTTGTCTCAAGTACAGATAGTGTTGAGGATTAGTGGACAAAGTTCAAAACCATCGTACAATATGCGTTAGATGAGTATGTGCCAAGCAAGATCGTAAGAGATGGAAAAGAGCCACAGTGGTACAACAACCGAGTTAGAAAACTGCTGTTGAAGCAAAGGGAACTTCACAGCAAACATAAACATAGCCAAAGCCTTGCAGACAAACAAAAAATACGCGAAGCGAAATGTAGTGTGAGGAGGGCTATGTGAGAGGCTTTCAATGAATTCGAAAGTAAAGTTCTATGTACTGACTTGGCAGAAAATCCTAAGAAATTTTGGTCCTATGTCAAAGCGGTAGGCGGATCAAAACAAAATGTCCAGACACACTGTCACCAAAATGGTACTGAAACAGAGGATGACAGACTAAAGGCCGAAATACTAAACGTCTTCTTCCAAAGCTGTTTCACAGAGGAAGACTGCACTGTGCTTCCTTCTCTAGATTGTCGCACAGTTGACAAAATGGTAGATATCGAAACAGACGACAGTGGGAAAGAGAAACAATTAAAATCGCTCAATAGAGGAAAGGCCGCTGGTCCTGATGGGATACCAATTCGATTTTACACAGAGTACGCGAAGGAACTTGCCCCCCTTCTTGCAGCGGTGTACCGTAGGTCTCTAGAAGAGCGAAGCGTTCCAAAAGATTGGAAAAGGGCACAGGTCATCCCCGTTTTCAAGAAGGGACGTCGAACAGATGTGTAGAACTATAGACCCATATCTCTAACGTCGATCAGTTGTAGAATTTTGGAACACGTATTATGTTCGAGTATAATGTCTTTTCTGGAGACTAGAAACCTACTCTGTGGGAATCAGCATGGGTTTCGAAAAAGACGGTCGTGTGAAACCCAGCTCGCGCTATTCGTCCGTGAGACTCAGAGGGCCTTAGACACGAGTTCACAGGTAGATGGCGTGTTTCTTGACTTCCGCAAGGCGTTTGACACAGTTCCCCACAGTCGTTTAATGAACAAAGTAAGAGCATTGGGACTATCAGATCAATTGTGTGATTGGATTGAGGAGTTCCTAGATAACAGAACGCAGTATGTCATTCTCAATGGAGAGAAGTCTTCCGAAGTAAGAGTGATTTCAGGGGTGCCGCAGGGGAGTGTCATTGCTATTCACAATATACATAAATGATCTGGTGGATGACATCGGAAGTTCACTGAGGCTTTTTGCAGATGATGCTGTGGTGTATCGAGAGGTTGCAACAATGGAAAATTGTACTGAAATGCAGGAGGATCTGCAGCGAATTGTCGCATGGTGCACGGAATGGCAATTGAGTATCAATGTAGACAAGTGTAATGTGCTGCGAATACATAGAAAGATAGGTCCCCTATCATTTAGCTACAAAATAGCAGCTCAGCAACTGGAAGCAGTTAATTCCGTAAATTATCTGGGAGTACGCAATAGGAGTGATTTAAAATGAAATGATCATAAAAAGTTGATCGTCGGTAAAGCAGACGCCAGACTGAGATTCATTGGAAGAATCCTAAGGAAATGCAATCCGAAAACAAAGGAAGTAGGTTACAGTACGCTTGTTCGCTCACTGCTTGAATACTGCTCAGCAGTGTGGGATCCGCACCAGATGGGGTTGATAGAAGAGATAGAGAAGATCCAACGGAGAGCAGCGCGCTTCGTTACAGGATCATTTAGTAATCGCGAAAGCGTTACGGAGATGATAGATAAACTCCAGTGGAAGACTCTGAAGGAGAGACGCTCAGTAGCTCGGTACGGGCTTTTGTTAAAGTTCCGAGAACATATCTTCACCGAAGAGTCAAGCAGTATAGTGCTCCCTCCTACATATATCTCGCGAAGAAACCATGAGGATAAAATCAGAGAGATTAGAGCCCACACAGAAGCATACCGACAATCCTTCTTTCCACGTGCAATACGAGACTGGAACAGAAGGGAGAACCGATAGAGGTACTCAGGGTACCCTCCGCCACACACCGTCAGGTGGCTTGCGGAGTATGGATGTAGATGTAGATAGTTACAAAGCAGTGGTATCATAGTAATTATGGAATTAGCACAAAGCAAGAACCTAGGTTTGAGTCTTCTTCTGACACTATTTTTTAATGGCTGCTATATATTTGTTACAATGAATGTTCAGCATATCTGAACATGCTGGCACTGATATCGCTTCATGTCAGTGCATCTTCACTAATTTTATATCCACTGATCCATTCATTTCATACTTATAATATGTTGTTTGCTTTTGAAAGATTCTTATTTTTTTCACCACTAGGACAGCAATGCTGTCAATGGATTGAGCAGAACCTCATGAACCTGCACTGGAGGTGATTAAGAAGGCTCATATGAAATGGAAATCAATCGTGGATTCTAGGATATTTCCCACACATCTGCTGAGGATCAGACTACAGGTAGCTAGCCCATGGCAAAGTATGTTCATCATTGGTTTCAGGGAAGCTGCTAAGAGAGCCTCAGCCAGGAGACAGGAAAGTCTCCAACTAGTCAAAGAATTTCTTTTGCAGATTTTTAAACTTCCATAAAATGCTTTACTGGTGTAGATCCTTACAGTCTCTCAGGTCTCAGACAATGTGGGTCAATCACCTTCCTGATATAGGGGAATTGTATTCTTAGGTGGTGTTGGATTAGAAATCCCAGAAATGCATGACAGCAGTGGAAAGGTGGGTCCTATGTTTTAATGTCAAGAATCAAATTGAGATACTCTTACATTACCTAGGTTGATGTCTCCATGTGCTGTTAGGAAACACCATTGCTTCCATGTACAGCTGTTGTTGGTGATAAGTCATGTCTGCCATAAATGAAAATCATATTACTACTTTCTACAGCTTTACAGAGCTACTGGAAAAGAGACTGGGCCTAAAAACACTTGCTGTAAACTGCAATTCAAAGGGCAGCAAAGTTCCAGCAGATGGCATTTGAGCTGTATCAGAGCTGCACACTTGTACTTATCGACAAGCAATACAAGCTGTTCCCTCATATAACACAATGATGATTTTGGGATAGATCTGCCAACAGCATGATGGAACATGCTTGTAATGTGATGAACTCAAACTTGGACAATGCCTTGGTGTAAAAAAAAAGTCAGCTTGTTGTACAGTCACAGTTTGGTATGACAAGTGTCCATCATAGGGTGTTCATTTTGGGGTTATTCTACCTCAGAGGTGGAAGGGAATAGCTGTTGTAGGAAGAACATTACTGTTTAATGTTTCATGGACAACAAAGGCATTAAAGATGGAGTATGAGTAAAGGACAGGAAAGGAAACTGATCATGCCCTTCGGAAGGAACCAACCCAGAATTTGCCTGGAGCTATTAAGGGAAATCACAGAAAACCTAAATCAGGATGTAAAAATGTGGATTTGAACTGTTGTTCTCTCAAATGCGAGTCCAGTGTGCTAACCACTGCCTCTCCTAGCTCAGTATGTTACAATAGGGACAAGTATGGAGTAGAATGGAAGACTTGAGTCATGCAGATGACAACTCCACCTTAAGCTCTGCCCCAATGAATTGTCCTTTTTGGGGGAGCCTCTACCTCCAGAGAAGAGCACTGTTAATATGATTAGAAAGTATCTGCTGCAAAGCACAGTAAGCTTTTGCCCGATCTGCGTGTCATTCACACGGCTACCATGTGCGAAAAAGTGTGTGAATACACTTCCTGTTCTATGGCAGAAGTTGTCTCAGATTACAGGTTCTGCCTTACAGGAAAATGAATGCTTGCACAGCCAGGCGGTTGGAGCAGACGAATAAGTGCTTGTTCACAGCCCACAGATTTCATGCAATTGCATTCACTTGCACTAGGGAGAGTGCAAATGTGTGATGTGCTTCACTTACCACCAGAGTTGAGCAACATTTATTCAAATGATGAGAACAAACATTCTTCATTTATACAAATAAAAACATGTCATGTGTGGAAAGATGGTACAAACAACAGACAAATTTAAAATCCATTGAAATTTATTACTCCTATTAAATGAATATACTTTTCACTGCTTTTACATTAATCTTCACAACAACTGTGTGTGTGTGTGTGTGTGTGTTTTTTTTTTCCCCTCAAACATCTCATGAGGAACTTAATTTTCAAAGATTTGTCACTGTGATACTAAAGCAAATATGTTCCACACATGGGAAGAGGATACCAATGTGTTACATCTTCTGAAATTGTCTTTCTTTCATTATACCATATATGACTTTTTTCGACAAAAACTGAGAAATCATTAATTCCACTATAGTTTTTTTTTGTTACAAATAATTCATTGTGATTCCACAGCAGCTTCAATTCCATTTTTTAAACATCATAACACCATTTAAAACTCATGACTTGATTTCTTCAATATTTATTTTGCTATTATATGTCTATAAGTTCATTTTAAGTCTCCTCTGGTCTTGGACAACATTACAGGTGAACTATTTGTTTTTAAGTCATGGGCAAGATATTGCTGCAAAGATTGCAATTGGTACAGAAAAGTGAAAAAATCTTTCTATTGTCTCTGGACACTTTCTTAATAAAGAAAGTCAACACGCTATTATGAACTCTTGTATACTCAAACCCAGTGTCTTTTCCGAAATCTTTGAACCCCAAAACTTTATGTGACTGCATGGGTGTAAGTCAGATCAAACAACTACCCCACATTCTAACATAAAGCTTACTCAGAGTTAATCTTAAAACACTTTTGGATGACTTTGGGATGCCCTGCAGCATTCCACAGATGTTTTATTTCTTTATATTTAGTCTGTTGATAGTCATTGGCAGCCACTGAGTTCATACTTTGTTCATTCATTTTGTTGCACAATAAATATGAGTGAACTGTTTAATTCCATTAACAAGGCACCCATATCTGACAGTGTTAGCAATCTTGGTACAACGGAGAAAGGTGGTGCAGATTAAGAGTTTGTTGGCTGCATTCTCATGTTTTTCTACTTACAAAGAGTACTTCTGCATGTTAGTGGGGATAGGGGGGAAGCACTGGCAACTGAAGAGTCAGTTGAAATAGACTACATTGGTTCATCTTCGAAGTTTTTTTTAAGGTACATTTGTTGTGCCATAAAGCAAATGAAGCTCTACTCAGCCTGATGGTTGGTTTGAACACTGCAGTACTTTACTAGGAATGGTAGTGTGACCTTGACTTCCTCCCACTTCTGACCAAGTTATACAGTCATTAGACAGGAACCTATTGACTTAATGTTTTTCTCATTGTTAGGTATGACAGATATTATAAGTAACAGATAAAAAACAATATGACTAACAGGGGATGAAACCAAAACCTTTAGCTTTGCACTGTGGAACTTAACCCATTGAGTTACATTTACGTACAATTCATTAATAATATGAGAGAAGGAAAGTTGCTACTCACCATATAGCAGAGATGCTGAGCCGAGATAGGAACAATAAAGAGATTCACACAATCATAGCTTTCGGCCATTTAGGCCTTTGTCAGCAGTAGACACACATACACATACTCGTACAAGTGCAACGTGCACACACATCAATTCATTAATAAGTTATTTATCAAACAGGAACTATACCAAACCAAAGGAGCACACACTACTCATACAAGTTGGTACAAGATTAGAAGGAAAAAAAAAAAAAAAAAAAAAAAAAAAAAAAAAAAAAAAAAAAAGAAAATAGTGGCATTTCATTTTATCTATTACTTAAGTTACAAATATCTCATTCCTGAATAAATTTATCTGAATGACCTACTTACTTGAATAATTATCTAGATAGAAATTTATTTGAATAATGCCCATCTCTGCTTGCCACTACACCATTTAATTCCTCTGTCTGTTCACTGCAGTCAATATTATCAACTGTAATGAATCCTATTACATCATTTACTCAATTTTGGCACGAGAGCCTACAGCGTAGCTCGGTTGAAGTTTTTTTGTTAATTATAAACAAAGCTTACAATTAAAATCTGTTGTCACACTCCTCAACATAAATCTTTTTCAATTTGTTCTGTCCAGAATATGTCTCAAAATCAGTGTAATTTTAGCAGCAGACCAAATGTGACCATTATTACATCAACTATTCTTTCATGCAAATTTACAGCTTCACAGCTAAATCAATGACCTTCAATAACATTCAGTTTTCATTTATCATTTTAATTTTTGTCACACATGATCATACTCAGTTGCTTTGGTAATATCTGGCGAATCTCGGGTATATAGCATACACTTCCTCCATAGAAAAACAACAGCTAAAAAGAAATTCTCCAACACTTGCCGGGCCCATTAATGCAGCTATGTAGTGATGAAGTTGTATAGAGTCTTATGTTTCCTTAGCCTCATAGCAGGACCATTTGCCTGTTGCCCAGTAATCAGTGAAAGCATGCTGTGTGATACCGAGTGAGGGAACTGCCACCTTTGTGCTTCTGCAACATACACAAAACGAGTGACGGGCAACGAGTACTACTCATGCAGTTCCGCCGTGCACGTGCAGTGCTCTGGTCAGGTGTAGACACAAGCATAGGGAGGATATCCCTATGCTAGTAGTTTCAATGACAACACATTCTGGATCCATCCACATTCCACTTTTATCAGAGTAGTTTATGTCACTCTTTTCCTTTGAGAGAGTAGTTTCCAAGAAGAGTCAAGCAATATATTGCTTCGTCCTGCCACATATGTCTTCAAAAGAATATGACATTAAAAGCAGAGGAATCTGAAATCACAAGGAAGCTTGCTGACAATCATTTATACTGCACACCATTTGAAAATGGGCCAGGAAAGTGGGAAACGGCAGTGGTACACAAAATACTCTATCACTCACTGATAAGTGATGGTGGTGGTAAGTTCCTATGGGACCAAACTGCTGAGGTCATTGGTCACACTGGAAAGTGACTAGCAGAGCATACAGACAGGTATTGTCACATCCATTTGTCTGTTAGCTAACAGAAAAAAAAAAGAAATATTAATAAGAAAAATGATTATACTTGTCACAGTTTGAAATGAAAATATAATTTAGTATGTTTTCTGATACATCAAATTAATTAAGTTTTGAGGGCACACAGTTGTCTGCAAGAGGCTCCATGGATGGATGTGGAAAGTCTCATGGAAGCAGTTATAGATGGCACTATGAAAGCTAGGAACTGTGCCAATATTATTGTTTATCTGTTGCATACCTGCAAGGCCAGTAACCTGATTGAAAATGACATTTTCTAGTAGAACAGTTATAACTACGCTACAAGATCTGGCAGAATGAATAGCAGGATGGAGAAAGCACAGGGCCTGGAAACAAACTGAGACCTTTATGAAACACGCATTGAGAACAAAGAACAAATATGCCATTACACATCATATTTGCCTTTTATTTGGTTCTGAATATAACACCACACAGGTGGTTGCCATCACTTTCCATGCTTTCCTCTTGCCACAAATGGAAGCTTCCATTAACAGATTCAGCATGTTCAATGGGATCACCTACACAGCTGCAAGCATCATTTACTCATGTTCAGCCATGGCATGAGGATGTGCGACATATCCTTCACTCTTCTAGTATAACCATAAGAAGAAATCAATATTATGAGAAGGAAAGTTGCCACTCACCTTATAGCGGAGATGCCGAGTCGCAGTCAGGCATACCAAAAAGACTCTCGCAATTACAGCTTGCAAGATCTCCTCGCTTCTAAACTGATACTGTTATTACACAGCTTAGCCGCGAGTCCTTAGAAGGTGGTATATGTGATGTAGAGTGTAACTGGTCAGCATTTCCACCCGAAATTTGCGAGTGTACGTCGCACCTTCATTGATCATCAAGTTCGTACTTACTAAGATATGCATTTGTTAATGAACGGGTGAGAATTTTAACGAGGCAAAATTATGATAAATAGTTTTAAACATCCAGAGGCCCCTACTAGTATTCACGTTGTCATAAATGACTTTAATTATTAAATATAACTAAAAAATATCGGTGACTTTGGCACCAAGATGGTGGTACTTCCCGTCATGTATATTTCCCAGGCTGATGCTTGTTACTACGGTCCAGCGCCGAGCCCCACCACACTACACACAACATATGGTCGCTTCGTCACCTAGCCAGCCAGCATGGGAAATGCTCTCTGACTCATGGCCGGCTATGCACTACAGCACTTCCTAACTATCGTGAACACATCAATAAGAGAGAATAATTTATTAAAACTGGTAAAAATGCCTTCCTCACATAAGAGGCACCTTACAAGCTTTTGGCGATTAAGGCCTTCATCGACAACACACACACACACACACACACACACACACACACACACACACACACACACAAATGCAACTCACACATGCAAATGCATAGCTTTTGGCCATTAAGGCCTTCGTCAACAATAGACATACATACGCAAACACACACGATGCAAATGCAACTCACACACAACAACTGCGGTCTCTCGTGTGGGTGTGTTTTTGTTGATGAAGGCCTTAATGGGTGAAAAGTATAATAGTGAGAGTCTTTTTGTTGTGTCTATCTGCAACTCAGCATCTCCGCTATATGGTGAGTGGCTACTTTCCTTCTCATAATACCGTTACATTCCATCCTGGATTTTCCATTGTTTCATAAGAAGAAATCAGGAAGCATAAGGTGGAGATTTGTTGGGCAACTTTATCCTGTACATTTAGTTTCTGTACAATATGCATTTTACATGGACAGATATGCAGATCATCACAGATGATGCACCAAGGAAACAATCTGTTACTGTTAGTTGTAGCGGGACTTTGAATTTTGCCGCACTACACTCGTTCCCTCAGATATAAATTATAACGTCGCAGCTGTATAAGCGCTCGACGGCAGAGAAAATATTTATAAGAAAATGAAGGATAAAAATAGTAACTCTTTTTGTTTTCTACCCGCTCTTGTCTCTTGAGAGGGGAAGCTAAACTTACTTATTTGCTAGTCTTGGTATGATTCAGACATAAAAACTTACTGATGTGCAGACATATAGTATTGTGGAAGCTTGTATGAAATTTGGAGGATGGAAGCAGCCGTAAAATACATTGCATTCAATATCAAGATGGTAGTCATTCATAGACATTTGTAATTCCTGGACGATGAAATTTACTGCAAGATTTTGGAGCACCTATGATTTTTTCATGCAGAAATGAAGCAGGAAATTGTTGGAGAACAAGACCTGGATGTCGCACGACAGAAGACGTATTAACATGGTAATGAATGTACTCGTATCTACGCCATTTCCCCTGTTAATCACATTTTGTTATTCTCTGTTCTCTTTCAAATAATTTTTGTACTGGAAATTGGTTTGAATTTTGCTCAGAAACGCCACAAGGACCATCCCAACAATAGCTTTTCCGAATCACGAAGTCTGATAGCTTTTTGTAATACGAAGTCCGATTTCCATTTCATTCTTTCCCTTTTTCACGGTTATTAACGATTTTAAACCCCCATTTTTATTTACCATTTCTTCCCACATTTTCAACCTTTTCTTTTCTTTTCTTTGCTTCTCTTTTTCTTTTTTATTAACCACTACAACTGGCGACCGTGACAGGACTCGAACCTGCAATCTTGCACACGCACACAAATGCACGTACGCAAACACATATACACTCACGCAAATGCAACACTCTCTCTCTCTCTCTCTCTCTCTCTCTCTCTCTCTCTCTCTCTCTCTCACACACACACACACACACACACACAAACAAACATATATACACTAACACAAATGCAACTCACACACACAACTGCATAGCTTTCGATCATTGCATAGCTTTCAGCCATTAAGGCCTTCATCAACAACACACACACACACACACACACACACACACACACACACACACACACACAGACAAATGCATAGCTTTCGATCATTGCATAGCTTTTGGCCACTGAGGCTTTCGTCAACAATAGACATACATACGCAAACACACACAATGCAAATGCAACTCACACACAACGACTGCGGTCTCTCGTGTGTGTGTGTGTGTGTGTGTGTGTGTGTGTGTGTGTGTGTGTGTGTGTGTGTGTGTGTGTGGTGGTTGTTGTTGATGATGAAGGCCTTAATGGGTGAAAGCTATAATTGTGAGAGTCTTTTGTTGTGTCTATCTGCAACTCAGCATCTCTGCTATATGGTGAGTGGCAACTTTCCTTCTCATAATATTGTTACATTCCATCCTGGACTTTCCATTGTTTCATAAAAAGAAATCAGGAAGCCTAAGATGGAGATTTGTTGGGCAACTTTATCCTGTACATTTAGTTTCTGTACAATCTGCATTTTACATGGACAGATATTCAGATTAACACAGATAATGTGCCAAGGGAACAATCTGTCACTGTTAGTGCCAAGGTATGTCTGGCAGCAGAATGGTGAGGACTTCAGCTGCATGCCTGATGCACCTCCTGCACTCACTCCGTGGTTCGCTGCATCCTTCTTCAGCCTGTACTTTTCTTCTTTGCACAAGATGCAGTGCTCTGAATTGTTGCGAACATCATACAATTTTCTGATGATCCAGGGCTTTGTCATGTTGAAACAACTCCAAATGGGGATGGGACAGTCACTGAACTGTGATGGGAGACTTGTTATTTTTTAAATATGTCTTTATGACAAATGCACGATGCTCTGAACTCCACAAGGCCATAATAGCAAACAGCAGTCACACCTCAATGCAGCATACACATACTTATTTTGAGCAGGTGTAACAGCAATGTTGTACTATGTGACTTAAATCCTACTATTAATTTTGCCAAACACTGTACAAAGGCACAACTGAGTTGGTTAGCGCAACAGTCTCTATGGATATGTACACATGTTTGGAATAAGAATGCATGTTAAAAAACTGAGCAATGATCTTAAAACTTCTTTTTTATGGGCCTATCACCTGCTCCATATCTGTTTAAGGCATGTGGTTGTCTTTACTCATTAAATTGTTTGTAAGGCTTTGAAAGTGATTATATATGAAAGATCTTTTACAGACAATGATACTGGATAGCTACCAGAAGATACTAGGAAAATAACTTGATAAGCAGTTTGTAAAGATTATGGGTAAGAGTTATGTAGCACCCCCCCCCCCCCCTTTCCCCTTGAATTTTTTGTAGCTTATGACCAATATATTTACATATTAACCTGTACATTCCCAGCATACATTAATGGTACATGCGACAGGACTGGAATTTTAGTGATTTTCTTGGATAACAATGAACTTCTATAATCTTGTTATGCTTGTTTAAGTATTGCTGGACACCTACTCTTTCAGTCTTGTTTTAGTAGTTTTGAGAAGCAGTTGGGAACAGCTGACAATAGAATTTAAATCTCTTTTCTGTAGTCAGAGTCTCATCACACCACAAACTCAGACTAAATATAAAAATTAAAATACTTCATCTTTAAAGTTCAAAAACTGAAATAGTTTCTTAATAAAACAACATTCACATGTCATTTATTGAAGCTGATGAAACATTATTTGTATCACAGGGACATATGCAGCATTTTTGGCATTAAACATAAAAGTAACACTAAGCACTAACGAGAGAATTTTAATCATTTTTCATGTTTTAATTTGTTAATTTTTCTTGGTGAACGAGGTTTTGGGGCCACTGTGAGAAAAAAATTGCCTCACCCAAAACTGACCCCTTACAAAGAAGAAGGAAATAGCAAAGGATGAACGAGGTACTGTTCATTCTACCATGCAGAACTAAAATGGTCTACTTCTGTGTAAATGGTGTGGCAACTCCGTTGTTTCTGCAGCGTCAAATAGACTGGTGTGAACCCAGTAACCAGGGTTACAAGATATTTTCGTAAGTCAAGGAAACACAATGAAATCCCTCAACCCTCCTTCCTGACAGAATAAAATAAGAAAACGGGTATAACTGATCAAAAATGTGAAGTAGCAGAAAATAAATATTCATAACAGGAAATAGTCCAGAGCTCTTTTCAGTTGGTTGTTGAATGTCACTGTATACAATGCAAAATCGGAAATACAATCTCTCATGGTAAAATTCTCTCAAGCTTCCAGTTACATTGAGTGTTTTAAAATTCAGAGTTTTCAGCCAGGCACTCCTCGGCCATTGTCAAGTGGTGACTATCTTTTGGTTCCTGCTACAATCCTTATATACTGATGCTGCTCTCTCCAGAACTATATAATGAAATGTTTTTGTTGCATCCCTGCTTCAGCCTTCTGATGGCCGGATCTCAAGCTGTCCTTACTTGAAACTTCCTGGCAGATTAAACCTGTGTGCCCGACCGAGACTCGAACTCGGGACCTTTGCCTTCCACGGGCAAGTGCTCTACCACCTGAGCTACCGAAGCACGACTCATGCCCGGTACTCAAAGCTTTACTTCTGCCAGTATCTCGTCTCCTACCTTCCAAACTTTACAGAAGCTCTCCTGCGAACCTTGCTGAACTAGCACTCCTGAAAGAAAGGTTACTGCGGAGACATGGCTTAGCCACAGCCTGGGGGAGGTTTCTCGGTCTGAAGAAGTGTCACAAATTTTCATCTCAGTCACTTCTTTTATTATGGTATCCCAGAAACTCTTGGTCTGTGTAGTAACAGAGGTCCCATCAAATGCAATATGATATCCATGCTCTGCTACCACGAATTTCTCAGGGAACTGAAGGCGAAACCGTCTCTTCCACACAGCACTGTTCAGCTGTATGCTCAGTTCAATAGTATGCACAGTCTATTTGATATGGTGCATACAATGCCCAACATGCAGAATATGGAGGCTAGCCAGATGTTTCGTGAGTCTGTAAGTTGGCAATCCATGATGGAATGCAGAGTTCTTTTTCTGAACTTTTGGAAGGCCATACAATGTAGGTGACTGAGATGCCAGAAGAAGTACATTTTTCATGAATTTCTCTTCCAGTGAAGACCTCTTGAGAAGGTCTGATTACTTTAGATGTTGGACCCCTTGATAATTTTTACTCCTGGTGTTCTGAGGCCTACATCATATTTCACAGGTCTCATGAGTTGAATTTCTGCTGGAGCCCCGAAGGCCGAATCTGTTACATGCCTTTTTAGGAGCTGTCTAATCATTCCTGTTATTGAGCCACAGAATGGCAAAAATGCAAATTTCATCAAGTTGTCCTCGGGACACTTCTGCTTATGTGTTTTTAGAAAGATGGCTTGTGAAATCTGGCAGTTCTTGTAGCCCTCATTCCTGCATACTTTCCATAAGTGGCTTAGCTCCTTTGGCAAGTTTTCAGTGCTTAAGATCACTTTCATTTGATGCACCAAGGTCCTCACAACAGAAAGTTTCTGTTGTGACTGCTGATAGCTGTTAGTGTGCAGATATTGGCCCGTGTGGGTGGGATTCTGGTAAGCAGTGTGGCAGAGACACCCATTTTCTTTACAGTGGACGAGGACATCAAGGAACGGCAAGGCATGAATGTGATGTTGTCATGGATATTGTTGATGTGGTCCAAGAATTCTCCCAGCTTTTTGCGTCCATGAGCCAGAAAGTGAACGTGTTGTTGACAAAACGATAAAAGCAACTAGGCTTTGCAGGAGGGTGACGTCCTCAAATTAATCAAACAGGTTGGCTGTAATTGGAGCTAATGTGCTCCTGATCACAATACTGTCTGTCTCTTTGAAATGTTCTCCTTCATATAAAAAATATGATGAGCTCAGGGTGAGCTTAAATACGTCCACAACAATGTCATCAAATAACTAGGAGAGCAGAGCTCCAGAATCTTTGATGGGAAAAAGTGTGAATAATGGCATCAAATGAAAGCTGACCACAGTATCTCCTTCTCCAAGATGCAGACGTTTAATGTGACTGATGAAGTCAGTTTAATTCTTGATGTGGTGCACAGTGACCAACATGCAGCGAAAGGAGGCTGGCCAGATGTTTCATGAATCTCTAAGTCGGCGATCCAGTGGTGCTCTTGATGGAATGTACAGGTGTATTCTCCTGTGAACCTTTGGAAGGCTGGGTGGTCGAGATGCCTGAGGGAGGAGCTGCTAGGTGGTCGAGATGCCCGAGGGAGGAGCTTTTTAATGACATTCTCTTCAAGTGAAGGCCTCTTGATAAGCTCTGACATCTTTCTGTTTATTCTGGATGTTGGATCCCTTGATAATTCTTTTGTGTGTCTCCTCATGCGGCATCAACTGAATCTTCACATCACAGTCATCCCATTCAATAGTGACAGCTGCGCAGCATCTGAGTCAGGGGATCGTTGCAAAGTTAGTTAAGACCATAACGCTCATCTCTTGTCACACTTGAGGTTGGCAGCGCAGATTTTGAAAAAATGCGGCTTGTTTCTCGGTGAATTTCTTCTTAAGTTTCATTAGGCATCTTCGAACGAATTGTTCAGCATCACTTATTATATCATCAAAAGGAATACCCCATGGCGATGGTGCAAAATTACATCTCCTCTTAAGAGTCGACATGGCACCCCTGCCTATGCTTCTTGTCATCATGCTGATAAAAGCATTTTCTGTTGTTTACTGTTCTGCTCAATGCTGTTGCTGCCATTCCATGGTTGTCCTCTGTGATGAAATTTGTTGTTATACTGTAGCTGCGTCAATCTATTCCCAATCCAAAGCTGAAAGTAAATGACAAGAGTAATGCACCTGTCATTATGGAATGAGCTGACTATGATGCAAAGTTCAGTTGATGCTGGAGGAGGAGAAATATCAAAAATTATAAAGTGGTTCAACATATAGAATAATGAGTAACACGTCGGAGCTTCTCAAGAGCTCTTCATCAGAAAAAAAAAAAAACACCATGAAAAATCTCCCTTCTCGGGCACCTTGGCCACATCCAAAGGTTCACAAGGACACACCTCAGCATTTCATCGTGGATAGCCGACTTTCAGACTTGCAAAACATCTGGCTAGCTGCCTTATTCTGCATGTTGGGCACCACTGCACCACGTCAAGAATATAACTGACTTCATCAGTTGAATTAAGCGCCTGCATCTTGGAGAGGGATATTTCATAGCCAGCTTTGATGTGCATCATTATTCACACTCATTCCCATCTTCAAAGATTCAACAGATATGTGCTCCCAGTTATTTGACGACACTGTTGTGCATTTATTTAAGCACATTCTGACATTGTACTTTTTGTATGATGTAAAATATTTTAACCAGATGGACGACATCACAATGGGTAGGACATTAGCTCCAGTTACAGTCAATCTGCTAATGGAGCACTTTGAGGACATCAGCCAGGGCATGGCTCCTGCAAAGCTTTTATTGTTATGTGGATGACACTTTTGCTGTCTGGTCTAATGGATATGAAAAGCTGGGAGACTTCTTGGACCATTTTAAGAATATCCATGACAACACCATGTTAATGATGGAGGCAGAGACAGATGTTGCCTTGCTGTCCCTTGATGTCTTAGCCCACCATAAAGCAAATGGGTGTCTCAGACACAGTGTTTACCTGAACCCCACCCATATGGACTGATAACTGCATGTTAACAGTTATCACCATCCATCACAGAAACGTTCCGTCTAAGGATCTTGGTCGATAAAGAAAAAGTTATCTCAGATGCTGCAATCCAGCAAAGGAATTGAGCAACTTACAGAAAGTATTCAGGGACATGGGCTACAAGAAATCCCAGATTTTGAAAGCCATTTTTCTGAAAACACGTACGCAGAAGGACTCCAAGGACATCTCAAGAAAGCTTGCATTTTTACCATTCTGTGGCTCAGTAAGAAGAAAGATTAGATGGTTCCTAAGGAGGCATAAAATTGATTCGGTCTTCAGGGCTCCAATGAAAATCAACAACTCATGAGGCCTGTGAAAGATGCTGTAGGTCTCAGAACACCAGGAATATATAAAATACTGTGTGGGTGTGGACAGTTTTATGTCAGACTGTGTGCAATACTGAACTGTGCATACTATAGAATAGTGGTGTGTAGAACATGAGAGCTGCTTCTGCTTCTGGTACCTTGAGAAATCAGCAGTAACTAAGCATGCTCTAGAAAACTGACAAGTATTGAATTCAACAAGACATCTGTCATTATATGGACTAACAGTTTCTGGAACAGAGAAATAAAAGGAGCAATTGAGATAAAAGACAAGCGCCGGCACGAAGACGAAGAAAGGAAAAGCAGAAAAGGCAGTGATACAGCATCAGCCAATAGCCCGCTGATGAGGACTGCACCGTGACAGGAGCGCGCTCTAGCTGAAGAGAATATGAGCAACACTCTTGCCAGCCTCGGCTGGACAAGATTAGCACAGCACTAGGAGAGCACTATGGTAGCAGTGACGTGTGATCCATACAAATTGCTTACATTGACATTATATACAGTAAAGTACTTTTGTTGTTTGCATGTCACCCAACGCTTGTGACACCATTGTAAAGTCAAAGTTAAATATTGTCAATCTTCTTTCTTGAAATAAAACTATTACTGTAATTTACTTGAAATGTTGAACAGAATTCTGAGAATGCAGCATCCTTTAGGCACACTATATGAGACGAGTGGGCAGGACCCCACGTTGGTGACAAGTATCCGGACAGCCATGGAATTTTGTATGCTGCTGGCGCCTTAATTCTCTCGTCTCTACTTCGCAGGGGCATTTCTTTGCTTTAACAGTTTCTTGTCTTGTCTCAATCAGTGTTTTCAGGTGGACACTGCAGAAATTTTCTTTGCTCTTTTTGCTTGCTTGTCTTGTCTTCCAACATGCTCACCCCACCCGTCCCACCCCCGGCTCAGGCACCACAGCCGCAAGCATTAGATGCCACCCAGCATGGTGCAACAGTTACTGACTAACGCTGCATGCCCAAAAGAAAAAGCACCACCCACTACAGCTGCTATCCACCTTTTCGACAGTTTCATGAATAAGAAGAGGAATGGCTTGAGAGGATGTCCCAGTCTGAAGCGCACCTCGCCACTCACAACGTACCAGGTACTGTAAAAAAAACATTATTCCTCATCCACGGTACCAGGTACTGTAAAAAACCATTATTTCTTATCCACAATAGGAAGTGCAACGTTCCGCCTCATCACAAAATTGAAGTGCATATTCAAATGTGCTTGTGGTGCTTTATATTCAGATGTTGTGTTGCGTGATGCGATTGTGTACAATGTAGTTGATGTCAAACTCAGAGAACAGATTTTGAAGCAGTCCGATTCAGGTGCCTTGTTGGCTCATAAAATTGAGCAGCCAGCTATTTGTTGAGTTGAGTCCCTCAGTTGTGACTGGCCCATTCGGCAGCGGCGGCAGCAGCTCGCCACACCAAGTAAACAACCTTCCACGCTGCGTCTGCAGTTTGCTACACAGACGGTGACACATGCAAACAGAATTAAGTCTTCTCCTTGGTGTTACTCATGGCACAAATGCCAAGACTGTCCCTCCGAACAAGCTCAGTGTTACGCTTGTGGTAGGAAAGGACATGTACAGTCTGTATGTTTGCAACGGAACAAACATAAGAATTTTGCCCACTCACAAAAATCTAGTCACAAGGCCCATGTCATTAAAGCAGTATGTTCCAAGTCTGCAACAGGCATTAGCAAAACTAGCAAGTGTGCAGTTTCTTCAGTGATGTGCCAGTCGAACTTTCTGTTCAATTACTTCTTTATGGGAAAGGTGTGAAATTTCAGTTGGACACAGGTGCCTATGTCACATTGCTAAATTGTCACACATATGAACTTACGGCTCCCCACGTCTGTCTAAAACTAACACACAACTGACAGCTTATAATGGATAAGACATTCCCATTCTCGGAACATGTACTTTTGCTGCCATGTATCACTCACAAACACGAACAGTGACTTTTACAGTGCTACAATCATGTGAATGTGAGAACACATTTGGTCTTGATTAATTTGATTTGTTTGTCTTTAACATTCAGGACAATGTGTTGCCAGTGTTTGCTTTCAATGGAAAAGACAGTGTAGTTAGCTTGCAAAAAGAATTCCCAGAACTCTTTTTCTGAATGTTTACACAAAGCTAACATTTCTGTTGCTCATATTACTATGAAAAACAATGTTCAGCCAAAATTTTGCCAGGCCAGAACTGTTCCCATTGCATTACAGGTCAAAATCACATCTGAACTTAAAGAATTGCAGGACACCGTGGCTACAGCATCCAGCAGAGGGTGTCCTCATGACACCGCGGGAAGACCCCATAGAGATGGAGCCTTTGCCTCCCCCACCTCCTCTCGTCCTACCGATGGAGCTGGACCCATCCACACTGCAGCAGTCGCCGCCTTGTTCATCTGGTTCACGGCAGCAGGAGGTGGACATGTACCCTTCTGGTCTGGCCCAGAATCCTGACGTCCCCTGCAGCCTCAGCTTCCGGGCTCGCAATGTGCCCACACTCCTGCCCCCTCTGCCACAGTCGCACTTACTGCACGACAATGGTCCGTCGCTTTGGGGGGGGGGGGGGGGGGGGAATGTTCCAAAATCACCACAAGGATGAAGAAAGGAAGGGCGGAAAAGGCAATGATACTACGTCAGCTAATAGCCTGCTGATGAGGACTGCACGATGACAGGAGTACCATCTAGCCGAAGACAATATAAGCACCGCTCTAGCCAGCCTCGGCTGGACAAGATTAGTACAGCACTAGGAGAGTACTACGGAAGAAGTAACGTGTGATCCATACCAACTGCTTACATGGACATTATATATAGTAAAGGAATTTGATTGTTTCTATGTCGCCCATTGCTTGTGACACCATTGTAAAATCAAAGTTAAGTACTGTCAATCTTCTTTATTGAAATAAAACTATCAATGTGACTTGCTTGAATTATTGTATAGCACTCCAAGAATGCAGCATCCTTTAGGCACCCTATATGAGATGAGTGGGCAGGACCCCACATACGGTATGGTATGCTATTTAATACTAGAAAGATAAAAATTGCTTTCTCACTTAAAATTTTTTTTTCAGTGTGACAAGGTGAAAGTTATAAATGTAAAAAATAAAACAAAAAAATAATTTGGGCATTAATGGGTTTATATGAAAGGAGATTATCACTAAACTTAATGTAAAATAGGGACAAAATAGGGAACCACAAAGTAGTTGAAGGGAAGAAATTATGCTACCTTGGAAGCAAAATAGGGTGCGATGAATGAAGTACGGGATAGTATAAAAAGCAGTCTATGTACAGACGGCATTCCTTCCCATAAGAAGCTTGCTAGTGTCAAACATAGAATAAATTTCTGAGAACAAATGTTTTGAGCATAGCATTGTATGTCAGTGAATCATGGACTAGGGAAAACCAGAGAAGAAGTTAATTGAAGCATCTGAGCTGTGGTTGCTGTAGATGGATCTTGAAGAGTATGAGGACTGATAACATAAGGAATAAGGAAGTTCTCTGAAGAATCGGCAAGGAAAGCAATAGGAGGGAAACACTGATGAGAAGATGTGACCGGACGACAGGAAATGTTTTAAGACATGAAGAAATAACTTCCACGTTACTGGAAGGATCTGCAAAGGGGAAAACTGTAGGAGAAGACACACTGGAATATTTCCAATAAATAACTGAAGATGCCGAGTGTAAGCACTACTCTGAGAGGAAAAGAGAGTTGTGGCAAGTAGTCAAAAGATTGGTAGGGAAAGAAAGTGTACATAATACGCACAAATATGTACTTTGGAATTCTCTAATGTAATACAGAGTTTCCACATTTATCTTGGGGTTTCAGTTATTTATACAGAAAAGTATGTGAAATACGGAGCAAAAATTGTTTTCATACTGAAATTACAAATGGCTGAAGCAATCACAAAGCACAAGCCACACATCATTACAATATCTGCTTTAAATATGAAGGAATGTTGCCATTATGAATGTAGACTTCAGCTTATGCTACAGATCAATCTGATTGGGCACAGAATTTTGCCAGTCTGAAACTTTGGAATTTTCCATGAAAACTAAACACACATGGATTTCTATGTATTGACTTCATATAAATGAACAACTATTATTAGACTGTGAAGTAAGTAAACATAAAAAAAAAAGAATTAACAGTAAACATACTTGTTTTATCAATCTTGGTTTTAACGTGTTATGTTCTTCTATCACATTTACCCAAGCAAAATAACACTTTAATCCCAGACGTAGCTACCTGTTCTCCTGAGTTCAGTTTGTTGCCAAAAACAATGATTCCATGTGCTAAAGGAACACTAGAGACATTCAGTGGCCAAAGTAAAGAATGCCAAGCGGTTCCGTGTTCGACAGCTTGACAGTAAAATGCTAGATTCAAAACATGCAAGAACAAGCCTTAAATACAGCGTGTTTCAAAAATAAATATCATTTTTTTCAGTATTTAGTTCTATGACTGTACACTATAAACTTACTATTCATCCTTCTCTGACATATTTCTGCTGCCTGTCTCGCACTTTGTTTAACAAACCATCCATCACCAAGACAGACAAGAATTTCATTGGTATGGACCATTTTTCCTTTCATAAGGGCTTTTGAGCCAACTGGCACCATGACATCTTTTGAGATATCATTTGGAAGCACCTCCAGGTGAGACTGCAGTGTCTTGTATTCCTCTTTAACTTTATTCCAATAATTTGTATTTAGTTCATTTCTAGTAAGTGCCTGTAAATAGTTGAAAACAATATAAACCAATATTTCCAAAGAAAATCTGAAGCTTTGTTATTTGGTGACAAACCTCAAATTCAATGTACGTATGGAAAGAAGAATATTTTAATACGGGAATAAGTATTTTACATGGAACAGTTAGGTTCAGCTACTTATGCCATTCGCATCATATTTTGGGGTAATTCATCACTAAGAGGAAAAGAATTCATTGCGTGTAATCAGAATAATAGCTAGAGCCCCCCCCCCCCCCCAAAAAAAAAAATCACCTTGCAGAATTTATTTAAGGAATTCAGAATATTCACAGTACCTTCGCAATACATATGTTCTCTTATGAAATTTGTTAATAACTCATCCCAATTCCAAAATAATAGCAGAGCTCATACCTACAACACTAAAAGAAAGGATGATCTTTGCTATTATGGGTTTGGCACAGAAATGGGTGAATTTGTTTCCACAAAAATCTTTGGTCATTTACCAAATAGCATTAAAAGTCTGAAAGACAGCAAACCAACATTTAAAAACAAACTAAAATAATTTCTGAATGAAAACTCCTTCTACTCAGTAGATGAATTTTTAGATATGAAGTAGCAACAAAAAACCTAATTAATTCATTATACTGTGTAATGAAAACTTATGTTGAACTGACACATTCCACAGCATTACGAAACATCATATTCATAACCTATGGAACAAGTATCAATGTAATGTACCTAGAGTCTACCAAATGACAGTCAAATACATCAAAGATTTTAAAAACCAAGTTGTTGCTGCCACAGCCATAGCTGAAGCGGATATGTTGTGCTGAGTGTGAATACAGCTTGAATGCAGACTGAATGATGTGCTTGCCATCAAAGGCACATATGATAAAACTGGCTGAATGGATAAAAACTTAGTAAGATAGTGTGTTATACAAGTCGAACATGGTGTGAATATTTCAATTAGTTTGGATAGTATAACACAATATTGTTGTACTGTATGTTCTACATATAATGCACTCCACAGTTATACATTCACACCCCTATCAAAACTTCTGCTTTCCCAATGACCTAATATTTTCATTTTCAAGTTTTAGTAACTTTGACGTTGTTGATAATAAGATCACAAAACTTCCTATTTATGGACCATTCCTGTTAGTTTGCTGAAGTTTATTCTACTAATGTTTTAATGCTGTCTGTGACAACAGCCACTGGTTGTTTCTTGAGGTGCATAGTTTTATCATGCTAAGAATGTAACTAGTCTACTGACACGGTATCATGTATTCCTGCACATTTATAAGTGCTCTCTCTTATTAAGCCTACTTGGTGCAGTTTCAAACAGTTACTGAAAAATGCAATTCCATCCAAGTGCCTTGACCTGTGACATTATTCAGATGGTGGTCACCACTAGTTTACACGTATGTAATATGGCAACCAAGACACAACTCATTATACCCGCAAACAAACGTATGTGAAATATTTAACTCCATCAATAAAATGAAACTAACAGGACAACCATGGGGTGTAGGGGGTTTTGAACAGTGACACACACACAGAGAATTACTAGCTTTCGCAACCGATGGTTGCTTCTTCAGGAAGGAGAGGGAAAGACGAAAGGATGTGGGTTTTAAGGGAGAGGGTAAGGAGTCATTCCAATCCCGGGAGCGGAAAGACTTCCCTTAGGGGGAAAAAAGGACAGGTGTACACTCGCACGCGCACACACACACACACACACACACACACACACACACACACACACACACACACATATACATCCGCACATACACAGACACAAGCAGACTGCTGCTGGGGCCGAAAAGAAGACCCAGAAAACGAAACTGTGGGACCACAGGTAATCGTTGTGCATCGAGATAGAGCTACGGATCAGGGTGGACCATAGTACGGTGACAGGAGTGGACCACCCACGATTTTAAAGGAGAGAATTGAATCCTGTGTGAGAAGGTCCATGCAGAGGCACACCGTATAGCACACTGAAGCTGGCACTCTGCTGAGGCCATCGAAGAGGAACTAACCCAAATGCAGAAACCACTCACACAGAGCAGGGGTTGACCAAAGGACCAATGGAGGCCACAAGTCCATCTACAGCAATGAGGAAAAGAAATACACACAATACAGAACCCTGTGGGATGCCATTCTCCTGGGTCTGCGAAGAACTAAAAACAGTACCAACCTGAACCCTGAACGACTGATGGAACAGGAACTGGTCGATAAAAACTGGGAGTGGGCCCCGAAGACCCCACTCATGAAGTGTAAGTAAGATACGATGGCGCCATGCCGTGTCATAGGCCTTGCAAAGGTCAAAAAATACTGCAACCAAATGGAACCGCTGGGAAAAACCCTGCTGAACTGCAGATTCCAAGCAAAGTGAATGATTGATCGGAGACCGTCCCTCTCGGAAGCCACACTGGTAAGGGGACAATAGATCCCGAGATTCGAGGACCCAATTGAGCCGACGGGCTAACATCCGTTCAAGTAACTTGCAAACAACGTTTGCCAGACTAATTGGCCAAAAGCTTTCGACAAACAGGGGGTTCTTATCAGACTTAAGGACGGGAACCACGATGCTATCCCTTCATTGACAAGGGAAGTCACCCTGGCGCCAAATACGCTTAAGCACCAGGAGAAGATGTTGTCGTCATGGAGCACAGAGATGTTGAAGCAATTGGTTACGGATAGAGTCTGGGCCAAGGGCCGTATCATGAGAAGAAGAAATTACGGAAAGAAGTTCCCATTCAGTAAAAGGTTCATTGTAAGATTCTGACTGACAAGGGGTAAAACATAAGGCAGAAGCTTCGGCCTGCTGTTTCTGGTGAAGGAAAGCAGCCGGATAGGAGGTTGATGCAGATGCAAAATGGGTCACAAGATGTTCTGTGAGAATCAACAGGTCTGTTGTGCAAGGGCCATCCGGGGGGGAGGCAAGGCCCGGTAGGGTAGACTGTCGATGGCAACCTTGGAGTGAGTGAAGTGTAGCACATACCCATGACAGAAGAACCGAGGGAAGAAACAAAGCATTTCCAACACAACTGTTTGCTCCGTTTGATTAAGTAACAAGCTTTGACATGAAGGCATTTAAAGGTAATAAGATTGACAGCAGATGGGTGCCTCTTAAGGTGTTACAAAGCTCGATGGCAATCACGGATGGCAATGGCTATGGCTATGGTTGTACTCCACCACGGGACTTGCCAGTGGCAAATTGGTCCAGATGAGCATGGGATAGCAAGGCTAGCAGCATGAACAATCGCATCATCAGACACGTCATGTAGGATGTCATCAATACAACCCAACAAAGTGGGAGAAAAAACAACCTGTGCAGTATATAGAGGCCAATCGGCGCATTGGAAAGACCAACGATATAACCTGTCCATGGGGGAGCGGGATGGGAGCAAGAGAATCAACAGGAAGTGGTCACCATTGCAAAGGTCGTCGTGTGGTGACCAGTGTAGTGAAGGGAGAAGGGATATACCTGCATCATCTGCAAAAAGCCTGATTTTACTGTTAATATTGTCAGCAAGGTCATTAATATGCAACATGAACAGTAGGGGTACCAACACACTTCCCTGTAGCGCTCCCGAAGTTACTTCTGCAGCTGACGATGACTCTCCATCCAAGTTAATATGCTGTGTGTTCCCAGCCAAAAAGTCCTCAATCCAGTCACAAATTCCCCCCCAGGGGGCTCATGGTCCTTTTGTGATTATGTGTGTGGCTAGCATGTGGACCCGTGCTATCACAGCCTTCCTTCTTTCCCAGAATGCATTTCCTTTACCTTCCCCTTCTCTCCTGTCCTTGCTCCTTCCCCTTTGCCCTCCCTCTCTTGATGTCCTTGTTTATGTTAGCCCCACTAACCTCCTCATTATGATGGCTTTGCGATTTGGTTTTGTTCAGTAATTACCTCATCCTTTTGGCATTTTCTGATCCCTCTCTGGGGTTTGACCTTCATTACTAAATTTCTATTCCGTAGTGTGAGCCATTTGGGGAAGAGCACCTCACCTAGTGTCTCCAGCATGTGCCCTACTAGTTCCTTCCATCTTTTCCTTTATGTCGTCGTCTGATGCTAGGGTACATGGCCAGCATGGTAACCAGCCTGTGTGGTGGGGTCACTATGTACCCTTTTGGTTGCGTCCCCAGAAAACACAGGGATCATACTTCTGATTCCTGAGCTGTGACCCCTTATGTAAGCCTAGGAGTGGTTGCTTGTCATCCTGGAGCATTGGAACTCCCGGCAATGGCCACCATGCCAGACGGCCCTAGCTGTGGCTGGGTGGCACTCATGGGGAGAGCCCCTGAATCTACATCTACATCTACATGACTACTCTGCAATTCACATTTAAATGCTTGGCAGAGGGTTCATCGAACCACAATCATACTATCTCTCTACTATTCCACTCCCTAACAGCGCGTGGGAAAAACGAACACCTAAACCTTTCTGTTCGAACTCTGATTTCTCTTATTTTATTTTGATGATCATTCCTACCTATGTAGGTTGCGCTCAACAAAATATTTTCACATTCAGTTGGTGACTGAAATTTCGTAAAAAGATCTCGCCGCAACGAAAAACGTCTTTGCTGTAATGACTTCCATTCCAATTCGCGTATCATATCTGCCACACTCTCTCCCCTATTACGTGATAATACAAAACGAGCTGCCCTTTTTTGCACCCTTTCAATGTCCTCCGTCAATCCCACCTGGTAAGGATCCCACACCGCGCAGCAATATTCTAACAGAGGACGAACGAGTGTAGTGTAAGCTGTCTCTTTAGTGGACTTGTTGCATCTTCTAAGTGTCCTGCCAATGAAACGCAAGCTTTGGCTCGCCTTCCCACAATATTATCTATATGGTCTTTCCAACTGAAGTTGCTCGTCATTTTAACACCCAGGTACTTAGTTGAATTGACAACCTTGAGAATTGTACTATTTATCAAGTAATCGAATTCCAACGGATTTCTTTTGGAACTCATGTGGATCACCTCACACTTTTCGTTATTTAGCGTCAACTGCCACCTGCCACACCATACAGCAATCTTTTCTAAATCGCTTTGCAACTGATACTGGTCTTCGGATTACCTTACTAGACGGTAAATTACAGCATCATCTGCGAACAACCTAAGAGAACTGCTCAGATTGTCACCCAGGTAATTTATATAGATCAGGAACAGCAGAGGTCCCAGGACACTTCCCTGGGGAACACCTGATATCACTTCTGTTTTACTCGATGATTTGCTGTCTATTACTACGAACTGTGACCTTCCTGACAGGAAATCACGAATCCAGTCGCACAACTGAGACGTTATCCCATAGGCCCGCAGCTTGATTAGAAGTCGCTTGTGAGGAACGGTGTCAAAAGCTTTCCGGAAATCTGATTGGAGTGAGTGGTTTCAGAGCGTACGCTATGCAAATGAAACATGTATGGGTCCAGACTGTGGCCTTTCTGCTACAGCCGTCTCTTTGATTGGAAATGAATCTTTTAGTGCTGCTTCTTCTGCCCCTTCAGCCTTACCTTCCATGGCTGCGCCCTGGGAGGAGGGTCAATCTCGTCGGCTAAGGGCTAAACCTTTCCCCCCGCTATCTGGTTTGCACCAGGACTGATGGGGATATTTTCACCGATACTTTATTTTTTGTGGATCACATTGAAGACAAGTTTGGCGAAGTGGACTCTCTGAGCAAGATGCGGTCGGGTTCATCGCTGATCAAAACTGCTTCATCTGCCCCACCTTCGCAACCAGACTCTGACCTACTGTTCATGTATGTCATCCCCTCCTTGTCGGTGACTGATGGTGACCTGGCGGCATGACTGGCTTTAGCCTGTTCATTCCCCATTTGAATCATCGTTCTATGGTTATCCAATGGAATTGTAATGGACATAACCATCACCTTCCGGAGTTGAAATCCCTTATTTTGTTTTACTCTGCAGCTTGTGTGGTTCTACAGGAATCTCATTTTATTGATGATCACTCACCGAACCACCGCGGGTTCCCTACTTTCTGTCGAAATTGGGTCAGCCCCCTGCGGGCCTCTGGTGGCGTTTCTACTTTGGTCTGTACGGACATTGCTAGCATGTGGATTGCTCTTCAAACTACATTGGAAGCGGTTGCTGTTAGGGTCCACCTGGACTCTGGGGTCAGAGTTTGCAATCTTTATCTGCCTCCTGACAGGACACTTACACCTGATGTCTTACCCATTTCAGTGTCAGTTATGGTACCTTTTCTGCCATTGATCTTTCTCTTTCTGAGAGAAGTTGCACAAAAATAAAAAAAATAAATGGTATCCTGTGACTATAATATCAATGAGTCACTGACGAATACCTAGTTGTAACACTTTATGCGGATATGAAATGGAATGATAACATGGGTTCAGTCATGTGCAAAGCAGGTGGTAGACTTCATTCTATTGGTAGAATACTGGAAAAGTACAATCAGCCTACAAAAAGAGATTGCTTACACATCACTCTTCTGACCCATCCTAGAATACTGCTCAAGAGGAATAAAGAAGCATCCGAATCCGTCCATCTGCTTTGTCCCATGACGTCATAAATATGGTGGAAATTGCTATGCTAAGCATCTACAATATGGCTCCTATGATGTCACTGCATATACACGGCAACAAATATGAAAATACATATAAATCTCTCCCCCCGCCCCCTGTGAACCATGGACCATGGACCTTGCCATTGGTGGGGAGGCTTGCATGCCTCAGTGATACAGATAGCCGACTGTAGGTGCAACCACAACGGAGGGGTATCTGTTGAGAGGGCAGACAAACGTGTGGTTCCTGAAGAGGGGCAACAGCCTTTTCAGTAGTTGCAGGGGCAACAGTCTGGATGATTGAGTGATCTGGCCTTGTAACACTAACCAAAACGGCCTTGCTGTGCTGGTACTGCGAATGGCTGAAAGCAAGGGGAAACTACAGTCGTGATTTTTCCCGAGGGCATGCAGCTTTACTGTATGGTTAAATGATGATGGTGTCCTCTTGGGTAAAATATTCCAGAGGTAAAAATAGTCCTCCATTCCGATCTCCGGGTGGGGACTACTCAGGAGGACGTTGTTATCAGGAGAAAGAAAACTGGCCTTTTACAGATTTGAGCGTGGAATGTCAGATCCCCTAATCGGGCACGTAGGTTAGAAAATTTAAAAAGGGAAATGGATAGGTTAAAGTTAGATATAGTGGGAATTAGTGAAGTTCGCTGGCAGGAGGAACAAGACTTCTGGTCAGGTGAATACAGGGTTATAAATAGAAAATCAAATAGCGGTAATGCGGGAGTAGGTTTAATAATTAATGGGAAAATAGGAATGCAGGTAAGCTAATACAAACAGCATAGTCAACGCATTATTGTGGCCAAGATAGATACAAAGCCCACACCTACCACAGTGGTACAAGTTTACATGCCAACTAGCTCCGCAGATGACGAAGAGATTGATGAAATGTATGATGAGATAAAAGAAATTATTCAGATAGTGAAGGGAGACGAAAATTTAATAGTCATGGGTGACTGGAATTCGATAGTAGGAAAAGGGAGGGAAGGAAATGTAGAAGGCGAATATGGATTGAGGGAAGAAATGAAACAGGAAGTCGCCTGGTAAAATTTTGCACAGAGCATAAATTAATCATAGCTAAACTTGGTTCAAGAATCATAAAAGAAGGCTGTATACGTGGAAGAAGCCTGGAGACCTGGAGATACTGGAAGCTGCCAGATAGATTATATAATGGTAAGACAGAGATTTAGGAACCAGGTTTCAAATTGTAAGACATTTCCAGCAGCAGATGTGGACTCTGACAACAATCTATTGGTTATGAACTGTAGATTAAAACTAAAGAAACTGCAAAAACAGTGGGAAATTGAGGAGATGAGACCTGGCTAAAGTGAAAGAACCAGAGGTTGTAGAGAGCTTCAGGGAGAGCATTAGGTTACGACTGACAAGAGTGAGGGAAAGAAATACAGTAGAAGAAGAATGGGTAGCTTTGAGAGACGAAATAGTGTGGGTAGCAGAGGATCAAGTAGGTAAAAAATGAGGGCTAATAAAAATCCTTGGGTAACAGAAGAGATATTGAATTTAATTGATAAAAGGAGAAATATAAAAATGCAGTAAATGAAGCAGGCAAAAAGGAATACAAACGTCTCAAAAATAAGAACGACAGGAAGTGCAAAACGGCTAAGCAGAGATGGCTACAGAACAAATGTAAGGATGTAAAGGCTTATCTCACTAGGGGTAAGATAGATACTGCCTACAGGAAAATTAAAGAGACCTTTGGAGAAAAGAGAACCACTTGCATAAATATCAAGAGCTCAGATGGAAACCCAATTCTAAGCAAAGAAGGGAAAGCAGAAAGATGGAAGGAGTATATAGAGGGTCTCTACAAGGGTGATGTTCTTGAGGACAGTATTATGGAAATGGAAGAGGATGTAGATGAAGATGAAATGGGAGATGCGATACTGCGTGAAGAGTTTGACAGAGCACTGAAAGACCTAAGTTGAAACAAGGCCCCCGGAGTGGACAACATTCCATTAGAACTACTGACAACCTTGGGAGAGCCAGGCCTAACAAAACTCTACCATCTGGTGAGCAAGATGTATGAGACAGGCGAAATACCCTCAGACTTCAAGAAGAATATAATAATTCCAATCCAAAAGAAAGCAGGTGTTGACAGATGTGAAAATTACCGAACTATCAGTTTAATAAGCCACGGCTGCAAATTACTAACACGAACTCTTTATAGATGAATGGCAAATCTGGTCGAAGCTGACCTCGGGGAAGATCAGTTTGGATTCCTTAGTAATGTTGGAACACTTGAGGCAATACTGACCCCACGACTTATCTTAGAAAATAGATTAAGGAAAGGCAAACAGACGTTTCTAGCATTTGTAGACTTAGAGAAAGCTTTTGACACTGTTAATTGGAATACTCTCTTTCAAATTCTGAAGGTGGCAGGGGTAAAACACAGGGAGCGAAAGGCTATTTACAATTTGTACAGACCCCGTATGGCAGATATAAGAGACGAGGGCCATGAAAGGGAAGCAGTGGTTGGGAAGGGAGTGAGACAGGGTTGTAGCCTATCCCCGATGTTATTCAATCTGTATACTGAGCAAGCAGTAAGCAGTATAGGAAACAAAAGAAAAATTTGGGGTAGGTATTAAAATCCATGGAGAAGAAATAAAAACTTTGAGGTTCGCCGATGACATTGTAATTCTGTCAGAGACATTTGGAAGAGCAGCTGAATTGAGTATAGATTTAAGTGTCAGGAAGTCATTTCTGAAAGTATCTGTATGGAGTGTAGCCATGTATGGAAGTGAAACATGGACGATAAATAGTTTAGACGAGAAGAGAATAGAAGCTTTCGAAATGTGGTGCTATGGAAGAATGCTGAAGATTAGATGGGTAGATCACATAACTAACGAGGAGGTATTGAATTGAACTGGAGAGGAGAGAAAAATGTGGCACAACTTGACTAGAAGAAGGGATCGGTTAGTAGAGCATATTCTGAGGCATCAAGGGATGACCAATTTAGTATGGGAGGACAGCATGGAGGGTAAAAATCATAGAGGGAGACCGAGAGGTGAATACACTAAACAGATTCAGAAGGATATAGGTTGCTGTAGGTACTGGAAGATGAAGAATCTTGCACAGGACAGAGTAGCTTGGAGAGCTGCATCAAACCAGTCTCAGGACTGAAGACCACAACAACAACAACATATAATTAAGACGATAACATCTTCCTGCAAAAATACAACCAAATTAACGGGACAACGATGGAAAATTGAGGGTTTTCAGGTGTGGAGAAGGTAAAACATAACATAAAAATTTACATAATCTACAGGAATCAGACAGTTCCCTTGATACAAAAAAACCAGGACCTACAACTACGAAAAACAAAACCGAAACACCTCAGAAATTCAAAAGTCAAACAACCCTACATAAATTAAAACACATTCAATATACAATAAATACACTAAACATTACAACTCAAGAAAAATAGATCCAAAAAACAATTACATAAAACACACACACACACACACACACACACACACACACACACACACAGAGGCAGTGGGCACCATCACGCACAACAAGATGACATCTATACGCCCAACTCAAACTCTGTACCGTAATGACATCACATACCACAACACCCTTACATCATGCGTCAAAGCATACAAGTGAAATTGGATGCTTCCGTTGACCTGAACCACCAACTAGTACAACGCACCATATTAAAACACTGTGCCACAATGACATCACAAAACACAGTTATGGCATGGGCAGATGGGTGCAATCGCAACTTTCAGTTGACACCTGTCAGAGCCACTACCTCGTATGTTTTCAAGTCTATTACTGAACCAACACACTCAAGAGAACAATTCAACACTTATTTAGGTCTATGGCCTGGAACTCTATTCAACTTTCTGTGTCTACAGCCACTGCCCCTTTCCTTATATTGTGTATCCTGTAATGGAATACTATTAACTGTATCCATCTAGGTACGCCCCTTCAGTTTATGCTACCTACATTCAAATGATAGACCTTTTGTTAAGTTTTACCTGATGTTCTGTGATGCACAGCATATTTGCAGGTATGTTTCAATCTTTCACTTTCAGACTGTGATATGAGATCATCTTCATTATTTACCTAGACTTCTTGTGTTGTGATGGAGCAGTCCTAATGTATCACGATTTATTTTATTAATTATTCGTCTTTATACATTTACATGGAATCTCTCTGGTCATTTTGAATATAGGCATACATGCATGAACAAATACACAAACACATTGTGAAAAGGTTATAGTAACTGATAAGATACATATATTAATCGCTCATTACTATTAATTATCAAGATACTTGTCCACAAAAAAAAGACATACTCATTATATACACAAATACATGATACCCCATGCACCATCTAAGCTGTTATTTCCTCCAATGACTGTCGCAAATGTTCTATGGTTATTCGGCACCTTTGTCTTTCGGAAAAATTCCCTTGAGGAAGGCCCAATGAAAATCTAGGAAATCATAGGGACTGGTTGACACACGGAATGTTTCTGGAAATTAATCATCTCTTATTGCAATCATTCAGATATAAACAATGCCGAGTAGGTTGCGGTGAAGTGAGGGATGATACATCTATGACATCCACATATCATTGCCCGATTCTGTTTGGGGACTACTAAAGCTATTCATTTACATTTCCTTGGGGCCTCTCTCTCTCTCTCTCTCTCTCTCTCTCTCTCTCACACACACACACACACACACACACACACACAAACAACAGTAATCATACTGGTTGTTCACTCTCATCAAAGGGCAGAACTGTAAAGTTTAAAAATCTTATTTTACCTCATCGTACGTCTGTTGCAACAACGAAGTGTACGTCGAAGTAGCTAATTCTTGTTGAGGTATTACCAAGTTCTCCTCTGCCATTGCAAGATTTAAATAGCGATGTCAGGTTGTAGCATCAGCGTAGTGATGTGTTCACAACATGAAGATATTTCATTATAGTGTCATAACGCCTTCACATGATTCACACGACTTCGTTTGAAACAACCTACACAATCCCTCCACCTTACTGCCATCAAAACAAACCAACGATGTTAAGTAATTTCGCCAAAGTTCCTCTGCTTACTTTTGCAGACGCTTCACTACAGTTTAAGAGCTTGTTTATTTTTCGTTTCTACCTTTTAGAATTGGAAGAAATGTTATTCTGGTGTATATACGTGATCATTCAGTTTTGTACGTAGCCGCTAGTCGTGTTGTAATGAAATCTTTATATAATATTTTAGATTTTGTAAAATAACATCTATGAAATGAAGACAGGGCACAGTGACGGATGTAGTTGTACATAAACAATGGAGCAGAAGTAATATATTCGTTTTTGCCGGTGTTACTAAATGCTTGTAGGCTTGAATTATTTTATACTATTCAGGGGGTGAAATGCACTTATAAAAATGTCGGTGAATACGTCACAACCGATTGTGTCACATTCTCCAAAAAATAACAGTAAGCAGTGTAGTGCTACGAACGTGCTATCAGTGGATATACCGGGAGAAGATTTCGAGTATAGTGTAAGTAAACAAAACGTGTTACTTTTTCGGATGTATTTTGTTTTGAGTAGTACAGTATCATGTTTTCAATTTGCGTTAAGGGGTACAATACATCGAATAAACCCATCACACTCAGTCTTGTAAGCGGATACTTAATTTCCGAGGCATGGGAAACATATTTCGGACTCTGTTTTAAGAATGTTTAACAAATGGAAGACGTGTATCTTGATAATCCACAACTTCACAGATCCCACTGCAGCAGACCTGTGACTTTGTCTTTGCCAAGGGAACATTACACAGCCACTCGCCCCTTTCACTGATATTTTTCATTGCTTAGCCGAAAATAATTTCGATATTGTGTGATCTCCTTGTATGACTGCTCTTCTAATTCTGTATTTCCCACTGTCCTTATGAAGTCTACTGGAAGCTGAACCATTGGCAGCCTCTGTTCTGAAGCATACTGTTGTAGGTTGAGTAATCATTCTATGGTAGTGGTTCCTTGCTTGAGAAGCCCTTTGATTTGTCACCGCTTTGGTAGTATATGTGTCAGTTTCATTACTTATCTATTCAAGCAACAATTTTGGCCACACGAAGCAGAGAGGAGCCTGTTCCAGACCTCCCCACCACACAAAAATTTCAGCTGATCATCAAGATACAAAAACACAGATCACTGTATTACACGCCTTCTATGCTAATTATTATCAGAGGTATCATTATTTGAAAGGAACCAATAGACACAGAGTCAGTCAGAATATAATGCTAAAAAGAGGCCAAGACCGGAATGCAATCGAAAAGCTATTCCACATATAACTTCAATACCTACTTGTTATGATATACTCATTCCATTCATGTATCCTTCTTAACTACAAGGAACTAACACATCTAGATAAAATTTAAAGCTACTTCCCACAATGAATCTTGCACAATGCAATGTCAAGAGGTAAAATCTATGTGGTTGAAGCAGAACACGGTGAAAGGCAGTTGGAAAACACTCAGCAGAAAAATATCTAAGCAATATAAATATTGGCAAAATTGTAGAGGTAGAAAAACTACCTTGTCAGCATTATAAATTGTATTTCTGTTATTCACATGGAAATTAGTACTTTTGTTTACCTGTGTGCCAGATAAAAATTCAGTATTCCCAATAAACAAGAGCCTATCATGTGATACAATACTAATGGCCCTCTGGTATGTATTTGACGGAGGTTTGCAGAGTGTGTATGCAGATGCAGATCATCTTAAAGTATCCAAGCTATCGTAAGATGCAGCGTGACCTATGGTTCAGATTTGATATTCATTCATTCACACATACAGTTCTATAAACCACATCATGGAGGACAGCCTTCAGGGATGTGAAATAAGAATCTTGAATCCTTATTTGCTATTTATCGTTTTCCAGAGAAAGAAACTAGTGACTGGTACTGTTCATAATATTGTATACAAGTCTCGTATTAATGTATTCAATTAAAGCAAAGGAAAGTTCTTAACTATTTTAAAATTTTTAAATGTTCCTGTCATCATTTATAAAGTATGTATTGATGTAGGTTAAAAATGTTAATGATGTGAGAAGGAATTTCTCCATGTCATCAGGTCATAAGATACACCTGACTAGAAGAGTCCAAAGTGAGTCACTTGAAGATCATGACTGTTTATCATATTTCTTAGAGTCAGCATGAGGAAAATTACTCAGGATGTCTTTTCAAGAACTTGGTTATGCTTTGAATCGATATTGGCACCTAAAAAGTTCATGGATTTAGTTTCTAAATCCTTTGTCACTCTCAAAGAGAAGTGTTGAGTTTTGTCTGGGTGGCATTTATAGCTACATGATTACTTTACAATTCACACTTAAGTGTTTGGTAGACAGTTCATAGCACCACTTTCACGCTATTTCTTGACCATTTCTCTCTCAAATATCACATTGGAAAAATGAATATCTAAATCTTTCCACATGAGCTCTGGTTTCTCTTATTTTATTACAATGGTGATTTCTCACTATGTAGATGAATGTCAAAATATTTTTGCATTCAAATGAGAAAGTTGGTGACTGAAATTTCACAAAAAGATCTCGCCACAATGAGATGCACCTTCATTTTAGTGATTGCCGCCCTGACTCGCTTAATATATCTGTGTCACAATCCCGTGTTTTGCAATAATGCAAAATGAGCTTCTATAGAAACGTTTTTGAATGTCCTCCATCAATTCTATCTGGTAAGGAGTCTATATAATGCAGCAGTACTACAGAAGAGTAGGCAGGCTTTTTAGTAGATTTGTTGCAATTTCTAAGTGTTCTTTCAATAAAACGCCGTCTTTAGTTTGTCTTTCCAACCATGTTTGCTATATGATGGTTGTTCTTAGTTTAATTGACAACCTTAAAAATTTGAGTAGTCTAACATACAACTAAAATTAATAATTTATTATTATTATTATTATTTTACATTAACGTGGAAGATCTCACACTTTTTATTGCCGAGGGTAAGAGGAATTTATTGACATTAAGCCATTTCAGTGCAAAATAAAGTGATCCAGAGTAGTGATGCTGTGATGGGTGACAAGCAATGTTCAGTCATCAGCATAGCATAGAACAGACTAAGCTAAACAATGAGAAAGAAAAGTCAGGATTACTGGAGACTGGGGTACCACCTGTCTGCTTTGGCCAATGACATCACCACGGTGAAAAACCCTATTTTGAGTGTATCCAACATGGCAACCAAAACAGCAATCATGGCAAATGCAAAAATACCACATGAAGTGATGCACTCAATAAAATTAGTGGGACAGCTGTGGCAAAAGTGGGGTTTTGGATGGGAACAAACTAAAATTTCAACAAAATAACACCGTTCAAGATGCAACATTTGGGGGAGGGAGGGGGGAGTTCGCTCAAAACTGCTAAAAAGTAAAATAAAAAAAATTAAATAAATGTGAAACAAACTGTACGATCATGGTATCCCAGTCTCCAGTAGATCAGGATACCAATACCCCCCCCCCCCCCCCTCTCCTCCCCACTACAAAAGCCAGTTTGCTTACATAGCTCAGCCCGAGACCAGGATACAACCCTCCCCAAAACTACAAAAGCTAGTATCCCATTCTCCAGTTCATTTATATGGCTCAACTGTAGAAGAGGACACCAATAATCCCTCCCCCCCCCCCCCCCCCCCCACCACCACCACCCTACCACCCACAGGTACACTAGCCGGTATCCCAGTCTCCAGTTTTTATATATATATATATATATATATATATATATATATATATATATATATAACAGAAAGAAACTTCCACATGGGAAAAATATATTAAAAACAAAGATTCCAAGACGTACCAAGCGGGAAAGCGCCGGCAGACAGGCACATGAACAAAACACACAAACACACACACAGAATTACGAGCTTTCGCAACTGGCAGTTGCTTCGTCAGGAAGGAAGGAAGGAGAGGGAAAAATGAAAGGGTGTGGGTTTTAAGGGAGAGGGTAAGGAGTCATTCCAATCCCGGGAGCGGAAAGACTTCCCTTAGGGGAAAAAAAGGACAGGTGTACACTCACACACACACATATCCATCCGCACATACACAGACACATACGTGTGTGTGTGGCTTGTAATATATATATTAAAAACAAAGATTCCAAGACTTACCAAGCGGGAAAGCGCCGGCAGACAGGCACAATGAACAAAACACACCACAAACACACACACAGAATCACTAGCTTTCCCAACCGATGGTTGCTTCTTCAGGAAGGAGAGGGAAAGACGAAAGGAAGTGGGTTTTAAGGGAGAGGGTTAGGAGTCAAGGAGTCATTCCAATCTCGGGAGCGGAAAGACTTCCCTTAGGGGGAAAAAAAGGACAGGTGTACACTCGCGCGCACACACACACACACACACACACACACACACACACACACACATATATCCATCCGCACATACGTGTGTGTACCAAACTTTGGGTTGGCAGGCTTGGGTAACCAAGAAGGCTTCCTCTAAGTGACCCATAAATAGGTTGGCATACGAGGGGCCCATCCTGGTACCCATGGCTGTTCCCTTTAATTGTTGGTATGTTTGGCCTTCAAAAATGAAGAAGTTGTGGGTCAGGATGAAGCTGGCTTAGGTGACGAGGAAAGAGGTTTTAGGTAGGGTGGCAGGTGATCGGCGTGAAAGGAAGTGCTCCATTGCAGCGAGGCCCTGGACGTGCGGGATATTTGTGTATAGGGAAGCGGCATCAATGGTTACAAGGATGGTTTCCGGGGGGGTTACATTATATATATATATTAAAAACAAAGATTCCAAGACTTACCAAGCGGGAAAGCGCCGGCAGACAGGCACAATGAACAAAACACACACACAGAATTACTAGCTTATGCAACCGATAGTTGCTTCTTCAGGAAGGAGAGGGAAAGACGAAAGGATGTGGGTTTTAAGGGAGAGGGTAAGGAGTCATTCCAATCCCGGGAGCGGAAAGACTTCCCTTAGGGGGAAAAAAAGGACAGGTGTACACTCGCGCACACACACACACGCACACATATCCATCCGCACATACACAGACACAAGCAGACATATTTAGGCAAAGAGTAAGGGCAGAGATGTCAGTCGAGGCGGAAGTACGGAGGCAAAGAAGTTGTTGAAAGACAGGTGAGGTATGAGCGGCGGCAACTTGAAATTAGTGGAGGTTGAGGCGTGGCGGATATCGAGAAGAGAGGATATATTGAAGGGCGAGTTCCCATCTCCGGAGTTCGGATAGGTTGGTGTTGGTGGGAAGTATCCAGATAACTCGGACGGTGTAACACTGTGCCAAGATGTGCTGGCCGTGCACCAAGGCATGTTTAGCCACAGGGTGATCCTCATTACCAACAAACACTGTCTGCCTGTGTCCATTCATGCGAATGGACTGTTTGTTGCTGGTCATTCCCACATAGAAAGCGTCACAGTGCAGGCAGGTCAGTTGGTAAATCACGTGGATGCTTTCACACGTGGCTCTCCCTTTGATCGTGTACACCTTCCGGGTTACAGGACTGGAGTAGGTGGTGGTGGGAGGGTGCATAGTACAGGTTTTACACCGGGGGCGGTTGCAAGGGTAGGAGCCAGAGGGTAGGGAAGGTGGTTTGGGGATTTCATAGGGATGAACCAAGAGGTTATCCAGGTTAGGTGGACGGCGGAAAGACACTCTTGGTGAAGTTGGGAGGATTTCGTGAAGGATGGATCTCATTTCGGGGCAGGATTTTAGGAAGTCGTATCCCTGCTGGAGAGCCACATTCAAGGTCTGATCCAGTCCCGGGAATTATTCTGTCACAAGTGGGGCACTTTTGGGGTTCTACTGTGAGAGGTTCTGGGTTTGAGGGGATGAGGAAGTGGCTCTGGTTATCTGCTTCTGTACCAGGTTGGGAGGGTAGTTGCGGGATGCGAAAGCTGTTTTCAGGTTGTTGGTGTAATGGTCGAGGGATTCAGGACTGGAGCAGATTCATTTGCCACGAAGGCCTAGGCTGTAGGGAAGGGACCGTTTGATATGGAATGGGTGGCAGCTGTCATAATGGAGGTACTGTTGCTTGTTGGTGGGTTTGATGTGGACGGATGTGTGAAGCTGGCCATTGGACAGATGGAGGCCAACGTCTGGAAAGTGGCATGGGATTTGGAGTAGGACCAGGTGAATCTGATGGAACCAAAGGAGTTGAGGTTGGAGAGGAAATTCTGGAGTTGTTCTTCACTGTGAGTCCAGATCATGAAGATGTCATCAATAAATCTGTACCAAACTTTGGGTTGGCAGGCTTGGGTAACCAAGAAGGCTTCCTCTAAGCGACCCATAAATAGGTTGGCATACGAGGGGGCCATTCTGGTACCCAGGGCTGTTCCCTTTAATTGTTGGTATGTCTGGCCTTCAAAAGTGAAGAAGTTGTGGGTCAGGATGAAGCTGGCTAAGGTGATACAAACTGATTAAATAAAATGCAACAGGACTTCACCAAGAATAATGCTAGGAACTTATACACGATTCTTAAAGAAAATCTCGCAGATTATTAGGTATCCAGTCTGTGCTTCAGAAGACAAGATGACTCACTAAAAACCAACACAAAAAATAACTGCTGAATTCTTTCATACTATTTCAACAAACTTCTCAACTTCAAATCTCCCATAGAGGAAATGCACTTTCAAAGTTGATGCCTGTCCCAGCTCAGAACCACCAACCATCTAGGAAACATCATATATGGTATGTTATTAAATCACTGAACAACAACAGATCCTCAGGAGTATATGGAGATACTGCAAAACTGTAAGCTAAATGACAAAAATACAAGGAATCCACACGATCATTGCAGAAATCTGGAAGAATCAATGAATACCCTCTGAATGAAGATTTGAGCTTGTTCATCCACTTCACAAGAAGAGGGACACAACATACTCTAACAATAACAGAGGAATTTCTCTCTTGCTGGTCATCTACAAAATTCTCTTGAAATCCCTTGTAAAATGTAGTAACAGACTCCAACAATGACATGAAGCTGTCATAACTGTCAGAGATCGATCTCTACCTCCAGCCCCCACTGCCGATAGTGCCACAGTGTACGAGCTGCCTCCGCAAGAAATGTTCTGGAAAGAAGCCATACCACCGGAGATCATGTCATGTCACTCAGCAGGAACCCATGACCTCTGGTCGCCTATAACTGTGTGCCTGCCATGCCAAGCACTTATTCGCTTTTGTTCTAGCTCAATTGAATGTTTTTTGTATCGACTGCTATCTGCTGATGACTTTAGCTGTGATCTTGGACTATGTATGGACTTCAGTATTGGCTGGTTATCTTCAGTTTGTGTGTCATCAAACTTGTTCCTTTTTGTCTTTGCAGTTTGTTTCTACTGCACCAGTGTAGTAAGTAAAATAAATTGTGCTGATAAGTACATACTTCTACACCCATAAACAGACTAAAAAAAAAAAAGAAAAGCCGACTCATAGGTAGAAGAGTGCCAAGCAGGTTTTCAGTAGGGGTGCTCCTGTATAGAACAGATCTGGAAGCTTAGGACTATTCTTCAAATCAGAAACTCCATAAATACAGTGATCACTTTTGTGGACTTCAAGAAGGCTTACGAACCCATAATCAAACACATGTTAGACATTATAAAAGAAAATTAAGAACTGGCAAAAAACCAAGAGCAGTAATTTGGGATAGACTATCTAACACAACCTCTAAAGGCAACTTTGGGAGCCATTTGAGATCAAAGGTGGATTGATGCATGGTGTGTGGCCTTCACCAAAACACTAACATCATTGTTAAAGAAATTATGATGACAGGGAGAAAATAATCTAAAGGATTCCAAATGCCCGTTAAAGAAAAAAAGACCACCAGTTTCAACATGAAATGCATTTGTGGACAATTTCACGCTTCTCATGTGTAACAGAGAAAAGGTCCAAAACACAATAGAAAAATGCACAAAAAACAGATTTGCAAATTTAATATGAATAAATGTAGTACACTTTGAGATTGCCATGGGAGAATGATTGCAAAGTAACAACCCATGAGAACAGCACAAGTTCTTCGTTCCAAATACTTAGGAGTAATTGTTCAACCATTAAGGGTTAACTTAGAGGCCAACCAAGAAATAATCATAAAACTCCAAGAGCATATATGCCTACATGGAATCACTAGAAGAAATTATCCATATCCACAACACAAAACACTACGACGTCACACTTCCAGAGCACTATACTGAGCCAGATGGATCAGGGTGATGTGATTGGAGGTGGAGCACTGGGTTGTGTGTGGCTGAGAATGGGTTGTGTTAAAATCATCTTTCACTCTTATTATTCACCAATTTCATGAACAAGTAGTTTTTACTCTTCCAGATCAGATGCTGATTTGAAACACCTGACATCCTAGGAATGAATGCAGCTCCAGACATCAGAATTTGACCCAGTTTGAGCAGTAAAGTGTTGGTAGCAATGACAGTGTGAAGCTCAGAAATGCTGAGGGTGGGAGACAGTAGGAAGTAGGAAGCGAGCATCTTCTGAAACACAGACATGAATAACCATTATGCTCTACTGAATATTTTCAATTCCTTCTGACTGCGAACTAACAACACCCCTTGCTGAGATGGTTCAAAACACCAAATAAAAACTTGAAATCAATGAATAAGTTAAATATTTGACCAGCAGTATAAATCAAACAATGGAAAATCCTGGATGGAATGTAACAATACCAGAAAAGGAAAGCTGCTACTCACCAATAGCGGAGATGCTGAGTCACGATAGGCAGAATGTAGTTTTCTGAGACTGCAGGTGTGTGTGTGTGTGTGTGTGTGTGTGTGTACTGCTGACAAAAGCCTTAATGGCTGAAAGCTATGAGTGTGTGAATCTTTTTATTATGCCTATCAAGACTCAGCATCTCTGCCATATGGTGAGTAGCAGCTTTCCTTCTCTGGTATTGACCAGCAGTGTATTCGCAGATGTCACTTCGAATGAACTTTTCAGAGAAGTGAAATTATAGTCTCCAAAAACATTAATTAATAAGGCAACAATGTACTTCACATGGTTATCATAAGCAAATGAAATTCATAATGGGGTTAGTTACACACAGAACACAGATATTACCTGTACCTGGTTAGCAGTAATGTTTACTGTGAGTCACTAGACACACTAGTGGCCACTTACTAATCTAGACCCAAGCTTCTCTTAACTAAGAGAGCACCCAATTTCCTTAGTTTTAATGACAATATCATCACTTACAACCAATGCAGTAGCCGTTTATCATAAGGCACCACTTACAACTATCAGGTGATAATCCACTCACACTAAATGGTACTAGCTGTAACTTAATCTAGATTGTCAATTTAGACCAGGTAATTGGCCCTATATAATTAAACAGCCATTAGCTTTATTGGCACAGAGAGAAGAACACAAACATACAGTGATGGCCTTGCCAGTAGTCAGTCCATTAAAACTGATTTACCACTGACAGAATTGGAACAACCCTCGTTGTAAGGTTTTAGTGGTAATAGCTCAAGACACTCACTGAGCAAAGTGCATTTCAATTTTTGTTCTTTAGAGCAAATTGTAAACACTTGACACTGCTCAACATGCAATTCCAAAACACACGACAACAATACTCGAGCGAAACACCAATCAATACATGGCAACAACTTGAAATAAATATGCAGATGTGCATTCATTACACAAGTAATACCACAAACACAACGAGAGTACTCAAGGCAGACAATGATCAAGACAAAGTAACAATTTAACTAGATATGCACATGTGCATGTAATACATACAAAGCCAACAAGATTAAAACCAGTTCATAAAGGACAGGTAGTCAAACTCAATGCTCACTTGGACATGACCCTTGCAAACCACCCTTCCTCGGATGACCCAAACGGGGACACACCTGACTGAGTGATGATTCAAATGACAGTGGCGTAGCTGATCTTAATTATGGCAACCACATTCAACTATAGTCACTCGTGATTAACACAGAAAACAACTGAGATTTAGTGGGCATTTCCCCCCAAATCAGGTGAAAAATTCATTTCTTCTATCAATAAAATCACTAATTTTATTGAGTCATCCTGATATGTGGAATCAGTACAAGATTTCAGTCAGATGTGATTAAGTCAGAGATCTCAAAAACACAATAGTTAGTACAAAACACCAGACAAACCATTAGTAACTGATCCTCCTCCTGGTTTGCAAGCGAGAAAAACAACAACACACAACGCTCATGAATCACCAACACTACCTTGTTGCAGAATCACTTTCAAGTGAGCTAAAACCAATTTCCAAGATGTGAGACGTGATTGACAAACACCCACTATACTTGCTGAGCCTCTTGGAAGTCAGCTTGTAAGTGCTTGCAGCAGAAAACAAACACTAACTTGCTTCTGTTAGAACATGACTGATTTCAGCCAGTACTTTCATGGTTCAGTGTGAGTTACCAAGACACGTGACAATCAAGGGAAACAGCACAAAAACATTTCCACTTCTCCAGGAGCATACTGCAGAGTATCTAATTCTGTACAGATTTCATTGCACGTCACTAAACTAACAATACACTGATATATGGGATCGGTACAAGAATTCGTGGAATTCCACCATGTCAAACATCCTAAACTGATGATGGTACAAAACATCAGACAAATAAACCATTGGTCCTTGATCTTCCAGAGATTTCACACAGGAGGAGGACATATATGTCCCTTTTAGCAAACAAACGTCACTGTAGAAACCTCGTAAATGAGACAGAACCAACTGTTTTAACACTAAACCCTCACTACGCTACTTAATATTGTTTGTGTTTAGTCCAGTTAAGTGCAGTGTGTAAATTAGAAGGAAAGCCGCTTCAGTTAAATGCAGTGTAGTAAATTAGAAAGAAAGCCACTTCTTTGAGGAAAAAAACCGCTTCTTTTACAGTTAAATTAATAGTCTAACATCTGCTTGAATACTCATTATATTTCAAAGAAAATGCTTAGTTATATTAAAAACAAAGATTCCAAGACTTACCAAGCGGGAAAGCGCCGGCAGACAGGCACATGAACAAAACACACAAACACACACACAGAATTACGAGCTTTTGCAACTGGCAGTTGCTTCGTCAGGAAAGAGGGAAGGAGAGGGAAAAATGAAAGGATGTGGGTTTTAAGGGAGAGGGTAAGGAGTCATTCCAATCCCGGGAGCGGAAAGACTTCCCTTAGGGGAAAAAAAGGACAGGTGTACACTCGCACACACACACACACACACACACACACACACACACACACACACACACACACACATCCATCCGCACATACACAGACACAAGCAGACAATATAAAATTATTGGTAATAAAATCATTTCTGTTGTTAGACTGTGTCATATTGGTCTTCAAACTTCTTCAATGGTAGACTTTTTTGTTCAATCTTGGCAGAGGGACTGATACATTGAACATTGAAAATGTTTGAATGACGATGTCAACAGAATCTCACAGACGTATTTATAATATTAGCTTATATGAATAATTTTCCAAACCCTAGTATGAATACAAATCCATTTAAAGAGTATACATAGAACCATGAAAGAGGGCAGAGGATTTGGGCACTTATTACATAAAGCGAGTTGTTGTCGTTGATATGGTATTGTTGGTAGTGGCAAATGATTCTCACTCTGTAACAAGTCAGTGGTATTTGTGTCTGCTTGTGTCTGTGTATGTGCGGATGGATATGTGTGTGTGTGTGCGAGTGTACACCTGTCCTTTTTTTCCCCTAAGGGAAGTCTTTCCGCTCCCGGGATTGGAATGACTCCTTACCCTCTCCCTTAAAACACACATCCTTTCATTTTTCCCTCTCCTTCCCTCTTTCCTGACGAAGCAACTGCCAGTTGCGAAAGCTCGTAATTCTGTGTGTGTGTTTGTGTGTTTTGTTCATGTGCCTGTCTGCCGGCACTTTCCCGCTTGGTAAGTCTTGGAATCTTTGTTTTTAATATATTCTTCCCATGTGGAAGTTTCTTTCTATTTTATTCACAAAATGCTTAGTTACACGTATAAAAACGTAGACCTGTTTATTATACACTACTGATTCTTGTGTGGCCAAAAACAATTTTCAGTTATTGACTGTAGACAGTAGATAATTTGTAGAATGTTTGGTTAGTGAGGTAATGTTTTAATTCTCTTTTAAACTGATAGGGATTTGCAGTTTTCTGCCCTGCATTAACTGGGAACTTGTTGAATACCTTTGCACTTACATACGCACATAACTATGCTCTAAATAAGGAGATTAAAGGCTCTATAAAAATTATTTTTGTGCCTTGTATTGTGATAGTTCAAATGGCAGTACATAAGAAAATCGTTTTCATTTTCAACAACAAAAATCATTAAGCCGTAAGTGTATGGGGAGGTGAATTTAAGGATCCCAGCATGTTTAAAAAGGCCTTTGCAAATGTTTCATTATCTACTTCTCACAATATTCTTACAGCTCATGTATGCTGTATAATTACTTTATTTAGTTTAGATGCATTGGCCCAAACGATATTCCATAAGGCAACAGGGACTGAAAATATCCCAAATAAGCCAAACCCTTGTCTTCATCTCAGTGCAATAAGACTTAACTTCTGGGAACAAAATATGCTGATTACACGATAAAATGCATAAATATGAAGGCTCTCAATTCAACTAAACATCTAAAGATAACAATTACGAGCAACTTAGACTGGAACAATGACATAGATAATGTTGTGTGGAAGGCAAACCAAAGACTGTGTCTTATTGGCAAAGCACTTAAGATAGAAGAAATCCATTGATGGCCTAAACAACACTTGTCTGTCCTCTGCTAATGTCTTGCTGTATGGTATGTGACCCTTACCTGGTAGGATTGGTGAAGGACATCTAAAAGTTGGGCGGTAGTCATTAAAACAAAGGTGACTTTCATTGAGGTGAGAGCTTTTTATGATATTTTAAACACAAACTTTTTCCTCCAAATTCAAGAATATTTTGTTGATGCCCCCTTCGTAGTGAGAAACGACCATCACAATAAAAGAATAGAAATCAGAGCTTGCACGGAAAGATGTAATTGTTCATTTTTCGCGTGTTTGCTGTTTGAGAGTGGAATGGTAGAGAAATAATGTGAAAATGTTTCGATGAACAATCTGCCAGGCACCCAAGAAGCTTGATTGTTGTGCCTGGCAAATAAGGAATACACAATTCTTCCCCCAGAGACAGGAGCCATTTGTTTAACGATTGCTTTAACTTTTCTTTATTGTTAGGCACATTTGTCAGGAGTGATGTTCAGTCTCAAATGTGGCCATCCACTTTTAGGTTTTCCCCAATTTTGCCTAAATCAATTAAGGAGAATATTGGGTTGGTTTCATTGGAGAGGATATGGTGGAATTCCTTCCCAGTTCTTCTCCTGTCTGAGTGTATGCCCCATTTCTAATGACCTAGTTAATGGTGGGGCATTTAACTCAAAATTTCCTTCCTTTTTTTTCTGCTTGTTTGGAAAGTGTGTATATGGCCAGGTTTTGACCACTGGTTTGTTTCTGGATTATTAAAAGAACTCTATATTTCTTTGCCTGTTACAGTTTTGTCAAGGAAATCCATGTCTCTCTTCTTGTAGGCCTAAGACAACATATATATTATCATCAACTCTATTCACTGAGTCTTCTGGTTATCAGTTATCTTTTTCAATACTCACTGTACACATTGTACTTGGTATTTCTGTACCAAATGTGTAGAGTACTGGCCTGGAAATTTTCTGAAAGTCATTCATAATTTCAGATATCATTGCCCAAGTGTGTCTTAAAGAACTGGATCCACTCACTCTCTTCCATTGCTGACCGCCTTGGCCTTCTGTAAATTTCTTGCAGCTTACTTGCACCAAATACTACTCGTAAGGTTGTAGCCATTACTGTTCCTATCCTGTGGCAAAAATGCTGCTGTATTTTGCCCCTCCAGTTCCAAAAATCTAAAAATACTGCGCATTTGCCCTTGGCAAGAGAGTTGGTGCTATGTGGCATGTTTGCATATTAACTCCCGCTGAAGGATTGGTTGCACCTCGGTAAAGAATAATACACTCTACCACATTGTTTGTGAGATAGTGGAAGGGGGGATCACCACCTATGTCTTGTAGCTGATTTGATAATGGAGACTGCTTTAGAACAAGTGGAAAGCTAAGAAGAAGCACAAAACTTATTTCATATTGAGATTTATAAAATAGTAGTTCTGGTGTAGATTTATAGATTACAGTTAATGATACCACTGTGTTAAAGATGAATGGTTCTCTCGCATACATTTTTTGCTGACTTCTCTTCAAGCATCCTTTGTAAAAAGACTGCTGTGACACACGTCATGCACACATTATCATTTTTGTTCTCTTGAGTCACGATGTCGTGGCAAAAGCTCTCTTCCAACAATTTATATAATCAATAACAGAACTTTTTGTCACTTGTGAAATGTTAACTTCACTCTTCTAAATTGTGTGTGTTTAAATAGTTGAAGTGACCTTGTATCCTTCTTAATGACAGTCACTTGCCAGCTGCACCAAACAATCTGATTTTTTATAACCACTAGGAGTCTAAAAACAACATGTGCAATATAACTACGAGATAAAGGATTGAAGATTGGTGGCTGTATAACACACGACATCGGCTTGTCTCACTAGCAGATAGCTGGTTGCGGATTAGTTAGTTATTTGTGTGTTTCGTGGATCATAATTGTGACCCTCCACATTGACTTGGAACCTGTCAGTTATAATTCTTCAGGCTTTCCCAGCAATCTGTTGATGTAATGAGGTGTTGGGTATTCTGCCAGATACCAGTATTGTCCACGCGCAGTGTTTCGACAGCATCATTCATTGTCTTCATCAGGTGCTACCTGAAACTGTTTGTCAAGTGGAACAGTTCCAATATTTATGCCTACTGTCTCCCCTGCCCAATATCTGTTCTGGGTGTTCCACCTGTGATCTGTTTCCACTAGAAGCATCCTGAGACATTCCATCTTCAGCCCACATTTATGGTTGGTTCTAGATGTTCCGTCTGCTGTCCATTCACACTAGAACTAATTGAACTCAACAAGAAGAAGAATTGAGAAGTGAGTGTGTGGAATGAACCATAGATGGAGCACCAAGTGTGTGGCACTGAGAACAGAATGTCAGATCTCTTAGGTGCACCGGACCGAAAGTGGAACACCAACTCACAACCAGGTGCACCAGAGAACATCTCAGGACACTTCTAGTGGAAACAGATCACAGATGGAAACCCCAGAACAAACTATGGCAGGAGGAGGTAGTAGACATTTTTAACTTCAAGGTCTGTTATTACCTGTAATGCCAAAGTTGCAGATCTTATATGTTTACATTCTACAGTGTTGACTTCCAGTTCAAGTTCTTTTTCAGGTTCTTATCAATACAAACACTGAAGAATATTGAATATTTTGCTTCATTTACATATTTTCCCTTATCCATTATTTCTGGTGATTTGACCAGGCCTTGTGGAGTATCTTCTTAGTTTGAGTGTCATTTCATGTTTGCAAGCAGTCTTTGCAACTTCTACTATATGCTTCAGGTGCTTGTGTCAAATTTTGTATTAGATTGGAACTGTTATGCCATTGAGTATGTTGAATAAAATGGCTAAGGCTCTTTCACAAGTCATCTCTCAGAAATTAAAGGCATATTCATTGTGATCTTCTTCAGGTCTACCTGCACTGGTGCTGAATTTGAAGATGGTGACTGATGGACTGGAGCTTTGTTCAGCAAGCATTGCTTGGCTTGAAATTGGTGAACATGTTGCTGCATAAATCAGCACTTCTTACTGCTTACTGCTATATAAAATTCGATCTTGGTGAGTCAGATACAAGCATGTAAAGCTGGCCTATTCAATCCAGTTTAGTGGCCAGCCTCTTTGGAAAAATACTCTGGTTGCACATATAATACAGTTTTCTCACTTTAGCACCAGTTGAGTCATTTCCAAAATGAGATCACTTGTGGAAACCACTGGAAATAAGTGTTTAGACAATGATCATGTTGAGTTGCTCTCTGTGGAAAAAGATCATCAAACTGTTTTTTCAGAAAGGAAGAAGCTAGTTTCTGGGGAAAAACTCTTGATTCCCTCCCCCCTCTCACCCCCTCTTTCCTCCATCTGATGACAACAATGCTTACATCACAGTTGAGTGTGATAATCTCAAGTATTAACTACATTGTCAATAAAGTTTCATATGTTGTTTTTAGTATTGTAATCCACAACTGCAAGTCTATTCCTTACTGGCCCCATGAAACATATAGTTTAATTTCATTTAACATTATCATTTTTAATCGGCTGCTTGTGTGAGTCCTCAATTGAGGTTCTCCAGCTAGTATTTTAAACGTTTTCTTCTTCTTACCCACTGTTTTTTCAGTAACTGGTTCTTCTATTTTATGTATGCTGTGGGATCTGTTGTACTGTAGTGTTTTGACACAATTGCTTTTGTGTTCAACATATCATAATGGAGTTTGGTGTAATTGGTTAATCCTTGCCCTTGCTGTCTTGGTTACCTTTCCAGAAGTTGTTTGTTTCAAATTATGTCAAATGAAGTCATCTCCATTTTCAACACCTTTATGAAATAAAGATCCATAACCCAGCATTCCTATTTTCTTTTACTGAATATGTCAAATATATAGACACATTTATCTCTGAGATTAATTCTTTGCCTAAATACAAGTACTATTTTTTAGTATCAAGAACATAATTTATCTTGTTGATTAATAATGTACTAAACATGAGGATAGGTAACTAGTGATGTACCTGCAGTTCATGTACATCTTTAGCAGTGCAGATAATGCTAAACACTGTATTGAAATGTTCATTCATTTTAACATCATGAGATGTATGTAAGTTATGGGATGCTGAATCAAGGAATTGTGCTTATATTCTTTGTTTGCAATGTGTTTACTAAATATTTATCATTTTTAGAAATGCTGGGATGGTTCCTTTGAAAGACCATGGCTGATTTTCTTCCCCATCCTTAAAACATATCGATCTTGTGATCAGTATCTGATGACCGTGATGTTGATGGGACACTGAGCCCTACTCTTTCTTCTTACATTATTAGAAAATGGGATATGTTTTATTTTTATTAAAAATAACTAATAGACTTGACTAACAACAGTTTGAAAACTTCACTGTTTTGCGTGCTTGGACAGCTCCAGAGCAAGTCTGCCATTTGTTCTGTTCTGAAATATCAAACAATGAATGTGTGTTATTATTATTATTATTATTATTATTATTATTATTATTTTGTTTATTTGGCCTTTGAGTGTGTACTCAATTTCGCCATCAGCAACACTTAGTGACAATGTACACATAATTGAATAAACAAATACAGAAATGCATATTTACAAGAATAAAAAGCTTAAGTGTTACAGTTTTGTACATAATATTTTTAAAAATTGAATTGAATTGAATTGGAAAATAATTAAAAGTGTCTTGGCTTACAATTCAGACCAATTCTAAAATATCTTCATCAGCAAGATATATTTATAATTTACGTACACCATTAAAACCTACAGATTTTTACCAGTACTCTTGATGAAATTAACTGTCACTTTGTGCAGATGAACTTCTTTAGTACACAAAAGAGAAGAAGCTGATTGAGGAAGATGGTAGCCCATACTCAGCAATGTCTTTAGAAAGACCAACCGTTCACGGTCAAATTTGGGGCACCTAAATAAGATGTGGTTGACATCAGCTTCCAACTCAGGATCACACTTACATGCTGGTGAACTGTTAACGTTGATCTGATGTAAATGTTGTGGGAAAGAGGCATGATTGAAGCGGAGTCTGATGATGGAAAATCGTGGATCGGTCCAGATGTGTTATGAATAGAGGATACCAGAGTGGGAAGGTACCCACAACAAATGGATCGTCCGGCCCGTGCGTGTGCTGCGAATATATTCAGATATCACATCCAAGATATAACTGGTTGTTTTGTTCCACCGACTGTACTGAATGTTTTTAAGAATGCTTTGCCAGTCAGATACTATCAATATCTTGGGGAAGGAAGTGTTAAGAGACAAACTTAAGTGCTTCCAAAACTGCCACTATCTCCGCCATAAAAATAGAAGTGCTCATAGGCAGTTTGAAGGTTTTGCGGATCTGGATCTGAGGGCACAAAAAAGCGCATCCTGTACACTCTTCTTGCGGAATTTTGGAGCCATCGGTATATACACAGAGAAAACCTAGCCATTGTGCTTGAACGAGACGATTGAAGCCAACGTTGACATTAGTACTGTCCAGCCAGGTCGGACTTAAATAATGGACTGGGATCTGGGAGCAGAGCGTTTGAAGATCATATTCAAAAACAGAAAAAGCATTCAGATCATTGTTGTAACTTTAGTTGTCAGTAATACATTGTTGTATAAATGTAAGATTTCTTGAAAGTGAGCTGAGTTGAGAGGGAGGACAGTATTGAAAACAATGTGTCCAGTATCAAAACACACTTGATTGGTTACTGAGTAAACGTAGTAAGGCAATAATACTGTATGAAGAAGGTTGTAATTATGCAGAAATAACAAAGAGCTTGGGTGGAGGTGCTACAAAGTTGGGTGTGATGAAGGTTTGCAAAATGTAATGAGGAACTGGGTCCGCCAAGAATTGGTAGAAAGCTAGTATTGACTGATCATGACTGTCATAGAATCTGTCATCTTCCTCTCCAAGATTGTCAACCTACTGAAAAAGATGTAAATGTCATCATCAAGAATTCAGTGGTTGAAGTTTATGATCAAACTGTGAGACAGAAATTTTATAAAAATGGTTCACAAGTGAGGACTCCAAGAAAGAAACCTTATCTGAACAAAGCAGAGAGACAGAAACATATGCCGTGTGAACCAAAGCGATGTTGTTCGGACATGGAGGAGATACAGAGAGACAGGAACTGTCGATGACATGCCTCGCTCAGGCTGTCTGAGGGCTACTACTGCAGTTGGTGACTGCTACCTATGGATTATATCTCAGAGGAACCCTGACAGCAAAGCCACCTTGTTCAGTAATGCTTTTTGTGCAGCCACAGGACATCATATTACCACTCAAACTGTGCGTAATAGGCTGCATGATGTGAAACTTCACTCCTTATGTCCATGGCAAGGCCCATCTTTGCAACTGCGACACCATGCAGCGCGTTATAGATGGACCCAACAATATGCTGAATGGACCGCTCAGGATTGGCATCACGTTCTCTTCAACGATGAGTGTTGCATATGCCTTCAGCCAGACAATCGTCGGAGACGTGTTTGGAGGTAACCCAGTCGGGCTGAACGCCTTGGACACAGTGTGCAGTGAGTGCAGCAAGGTGGAGGTTCCCTGCTGTTTTGTGGTGGCATTATGTGGGGCCGATGTACACCGTTGGTGGTCCTGGAAGACACTGTAATGGCTGTACGATACGTGAATGCCATATTCTGGCCGATGGTGTAGCCATATTGGCAGCATATTAGCGAGGCATTCGTCTTCATGGACGACAATTTGTGCTCTCATTGTGCACATTTGTGAATGACTTCCTTCGGTAAAACGACTCACTCGACTAGAGTGGGCAGCATGTTCTCCAGACATGAACCCTATCGAACATGCCTGGGTTAGATTGAAAAGGGCTGTTTATGGATGACGTGTCCCACCAAACATTCTGAGGGATCTATGCCGAATCGCCACTGAGGAGTGGGACAATCTGGACCAACAGTGCCTTGATGAACTTGTGGATAGTATGTCATGACGAATACAGGCATGCATCAATGCAAGAGGACATACTACTGGGTATTAGAGGTACCAGTGTGTACAGCAATATGGACTACCACCTCTGAAGGTCTCGCTGTTTGGTGGTACAACATGCAGTGTGTGTTTTTCGTGAGTAATAAAAAGGATGGAAATGATGTTTATGTTGATCTCTATTTCAATTTTCTGTACAGGTTCCAGAACTCTCGGAACTGAGGTGATGCAAGACTTTTTTTTGATATGTATGTAACCATTTCTGGCTGTATTAGTACAGGGAAAGGGACCCCCAAGATCAATAAATAATTTATCCATTAGGCATTGTTCGCATTCGGAATGTAAGAGCCCCTAGGATGAATTGGTGTTAAGCGTACTGACTTTATACAATTCGCACTTGCTGGCTAAATGATGAATATCTTTATATAATGAAGGGAATGTGAGGTGGCAGCACACCTTAGCAAGAGTTTATAAGACCTTAAGTGGACACCCAACAATGAATCATGAAAATAATGAAAGACAGAAGGCACAAGTTCTGTAAGTAAACAAATTTTACTTTCAGATAATTTACCAACCTCACAATACAGTTTATGTTTTCTCAACAAATAATTGGGAACCATCTCCTCAGCAGACAGACACTTCCTCAATAGGCCAAAATAAGGATCCTGATTGTGTTTGACCTTGAGATCAGTAAAGAGCTGGAGTATCTTGGTTAAGACACTATAAACAGGAGAACTCACCAGTAGTGAACACCCTTCACTTTCCTGAGTTCCCTCATCAAACATGTGACAGCAACCTGATTATTGGAACCTTATTATGACAGACTTGGAAACAAAAGGTGTATATAAGAATGGGCCACCTAGCAATTCTACTGGTTTTCCTAGGATGTGCCAAAACCCAACTCAAGGCTTGGATGTTGGTCTCCAAATCAGATTCGCTGTGCTCGAGATAAAATTTAAATTTCTCAAGAGAAAATGGGACAGCCAGTGCCTCACATTCATAAACTGAATATTGCCGACTCTCTCCTCAAACAGAATTTCCCCCTTTTTCACAGAGGTTATTAAGGCGGGCAGCAAGATGAGCAAAATTAGGGATGAACTTCCTAAAACAGTTGCCATACCAATGAATCTGGCCACCCCTTTCTTATTCTTCAGGGAGCGAATTTTCTTAAATCAGAAGTGTGTTATTGGTCAGTCCTAATACTGTCCCTGGAAACCAGGTGACCCAAGAAAGAAACCTGCTGCATAGTGAGTGGAACTTTTGATGGCTTAAACATTAACCCTGCGGAACGGAGCCCCAGTCAAACCTGCTGAACACGAGAAAGGTGTTCTCCAAAGGAATGACTATAAACGAAGGCATCATCAAGATAATTATGTACACAACCAGATTTAAGGTCACCCAATTCATGATCTACAAGTCATGAAAGGACAGCAGACCCAATAACCAAGCAAGGGGCAGAGGGGTACCGGATTAAATTCTTACAGATTCCAATCCATACAAAAAGCAGTAACATTCCTGGATTCCTCAGACAGTGGTATCTGGTAGTATGCTTGATTCAGATCAAGTACAGTAAAATAGCTACCTGCTAAAATAGCGCCAGCAAGCAAAGTGAAACAGTTATGGAGATCAAGGAGGGGATCTGTCTCCCAAGATAACCTTCTCATTAAGGACTCTATCATCAATAACAGGCCTATAATTCTTGTCTTGCTCCTTAGACACCAGAAATATGAGAGATGCATACAGAGAAGTTGGAAGTTCTAATAATGCCAATCCGCAGCATATTGTCAGTCTTTTTGCCTCGGTATTCTCATATTAGCCCCCTAAGTGACAATAGAGGGCACTATGCACCAGAGAGTCATTGACCAAATGGATTCTGTATTGAATTTGATTGGATACACCCCATTTTTTATTAGTAAGTACATTGGGAAACTGGTCTAAAACACCTATCAATTGTCTAGTCTGACTGCCATTAAGGTGATTAAGGTCGAATTCCAACTGTCCTCTTTATACAGAATTGATATTATTAACGAAATGACAGGAATAGACAACTATTTTCTCAGAGTGACAAAATTTAAAAAAGGTGCTACTTACAAAGTCAAGAACCAACCCCATTCACTGAATGAAATCACACTCGAGCAAGGAGGTCACTGACAGTTTATTATCTACAGTTAGTTTACAAAATTGTTAAGGCTTTCGTGGCCACTTGTTGAGCCTGTTGGCTTCTGTCTTGGGTTCTCCGGTCGACATTTGTCTGAAGATTTTCTGAAGATTTTTCTGACGTTTCACCAGCATGAGGGGCTGGGGCATTGTCACAGTTTCACTCTCCATTGCCAGTGGTGGACTGGAGCCAAGCTCGTGCCCACAGACTATTTGTACCTTGCACGCCAATGTCCAAGGGCTTCTCCGTGGTCATTTCCGATGTGGTTCTCCTCCTGCTATCTGCAGCTGTCATTTGCTGCAGCACAGGAAGCCAGGATCCCTTTACCTTGAGGCTTTCTTCTTTCTTGTTGAAGCAATTCTCATGTTTGTGTATTTCTATAGCTTCTCTGAACAAGTGGGTGTAATAGCTCTTCTCTATAGTCAGAACTTCAGTGCCAGTGAATTTTACTACATGGTCAGTCTCACACAGCGCCTGCTGTGCCATGGCCGATTTCTCCACCTGCATCAACCTGCAATTCTGTGATCCTGGTGTTGATTGATCATCCATTCATTCCAACATAAACTTTTCCACATGTGCATGGTATGCAGTATATTTCCAACATTGCAAAGTGACTCCTTTTTATCCTTTGCCGATTCAAGACATTCTTTGATCTTCTTTATTTGTTTGTAAATAGTCTTTACACGATGTTTGTGCAATATATGGCCAATTCTGTCTGTCATTCTGGGAATATATGGTAGAAAGGCCATAACTGACATTTCTTTTTCTTTGCTGAGTGCTTGACTCTGTTATACTTCTAACATAACTTGTGGCATACCAGTTGCTTCTCAGAACACTTTTTGTGCTTTGCATTTCACATCTGAGGTGCAGTGGCTCACATATTTGTCTTGCTCACATTACTAGCGTATTGATCTGCTTCAGTTGGTAATCTGACAGTTTGTGCAGGTATCGGTCTGTGTTTTTCAGTTTTCGATACATGCTATATCCCAGGTTTTCACCATCCCTTGTGACCAGCACATCTAGATATGGTAGTTTTTTTTTTTTACCTTTTCTACTTCCATGGTAAATTTTATGTTGGCATTGAAGCTGTTCAAGTGTCTTAGGAAGTCACCAAGTTGTTCCTCACCATGGTTTCACACAGTGAAGGTATCATCAACATATTTATATCACACCTTAGTTTTACAAAGCACTAAGTCCAGTGCCTGTGCTTCAAAATGTTCCACGAAGATGATGGCCACCACTGATCTAAGAGGACTAACTGTGGCGATACCTTCCAGCTGTTTGTGGAAGTTTCCATTCAACATGCAATAGTTCACGGTGAGACATGTATGAAAGAGCATTGTTATGTCTTGCGGGAAAATGGAACTGATGTGCTCTGAAGAGTCACTGAGTGGTGCTTTCGTAAACAACGAAACAACATCAAAGCTGACCAGGATGTCATGTGGTGTAACTTTTAGTTTCTTCAACTTCTCAGTGAAATGTCCTGAGTGCTTTATGTATTTGTCAGTCTTCCCCACATGCAGCTGGAGCCAAGTGTTTTGTCAGTTTATATGTCGATAAGCCAGGAGTGCTAACTATCGATCTTAGTGGAACATTATTCATGTAGATCTTTGGTAATTCATACAGTCGAGGTGGTAGAGCTTCTGTGTTGCGCAGCTTGTGACTCGTATTCTGTACGATACTCTGTGTCAGAACTGCACTTAATTTTCGGTATGTCATCAGATCTAATAGGCCCCAGATCTTCTGCTCACACATTTCAGTCTTCATTACGATGGTCGTATTTCTCTTGTCTGCAGGCAGTACCAATATGCTCATGTTGGCATTAGGATTCTTAATAGCTTGTATGTCTTCTTTCTTCAGGTTGCAAGCTGGTGGTTTTGCCCATTGCAGTATCCTGGCTGTTTTTGTGCGTATTTCCTCTGCTCTTTCACAAGGAAGGGTCTGAATGGCTGCTACGCTATTAGCAATGATGTCCTCCACAGGTATAGTTCTTGGGATGATAGTGAAATTATCTCGCTGTGTCAGTCTGCTTCTGGCACCTTGCAAACGTTTTCTTCTGTTGCTCAGTGCAGCGCTCAAGTTTGTTCTGCATGCTCCTGTGAGTGATGCTGTTGATCTTTTCCCATTTGACTCAATGAATTCTGCTACTTAGTTGATAGAAAATGTCCAAAAGTTCCTCATCCGTTCTTGCCAAGTATCTCTGTGTTGTGTGAATTCACTCATGAAGACAGGCTCGTTCCATTCTGTTGTAGATCCGATGTGCTTGGGTCATGGTGAATAGGAACATTTAACAGGCGCTTGACTTGGCACCTTGTAAATAGATACATTGATGATACCTTCGTTGTGTGACACCATGGTGAGGAACAGCTCGATGACTTCCTAAGACACTTGAACAACCTCAGTGCCAACATAAAATTTACCATTGGAAGTAGAAAAGCGACAAAAAACTACCGAATCTAGATGTGCTGGTCACGGGGGATGGCGAAAACCTGAGACACAGCATGTATCGCAAACCGAAAAACATGGACCGATACCTGCACAAACTATCAGATAACCACCTGAGCCAGAAAAGAGGCATGATTAATGCGCTTGTAATGTAGGCTAGACAAATATGTGAGCCACAGCATCTCAGACGTGAAATGCAATACATGGAAAGTGTTCTGATGAGCAATGGGTACGCCACAAGTTATATTAGAAGTATAACAGACTCAAGCATGCAGCAGAGTGGCATATCAGAAAAAGAAATGTCAGTTATGGCCTTTCTGCCATTAATTTCCAGAGTGACGAACAGAATCGGCCATTTATTGCACAAACACTGTGTAAAGACTATTTACAAACCAACAAAGAAGATCAAAGAAAGTTTCAGATCAGCAAAGGATAAAAGGACTCTCTTGCAATGTCGGAAATACGCTGCACACCATGCACATGTGGAAAAGTTTGTTTGAATGAGTGGGTGATCATTCAACACTGGGATCACAGAACATAAGTGACATTGCAGGTTGGGGCAGGTGGAGAAATCAGCCATGGCAGAGCAGGCGCTGTGTGAGACCAACCACGTAGTAAAATTTGCTGGTACCGAAGTTCTGGCTGTAGAGAAGAGCTATCACACCCACTTGTTCAGACAAGCTATAGAAATACACAAACACGAGATTTGCTTCAACAAGAAAGAAGAAATCCTCAAGATAATGGATCCTGGCTTCTTGTGCTGCAGCGAACGGCCATTGCAGGTAGCAGGATGAGAACCTCACTAGGAAATGACCAAAGAGAATCCCTTGGATGTTAGTGTACCAGGTACATATATTCTGCAGCTGTGAGCTTGGCTCCAGTCCACCACCAGCAATGGAGGTTGAAACTTTGACAATGCTAACCGCTCATGCTGGCAAAACATCAGAAAAATCATCAGACGAATGTTGGCTGAAGAACCTGAGAAAGACAGAAGCCAATAGGCAGTACAGTGAGTTTAACTGCCAAAGAAAAATTGCAAACTGATAAACTCCCCTGCATCTCACCTACCAGAGGAAACTCCTGGCCATTGGCTACATGACATCCCTGGGAGGAGAGGCTTATCAGAGACAGCTTACACGAATTTCGAAACTTGAGATACCAACTGTAGTCAAGCAATGAAACTGAACTTCCAAAATCCAAGAGGCCACAAACAGATGTTTGATTGATGTGGCAGCAAACATATTGAAGTGCAAGTTTATTGAGAGCACAAATACCTGTGCAATGAGTGGGAGGCTTACAAAAGGAGTTTTAGACCATGTCAGGCAGCATCAGCTGTTATGTTTAAGGTCTACACCTAACTGGGCACTCATGTGCTAAATGGCTATGGAAAAAACACCAAAAACGTTTGCCTCCTAATGAATTAGTAGATGACAGACAATAGTTGTTACTTTGGGTAGGGCAGACTTGTTGAAAGTCCTTACACTGATTGCTTTGCCATCTGTGAATCTAAGTGCTTCTGTAGAAGTAACTAATTCATTCAACTCAGAAAAGATAGTAGGTTTTCAGGCTAAAACAAGACGTGACCAGTCTTCCAGTCTCGTACCTTCCAAAATGTGTGAAATGCTATCTTGTTCAGTAGCTTTCATTTCCAAGATAGAGACAGTAATATGAACACCCTCGATATGCGGAAACAAGGTTTTGGTAGATGCTTGCACCTGGCAATAATGTACACACTCAAGCTCATTCCAGATGCATGGGAATCTTCTCTCTATTATATGAGCTCTGACCTGCCTGATTGATTCTGAACTCAATATACTTAACAAGCCCTTCAACAAAGGGTAAAGTAAAGAAAGTATAACAGAATGTGATATTTGCAATGCATAAGCATGAAGTTCAAATCGGACAGTCAACCACCATACTTCATGAACTTGATTCAATTGATCAAAGAAAGGAAAATCCAGGAAGGAATGTAACACTACCAGAGAAGGAAAGTTGCTACTCATCATATAGCGGAGATGCTGAGTCGCGATAGGCCTAATAAAAAATTCACGCAATTAAAGCTTTCGGCCATTAAGGCCTTTGTCAGCAGTAGACACATGGTGCCCTGCTCGTCACTATTGTTGCCACCTCCCTGTACACTAACATTCCTAATGCCCATGGCCTTACTGCTGTTGAACACCACCTTTCCAGACGCCCTATGGATTCCAAACCAACAACCTCCTTCCTAATCTCCATGACCAACTATATCCTCACCCACAATTACTTCTCCTTTGAAGGCATAACCTACAAACAAATCCACGGCACGGCTATGGGCACCCACATGGCTCTATCCTGTGCTAACCTATCATGGGCCATGTAGACGACTCCTTCCTAAAAACCCAGAATCCTAAACCCCTCACCTGGTTCAGATTCATTGATGACACCTTTTTTGCTATCTGGATTGAAGGTGAGGATACCTTATTCACATTCCTCCAGAACCTCAACAACGTCTCCCCCATTTTCTGCACCTGGTCCTACTCAACCCAACAAGCCACCTTCCTAGATGTTGACCTTCATGTCAGAGATGGCTGCGTCAGTACATCCATCCATATTAAACCTACTAACGACCAGCAAGACCTCCACTTCGACAGCTGCCACCCATTCCATACCAAGAAGTCCCTTCCATACAGCCTAGCCACCCGTGGTCGTCGCATCTGCAGTGACGAGCAGCCCCTCTCAAAATATACCGAGAGTCTCACTGAAGCCTTTACTGACCGTAATTATCCTCCCATCCTTGCACAAAAACAAATCTCCCGTGCCTTATCTTTGCAGTCTCCCACCACCTCCCAAAGTCCTACAGTCCAGCCTCAGAGGAGCATTCCTCTCATAACTCAGTACCATCCGGGACTGGAGCAACTGAATTACATTCTCCGCCAGGGTTTCGATTACCTCTCGTCACGCCCTGAAATGAGAAATGTCTTGCCCACTATCCTTCCCACCCCTACTACTGTGGTATTCCGCCGTCCACTGAACCTACACAATATACTCTTCCATCCTTACACAACCCCTGCTCCCAATCCCTTACCTCATGGCTCATACCCCTGTAATAGACCTTGATGCAAGACATGTCCCATACATCCTCCTACCACCACCTACTCCAGTCCGGTCACTAACATCACCTATCCCATCAAAGGCAGGGCTACCTGTGAAACCAGCATGTGATTTACAAGCTAAGCTGCAACCTCTGTGCTGCATTCTATGTAGGCATGACAACCAACAAGCTGTCTGTCCGCATGAACAGCCACTGACGAACTGTGACCAAGAAACAAGTGGACCACCCTGTTGCTGAACACGCCACCTAACATGATATCCCTCATCTTAATGACTGCTTCACAGCTTGTGCCATATGGATCCTTCCCACCAACACCAGCTTTTCTGAATTGCCTAGGTGGGAACTTCCCCTGCTATACATCCTCCATTCCCATAACCCTCCTGGCTTCAACCTCCGTTAGTCACTATCCTCACCCATCCAGCCCCCTCCCTGCTCTCTGTTCCTTTCTGCTACTTACTTCCTCCCCCCTGTGCACCTTCTCTCCTGCCCTCTGTCTAAACTGCAACGCTTGACTGTCCGCCACTCCCATCATACTATTCCTCCCCCTCCCCGCCCCAGCCTCCTCCTTACCCCCTCACAGTCGCCACCCCCATCATGCACTGGTGCTGCTGTTCGCAGCGTGGTCTCAGCTCTCGGAGACTCCAGATGTGTGTGCAAGTTGCGTTTATGTCAGTGTGTGTGTGCGCGTGTGTGTATGTGGGTCTACTGCTGACAAAGGCCTTAATGGCCGAAAGCTTTAATTGTATGAATCTTTTTATTGTGCATATCGTGACTCACCATCTCCGCTATATGGTGAGTAGCAACTTTCCTTCTCTGGAAATACCACTAAACAAACACATAATGTGATTAGGCATTTTAGCAAATGAATCAGAAACAGATGTAGCAAAACCTTGAGTATCAATCTGTCTTAAACTCTGTGACAGATTAACGGCTGAAATGCCCTCTTCCACACTCTCAATTTCTTTAGACAAACCCCATGAACCGTTAATAACCTGCAAATCCTTCACTTGAATAAGCAATTGCTTAACAGCCTCTTTTTGTTGATCACTAAGCTCAAGATGGTTTAAATCAGCACTGATGATAAAACCAGTGAAATAAATGCACCTGAATCCTACACAGTTGCCTTTGAGTGGGCTAATTAACTTCCAAAAACTGAATGTTATGACACATTTTGCCCACAGCTGCGGAAGCAGTGGAAATAGCGACACCTACCTTGCCAATGGCGTCAGGGAAATGTGAAGAGGGTTATCTAATGTCGTATGTAACCTGCCTACTACCTCCATGATGCCACCTGCAACAGGGATGCATTGCACCCGTAATTCATATTCAAGATCAACTGAGCACTTGAGACACAACATTCCCAAACAATCTCTATGTTCCATGCCCATCTATGGTTCTCTGAAACAACTGAAAGAGTTTAGTACAGAAATTTCAAATTCCAAAGGACAATTGGTGCTAAAGGGGTAGACAACTCTCTGCCGTCCCCCCCCCCCTCCCCCCCCCTCCCCCCCGCCCTTTTTACAGGTTGGAATAGGAAAAGAATCATATGGAAGCGTCGGTCCACAATTCTTGCATCATTTGCCATTTCAATGATCACACTTGTTTACAGTGCAAATAATAGCACCAAATAAAATACAATAATCACCAAATAAATATATAAATATCTCTGAATTAAGAGGTTGTTAAATGAAGATAAGTCTTTTAAATTTTAATCACAGACTGACATGAGTGAACTTTCAATTCTTGCTACTTCAAGGAACCAGTGCAACACAAATAAAAAAAAATCATTATAAAAATCTCTCTTAAACAATAAGTAAGTAAGCAGTTCTCTTAGTTACAGGAATTAAGTTAAGAACTGGTAATTTAGACTAAATACAAAAGCATGGCAGATCTGACAAATTTTCTTACATAGGCTCCTACATAGATTGGGTACAATCACAAATTAATTTCAAACACAGAATAGTGAGTTATAATAAAAAAAATAGGACTCTAAGGAGGTGGCAGTCAGAATAGAAATTACACTAACATTTTCCACAGCACACCAAGTACAGGCAAAGAAACTACCTCAAAATTTAATTAAAATATCGCTCACATCTTATCCTTTAGGCAACAAAATTTAATTACAGGATCTCTCATATATAGGCCTTTCGGCAGAAAGTATAGAAGTTAAAGCAAGTACAGGAGGTAAGCGGCCAAGGTGAACAGTCCCACTATAGCAATAGTGGACACGCCTCGAAATCAGCTGGAGGAATGTGCAGGGGCACAACAGCAACAGGCCCTCGCGGCTGGCAGCTGCCAAAATTTCAGGCTGGAGCTTCACGAGGCTAAGAGGTGCTGCTAACATAACACTACACAGGTGAGTTGTAGGCTACAGAAATACAAATTTTTGAGAGATCATGGCTATATGCCCAGAAAATTCTGTCAAAAATTACGGTAGCAAATATGACTCCCAAAAGAACTGTACAAAGGAAGCATGTTAAATCACTGATAAGGGAGTATAAAAACAATAATAATAATAATAATAATAATAATAATAATAATAATAATATCTCCCCAAACAATTTAGGTAAACTTTACAGCAAAATTGCTCGGCCAAGTGCCTGTGTGAATCAAACAGATGGAACAAATAAATGATTAAGCTTAACCCTCCAAGAGAATTCTTAGTGTTTAGGCATTACAAACAGTGTTTTCTTGAATCAGTCTTTAGGCTTCACAACCATCTAGAACTTAGTTTCAAAGCACACATATTAATACAGGGAATTCCCCTTCAAATAATTAAAAGGTAATATTATAAACCTTAAAAAATGTAAAAAAGAATCTGAAACTCAGTGAACAGGAATTATTCCATGAGGTTCATGACCAAGTTAATAAAACTGAATAAATAACTTCATTTAACACTAAAGCTCATAGCAGACCATCATATGTATGAGGCGAAATTTAAGTTTCACAAGCAAAGGGAGAGAAGGAAACATAGTAGGTGAATATGGATTGGGGCTAAGAAATGAAAGAGGAAGCCGCCTAGTAGAATTTTGCACAGAGCACAACTTAATTATAGCTAACACTTGGTTTAAGAATCATGAAAGAAGGTTGTATACGTGGAAGAACCCTGGAGATACTAAAAGGTATCAAATAGATTATATAATGGTAAAACAGAGATTTAGGAACCAGGTTTTAAGTTGTAAGACATTTCCAGGGGCAGATGTGGACTCGGACCACAATCTATTGGTTATGACCTGTAGATTAAAACTGAAGAAACTGCAAAAATGTAGGAAATTAAGGAGATGGGACCTGGATAAACTGAAAGAACCAGAGGTTGTACAGAGTTTCAGGGAGAGCATAAGGGAAAATTGACAGGAATAGGGGAAAGAAATACCGTAGAAGAAGAATGGGTAGCTCTGAGGGATGAAGTCGTGAAGGCAGCAGAGGATAAAGTAGGTAAAAAGACGAGGGCTGCTAGAAATATTGAATTTAATTGATGAAAGGAGAAAATATAAAAATGCAGTAAATGAAGCAGGCAAAAAGGAATACAGACGTCTCAAAAATGAGATCGACAGGAAGTGCAAAATGGCTAAATAGGGATGGCTAGAGGACAAATGTAAGGATGTAGAAGCTTATCTCACTAGGGGGAAGATAGATACTGCCTACAGGAAAATTAAAGAGACCTTTGGAGAGAAGAGAACCACGTGTATGAATATCAAGAGCTCAGATGGCAACCCAGTTCTAAGCAAAGAAGGGAAGACAGAAAGGTGGAAGGAGTATATAGAAGGTTTATACAAGGGTGATGTACTTGAGGACAATATTATGGAAATGGAAGAGGATGTAGATGAAGACGAAATGGGAGATACGATACTGCGTGAAGAGTTTGACAGAGCACTGAAAGACCTGAGTCGAAACACGGCCCCCGGAGTAGACAACATTCCATTAGAACTACTGATGGCCTTGGGAGAGCCAGTCATGACAAAACTCTACCAGCTGGTGAGCAAGATGTACGAGACAGGCGAAATACCCTCAGACTTCAAGAAGAATATAATAATTCCAATCCCAAAGAAAGCAGGTGCTGACAGATGTGAAAATTACCGAACTATCAGTTTAATAAGTCACAGCTGCAAAATAGTAACGCGAATTCTTTACAGACGAATGGAGAAACTGGTAGATGCGGACCTCGGGGAGGATCAGTTTGGATTCCGTTGAAATGTTGGAACAGGTGAGGCAATACTGACCTTACGACTTAAGAAAAGGCAAACCTACGTTTCTAGCATTTGTAGACTTAGAGAAAGCTTTTGACAATGTTGACTGGAATACTCTCTTTCAAATTCTAAAGGTGGCAGGGGTAAAATACAGGGAGCGAAAGGCTATTTACAATTTGTACTGAAACCAGACGGCAGTCATAAAAGTCGAGGGGCATGAAAAGGAAGCAGTGGTTGGGAAAGGAGTGAGACAGGGTTGTAGCCTCTCCCCGATGTTATTCAATCTGTATATTGAGCAAGCAGTAAAGGAAACAAAAGAAAAATTTGGAGTAGGTATTAAAATTCATGGAGACGAAGTAAAAACTTTGAGGTTCGCCGATGACATTGTAATTCTGTCAGAGACGGCAAAGGACTTGGAAGAGCGTCTTGAAAGGAGGATATAAGATGAACATCAACAAAAGCAAAACGAGGATAATGGAATGTAGTCAAATTAAATCGGGTGATGCTGAGGGAATTAGATTAGGAAATGAGACACTTCAAGTAGTAAAGGAGTTTTGCTATTTAGGAAGTAAAATAACTGATGATGGTCGAAGTAGAGAGGATATAAAATGTAGACTGGCAATGGCAAGGAAAGCGTTTCTGAAGAAGAGAAATTTGTTAACATCAAATATAGATTTATGTATTAGGAAGTCGTTTCTGAAAGTATTTGTTTGGAGTGTAGCCATGTATGGAAGTGAAACATGGACAATAACTAGTTTGGACAAGAAGAGAATAGAAGCTTTCGAAATGTGGTGCTACAGAAGAATACTGAAGATAAGGTGGATAGATCACGTAACTAATGAGGAGGTATTGAATAGGATTGGGGAGAAGAGAAGTTTGTGGCACAACTTGACTAGAAGAAGGGATCGGTTGGTAGGACATGTTTTGAGGCATCAAGGGATCACAAATTTAGTGTTGGAGGGCAGTGTGGAGGGTAAAAATCGTAGAGGGAGACCGAGAGATGAATACACTAAGCAGATTCAGAAGGATGTAGGTTGCAGTAGGTACTGGGAGATGAAGAAGCTTGCACAGGATAGAGTAGCATGGAGAGCTGCATCAAACCAGTCTCAGGACTGAAGACAACAACAACAACAAGCAAATCGTTGAATTTGCAAGTGCTCTTTGGCTTATGGCCTTGGTAATCCACAGGAAGCAAAGATGTCAGTGGTACACTTTATCGCCAATGCCAGAACAGTCACTAATTTACACCCAAAATGTGCTCCAATTAAATAAATGCAAAGGTACCACATGGTTGCGGCCAAGATAAATCACAATAAATAAAATGTTCCAGTGATTCTTAAGGCATCAACAGCAGAGGCACAGATCAGAGCGCGAGCAATACTAATCGCACCAAGCAACTTGATGAAGTGGTTAGCACACTGGACACATATTTGGGAGGACGACTGTTCAAACCTGCATCCAGGCATCCATATTTAGGGTTTCCATGATTTCCCTAAATCAGTTCTGGCAAATGCCAGGATGGTTGCTTTGATAGGATGTGGCCAATTTCCTTCCCCATCCTTCCTTAAAGCAAGCTTGCGCTCCGTATCTAATGACCCCATTGTCAGTGGTACGTTAAACACTAATCTCCTCCAATACTGACCGCAAAATTTTACAGTAATGGTCCTTGCGTACACAGAAACAATGAGGACAAACTTGAAGAGTCTAAGTTTTGCGCAGCATGAATAAACAGGGAAGTGCAAATCCACTGGAGTTAATGGGAGGGCCCTGTCAATACAGCAGTGTGATTAGCACTACCAAAAGGAGTGAGAAATCAACCTTCGATCTCAGCACAAACAGAACTAATGGCTGAAGGAACCATTGTGTGCAGAAACCTATACGGTACCCTCATGCTGTGCCCCTCCCATCTGTTCTCACCTCACAACCCATTGCCAGCCTATTTCCAACTCTCTGAACCAGCTTTCATCTGTGAAAACTACAAGTTAAATTTGTGCTGTGTATTGGAGTGCCAGTGGAAGAAGGCACCAGGAAGAAAGAGGTAAAATCAACTGGAGCCACCATGGCTCACCATCTGTATTGCTGCCTGCATTCGACGTGACACCATTGCAGTCTGTCCAAGTGGCCAGAGATATTGATTATATGTCCATGAGGTGTGCTTTCTTGTGTGAATGTGTATGTGTTTTCTTTTCTGAAGAAGGCACTAGCCGAGAGCCAGATATGTAACAGTCTTTTCATTTGTGCCTGTCTGCAACTCATCACAGTGAGTAGCAATGTACCGTTTTCACAATATTATTGATGTTCCTACCTGGACTTTCAATTTTTCAGTGAATGTTGTGTGTTTTATAAATAAAATGTGAAATTTGCAGCCTTGGTCACAATTTGGTTTATTTCAACAAATGAACAATTTTAGCTTTACAATCAATATCAGTTCTTAGAAGCATTGTTGATTGTTGTAAAGTCAAAATCATTTATGTGTTCAAATAAGCTAGAGTCTGCAGATTCTACAGTTCATTTAGGTGTCTAGCTCGATGATCTTCTCCAAAGGTCCAAGCATCTGTAGTTAATGGATGTGGTTTCTTTTTTTGTTTCAGTGTCTGTCCTGCTATCTGTGCAATGGTTATTATGGTCCGTGTTTTGGTGAACCAGTCTGTGCTACATGCCACGCTTTTGTTTTTCCAGAGGACTTGTATTACACCGTAGCAGTTGCAGTACTCAGTGAGGTATATGACTGGCTGTTAATAATATGTAGCAGTACTGTCAGCATCTCCAAAAGCACATTTTTCTTTTGCTGGTAATTTTAGGAAGCAGACTATGAAGAGTTCAGTTGACAGTAGTTAATGGCAGATCGCACATTGTATGAGCTTTTTATTGAAATTGCTATTTGTTCCATACTGGTGCCACCTAGATGCACATTTAGCAATGTACCATATGCCACAATACAATATTACTCGCTTCACTCTCAAACTTTTAAGACCATGAAAATGCTGGACGAATAGTGAGACTGAATATGTTATGTCTGGACATACATGTCTCAGGCGTGTGCACTTAATGAGCATGGCTGACCAACAACTCCCAACTGACTATGTGACTTAATATACCAAGTGTGCACCAAACACAAAAGCAACAATAATACTTCAAAATACACTATTAGTGAGCAAATATTAATTATAATTGCTATGGATGACTTAACTACCTATAGCTAGATCAATATACAGGGTGTGGCAGTCAAACCCACATTTTTTAAATGAGTGTAAAATAAACATGGGTACAGGTATCAAAATTGTTTCATACAATCTTATTCTACATTAAAAAGCATTTAAGAAACATCAACACATTTTTTTTTCATTGTTTGAAAATAACACCAGCAAGATGATCCATCATGGCATTCTTGTAGGCAATTTACAAAGCTGTCCATCACATGATGGAGCATACTCTGAGGAATTCTCTCGATTTACAGCCAGATTCTTGCTTTGAGATCATCAACATTATGAGGTCTTTCTTCGTACACTTTGCTCTTAATGTAACCCCCATAAGAAAAAATCAAAAGTTGTAAGGTCAGGCGAACGGGGGACCAAGCAATTGCTCCATCCTTGGAAATCACCTGGTTAGGCAAAACTTCATTCAGAACATTAATGCTCACGCGGGCTGTGTGACTTGTTGCTCCATCTTGTTGAAATAATGTTTCATCATTCACTGCATAATGACGAAGCGGAGGTATAAAGGTGTCCTTAATGTTGTTGAATAGTGTTCAGCATTCACGGTAACAGATTGCCCTCTTACGTTAAAAAAAAAAAGGGGGGGGGGGGGGCTTTTATTCCTGATGAGGACATTGCGCACCGAACTGTTACCTTGGTTGAGTGCAGGGGTTTTTCATGGGGTTGGTGAGGGTTCTAATCACTCCAATATCTAAAGTTCTGTTTGTTCACATATCCACTGAGGTGAAAATTTGCCTTGTCACTCATCCAGAGGTTGTGAACAAGCTCCAAGTTTTCTTCAGTCATTTGCAAAAGATTTCCACAGAAATGCTGTCGGACCACAAAGTTGTTATTATTAAAAGCGTTAACCACTTGGATTTTGTATGGATGGTAAGTCCAACCTCAAACCCTTTGGACAGTTCTATCAGAAATTCCAAGTGCAATACTCTGCCTACACGCTCATTTCTGGGGGCTTCTTACCACTGCAATTCTTACGCGTTCCACATTCTCGGGAGTACACACTGTCTTTGCTCTGCCCTCTCTTTTCCTTGTTGTTTCACCTACATTTTCGAAGTTTTTGACCCAAATTTTCATTGCATTAACCAAAGGCACTGGCCTATTACAATTAATTTGAAAATGCGCCCGGAAATGATGCTGAGCGGCTACATAGCTACCACTTTGGTGGAACGCTTTCACTGCAAACGACTGTTGTTGCTTAGTCCACCGCTCCATGGATACTGAAATGCTTTGTTTTGAGGAACACATTGATGACCTTCGTTACTCACAACCCCCCCCCCCCCCCCCCCCCCTGCACTACTTCTAATGCTTCAGCGCACTAATAATAAATGTAGGTTTGACTGCCGCACCCTGTAATAATTAGTGTACAGTAATGCTAAGGAATACAGAAAATGTCAAAAAACAGCAAATATTCAGATTTCAGGATATAGTATCCTCACACATCCCCATTTCAAAAAAATAATTTTCACTTGGAAGTTTATGGAAACTTAGAAGTTTCAGTGTGAAATTAACTAAAATAGGACCCCAGTACATAGGAAAGGAATGACAAGTTAAGACTAGAAGATGGTAAATTAATATACACATAAAATTATGTACACTTAACAGACACTGCTCTGTGCAAACAGAACTTCAGAAGACAAGCACAGTACAATGTCTAAGAAAAATCTTTGAATTGTGATGTTCAAGAAAAACATAAGTGGAGGAAAGTAAAAAATGCAGTTGTTTACAGAACTTGTTTATCATAGACAAGAGCTACCCTGAAAGTAATAAACATTTTGGCCTGTCATTGTCATGGTTGTGGGTGGGGCTACAGCCATCTTCTCATTACCATAACATTCCTACACTCAGTACGCATCCAGCAGTGGCAGCGTATGATATGTGTCCCTGCTACTTTGCTTTCTGTATCGTGTCAAAATGTGTGCTGCTCTAGAAAATCTTGCTACTTGTGAGATGTGTTATGTGAGTAGGTTAGTGTTAGCAAGAAAATGCAAACAAACTGAAATTTATCATGACATTTGTGATGTGTGTGAAAAAGAGACAATGAGTGAAAAAGGTGTGAGGCAATGGTGCAATAATTTTTAAAAATGGCCATACCAGTGTTGATGATGAAGACTGGGTGGTAAGCATAATCTTGTGACTCATGGTGGTGATGGAAGTCAATGACAAAATTTGTGAAAGTCGTCGTTTCACAATTATGGAATTTTTGCAACATTTTTCCCAAAGTTTCACAGAGTTTACTGCATGAAATTGTGGTGGAGAAGCTTGGTTAGCACAAATTTTGTACTAGATGGGTTCCCAAAATCCTAACAGAAGACCACACAAAGCAGAGACTGGCTGCAGAACTTACCTTCCTTGAATATTCTGCCAAAAATGGTAACAAAGTTATTGATTGTATTGTAACTGGGGACAAGACTTGGATGAAGCATGTCACTTTTGAAGCAAAAGAAAAATTCTCCCAAGAAATCAAGGAAGTGTTTGCAAATGCTTTCAGCGAGAGAGGTCATGACTACTGTGTTTTAGGTCTCTAAGGGAGTGGTTCCTGTCTATTTTCGTGAAGTGCTCAACAGTTAACTCAAAGAGATACCATTATACAGTGACAAAGTTAAGGTGGCCAGTACAAAATAAACAGCAGGGAAAACTTAGTACAAAAGTTTTGTTTTTCCATGACAAAGCATGTCCACTCAAGGCCAGTTGTACCTGAGAGCTTCTACAGGGTTTTGGGTGGGAGTGTTTGATCATGCGCCATACAGCTCGGATTTGGTGCCAAGCGACTACCACCTCTTCCTAGCAATGAAGACATGGCTCACCATACACAGCAATTGATACTGACACCGAACTGCGTGCTAGTGTAAACCAGCAGTTGCAATCGCTGACGGCAGATTTCTAGAGAGACGGAACTGAAAAAACATGACTGTAGTATGACAAGTTTGTGGCAGACATCAGACGGCATCATGCAGTCATCATGGATATGTTTACCAACACACTGACTCCCCTGCATCCTTTAGTGGATAGATCAGTGTGCAACATATTCCCCGCAGTCATGAGTGGCATTGCCATGTAATGGGGGCATGTCAGTTCATGGTATCACGTAAGCCAATGTCACATCTCTCCCATGAGTCCTTGCACTGAATAAGAAAGCAGTAACATAGTGCCATGCATCAGTACTTATGAATAATATAAAGAAAAACAGGCAGTCATATAATATTAAAACAAAACATGCACTACCCATGCCATCGAATATGTGAGTACTAATAACACACAAAATAGCTTGAAACAGTACAAAGATTGATTTTAGTACACTGTCACAGGGAGGGTTCTCAACCAGTCTATTACACACTACCACTGGGAGGATTCTCGAGCAGTCTATTACACTCTCATTTATGAGAACATTAAACATAAAGAGATTCACCACAAATTTCAAAATGTTCTCAGAAGTTTTTCTTGTTCTTCGTTAAACAAAATTGTTTTATATTTTCTGCATGATGGATTGTGAAGCACTTCTCTGCGTTTAGATATTCTAATAACACAGGATTTGGGTGAATAACACTTGCAATATGAAATGGTTCCAGATAATAATTGCAGAATTTCTTTATTTCATCCCTTACTTTCGATGAGTTTGTGTGATATCTAATCAGTACATAGTCATTCGATTTGTAGATAGTTGGCCAAACTAATTTATCACGTACAAGATTCCTAACCAATACTTTATTCTTCATTTACCATAATGCCATTTGACCTCCTTCTTATGATATCTGTTGGCGATCATGGCAATTAATAATTTCTTCAAAAATGTTGTCGAGCTTATTGCCACGTAAAACAGTACACAGTGGAGCTCCAATGCTTTCGTGAGTGAAACTATTAATGGCACCTTCAAAGTTCATTGGTTTTTGTATTCAGTTTTGATGACTGTTGATGCTGAATGATAGGTTGAAATTAAGGTTAGTTGAACTTGTTCTTGGATGAACACATTCTGATTGTTTAATAAAAATCATGATATGTTGTTTATGATAAGGCATTCTTCCTTGGACTTCCTAGTGACAATTTTGTTATTTGCCTTTTGTAGTGGAAACAATCGAACGAACTTGAAGAACGGTTCTACAAAAATCAGAATCTATGAAAAGTTCACTTTAGATTCTGGCAGTGGTCCAAACAATTCCAGTGCGACAATTTCATTAGTTGACTGAGGAACTGTGCATTAGCCCTGTGTGCTGTGTCATAGATATTTTTGTGCACTTGCAGAAATCACATTTTTTTAAGATCTCCCAGACTTTTTGTGGCATGTTGTCTAAACAACCTGTTCTCATAATTTTTATATGCACTTCTTTGGAACAAAATGTTGGTATGACCGAAGTGGATATACTTGATTAAATGTTCCGCTTGATGGTTAGGGAGATATATTTCCAGTGATTGTGCATTGAGTTTAGAACCTTAACACACAATATCGTTATGAACAAGGTAATAACTTCAAATCTTTTCTTCATTTTTATCTTGGCATTTTGACTTGATCTGTATTTTGCCTTTTACTCCTTTTATTAAGTTAATTACAACTTGGGCTTTCTGTGTAGATGTCCTCCAGGTTGGATGGAAGAGGGTACTACATCTGGCACATGATTAGACTTGACAGTAAATATTTAATTTCAGACAGTAAATATTTAATTTCAGAGTCGAACTTTTGCAGTGCTAGTGCCCATTTAGAAATGTGGTTGTGCATAAGATTTTATTTCTGCACAAATGTCAAGGTCTTATGATCTCTCCTAGACTTGAAATCTCTCAAAACCCCTCATTTTCCCAATTCTTCTGTTTCTGTTATGCTGTATTCCCTCTCCCATGAAATAACTACTCAACTTGCAAAAGCAGTTGTATGCTGTTCTTTCTTTCTGTTTATGATGGTTAACTGGTATAGATGAGCTCTGATGCTGTATTCAGTGAAGTCAGTTCCAAGATAAAAGTGTTTATCCAAATTGAGATGTAATAATGATTTGGTTAATAATTGCTCTTAGATCTCACCAAATTCTTTCTGCTGAGAAATTGCCACATCCAAGTTAACAAGCTGTAATGGTGCTGATGGTATTAAACTATGTTCTTAGACAAATCAGTGATAAAAGTTGCAGAATCTGAGAAATGCCTGCAGTTGTTCTGTACATGTGGGTGCTGGAAGATCTCTAAAAGCTGCTAATTTTTTCAGATGCAACTTGACTCCTTACAGTGATATATAGTGTAAATATTGAATACTTATCTTTGCAAATTCCACCTTTTTCAGATCAAGAGTGATTATTGAATTTTACATGTTTCCTCGTAAGTATCCAGTTGCTCTTACCATGACTTTGAGGCTCTTCCCATGACTTTGAGGCTGCTAAAATGTTGTCCAAGTAACACACCATGTGCTACAACAGATGATCTCTAAAACATTATCTGAGGTATGTGGGAAGGCTGCGTTAGAAATGTTGAGTGCAAAACACATGTGCTTGAAGTGATAACGCTATCTTCTTTGGGGAAATGATGTGTTTTCTCTGCTAGTATTTTCTGGTTCAAGGTGCAAATAGCTACTGGTAAGATTGAGACTGCTAAGGTGCTTTGTACTGTTGAACTGTTGTAAAATCTCTTCAGTACTTTTAGGTTTGTAACATTGTGGTATAAAAACTTATTAATTACTTGTGCATCCAGTCTAATAGAACCACCTATCATGGTCGCTGCATGTATGGTATTACTATACTCATTATCCAGCTGCTCAATTATATCTTTATGTAACAACCTCTGAATTTCTTTTTCACAACTCCTGTTTTAGAAAGCAGAACAAGATATAATTTCATCCAAAAAGGTTCATGAGGTTTTGACTGTAATCTGACATTTGCATCTCTTGGTTAATCTAGGCTTCTCTAAGAAGAAATTGGTGTACATTTGCAAAACTTCATATAGCTCTTCCATTTGAGATTCCAGCAGGCCAGCTAAGCAGGCTATCTTCTCCTGAACATGTTCTGAACATCACTTCTCCTTACTTCATCCACATGTGTAGATAGTGGATTTTCTACATAAAGTGGTTCCTTGATGTCATAATCAATGTTCTTTTTAATGATTCATAGTGTAGCATCAGCAGCTTCATCATTACTATTAATAAATCCACTAAAACTATCTCACAGATTCGCTATACTTTGTACTATTAAACATTCCTCTCAGAATCTATTTCACACTTTCTCTCAGCCAACCAAAATACATTCTTAGATAAGGAGCCAATGGTTAAGGCACTTGCCTCAAAATATTCACTAGGAAATTGAAATTGGAGAAGAGAATGTCTCACTATAGCATGGCTCTGGTTTCCAATAATAGTAACTATATGCACACTGTTTACAGAGAAAACTGATATTTTGGTAATTACTTTAAGTTGCTCAAAACGATTCTTCACTTAGCTGCCATTTTGCCCTCAGAATTGAGTAAAGCTGGAATCTACTTACCACAAACATTAACTTCAACAACAGACAGTAATGTTTTGTCAGGATGATAACCCAATCCATAATGTTGTTCTGTAGTATTGGAATTATTCCCTTATGAAATGTAAGTTTAGCTTACCAATGTGTGCTGATTTTGTCAATGCCTCTTATCTCTATCTGGGAGAGGCGAATGTCCTGGAATCTTCTATCTTGCACTGCCTGTTAGTTCTGACTTTCAAAATCAGTTTCCCTCCTCTTGTTGTTTGTAAAATGGTCATTATTACACACAGAATTCTGTGAGTGGTAATTTCTTCATGTTTCATTGTATCTCAGTCAATTACTGCTTTGATGATTCCTTGGCAATTGCACAAAATTATCTTGCTGAAGTGCATCATGTCATTGAAAATGTTCATTGCAACAAGTTGTGCTTTGTTCAGACTCATTCAGTGCTCTCTCAATGTCAGTCTCTTCTAAATGGTCAACAGATCATAATAGTGTGATGAAATTGTCAAACATTTGTGAAGCTGTCTGTCTTTATACTTTCCGTGGCAAATGTTTTATCAAAATTATAATCAGATCATCATTGCTGATGGGGTTATCCAGATAATTGTTTCAGTCCTAGTATTTCTGAAGGAATTTGACCCTTCATTGCAATTGTAGTTGTGCATTCAAAATAATTTTTTTTTTATCTCCCGCTGTTTTTCTCGTTACCGATATCTGTGCAAGAAAGCATTTTCGAAGTCTGCAAATACAGTGTATTCATCAGCCATACAGTTTCCCCACTTTCTAGCAGCTGCACTGTTGTGCCATGCATAAAAACCAATTTTTTCTGACTCATTCTGAATTCATAAGAAGGCAAATCAAAATTGTTTCATGAAATCAACTGGAGGTAATTGTTTGTGTGAGTTGAATTCTTTAAATTGCCTTTGACTGAGTGTGTTATCAATGATAGTTTCATGCAACAGCCCACATCACCATTTTATTGCATTAACGTTTCTGCTTTTCATCGAATTAAGTACATACCAAATAGCGTGTTGCAATTTTTTACATTTTTTGTTATTTTTTTCTTCCAGTTCCTTTACTTTTGATTGTAAATCAAAGTAGTGTTGTTGCACACAAGATATGCTTGAATGACAGAATTTATATTTTGTTCGCACACATTTTGTGCACAAACTACTTCGTTATTCACTACCACCCTGTCCATTAGAGATTGTTTAACAGTTTTATGTTGTGAGTTTACTTGGGCCTGTGTTTTGGTCATATGCTGTGATATTGTTCCTTAACCTCACACTTGCATCAGATTATTGCATTTTGAATGATTCGCTGTATTCCATCCTACATTTATTGAACTGATTTTTCATGTCATTAAAAATGTCAATTCCCTTTTGGTCCAACATTTTGTAAATTTCACCCTCAGTTTTCAATCATTATTATTTAACTTTTGAATATCTGCCTTCAGGTCTTGATTCAGCTTGAAGTGTATGCAAGCTAGTGTACGGTGTTTATGTGTAACATTTAGTGCTACACACAAGTGAAAGATTTCATGCAACAACATCTCTGAGACATCCTATGATCTGTGTTTATTCTTTGTTTTCCAGCTGTATTATTTATTCTGTTGTTTGTTTCCTCTGTCATTCAAATGTTATTTTGTGTTATTCCTAAAATAATAAAAAGAGTTTTGCTAACCTGCAACAGTTGGTGACCTCGGCATGATGTTTGATGGTCACCGGAGTTCGATTTGACACACATTTGTGCTCTGTATCGTGCCGCATTGCAAAAAGTATAGTCGCGTCAACCGCATCGCGCGTCTTCCGCACTCCATGGCAGCCGCGTTGTGCCTCTGTTGCCTAATGATTCTGCAATGTTACTATGATGGTAGATCAAGTTCTTGCACCACTAGCAGATGCACCTGCTGATGCAACTATAAACCATGTCACAGTAAAACCACTGCCGTTCTGAGAGCAAAATCGTATTCTATGGTTTGCGCAGTTGGAAAGCCAATTTTTCCTAGCACAAGTCACTGCAGACCATACAAAATATAGTTATGTTGTGGCAGCAATCAGCGGAGAAATGGCACTGGGGGTGCAGGATATTCTACCTTCACCACCGAGTGTGGACCAATATTTGGCAATTAAGAGTGCCCTAATCACACGACTTTCGCAGCCTGAGGTGAAAAGGCTGGAAAAGCTCCTTCATATCGAAGAGTTGGGCCATCGCCTGCCAATAGAATATATGAAATGTATCCATCTGTTTGCGTTGCAACAGTTAGCCCACAACTGCAGACGGACAGCAGTTTTGCTGCACTACAAGCTCAGGTCACTGAACTTTCCACTCAAGTCACTGCACTGTGAACTCAGAACAACAGTCGCTGATCACGTCGCTGCCAATCTCCCAGCAAATGCAGTCAGTCACCTTCGGCTACAAAAGTATGTTGGTACTACTGATGATTTGGGTCCGAGGCATGAAAGTGTAGCCCACCTTGTGAGCAGGGAAATGCAACAGGAGCTCAGTGATGAAGGCCACTGATGCCCCGAACGGCAGCCGTCGATTGTGTATCACAGACCAAGGTACGAGATTACAGTTCCTGGTAGACACAGGTGCAGGTGTATCGCTTTACCCATCTGCCGTGCCCGTTTGCCACCTCATAGGTGTGATGGTTACCACTTTTTTGCAGCCAATTGTTCTACAATGGCTACATATGGTTGTACCACATTAGCATTAAACCTAGGCCTATGACACATTCTTGAGTGGCAGTTTGTTGTGGCAGACACCGCACTTCCTATACTGGGGGCTGATTTACTATCTTTTTATGGACTTGTGCCTGACCTCTGGCATCGACACCTGCTGGACACTGCTAGCATCAGAGTGATAATTGGAAATTCTCTGTTTATCAGACTTCTGAAACAGTTTCCCAAGATCACGTGTCAAGCTCCCACGCTAGCTCCCTTGCAGCATTCCACAGCGCACTACATTTTGACCACGTCGTTTAACACCACAGAAATTGAAAGTGGTTAAACAGGAATTCATATACATGCTCACACAGGGATCTGTTGTCTGTCAAGTAGTAGTTGGCCATCCCCCCTCCATGTGATACCAAAAAAGAACAATAGATGGCATCCTTGTGGAGAGTACCGACAGCTGAATGCAAGAATGATTCCAGACCGGTGTTTCTAAGACTGCTCTATGCACATCTTTTGGGTTGTTCGAGTTTACTTGCGTGCCTTTCATGCTGTGTAGTGCTGCTCAGACATTCCAGAGATTTATAGATGAGGTCTCACGTGACTTGGATTATTGCTATGTATACATAGGTGATGTTTTGGCCATGTTGTGCTCAGAAGCTGAACATCTGTCACACCTACGACAACTCGTCTACATGACCATGGCCTCATTATTAATCTGTCCAAATGCGTCTTTGGGGCTGCAGAAGTTCAATTTCTTGGCAGTATCATTAATGCTCAAGTAATTTGGCCATCAAAAGAGAAGGTAGACACAATACTTGGTTTTCCAGGACCTACTACCATCAAGGAACTTCTATCATTGTTTCGTCTGTAACCACGCCCACTTAGCTGCACCACTGAACAAATTAATATGAGGCAAGCCGAGACCAAAGGATAAACTTCAGTGGAGTCTAGAATCTGAAACGGCATTTCCTGATTTGAAGATTGCCATTGCTGAAGCAGCATTCTTGGCGCACCCAGTGCCGCAGGTGCAACTTGGTCTGAAGGTTGATGCATCCACCTCCTCAATCAGTGCTGCACTACAACAATGCATGGATGGACACTGGCACTCATTAGCATTCTTCAGCAAAAAGTTGTCACTTTCACAGCAAAATTGGTCAACATATGACCATGAGCTGTATGCTGCCTATGCATCCGTCAAGAAGTTCTGACACATTTTAGAGGGACAGCAGTTTGGTTTATTTCGGTAATGGATCACAAGCCAGTAATATATGCTTTCTGACAGCACCCAGATGAAGCTTCACCACGACAGCTTCGACATCGTGATTTCATTGATTGATTTACTATTAGCATCATTCATGTCGAAGGCGAACTGAATGTGCCAGCTGACATGCTCTTGCTTTATTTCTGAAGCATTTGACTTTGAAGCTCTTGTGTCAGCACGACAATTGGACAATGAATTACGTGATTTGTTGACGCAGCCATCGGGCATACAACTCTGCTACATCATGCTACCGTCAGCTGTTGAGCAATATTATGACGTTGTCAATTACAGACCATGGCCATTCGTTACTGCAGACTTCTGGCAACAGGCTATTTTCTCATTGTACGACATGTGGAACCCAGGTGTTAGAACCACAGCAAACATGGTGAAGTGAGTGTTCGTCTGGCTGCTTATGGGTAGAGATTGTAAGCAATTTGTGCCACAGTGCATGGCTTAGTCCATTATACATGCTGGCCTGGAGTATTTCTGGTAAATGATATAACTGCTGAATATGTTGCGACCACATTCTTTCGTGGGTGGAATGCCCATTTCCATATACCCCTGCAGATCACAACTGACCAGGGGAGACAATTTGAATCCTATCTCTTCATAGCACTTGCTGTCTTACTTGGCATGAAGCGAATCAGGACCAGAGCATATCATCCAGTGGCAAACAGTTCAGTTGAGCATGTGCACCAACAGCTCAAAGCACCGCTGCAATGCCATGATTCACAATGGTGGACAGAGATGGTACCTATCATTCTCTTACGTCTAAATGCATCTCTGAAAGAAGACCTCCAAGCAACTACAGCGGAGCTCATATATGGTCAACTTATATGCCTTCCTGGTGAGTTCTTCACCATGTACAAGATGAATCCATTGACCTGTCAGAGTTTGTGAATAAACTGCGCACACAGATGTGATAGCCACATCCGGTGGTGCAGAGGGATCAGCCGAACCATCGCCTATTCATGTTTGACGAGCTACATGATTGCCGCTATGTTTTTATTTGCGTAAGGCGCTGCAGCCACCCTATGATGGACCATACTGTGTAGTTTGCCATTGACATAACGGGCACACCAATGGTCATCAATGATGATAGACATAAGCCAGCCTTTTGTGTAAGTACCACAGATCATGACGCAGCTGCACCCACCACAGACACGGCAAGTACATCTACTGTTCATCAGAGTCCACCACCAGTACATGACCTGTTGCATGGCCATTGAAGTCCACCACCAGGAAACCAGCAGTAACTAGTATGCAACCTGTTAACACCGGGTCCGGACGACGCGTCAGCTTCAACGAGAAGTATCAGTGACATTAGGGGGAGTAGTGAAGTGTACACAAGCTACTGTACAGTGTATATGTGTAAAATTTAGTGCTATGCACTAGTGAAAGATTCCATGCAACAACAGCTCTGACACAGCGTGTGATATATACTTATTCTTGTTTTTACAGCTACATTATGTTAGTTTTCACTGTCATTAGAATGCCATTTTGTGTTACGGGTTATTCCTGAAGTAATAAAAAGAGTTTTGCTAACCTGCAACAAACTTTTGATTGTCTGCCCTCAGTTTTTTATTATTATGAAACAACTTTAGAATATCTTAATAATAAGAAACAGTACAGATCACAAGAAACTAATTACTTTTAATTGTGTTAACTGGTCTTGGTATATGAGATCATTTTCAGACCAAAGGCTTCAGATGATGTGACGAGCTGATTCAGGGTGCTGCTGTGTAGTAACTATGTGTGTGTCTCACACACTGCTAACTATCTTCCTCAATTTTTTATTCATATCTCTAAAAATTTAATTGTTGTACCTTCTTTTCCTACATTATCAACATGATAGTTGTCTGTTCTTGCTTGTCACAATTCAGTGTGTATGCTCAAACTTACCTCTTCATTTTCAGTTGGTTCTATAGTTCAGTTTCTGCTAACCATTCCTGATCATTAATAATATTCCTGATTTGACATTGTTGTTACTTGAAAGATTGAGGCACCATTGAAAATTTCAAATTCTCTCACCGTATATTGATACTGGCAATCGGTCTTTGGATCTGAAGATTGTTTCAAGATGTTACGTCATCATTGTGGTCTCCATATACAACACTACCATTGGTGTAACTAATTAAAGGCTCTGTTATGATACTCCTCTTCACCTCCAAATATCCAATTATATGCTTTCTTTCCTTAGTAATTTTAGGAATGTGGACTATGAAGGGTTCAGCTGATAATATTTAATAGCAGATCAAGATGTATGATTTGTTAAAATAATTATTATTCATTCCAAACCAATTGCAACTACGCCCAGATTTAGTAGTCTCATATGCCACAATACATGAATAAATAAAACAGAAAGAAACTTCCACATGGGAAAAATATATTAAAAACAAAGATTCCAAGACTTACCAAGCGGGAAAGCGCCGGCAGACAGGCACATGAACAAAACACACAAACACACACACAGAATTACGAGCTTTTGCAACTGGCAGTTGCTTCGTCAGGAAAGAGGGAAGGAGAGGGAAAAATGAAAGGATGTGGGTTTTAAGGGAGAGGGTAAGGAGTCATTCCAATCCCGGGAGCGGAAAGACTTCCCTTAGGGGAAAAAAAGGACAGGTGTACACTCGCACACACACACACATATCCATCCGCACATACACAGACACAAGCAGACAATATAAAATTATTGGTAATAAAATCATTTCTGTTGTTAGACTGTGTCATATTGGTCTTCAAACTTCTTCAATGGTAGACTTTTTTGTTCAATCTTGGCAGAGGGACTGATACATTGAACATTGAAAATGTTTGAATGACGATGTCAACAGAATCTCACAGACGTATTTATAATATTAACTTATATGAATAATTTTCCAAACCCTAGTATGAATACAAATCCATTTAAAGAGTATACATAGAACCATGAAAGAGGGCAGAGGATTTGGGCACTTATTACATAAAGCGAGTTGTTGTCGTTGATATGGTATTGTTGGTAGTGGCAAATGATTCTCACTCTGTAACAAGTCAGTGGTATTTGTGTCTGCTTGTGTCTGTGTATGTGCGGATGGATATGTGTGTGTGTGTGCGAGTGTACACCTGTCCTTTTTTTCCCCTAAGGGAAGTCTTTCCGCTCCCGGGATTGGAATGACTCCTTACCCTCTCCCTTAAAACCCACATCCTTTCATTTTTCCCTCTCCTTCCCTCTTTCCTGACGAAGCAACTGCCAGTTGCAAAAGCTCGTAATTCTGTGTGTGTGTTTGTGTGTTTTGTTCATGTGCCTGTCTGCCAGCGCTTTCCCGCTTGGTAAGTCTTGGAATCTTTGTTTTTACAATACATGAATAGTAAGACTGTATTTGTTTCATGTGAACACGTCTCAGGAGTCCTCATTTAGCAAGCAAGGGTGACCATAACTCCTGATTCCAACTTCCCACTGGCTACTTGACTAATTGTGCCAAATGTACACACAGCATGACAACAACAATAGCAATTCAGAATACATTGTCAGTGGGCAAAGAGTAATTATAACTACTGTAGATGGCTTAACTATCTGTAGCTGCATCAATCAGTACGCAGTAACACTAATCAGTAACCTTATGAAAAAAAAGTCAAAAAGTAGCAAATATTTCGATGTCTGAGAATACGTGATCTTAAAAACTGATTTAAAATGATTAAGTATCCTGATTGTATAAACATGGTTTATATTGCCTAATGTGCAGTAATTTGGAAGCTATTTTAATTAACACTTTTCAGTTTTACATAACCATAAAATAAATACTACTACAATATCACTCCAAAAACAGTAGGATAGGGTTACTTAATATTTAAAAAAAGATGTGTGAATTACTCAGCAGTTTAAGGAAGTACATTGACTGAATTATGAAAATTACTTTAGTGTTAATTTTCATGTTTTGGAATAAAGACACCCACTGAACATGTTGATTTGGGGAATTAAATAAGAGGAAACCACAATCCCATATTATTACATTTGCATAGACAATATAAAATTATTGGTAATAAAATCATTTCTGTTGTTAGACTGTGTCATATTGGTCTTCAAACTTCTTCAATGGTAGACTTTTTTGTTCAATCTTGGCAGAGGGACTGATACATTGAACATTGAAAATGTTTGAATGACGATGTCAACAGAATCTCACAGACGTATTTATAATATTAGCTTATATGAATAATTTTCCAAACCCTAGTATGAATACAAATCCATTTAAAGAGTATACATAGAACCATGAAAGAGGGCAGAGGATTTGGGCACTTATTACATAAAGCGAGTTGTTGTCGTTGATATGGTATTGTTGGTAGTGGCAAATGATTCTCACTCTGTAACAAGTCAGTGGTATTTGTGTCTGTGAGAGCACCTGCCACTCAGTGAACTGAAATTTGTTATTGTTTAGGAAATGCCTTCGCAATGTTTCCAATCAGAGATCCACATAAGAATCTCATAGCAGCATATCAATATTTTTTATTATGTTCAGTGATTGTTACTGTGTGTTAGTTTTCAATCTGTCATCTACCAGTTTGCTTATTATTGAATAAATGCCAGAAAGGCAAAGGCTATTGACTGTTGACTCTACTCATATTAATTATGACCACCTTTAGACTAACTGAATGAATGTCAGTGGTATATCATTAAGTAGTTCAGTCTTTTCCATAGAAAACTGATGATGGAGATTCGGGAAATGACGAACCCACAGACCTATATTACGCAGTCGACAGACGCCTCAGCCAACAGCAGCTACCCCACCCTCCACCTGCACCGTCAGCAGCCTCTGGTGAAGAACCTGCGGTGGCAGCAGCACCACTCCAGCAAGTGGTGCCCCTGCCTCCCCCACCTCCACCTCCCCCACCTCGCCCTACGCCACTAGCAAGGAGGCTTGAAATATTGAGCACACCATCAGAACCGTTTGATCTGAGAATGAGCCCTGGAGTGCTTGAGCGCTTGCCACCAGAGGGTAAGTCATCAGACTTTCTTCAAAACATTCCTTAAAATAGCATGAGAGGAAATTGTGTCGCTGTGTTAATTTGCTAATAAGAAAGCTGCATCTATTTTTTGTACGTAGGAGCTGCTGCTTAATAAAACACCTCTATGGAAACTACATAGATAATGAATTACCTTATTTTCAAGTTACTTCAAGAAATATGTGGTAGTTTTTGAATTGTGAGTGTATATTGTTAGATTGCTAGGTGGCTGACTGTGATTAGAGTGTTTCAGTGTCATGCAGGAAAATAACACTTATTTACAGTTCTCATATCATTGTGTGCTGCTTATTTACAACTGTGTCATTTATGTATGTTAAAAGATTTGAAAGAGTTTCTGGAATTGGTATGTTGGCAGTTGTGGACTAATTGCTAGTGGGCATTTTTTATTTGTCATTTCAGTGCTACTAACAGAAAGCTTATAGATATAGATTCTGCACAGAATAATGTGGCCAGTAGATGTGCAGACAGCAGGGCACGTGTGGGAGAGAGTTAGTGGCGGGAGCTGCTGGCAGGTGCTGTAAGGGAAACTCCAAGCACTGGAGGGGAAGCGCCATTCTAAACTGAAGCCTACATTCAAATTTGTTGTAAATATTAAGTGGGGCCATTCCATGCCCACACTTTGATTGTGACCATTCACAAAGATCTGTCACCTCTGCTTTGGTTAGTATCTAAAAAGAATTCCATTGAAAATGCAGCAATTTATTTTCGCTTTTGTTAACCATTTGTAACTTTCAGAGAAGTGTCACGAGTGGCTAATTTTGAGTAAAACCTACACATTTCTCTTGTTGCCATATTAAAATTTGCTTCTTTTGCCAAAACACAGTGGAGCTTACACAGGCTCACCTCACTAACATGCTGTGCAGACGCAATTGCGAGAGAATTGTGAAACAGTGGGTATGAAGTTTATTAGGTGTGGAATTAAGGAAAAGTAAAATGCTTAGCATCTTATTTCATCAGCTATTGTTGGCCCTTAAAAAATATGCTCTGTCATTGAAAAAGTCTATAGTTAGTGAAATAACACGGTAGATAATGAAGCTTTGCATAATAACCATACAGCAAAATACTCTCCTCTTTATGTGCTATTATTTATCAAAATCTCATTTCGATATCTCAAAGTGTTTATGAAATGTGAGGAATATTGTTGATATTTCACTCTGGCGTTATTGCTGGTGTGATGCGATCACAAATGAGTGTGCTAAGTTAGATCAGTTTTCTCAAGATTGATGACAGTGACCTCCTCCCTCATCTGAAGAAAAATTCAATAGGTTAGCTCAATTTCATAGGTGGCCACATATTATATAACATGCATCAAACCCAATGTCATAGCAACCCATACTTTTCAGTGAAAATGTTTTCAAATTTCGCACAATGTTTTACTTCCATGTAAATATCAAAAAACTATGACTATTAACAAAATGATGGGCACATCATAATGAACCTGACATATAAAGCTACAAGTTAAACAAAAGTAATTTTTTACCAAATAGTTTCAGTAAAATCATTTCAGAAAGATTGTAGGGCATGTACCTTGATTCTATCGCCGACTGGCCCAGCACTTTGGTAAAAGTCATACAAGCATTGTCACTAAGATCATGGTTGCCCCTTTACTTTCACTTCTGATAGAAATATTGCACTCATTTGTCAAGTCATCCAGACTGACATGTGTAACAGATAAAGAATGGCATTGCATCTCATGTCAGTTTATCACAACAAATGTAAAAACACTCAGACTTTACAAGGTGCATTCAAGTTCTAAGGCCTCCGATTTTTTTTCTCCGGACTGGAAAGAGATAGAAACATGCGCATTGTTTTAAAATGAGGCTGCGTTCATTGTCAATATGTCCCAGAGATGGCAGCACTGCACGGCAGATGGAATTTTACCGCCAGCGGTGAGAATGAGAACTGTTTTAAATACTTAAAATGACGACGTTTTCCTTACTTAAACAGTGTGTAATCATACGTTTTCTGAATTTGCGGGGTGAGAAACCAATTGAAATTCATCGACAGTTGAAGGAGACACGTGGTGATGGGAGTTATGGATGTGTCGAAAGTGCGTTCGTGGGTGCGACAGTTTAATGAAGGTAGAACATCCTGTGACAACAAACCGAAACAACCTCGGGCTCGCACAAGCCGGTCTGATGACATGATCGAGAAAATGGAGAGAATTGTTTTGGGTGATCGCTGAATGACTGTTGAACAGATCGCTTCCAGAGTTGGCATTTCTGTGGGTTCTGTGCACACAATCCTGCATGATGACCTTGTTGCCAAGCAATGTTGACACACAGCGACAGCATGAATGGGACTTTCTTTTCATCGGTTGTGACAATGGATGAGACGTGGATGCCGTTTTTCAATCCAGAAACAAAGCGACAGTCAGCTCAATGGAAGCACACAGATTCACCGCCACCAAAAAAGTTTCGGGTAACCACCAGTGCTGAAAAAATGATGGTGTCCATGTTCTGGGACAGCGAGGGCATAATCCTTACCCATTGTGTTCCAAAGGGCACTACGGTAACAGGTGCATCCTATGAAAATGTTTTGAGGAACAAATTGCTTCCTGCGCTACAACAAAAACGTCCGGGAAGGGCTGCGCTTGTACTGTTTCACCAAGACAACGCACCAGCACATTGAGCTAACATTACGCAACAGTTTCTTCATGATAACAACTTTGAAGTGATTCCTCATGCTCCCTATTCACCTGACCTGGCTCCTACTGACTTTTGGCTTTTCCAACAATGAAAGACACTCTCCATGGCCGCACATTCACCAGACGTGCTGCTATTGCCTCAGCGATTTTCCAGTGATCAAAACCGACTCCTAAAGAAGCCTTCACCGCTGCCATGGAATCATGGTGTCAGTGTTGTGAAAAATGTGTACGTCTGCAGGGCGGTTACGTCGAGAAGTAACGCCAGTTTCATCGATTTCGGGTGAGTAGTTAATTAGAAAAAAAATCGGAGACCTTAGAACTTGAATCCACCTCGTATATGTGCGTAGGGTGAAAGCTGGGAAAGAACAAAATTATAGCATTTTATTTGTAATATTGTGAGATCACATGCACAGCAGCTCACAACATCCCCATCAGATGTTGTAGCAGCTACACAAATAAATCGTGCATTTTTCATATTGGTGTCCTGTGAGGCTACAAGAGAATGGTTGCATCACAAAGTAGCTTTGACTCACATGATCCCACTGATCCAGCTGGATTAAAGATTAAAATTAATTTAACAGTATAATGACATGAATTATAATCCAGTGTACTTTGTTTTATAGAAAACTCTCAAGTACAGATATTGGCAGAAATCATAGTGATATATTTGGATTATTTGCAGTCATTTTTTCTTACAGTTCTCCTTGCTGTCTTTTCATATCTTGATGATATGTCACTATGGAGTGTGGGAAATGCTTGTAAGCGTTGGGCTCATCTCGTCCAGACCCACGTGAGCAATGAACAATGGCGACAGTACACAATGCAGCGCTGGCCTCTCTTCAAACCTCTATTTATTGTTCAGAACTGGTTCAAAGTTTATTCTAAGCTGTAAGTACGCCATGTAATTTACATTACACACATTTCTGCTGTGAACCTATAAATCCTACTTACACATTTATTCATTATATACAAATCATTAAAAGCATTTTTAGCCTTCAGTTCATTTGTAACTACACCATACAACCAACTGTAAAAATTTAAAATGTGTTCACTTGTGATACATTTAAAATGTTTACTTGTTAGTGTGAGTGCTCTCACACGTCTGCATGCTGATGTATGTGCTCTTATCTGAGTGTGTGCATTCATGCATTCGTGCACTTGGATGCCCTTGTGTGTGAACATGTATCAGGTGCTTGATTTGTGATGATATGCACTGGTACCTCATGCCAGTACATTTGATGAAAAAAAATTAGAACCACAGATTTTGAGATGTGAGATGACAATGATGTACAATGAAAACCTTTCAAAGCATTGGTCAGTTTTATAACATGTAATTTAAAATATATGAGTTTTTCCCCTTTTCAACAACTTATAGTGATAATGTGTGTGTGTGTTTGCCTTGCTGTAAATTCTTTTTTGTAACAAATCATAAACTGAGTAATAATATTTTATTTAATTAATAAAACATGTGATAAAAATTGTTGGTGCGCATTGGAATTTTATTTTTTACCAGTGCAAATGTTATATTTTAAGAAGTCTAAATTTCCAAAACAGCACACAGGTCTTCCAAAACAGCACACAGGTCTTCCAAAACAGCACACAGGAGGTCACAGTAGTGGAACCTCTTTCTTTTCTATGAATCAAGCTGTGCTTATACCCATTAATTGTGTGCACCAGTTCATTCATCACCTCTGGCATTTCATATGTAATCTTCACCAACTACTGGCACAGCTCAGAAGAAATTGTTCGATTTTCCATTTATGTGTTCAGGTCTGTCTTACAAACCAAATTTGTCCCTGTACTTTGAAGTGTCCAACAGCTCAAATTCATTTGCATTGAAATCATATAGTGGGCTTGAGTGGAGTTGGCAGATTATATCAATAATGATGCTTGCACATGAACTTCGATTGTGAAGCTGTCTGTGACAAAGATTTCAGACATGCTGATTCTGCATCCTGTTTAGCACTGTGCAGTGTCATTCTATAATTCACCCTGCAAACATAGTGGCAGAACCCTTTGCGTCCAGCTCACGTTAATACAGCCTCCCAGTATGCTTTAGAACTTCACTGGTGACATATTGCTTTCCATTATTTGGGTGTAGCTCACCAGATTTTTATTATTATTGATGTACATTTTTATTGCCACTTTCTCCCCCTTGCTGCACACCCCACGTAACTTTCCATCTTGGCCTTTTTATTATTGTTTTCTGTATTTGCTTTACAGGTTTTTGTTGTGCTATCCATTTCTCACTTTCTGTGACTACTCTCTCCATTCCTTGTTTTATCCATTGAGCTATTTCTGTTCTTAGTTCTATGTCACCTATTATTCCTGTCCTCTTGTACAAGTAGAGAACTTTTCTACTATAGCTCTTTTCTGACAAAACTGTTTTAAAACTCTTTTTTAATTCCAAGTACTGGGGAAACTTAATATTTTAACAGGTTTAGCTTAGCTCATTCTATATATTTGTGGATGGGTGCTAATAATATAAGTTTTTGATGGACATAATATTTCTGTCATTCGCTATAATGTCTTATTTTTCAGTATGCAATTTCAATTTGATTTTGACTATGTGTCCCAAGCACCAGAGGTTAAAGCTCTGTAGCACTTAAATAAAATGACCCTGTCATTTGTATCTTAGTATTCTCCTTATCACTGTGCAAAATTGTACAGATTTCAGTATATTTATCCCCCAACACTTCATGACTTCTTCATACATAGCAGCTGGAAGCTGACTTTAACTTTATGCGTGGTCATATGCTTCATGTCACATTTTTATTCTTTCACTCTCAGTTTTTATATATTCTTCACAGTTGGGCATGATTTAGTTGCTTTGGTGAGGGTGGCATCATTAAAACCTGATACCGATGAAAACAACAGTGTTCAGTTGTTACTAAGAGTGCCCAGTCATAATTCATTAAAATATATTAAGGTTGCATTAACTTACATGTAATATACAAGCACTGTATCCTGTTTCAGCACAGAGAGCTGTGCTTGCAAGCTATGTCTTCAACATATGGCACTACAGCTGCAACCACCTGGAGAAGAGAATTCTTGGAGGAGAAACAGGCTCAGAAATGAACTTAAGAGTAAGTTTTGTTAACAAGAGTCAGTGTTTGTTAAGTAGTTTAAAATCTGAATTAGTATGTCCATACCTGTGGTGAAATAGTTTACATTGTGTATGTCACAAAAAAAAGGTGAAGAGCTACATTACAGCATCTGTGAAAAGCAGAAATATAACACACAGCAGTGCACCATCCCTATCAAGGCGAGCCCCAACCCTAAATAATGCTATGGTTAACATATATTTTGCAATCAGTAAATACAGGAGAGTGGAAAAAGGAAAATAGGGTGTTAGGTCTCTCCTAGCAAGACGGCAGCATTTTGTAAAGCACTTTGAATAAGTGCAGTGTACCACAGTGTTTGGTGCCTGTGAACAAACATGGTGTGTCAACCTAACCAGCAAGCAGATCTGGAAAGCATTGTCAGGAACAAACATGGAAGTAAGAGAGCATGGGGAAGTAAAACAACTAAATGCAATTTAGGGTGACCAAGTAAAAATGAATCTGGTGAGTGATTTGTGACTCTGCATGGCCAAACCAGGAATGTTATGATTCTAGAGGCACATCCCAATGTACTTGACACACTGCTCAATTGCAAACAATCCCTCATCTGGCATGCCTGGATCTGGCAGGGATACCAAATCTCTCCCTCTTCAAGAGGCTTGTTGGGGCAAAAGTGCTAAAGCCTGTGCCAAAGCCGTCGAACCGAGGGTCAAGGGGTGATGAAGATCTCCGCCAGAGGTTCTGCTTAGGCAGTGTACACTGGCCTGTCAAGGGTGATGCTAGGAATGGTGATGGGCTGATCCTCCACCTGAAGCTGGCGGTTGAGGAGATTAGGATTTGGGGGGGGGGGGGGGGCAAGCTCTACCAGTTGCTGCAATGATAAAGGCAGGTACTCCACCTTCATCAGATCTTCCCCAGGCAAACATTCTTCCTGGGTGGGTGTCGCTGAGTGAGAGTGCAAATTAAATAGTGAGTGGTGCAACAGGTGGTGGGAACATTGGCGGGTGCTGCTCGATGCTTGGAGCGAGACGTGGTTGGTCCCTTTCACCTGCGTGGATGTCGCCTGTATGACTGAGATGTGGCATCCATCACTCGGTGTGACACAGATGTAGCTGGTTAATGTGGCATGTTAGGCACTGCGGAGCCACTGCCACAATATAAAGTTATCCCCTCGTATTTCCCACCAGATTCTGTGCAACCACCCCAGTGTCTGCCCGAATGTTTATGACCAGACGGCAGAACCTTGCTGAAACCGTGGCATAGTTCTTGGGTTAAGAGCTCGCTGTGCCACTTGCAATAGGTCGAAGAGATTACAAGGTTCATGGCCATGCAGTAGCTCAGCTGGACCGTGCCTGTTGATTAGAAATACTCAGTAAGACTAAAAAAAATGGACTCTTTGTTTTCAGTTGTGATTTAAATGTCCTGACCATTCACTTGACCTTGACCTCTTCAGCACATGCTGGATGGAATAGCGCAATGATCAGTCACTGAATACCAATTCAGCACCAGAATGTTCCAAATTCCTCTGATACAAACTGGTGACCATTGTCTGAGACCAGGATGCATGGTGCACATTAATTGGTGAAAATAGCAGCTAAGGGCAAAACTGTAGCATGCAGTGTCATGGAGGAAAACTTGGAAATACAGGGGAAATCAGATAAGGCATCTACCACCAATAATGACATAACCCCTAAGAAGAGCCAAAATCCATGTGCACCCGATCCCATGGGTGTTATGGCACAGGACACATAGAAAATTTATGTGGTGGGCTGTTATGATTGTGGACATATGCTGAATGGGATCACAGAACATGGCTTGATGGCAGCATTAATTGCTCTCCAGTAGATATGTCCTGAGCCAGCACTTTCATTCTGGACATGGCCCAGTGAGATGCATGCAACATCTACAGAATGTGTTTGGGGAAAGGTAAGGGATAGTAGCATATGGGTGGGGAGAGAAACGAATGATGTGTGGTGGAGTGTGCAGGGGCTAGACTGCCAACAGGTGCAGCATCAGATGGTTGTGGGGCAGGGAGGTGGTGAAAAAAAGGAGCAAAAAAGGAGAGGAGCGGGTTTAGATTGGCAGGTGGGTTGGCAGAGGGCTGCAAATAAACAAGGTGGGAGGTGATAATGGGGAGGAGATGATAGGACAGAGGGGGTCGAAACTGTTGAGTATAGGATGTAGGAACATTATGTCATCATAGGTTTAGGCTGGGATAATTACAGGTGGTTCAAATGGCTCTGAGCACTATGGGACTCCCCTAGAACTTAGAACTACTTAAACCTAACTAACCTAAGGACATCACACACATCCATGCCCGAGGCAGGATTCGAACCTGCGACCGTAGCAGTCGCACAGTTCCGGACTGCGCGCCTAGAACCGCGAGACTACCGTGGCCGGCAATAATTACAGGAGTGGAGAATGTGTCGTAAGGGTAACTTCCATCTGCACAGTTCATAAAAGCTGGTGGTGGAGGGAAGGATCCAGATGGCTTGGATAGTGAAGCAGTCATTGAAATCAAGTGTGTTATGTCCAGCTGCATGTAGCGCCTCTGGGTGGTCGACTTTGTCTTGGCTGCAGTTTGTCGACTCTGTTCTTGGCTGCAGTTTGGTAGTTGCTGTTCATCCTGGAGGAAATTTGTTTGATAGCATACCAATATGCTTCTTTCTTCCCCAACTCCCTGCCCCACAATCTCCTGATGCTGCACCTGTTGGCAGTCTAGACTCTGCACACTCAACCAGACACCAGTGTCTTTTAATTGTGCTTGTCTGCAGCTTGATGTGTCTTCTTTGGGGTAAGTAGCAATCTGTCTTTTCCTACATCGTTGGTATTCCTACTTGGAGTTTCTATCTGTATTTCTGTGAGACACAGTGGTGCTGATGCTGTATTGGCATACATCAGTGTCAAAGTCTATAGGCTTACCAGGGATCAACGTGGCCAGACATGGAGGGGAGGTATTGCATAAATTTCTGGAATGCCAACTATGCGCATTAGACCACTCAGACTTCACTGTTTCTTACAAAGCTGAACTTTAATCTTTTCGTACAAAGCTGATTTGGTGGTTGACAAAGGTGGAATGAATTTTACATCGTAATTTACCTTTCCTAACAACAACTGCAACTACCTAATATTCTTAGGAACTCATAGTTTGTTGATTGCTGCAACATGTTCTGTCATTGGCACTATACCATCCTTACTTAAGACATGCCCTGAGTATGGCACTCTAGGAACAAGAAGCTACGTTTCCCAAGCTTGCTACACAGCCTGTTGTTGGACAGTCACTGGAAAACTGCCTGCAAATTTTGCAAATGCTGTTGTCTGGTGGAGCCATTATATCAGCTGTCACCCAAATAGTTGGTGTAGCACAGAGTGTTAGTAATAAATTGCTGAAGAAAACACTGGAGTATTCCTGGAACTGACACTACCCCTAATTGCAACCAGTTAAAATGATACATCCCAAAAAGAGTGTTTAATACTAACATCTGCTGAGATTCAGCGTCCAGTGGCAACTGCAAGTATGCATCTCTGAGGTCAAATTTTTTTTTTTTTTTTTTAAATATTGGCTGCCAGCCAACTTAACCAAAAACTCCTTGGGTTGCGGTATGGGAGATACATCTATTTCACTTTGTGCGTTGATCATGTGCTTAAAATCAACAAAATTTCTAACATCACTATTGGGTTTCTGTATTACGACCCTGGTTGTGGCCCAATGGCTTGATGCAACTCGGGATGCCATTCATAGATCATCCTTACCAAATAGTTGACCGAATGACTGCAGCAATGCCTCTTGGTTTTGAAACGGCCCTACCTGTGAAAACAGGTTAACTGTTCTGACTTCTTCAAATCATAAAATAGGGAAAGCATCAAGTCCAAAAATATTTTCTGACAGCTATTAATTTGCCACCAAAAGCGTGAGCTGGCTTTCTACAGTTTTGGGTTGGCCTGTGATTAGTAGTTGGCCCTGCAAGGCTGTCTGCTGCCCATTGTAAGGTACTACTTGACACTGAGAGCATTGCAACAGATTGGGAGCCCCATCTGGTGAAAACTATCCAAATTGATTAGTCTGGCTGAGGCCCCGGTGTCTAATTGAAACCTCTTGCAACAGCCAGCTGTTTCCAAGTGTACCATAATTCGGTATGGGTGATGGCCTGTTGATGCACTTGGGGACTCTATTGTGAACACAGGGATGGCCACTGCTCCATCTGCTGACATTTTCCACACAAAACTACTAAGGTCCTGACATACGGCAGGCTCGACAAGTTGCAAAGAGTGGGGCGTTGTCGCTTCTTTCGTAACGGTCAACAGTGCAGACAAGACTGCCACACATGCAGGGTTAAGTAATACACTGTGAAAATACGGTGCTCTGCACTTGCTGTGAACACTGTGGAAGATCCACATGCAGCAGTAAGAGATAGCGGTCCTGTTTGATCCCCACTTTTGTAGCAGACCTGCACCAGGATGCCTGGGTATCTGTCCCAGTACCATTCTTCTGCTGCCTCAATGATGTGTTCATCCAAGCCTGAATTAGCCTCCGATGGGGACACGTCCCACTGGTGTGACTTATCAGATTTTTTTCTCTGCCAGTTGAACACACGTTGTGCTGCAGCAATCAACTCCACTGACTGCAATCTGTGCTACTGAATGCAGTAATGCTTTAGTCTGTACAGCCCTGCCTGGCACCAGCTGCACCACAGCATTGTGAATTAGGGTGTCTGTGTAAGAACTGTTACAGTTTACACTGAAAATGACATATCTCTGACAACCCCTGTAAGTTAACTATCTGTACTGCTTAGAACTGTCTGGGATGCTTGGAATAGTGATTAAATTTCAAGTGGACATCTACCATGTGCATTTGCTGACCAAAGTAGTGCATTAGCAATTGGCACAACTTTGAAAATTCTATCTGGCCTGGGTCAGTAAGAGGCCACAAATTTCTGCACTACCTCCGACTACTCCTACATTACAGTAGCAGAGGACTCTCAGGTACAGGTTCAGTGATTGATGCAGTACAACTTAAAGTGGCATAAACAGGAGTAATTTTTCCACCTTTCTGTGGTCTTATCAAAACCTGCAAATGAAGCTGGCAGCAGTGGGATTTGCACCACATCACTCATGTCACTGGCAGCCTCCTCCTGCAGCTGCACTTGGTGCCTCCAACACTCCAAAAACGCTGGGTGCACGATGGCCACAATAAACAACACTTAACATGAAAACTAATGTACATGTGAGAGTGAGTTCTCATCGCAACTGTTATTTCTCACATTTTGTAAATCACTTGAAATGAGCATGGTGTGCCACTGTGCGTGGCGTCCGTGAACAAACACCAAGTGTCAATCTACTTGAGTCAGGGACAAAAATGGAAGTAAGAGAGGATGACAGCTTGGAGAAGTAACAACACACAATGCAGTGAGCATGATCAAATAAATATGGAACAGGTGATCACTAGCATATGACTGACTGTGGACTCTGCATGGCCGAACCAAGAAAGTTGTGCTTGCGTGATGTCCTCACAACTTCCCATCACTATGGAAGATACAAGATTATAAGTACTGTTCCAGTCCTCAAGCTTTCTGTGACTGCTGGTATCAACAAATCAGCAGCTCCACTTCACATTTTTGGATCTCCCATGATCTACATCTACATCGACATCCACATCCATACTTCGCAAGCCACCTGACAGTCTGTGGTGGAGGGTACCTTGAGTACCTTGCTGTAATGAGGAATAATATGACAATTCTTCTGAGATAGATGTGGTTCTGTCATCTCACTTACACTTCACAGAAAACTGTTCACAATCTAACTGAATGTGGTAGAAAAATTCACAGATAAACTAAAGAAATTCAACTATGTTTGTGATGTATACCATATTTTGACAGGAAAGTAACAATATAATCATTTTGCTGCATATTACTGTGTTGGTTTAGAAGAATTAGGCATCCAAATTATTGAGGTATTATCAAAAAAAATATTTATTGAGCTAAAACTAATTGCAGAAACCAGTCCTTTTTGCAGGAAAGAAGATAGCTGAAACTTGCCAAAACATAAAACTATGTGAATGATAAGGAAAAAGGGCACTTCTTAAACATTTCAAGTTCTTCTAGCACCTTAAATTTCTCTAAGAAAGATAATTTTTCTGGTTTAGATATATACAGCACTTGACAAAAGATCATTTTTAGTATGCAAAAACTGTCACATGACATGGTGATATCAGACTGAAAATACAAAGCATGTGGCTTCCGGAAATTCCAGTCTATGAAATTTTTGGTACAAGATAGATGTGCCAGCCTTTTACTTATTGACACTGATGCATCATTTGAGTCCGATAGTGATTTTACCACTTGAGGTTATCAAGTTGTATTTACAGTGTCAGTAGTCAATCACAGTCAACGTATGAATAATGGTTTCTTGAATTATTAATTGCTATAATTTGTCTCAGATGTTTCTGTATTACATACAGATGAAATATAACTCTTTTATTGTGGTTTCAGGTTTGAGAACAGATCCTCCTGAAGGCATTGAGGCCATACCATTGGATCAGAAATGTTGTCATTGGCAGGCTACAATTACTGGCCCTGTAGGCAGCCCCTACGAAGGAGGCCTATTTTACTTGTACCTCCAGGTACCTTACAGTTATCCCATGTGTCCACCTGTAGTGCGTTTTCTCACAAAGATATTTCATCCAAATGTTTCTCGGCATGGTGATGTTGGCATCGACTCAATTCAGCACAACTGGAGCTTGGCGCTGACCATATCAAAGGTTCTGATATCAGTGCAGAGTCTTCTCACAGATCCATATTGTCAAGTGAGTAGTATATTTATTTTAAATTAAGTAAAAAATGGTTTTCATTACTAATGATCTGCTGTGCTTACTTTATGTAGTATATTTGAAATTCAAGTTACAGCAGATGTGGAACAACAGTGTGTGTGTGTGTGTGTGTGTGTGTGTGTGTGTGTGTGTGTGTGTGTGTGAGAGAGAGAGAGAGAGAGAGAGAGAGAGAGAGGAGAGAGAGAGAGAGAGAGAGAGAGGGGGGGTAGGGTGGTGTTTGAAATATATGTATGATGTGAAGCAGAAATTGTGCATTCAAAACTGGATGCACAGGGCGCTGTAAAAACAAGAGTATAGATTCTAATATTGGATTTATGAATGTGAAGTGGCAATGAAAAACAGCGAAAACAAATTGGTTTGATGACAGAGATATTTTGAACATCTGAATAGAACTGAATTTATTGTTGTAGAGGCCTCAGATGTCATTTCATACATTACAAGATCAGTACATTTATGGTAATAACATATACATATAAACGGAATAGGTATTAATTTTTGTGGCATCGCATATGACAATATATTACTATTACAATATTTTTAACATTAAAAATAAAGTATGCATTATGTTACTGTACACTGATGTTTACATCCTAACCCTACTAGTATTGTAATGAAAATGTTACAATCACATTATTTTCTTGGTCTCAATTAAAAATACATCAATTTTATAAGGGCTCAATTCCAATAGAAATTCTTTGATTTTTCGTTTAAACTGCTGGATCTGGCAGCTCCATGAAACACTGAGGTATAAGATTAGAGAGTTTGATTTGTTTACAAAACACTTTTTCAGTTTTTATAGTTACAGTTGAATGTACAAGATAATTAAATAACTTTTGTTTGTTTTATTTGGAGATCCTCGGCTTGCAGTAACATTAGAGTTGTTACGGTATGGAACAAGTCAATGTTTTTATAATATTTGGAATCATGAATTTTGTAGAAGGACTTATGGTCATGGATACAGTGTCGTAGATTTGTGATAGTACCCTTATGAACTAACATTACATCATGATATATGTAAATATATCAGGTACATAATACAAAAAGACATCAGAATTAATATATACAGAAATACACAGTGTGAGACATTCATATCAGTAATTCTTTAATAATTGAAGAACAGTATGATGCCCTTTATGACAGAAAATAATTTATATTCATGCTTGCAATAAAGAACAGCCCTGTTATGCAATAAAACATCACACACACATTCATTTATGCTAAATTTTTTACTAATTGAGTAAAATGAATTTCTCAACAACTATTCTTTCAATTTGCTCGTGAATTTAGATGTTTCGAGAGCAAGAGTTTTAATGTCTTTGTGTATGGCATGGGAAACTTTCATGCGTGAGTAATTTACTCCTTTCTGTGCAAGGGTGAAGTACCATGTATGACCCTATTTGACTTCATTTTGTGCCCATGATATGCACTATTGTTTTGAAAAGAGAGAGGTTTTTAGTAATGAAGCATACAAGAGACAAGGTATACTGATATATTATTGCAAAAATCTGTAGTTTCCATAACAGATTCCTGCAAGAGTGTATTGAATGAACACCACTGATAATGTGCATACATAATTCCATTCTGAGCAATTATATATATATATATATATTTTTTTTTGCCAGGGCCAATACCCCCAAAAATAATGCTATAAGACAACTACTCGAGGAAACAAGCAAAGTAAGCTGCTCTGGTGGCATTCTTATGCATCGATGATGCATTTATGTGTAAGGCAAAGGTTGTGGAATGAAGTCTTTCTGTCTCGTCTAGCATATACCAGGATGAATTTAATTTGGTATCTATGTACACACCCAGGAACTTAGCAGATAGTACATGCTGTATTTGTTGTTCATTACATTTTATGTTTATGTCCTCTTGTTCTTTCTGTCATATGATACATAATGAGTTTTTTTGACATTCAGAGGGTGTCAATTGCAGCTAAACCAGTTTAGAATATCATCAAGTGCACTGTTAGCAGAGGTTCCCCGCTTTTCTGTGCTGTTCTCCCATTAGGAGAGAAGTATTATCTGCAAAGAGAATGAATTTGCTCACTTTAGTGGAACAAAATGGGAGGTCATTTATAAATACAAGAAACAGAAAAGGTCTTAGCATCAAGCCAGTGCATTCAAAGGAAATTCCGTTACTGTTAGTAGTTGCTATCTCCTGCTTCCTATCTGTTAGATAACATTTAGATTCCATCTATGTGATGGTGTTCTTGTTCTCACTATTTGTAACTGAGACATGAGTTAAATTCATCTGACTTCGGCATGGTTAGTTTAATGCTGAAGGCATATCCCATAACTCACGGAGCCTTTACAGCCAATTTTCTCTGCACTGTTAGAAAATTTCTATTGAAGGTATTAGCAACTTTCTCAGTGTTTTCTACTATATTTCCATGTTTTCTACTATATTTCCACCATGACTTATTTCTGTATCAGATGTGCATTCTATTTGTTGTTCTTGAAATCTACCTGCTTTATTGAATATTGCAGCATCTTTCGGGTGTGCATCCTGTACATTTTTCATTCCTGTTTTGATAATTCAGCTGACAACCTTTCAGCCATTCTCAAGGTATGTCACTTGCAAGATTTTTAAATCACTGTACGCAATACTGTGGAGTAATTGCATATGCATCAGAGATAATACTGTAGCCAAGCAATGAAGACTTAGAACAATATTTCCTTTGAAAGCACAGACTTGAAACGAGGGTTTTCCACAATTTGTTGAGCAAGTTGTCTGCTGTTTGTATTTCCACTTCTTTCTTGACCACTGAATCCCATAGGATGAAGCTGTGGCTAGTATCTTAACTTTCCCATAATCCATGGAACGGCAAGTTGAAATAAAATATTTGTCCATAGATTTATTTGGCTGTAGAAGGCAGTTGTGTCGCTCATGTTCAATGCAGTGTTCTTTTAGGGTACATACTGTTTGTCCTATTACCACTGTTTGTCCTTTTACTACATTCACAAGGAATTTCATATATACCTGCCTTTCATAGAAGCAGATCATCCTTCGCAAATAACAGAAGAGCTTTAGTGTTGGCTTGTGCAAGGAAAACCTCACCCACTCCTGCCAGGAAGAGTGAATAAACTTGGCTGCTCAATGAGGGAATTGTTTACCAACTCATTGATGTAGCTGCACTGAATTGCAAGCCTGGTTTTATTATGAAAATTAAATTCTCTCTGTTTTTAATTCAAAATTCAGTTGGCTACACTTCACCCTTGGCTGTGTGCATAAATTTCAGTTTTACTTATACTAGCTGGAGATTACCTGGTTTTGGCTTATCTTTGCAATGTGCAACAGTTGAACCATCATTCCCTGATTTTGGGATGTTCAGTTCACTTTTTTCTTCTTGAAGTTTTGTAAATTTCTTTCTTCATTGCACTGTCAAGGTAGAGCTTCAAGAAAAATTATCGTGAAATGGAACACACAAAATAAGCAGGGAGTTTGATATGTAAATTTTTCACTTTTTTTAAAAACTATCTAAAACTGAGTTTTTACTGTTGGGTTTTCATGAAACTGTTGTTTAACTATTTTTTAAAGAAACCTCAAACTGTAGGAGCTAAGAGCTATTTTGTGAATTTTAACATTTGACATTTTTAATCTGCCATTCACAGCAGATAAAATTTGAAGAGGGTGGCCTCACTGTCAGTTTAATACACACTACTTGTATGTGGGAAGTAACTTTTGATACGAGGCAACATTACAAGAAATCCAGGAAATGACTGCCATAGCACTTGTGATCAAATTTTTGACATTTGAAGTGCCCAAATCATATTCTCACTTCTCTTTACTTCCCAATTTTAGTAAGATTGACTATTGTTTGTAAGTGCTTCAAACTATACCCCAGATGATACTGTTTTAATGAGCATTAGGGTGTGGCCTGAGGCATGTTTCTGTACCACTTTTGTATGTGTCAGCGTTTTGTCTCATACATCTACATCAACAGAGTACTCCACAATTCAGTTATCTGCATGGCAGAGGGTTCATTGGACCGCCTTCAAGCTACTTCTCTACCGCTTCACACTTGAATAGTGTGTGGGAAAAATGAACACTTAAAACTTTCAATGAAAGCTCTGTTTTCTCTTGTTTTTAATTGATAATCTTTTCCCGTGGAGGTGGGCACCAACAAAATATTTTCACACTCAGAGGAGAAAGTTGATGATTGAAATTTCATGAGAAGGTCTTGCTGCAGTGAAAATGCCTTTGTATTAATGGCTGCCACTACTATTCGTGTATTACATCAAAGGCACTCTCCTTCATTTCATGATAATACAAAACTTTTTTGATGTCCTCTGTCAGTACTATCTGATGCAGATCCCACACTGCACAGCAGTAATCCAGAAGAGGGCAGACAAAAATGGTATAAGCAGTCTCTTTAGTAAACCTTTTAAATTTTCTAAGTGTTCTGCAATAATCACACTCTTTGGTTTGCTTTCCCCAAACATTATCTATGTGATCGTTCCAATTTAAATTATTTGTAATTATCATCCCTAAGTATTTAGTTGAGTTTACAGTCTTCAGATTTGTGGGAGTTACTGTGTAACTGTAATTTAGTGGATCCCTTTTAGTGCTCATGTACATGACATCACACTTGTCATTATTTTGAGTCAATAGCCACTTTTGCACCATTGCAGATATCTTGTCTGTTGTTCTTGTGGTCTTCAGTCCCAAGACTGGTTTGATGCGGCTCTCCATGCTACTTTATCCTGTGCAAGCTTCTTCATCTCCCAGTTCCTACTGCAGCCTACATCCTCCTGAATCTGCTTAGTGTATTCATCTCTTGGTCTCCCTCTATGATTTTTACCCTCCATGCTGTCCTCCAGTACCAAATTGGTGATCCCTTGATGTCTCAGAACATGTCCTACCAACCGATCCCTTCTTCTAGTCAAGTTGTGCGACAAATTCCTCTTCTCCCCAATTCTGTTCAATACCTCCTCATTAGTTAAGTGATCTACCCTTCTATTCTTCAGCATTCTTCTATAGCACCATATTTTGAAAGCTCCTATTCTTTTCATGTCTACACTGTTTATTGTCCATGTTTCACTTCCATACATGGCTACACTCCGTACAAATACTTTCAGAAATGACTTCCTGAGACTTAAAACCATACTCAATGTTAACAAATTTCTCTTCTTCAGAAACACTTTCCATGCCATTGCCAGTCTACATTTTATATCCTCTCTACTTTGACCATCATCAGTTATTTTGCTCCCCAAATAGAAAATTCATCTATTACTTTAAGTGTCTCATTTCCTAATCCAATTCTGTCAATATCACCTGATTTAATTTGATTACATTCCATTATAATATTTTTGTTTTTGTTGATGTTCATCTTAGTGAAGATGCAATTACCTAAAATGATTTTTGCAAATACTATCCAGAAATGCTGAACCCATAATACTATGCACGTGTCACGACTAATAATAATTTTTGATGGACTAGGACTTGAACCAAGATTTCCTTCTTTTCACAGGCAGACACCTTAACAGATAACCTATCCCAGCATTCCTCTAGGCCTAACTCAAATAATGGATTGACATCTTGATCAATAAACAGGGTTAGACATGGTGATATGCTCAGACAGACTAAGTTTTGGTGACTGCTCTTGAAAAGCAGGGAATCTTTGTTTGAGTCTAGTCTGAAAGAGAATTTAATTAATCATGGCATATTCATCATCTAAAAACCGACATCATGTTTGATGGCAGAAATACAGAAGTGTTCAAAAGCATAATTAACCAGGCAAAACAATTACATTCGAATAAGTAAACAACAGCAATGTCCCTGGTAATCCGAAATAATTTATATGAAGTATGCATATAATTGCTTTAGAAACATTAAGGTCATCCAGTCCTGACATATCTGTCAGAGACCTGGATATCGGAAGGAAGAAAGGGAACCAAAATAGAAGGTAATGAGGTGACATTCTTGAGAAATAGTACTGCAGTGATAAAGGTGGACAGATTAAGGAAAGAGGGGGATCAGGGAATTAATGAAGGAGAAGTCATTACAGGGTAGGATAGGGAATCAAGGCTTACATGGTACAGACATGTTAAACGAATGGTGGAGAAGAAAAATAACCAGAAAACACATGAGATGAAAATAAAGAAAAGAAAAAGAAAACAAGAAGGAAGACCAGGTGACAGGTAGCTGGAAGGAATGAAGAACTGTGTGGAAAAGAGGGGGGAAGACTAGATAAAGATGGAAACGGAGAGATGGTGGCTAGGCAGACGGTGGTGGAGAGCCTTCTGTTCCAGACAGACACAGTTGGTGGCTGGAAACTGTACAAGATGATAATGATGATGAAGGACACAAATAATTTAGGAGTAATGGTATCAACTCACTGAATAATAGTGGCATTGAGTCGTTAGCAGGCACGTAAACAAGATGAAAAACTGCTAGTTTTTGGATGAATCTTCGCGCGTGGCCCCCCCCCCCCCCTCCACACACACACACACCTACCTGCTACATTGTCCTGGTATTGTGTATTGTGTATTCAGCCAGCAGTATGAAGCTGTATAGGTGTGTGTCAGGGGGCTCTAACGTTCTGACACCTTAAAGTGTGAGTGTGGATCTGGGTTACATTGGCTTATTCCCCCAGACTGCCTTCCACTCCTTTACGAGATGACTTTCTTGGAATTTGCAGCCACTCTTCTTTACTGAATAGCTGGCTGCTGGAAACCCTCTTGACTTCTTCTCCGTCGAATAATGCTTGGTACAGGAAATTTTAGATTCTTTCTACTTATGAAATAAGTAGACATACAAACTTTACTTTTCCTCAACTAACGATGTATTTGACCTCCATACACAATAAAAATCTTACTTTCCACATGAATATGTAACTTCCTGCAAGTCTTTCATACACTCGGACGTTAGAAACAAATAGAGTTACAGTTAAAAGAAAGTTGGCTTGGATACCATGACCATTCTTAACATGAATCATAAAATGAGTCTTGCCTCTAACAAGGTTGCGCCAAGAATCTACAGGAGTTCTTTTTCAACTGTTCTTGTTTTAATAACAATAGTCAGTGAAACAATAAGCACAGAGCTGCATATAAACTCCATGGTTCTTCCTTACACACTCACTAAGACATCTATGGATTGCCCGACAGGTACTTGTCAGTGCCGTCCAACTACCACGTGTGCTTGCTTCTCGCGACTGGTTTTAAACCTGCACACACAAACATGTGATGCGCGGTAGGTAGGATTCTTCCATCCCACACTCATATCCAGAATATCGTGTGTTCGAGGTGGTAGAAGGCTGAGTGGTTCTAGAATTTACACAGAAATTCTCTCTCTTTCTCAAGCAGAAAGTGTCCTATACAAATTTTAATGATGTGGAACAGTTATAATTGGCAGAATGGTCTCCATTATCATCTTGCATGTAATATTTATTCAATGTGTGCTCTCTGAAGTTGAAACAGCAGAATTTCCATTGATAAGTTTTTACAATTTGACTGTGAGTTTGAGTATGATGCAGTGGCTCCAAAGTTGTGTTTGTCAGTTTGAGAATCTTTTCCTCCTATGGTCAGCATTCCACGCAATCAGGCACAGAAGAACTTACCTTAAAGATGAAAGACTATGTGAGTATGTAGCAACAAATTATATCATATTTCATAGTCAGAGAACAATTTAAGATGAAGTGTGGTGCATGTATCGAGCTTTGAATCTAATCACCTATAAGACCTAACACAAAACTTTTCATTTCAGATTGTTGGCAGGTAATGTAAGATTATTTTTAATTGTCAGCTGTTAAGTTAGCTTGATCCTGTCTTCTATCTTTCCCTGTCTTGTGCTAATGTTTTCATCTTGTAATTTATTTTGCACATTTCAGTTTTTGCCTTGTCCTGTTTTCCCTCTCTGCTCCTTCTTCCATTGTTAGGTTAACAGTTCCTGGATGCCGTAGCCCATGTCCCACTTACCTCTCCCCTTTTCAAGTAAGGATCTCCATAGATCTTTTTCTCTTGTATTATTTTGTGTACTTCTTTGTTTAGTATGTTATTTGTCCCCTTAATTTTTAACATTCTTCAGTAGCATTATATTTCAAATCCTTTCAGTGTCTTCTTCATGGGATTTCTGATGATTCACATTTCACTTATGTAGCTCGTTGATTGAAGAAAGTGTTCTTTGTCTGGGCCAATCTACTCCTGATATATTGCTCGCTTCATCTGTGTTGCATATTCTTGCTACCTGGATACAATAATTCTTTTTCATCTTCAGCTACTGTGTCGTTCCCAATTTTGATTTTAAGTAATTTTTTATTCTCCTTCCTACTACTCTTTATTACCTATGTGTGCCCTTTATTTATCCTTAGATCTCATTGTAAGTCTGCTGTCCATTTCTTGGAACATGTCCTCCAAGTCTCCCTTTCCTCTGGGGAGAAGGGCTACATTGTCTGTGTTTTGGTACCTGTCTGTTCCCTGTTGCTGCACTTTTATTTGTTTGAAATTTTTTCACCTTTATTTGTTGCTTCTTCAATATACAAGTTGAACAACAGAGGTGATAAGCTGCAACTCTTTGTTACACTCTTCTTATTTTGAACTTGTATTTCTGGACTTTCCACTTTTCTTACTGTTGGTGGGTTTTTGTAGATTATTTGTATATGTCTGCAGTCTAGCCTCTACTCTGATAAGGTCTGTGATCATTTTATTTCACATTACACCAACAAAAGCTTTCCTGCCTCCCAGGTCAGTCTCATAACTGGCAATAAACTGCACCTGAATGACATTTACTTGGAGAAAAAATGGCACTCATGTGCCTGTATCTTCCATGATGGTGCTTATTCAAGAAAAGTAAATAGGGAAAGGAAAGTGTGGGCAGAAATGCTGCACACTTACTTTTCTTAAAATTGGCTCATCATTACAGTCGTATTTGAAGAAGGTGTGAAAGTAGCCCAAGATGAGCATTCTGTAGTGTTGTGTAGTTTAAGAAGCTTCTGAATAAAGAGTACCGTATTTACTCGAATCTAAGCCGCACTTTTTTTCCGATTTTTGTAATCCAAAAACCTGCCTGCACCTTAGAATCAAGTGCAAAGTAAGCGGAAGTTCTGAAAAATGTTGGTAGGTGCCGCCACAACTAATGTCTGCAGTCGAATATATGTAGCGCTACACAGGCATGCTTTGCAGGCACAAAGATAAATACTGGCGCAAAAACCTCTGCATCAGTAAAAAAAAAAAAAGGAAGACAAGCTTTTTTCTCCGCCCCGTGTTTTGACCACTGCATTTTCATACATTATCCAACGAAGAAAATACAAATTCCATATTGCTCATCTTTGAATGTAGCAGCATTTCAATGTACTACGAAATTCCGACTGGCAAGACTGTTTGGGATGTTTGTCAATATGGCCAACTCTACATTCTGAATTTTTTCGTACCTGTGAGAAGAGATGGTTGCTATAGGAACTTTTATGAATTGTGAATCACATGTAGTATTCTCTTCACCATGAGAATAATATGAATATAAACATTTTGCCATGTATTCCTTCATGTTTGCTGCTATCTCATTTAAATCCTGTCTGCCTAATAAACTACGAAACTAGAGTGAGACAACAGCAAACACGGAAGAATATACATATCATGTCATGTTTATATTCATATTATTCTTATGCCTAATAGTGATACAATCAGAAATGAAGCACGGCAGTTGACTAGATTTTTAAACTTTAAGATGACTCTAATTCCTGTGCAGAATGTAATGTACTAAATAGGTGTCTGCAAAGATTTTCAAACAGAGAAAATTCTTTTGTTAAACTCTCGTTCACAACATCTTCTATCATACGCAGTCTATTACTTGGTTTTTGTTTTAACTGTAAGTGGCGTTAGCGTGCACAAAAGCAAACCATGCAGCGAGCAGCGACATGTCGTTAACACTCATTATCAGAATGTGACAAACAATACATGACACAGTACAGTAATGCATTTTCAGCTTAGAATGACGTAAACACCCATAACAAAGAGAACGGCACTTGTCAGACCAAAGAAAAATAAGCAATCAATTCAAACTAGACGAAGAACGTGAAAAAAGAAGGCTACCCGTATAAATATGGACGGAGCGCCTGACGCATAGGAATTGCTACCTGGCAAAGCTTAACTGCTAAGCTTACGACTCGAACCAAACTACTGTAGCTGTATCGTCATTCATTCGACCTAAATTGTATCTCATCTTACAATGGACCAACTTTGTTTCGATTGGGAGGTGGGGCCTAAAACTTTCTCTCCCGTTGAATTTCGAGTCTCAAATTTCAGGAGCAGCTTAGATTCGGGAAAATTTTGTTTCCTTGATTCCGAGTCTCATTTTTCAGGTGCGGCTTAGATTCGAGTGCGGCTTAGATTCGAGTAAATATGGTAATTCCTTGTGTTTGGTCTACATGGGATATTGTTCCACCATGTCGGTACATCTTCTCACAGAGCAGCCAAAGTACAACCATCTCTTGAGAAGGGCTGTGAGCAAAACTTCAGTACTTTCCTTGCAGCCCATATCTGGGTCCACCCATTTTCTTTACCCTCCCGGGACTGGAAGGAATGATGTGTTGAGTTTGTTTTCAGTCCTCAAAGTGATCTGTATGTCCTATTCGGAATAATATCCCCAAAAGGCAATTTGTGGAGCCATGGGTGTGAGAAGGTGAAACAATGCATGAAAAACTGTATTATTTATCATTATTACAAATCACGTTCTATGCAAGAATTGAAAGCACAAAAATTAAGTTAATAATCTTAGAAAAAAAAATTGGAACTGTCATCTTTCAAATAATGCACAAACCTGTGCACATTGAAGAGACAATCCAAACAGCAGAGTACTCATTAAGGCAGGATATTTGGACTTATACAAGAAGGCATAGAGTTTCATTCATGGAATATTGCATTCCTGGTTCATGGTTAATCACCATAGAGTTTCATTCATGGAATATTGCATTCCTGGTTCATGGTTAATCACTCCATAATATACATCTTCCCCATTTTCTCTGCCCAACTACAGATGGCATGAAATTTCTTGCTCTACTTTTGTAGGAATATCAGGATCATTGACACCAACTCCTGTTAGCAATTCAACAATGTTTTCTTTGAACAGGAAATTAATATTTTTTGAAAATGGTTCAGAGTTTTTGTAAATTTGTTCTGCATTTACCTCTTCTTACCACTCAATATTTCTATGGTTACTTTTTGGTAACATTTTGCTTTCCGTAACTGTGAGGTACTGGCCTCTTCTCAGTTGGTTTGTTGATACGGGGGAGGGGACCAAACAGTGAGGCCATTGGTCCCATCAGATTAGGGAAGGAAGCCGGCCATGCCCTTTCAAAGGAACCACCCTAGCATTTGCCTCAAGTGATTTGGTTCAGTGTGCTAACTACTGTGCCACCTCACTTGGTGACCTCTTCTTCTGATCTGCTAAAGTGGTTTTCACTTTTCATATTCTATTCCACACAGACTTGAACACAAATGTGACAAAAAGGAATAAGCCATGTAGTGACACATTGGCATCACGTCATG